>NC_089503.1:31564604-32314604 GCF_036850995.1 Saccopteryx leptura | reverse complement strand
TTCTTAATATATATTTGAAAGCAGATATTCCTACCTCTCTTAATCTCAAGCAAGCCATTTTCTCATTAAGGGATATCTGTGTGTAAAATAACTGTTATTCTTCAAAACACTTCCATTACTCGCTATAAATATAACTAGCTATATAAAAAATGTGTCACACAAAGACACCAAAACCTTGCTTTTTCTTTTTAAAAGTTCACTTCAATTTTCTTGAACAAGAATATTATTCTTACAAAGTTTTGCAATCACTTAAGCTTTCTAGTTTGAATGCCAAAGTTTGTAGTCAGGTTTTGAAATCTTATACCTATAAATTCTGTTTTTTATACACATAAAACATTTTCTACAGCCTAAGAAGCAATATTGGTGGCTTGATAGTATGTCATCTCCCTAACTTATTACTCACTCATCACTTCCCTTCTCATCACTCACAACCTTGAAGAGTTTCCATGAGCCCATGGAAAACAATGTTAATTATATTTATAGTCAGCTCTAAACTAGTCAGTTCTGATTCTCTGACTCAGTGGGATGTACATCCCTATATTATGCTTTGTCCTTGCCTACATTGGCTATTGACATTCAAAATGAGTTTTCTAATGTATTTTTAATTACTGAATAATTTTAATCTTTTCCTCTACTTTCCTTTTCTCTTTATTTTACTTTATACTAGAAAGGCAAAATAAAATGTATACAGTAAAGAAAGCAGTGTGTATTCTCAGATAAAAAATCCCAGACTACCTTGCCAACAGAAAACACATTAATATAAATGTTTTTAAAATATATAAGTTTAAAAACAGGTCTTATATAAGATTATGCACTTTAAATGAATGCTTTGAATCTATTGATTTATAAAAGAAAAGTATTATTTTCCTCTTAATCATCATCCTCATCATCCCAGATATAATTATTGAATGCTTACCAGGCATCAGGTAATATCCCACACACGTCTCTAATTGTGTTAGTTTCTTAGGGCTGCTGTAACAAAGTATATGAACTTAGTGAATTAAAACAATAAAAATTTATTTTCTCACAATTCTGGAGTCCAAAAGTCTAAAATTGAGGGATCTGGAGGATTGTACTCCTCCTAAG
The DNA here is from genome assembly GCF_036850995.1 of Saccopteryx leptura. Lineage (NCBI taxonomy): Eukaryota > Metazoa > Chordata > Mammalia > Chiroptera > Emballonuridae > Saccopteryx > Saccopteryx leptura. Next base: position 32,313,518 of record NC_089503.1, on the reverse strand, counting down.
TATAAAGGAGATTCTGTTCCTTGATCCTTTTTACTTTGGTGGTTGCTAACTCTTTTGACCTTGTGGCCAAATAACTCCAATCTCTGCCTCCATCATCATATTGCCTTATCCTTTCCCTCTATCTCCTCTGTGTGCCTTTTATAAGGACAATCAATGGATTTAGGATCTACCACTATATCCCAGAGTGAGTTCATCTCAATATCCTTAACTATATCTGCAAAGATTCTTTTTTTTTTTTCAATAAGGTAATATTCACAGGTTCTGGAGATTAAGTCATGGACATATCTTTGTTGGAGACATTATTTAAATTGCTGTAATTAAACTATTTTTTAATTGTCACATATATAGAGAGACACTAAGGATGAGAGGTTAGTAATTTTCTTAAGGTTGCACAATCCTAAGTGGTAGGACTACAGAAGCAGAACTCATCTTATTGCATTTTATTGTTTTATTTTAATTGAGGTATGAGAGACATAAAAAAGGTGTTCATATTTAATGTATATAACTTGATGAGCTGAAGATAAGTATATATCTGTGAAATTGTCGTTATTTCATTTTGCTTGTTCATTTACCCATTTGTATATTATTCTCTGACTCTAGGTATCTTGGCAGCTGAGATACTCTTTTAGTCTATGACATGTTCCCAACACCTTTCAGCCTTTGATACAGACCAGGCACTAAGTAACCCAGTGTTGCAAAAATACACATATAAATTCTTACCAGCAAAACCTCTGCCAATGACCATGTACAGCCAATAACTATAACATAAGAAAATGTATATGTTATTTTGCAGCTGTTTTACATAATGAAAAATTTAACAGGAAATGTTAACTTCTTTCTAGATATATATTGTATGAAAATTTAATTCTTTGGACATTTACCTACTCAAAGAATGAACTCCAAAATGTAACTATGGAAATAAGAATCAACTATTTGTCACCTTTGTACTCTGCTTTTTCTTATTATTATATTTTTTAAAAGTCAAGGATAACAGAAAGAAGAAGAAAATCTTGATAGATTAGCTCTGTATTTAGTTGTAAGCCACTGCTGCATATTGACTGAGTGTGTGATCTGCATTAAACAGTAAGATTCAGTGTGTTGCCTGGTTATTGCTGGTGACTGAGGATAGCTCTTTTCCCCCACCTGGACAAACTGAGTGATAAAGGTGGCCAAAGACCACATCAGAGCAACTCAATCACTGTGGCAATTGTTTTAGGAATAATCCTTCAGCCTTTATCTCCTTGCAAGAATTTGGGCTAGTCATTTCAATAGGCAAATATAAAGTTTTGGTAAAATAGAAGACTAGAATGAAGAATTATTAGATCTGATCTATTTGAGGAGTAATTTTCACAAAGTTACTATTTTTCTCTGAGCTATTTCATTTTAGGATTTTTGGGGCAGTTGTTGGTTTTGGGTTTTTTTTTTTGTTGTTGTTGTTGTTATGTTTTATTTGTCATTCATTCACTAGCCATTTCTATGCCAAGGCATCTACCATCCAGGTAAATCGTAGTGTTTTACTGTAGACCTTATGTTTAGTTTAGATATACTTTTTTCTTGGGGTGTTCCAACATTTGAATTCTTACTTGTTATTTAAATATTTCTGAGTTTGGCAAGGAGTCTTCAGGCATTGCAAGGAAGATGACAACCAAATTTTTATGGTAGGTTGGTTCCAGATTCATCGATTTGCGAATGCAGTGGTATGAAAGAATAGAGAAACACTAAAGTGTTGGGGTTAAAATGCAGTAGATTTTAGTATACCAATGAATCTTCCTGCCTCAGATGTACTTCAAGACATAAGCAACTAAACCTTCCTGTAATTCTAATATTGAATGTCTTCATTTATAAAATACATATTATAATATGTTTCAGCCAGGGTTCATATGAAATTTAGAGGAGTAATACATGTTGAGTGTCCGGAACAATGCCTAGAACATATTAGGTGCTCAAATACTATTATTAAAAAGTAAGTCAGGTAAGGAAAACAATTTCAGGAAGTCTTTCCCATATTTTTAGTGATTTATATTGTAGGTATTAATTTATTACCTTTGTGAACTTTCCAGTGTTTAATGTTTACCCCTCCAGCACAGTCCCTAATAAACTAAATTGAAAGGGCAGGTAAGTTTCTCAGGGAAAATTGCATTAATAAAATTTATAATACTGGCAGGTAAAATCAGAATGCTAATTTCTTAATTTTCTGCTTAAAACATAATTGTCATAAAGTCTGAAGTATGTGAGTGTTTATTATTTTATCTTTGTTGGCAGACTTCATGTGAAACAAAACCATAATCAGTATGTTATATAGAATCTGAACAAGGAACAGTAGATGAATAGAATAGCAATTAACCAAGCATTTTATGTGGATTAATACACAACATGGGTGGTCTGATTAAAAACAATGGAATGTTTAAATTTTATTGTCTAATTTTTTCTTTCCTCAGAATGTTGGTGGGTTAAATATTATATTTGTTTGCTTATATTGCTAAACTTTTATCTGAAGATTGATCTCTTTTCCTTCACAGATATTAGTGTTTTTAGTCAGTAGTAAGTTCTTGTTTGCTAAGAGCAACTCTTTCTTTATAAGACATTCTCATTTCTCAGCTCTCACTCACTGTATGTTGATCTTTGCACTACAAATGTCAGAAAGCAATATAATTTTTATTTCCATAATTCTTGTATCAATGCTAACTGAAGATGTTGCTTATTTCTTTATGATCTTCAGTTTTTTCTTTTTCTTTTTTTTTTTTTTTTACAGAGACAGAGAGAGAGTCAGAGAGAGGGATATATAGGGACTGACAGATAGGAACGAAGAGAGATAAGAAGCCTCAATCACCAGTTTTTCATTGCGACACTTTAGTTGTTCATTGATTGCTTTCTCCTATGTGCCTTGACATGGACCTTCAGCAGACCAAGTAACCCCTTGCTCAACAAGCCAGCGACCTTGGATCCAAGCTGGTGAGTTTGCTCAAACCAGATGAGCCTGTGCTCAAACTGGCGACCTCGGGGTCTCAGACCCGGGTCCTCCACATACCAGTCCTACGCTCTATCCACTGTGCCACCGCATGGTCAGGCTTCAGTTTTCTCATTTAAACATAAAGATGAGTCTCTGGCTGGGTGGCTCAGGTGATTAGAATTTCATCCTGATATGACAAAGTTGCGGGTTCAATTCCTGATGAGGACACATACAAGAATCAACCAATAAATGCATAAATAAATGGAACAAATAATTGTTATTTCTTTCTCTCTCTCTCCCTCCCTTTCTCTCTTTCTTTTCTCTTCTTCCTCTAAAATCATTAAACAAAAGTTAAAGTAAATAAATAAAAATGGAGATAATAACAGTATCTTCCTAATATGGTTTTTGAGAAGTTTAATAAAATACTGCTCAAAGAACTTAACACAGCATTTACCATAAGTATGAACTCAGTAAATGTTTTTTAAAATTCTAATGCTGTAACATTTTAGTAGTGTTTTGTTATGACCTGACGTCACAAAAAGAGAGGTCTACCACATTTAGACTTTTCATAATACATACAGCTCACTCTATATTTAAAAATAGTTTCCCCATAATCAAGTGAAGAGTAAAGACCAGCTTTTTTTAAACTAGCTGTAGAAAAGTGTTGGAAATGTCTAAACTATACTTTGTAAGGGTGTCTGGAAATTGGAGCCTTAGATCCCTTTTGAAAAAGAGGCAGAAAAGCTAAACAGAATAATACATGTGAATATTCTTTAGAAATGGCAAAACACATTGCATGTGAAGAAGATAATTACTATTATTAAAAGTATGGCTAATCTAACAGGTGTAAGGTGGTATCGCATTGTAGTTTTGATTTGCATTTCTCTAATAACTAATGAAGATGAACATCTTTTCATATATCTATTGGCCATTTGTATTATTTCTTCCTGGGAGAAGTGTCTGTTCATGTCCTCTTCCCATTTTTTTTACTGGATTGTTTGTCTGTTTGTTGTTGAGTTTTATGAGTTCTTTGTATATTTTGGATATTAGGCCCTTATCTGAGCTGTTGTTTAAAAATATCATTTCCCATTTAGTTGGCTGTCTGTTTATTTTGTTGTCAGTTTCTCTTGCTGAGCAAAAACTTTTTAGTCTGATGTAGTCCCATTTATTTATCTTTGCCTTCACTTCTCTTGCCTTGGGAGTCAAATTCATAAAATGCTCTTTAAAACAAATTCATAAAATGCTCTGTGAGTTTAGTACCTGTGTCTTCTTCTATGTACCTTATTGTTTCAGGTGTTATATTTAGGTCTTTGATCCATTTTGAGTTAATTTTAGTACAAGGGGACAAGTTGTAGTCGAGTTTCATTCTTTTGCATATGGCTTTCCAGTTTTCCCAGCACCATTTGTTAAAGAGGCTTTCTTTTCTCCATTGTGTGTTGTTGGCCCCTTTATCGAAAATTATTTGACCATATATATGTGGTTTTATTTCTGGACTTTCTATTCTGTTCCATTGGTCTGAGTGTCTATTTTTCTGCCAATACCATGCTGTTTTTATTGTCATAACAAGACAGGTAATAGCAAATGTTGGAGAGGCTGTGGAGAAAAAGGAACCCTCATTCACTGTTGGTGGGAATGTAAAGTAGTACAACCATATGGAAGAAAGTATGGTAGTTCCTCAAAAAACTGAAAATAGAACTACCTTATGACCCAGCAATCCCTCTACTGGGTATATACCCCCAAAATTCAGAAACATTGATATGTAAAGACACATGACGCCCCATGTTCATTGCAGCATTGTTCACAGTGCCCAAGACATGGAAACAACCAAAAAGCCCTTCAATAGATTACTGGATAAAGAAGATGTGGCACATATATACTATGGAATACTACTCAGCCATAAGAAATGATGACATTGGATCATTTGCAACAAAATGGTGGGACCTTGATAACATTATATGGAGTGAAATAAGTAAATCAGAAAAAACCAAGAACTACATGATTCCATACATTGGTGGGACATAAAAATGAGACTAAGAGACATGGACAAGAGTGTGGTGGTTACGGGGGGGGGGGGGAAGGGAGACGCGGGAGGGAATGAGGGGGAGGGGGAGGGGCACAAAGAAAACTAGATAGAGGGTGATGGAGGGCAATATGACTTTGGGTGATGGGTATGCAACATAATTGAATGAGAAGATAACCTGGACATGTTTTCTTTGAATATATGTACCCTGATTTATTGATGTCACCCCATTAACATTAATAAAAATTTATTTAGATAAAAAAGTATGGCAACTTTTAATAATACTATTAGAAGTAGAGAACATGAGAAGAGCAAATGCATTAATGAGGCTTTCTAGAGTCAGTGAAGAGACAAGAACCCACAAACTTTCATGTAATTCCTCTGAAGAAAAAAAATCTTGAGCCATTACTTGCTTCTTTAACAATGAAATTATCACAAAGCAATCTAACTACATAACAAGGCAAGGTACTCCAATTGTCAATGCCTTTGGGTGACATCTGAAAAAGAATCTTCCCCTACAGAGATGATAAAACAGTTATATTCTTGTTTCACTGTTTTCTTACATAGCAAGGAGAAACTACAGGCTAATGAATCAACAAGTCACTTATCCAGCCTCCTCCTTTCAGCGGCATTGCTTTAAATAATCTCTTATTTGAATTATTCAGTAATTTTACCAGAAGCACAGCAAGGATTATCCGTCAATCTTTCCTATACCAGGCATGGTTGGAAGATTTAATGGTTTGAAACTTAAAATTATTTCTTAGTTATGTAAGTATTTCAGATCTATCATTTGTTCATGAAATATTTGGTGAGCTAGAGGTTTAAATGAGACTTTCAGTTTGAAACAAGAAACCATTTACTATGAGAATAAAGCAGTGATGAGTTTATCAAGTTGGTAACAGCCATGAAGCTGTTAACAAGAAACATGCGTACTAGAATATACAAACATGGGAATTCTTAGGAAAAAGTGGATCTCAGTGCTGGCTGTCTCTACATAAATCACGCTATCTCTCTGTTAAAGGCTACCTATTGGAAAAATTCCTTTAAGAAAATCCCATCTTCCAATTTGAAAAACCACAGCTTTCTTTTTAACAGCTTCCCAGTGTGCATGACATGCCTTGGCTGCTGCCATCTTGAACAGTATCAACTTGACCTCGTTTAATGTCGGCACCTATTGTATGTAAGTCACTCCAATTGCCAACAGCTTTAGTTTCTCGTGTTATCAGATTGGATGAGAGCATGTTAGCAGCTCACCTTTTCAATGGTCAGGGCCTTTTTCTTATATGCCTTTTCCTTTGTTGACTTGAACAAACTGGAGAAATAATCTTTATTCTAATGAAATTCCATTCGATCAGTCCATTTAGATGCAACAAGTCATGTCCTCACATTGTAGAAAAGCAGATACAGCTTCTATCTGCTTTGGGATCAAATAGGAGAGAGAAGCAGGCACACATAAGCAGTTCTTAGTAGCCAAAGAGGCTTACAGTAAAAACTTAATTGAAAAATTATGCATTTAAGTGGCTGTGTTATTATTTTTGTGTGTGTGGAGAATTTTTCTAACAAAATATTTACTTAGCATTTCAAAGAGAAGCAGCGCCACAATTGTGAGATAACCATACCTGCTGTTGAAATATATAGTCAAATCCTCACTTAATGTCATTGATGGGCTCTTGGAAACTGAGGCTTTAAATGAAATGACATATAATGAAATCAATTTTATCATAGGTTAATTGATATAAACCAGAGTTAACTTCCTATGGTATATTTTTGGCCACTAGAACAAACATCACCCAACTCCTAAATAAAGACCCCCAAACAGATAATAGTAAACATTTAAATAAAAGTGAGCTATACATATATTTAAGGAAGATTAATAAAACAAGTAAGATTATTTTCTAGCCTGCTTATTCCAGTTCAGGGTCCCATGTGGCCTGAACCTCTGCCAGCAGCTCAGGTAACAAAGGGGGCACCTCCCCTGGAGAGGACACCCTCGCATCTCAGGGACCATTTCCACTCCTTCCACAGTCACTCAGACTGAGACAGCTGAGACACACCAGTCACCTCCCATGCACATCTTTAGGATTTGAGAGGAAACTGGAGAGCTGAGAGAAAACCCACACAGACAGGGAGGACGCACCAACTCCGCAAAGACAGTGCTCCTTGCTAGCAATGTATTTCTTTCTCATCAACTTCATAATGAAACAACATTGTTCGAGGATCCACTGTACACTGATTCCAGGAGTTCAGTGAGCTTCGCTCAGCATGGCTACGTGCGGCAGTGTAGCTGGGCCTCATTTGCCTCCTCTCATCATGTGGCTTACAGTGCAGGGATGCTCAACCTTGTTCCTGATCAAATAGAAGTGAATTAAGAAATATGTATTTTACTACTTGGCAGATTAAACATATTTCAGAAGTGTGACTAAATGTTGGTGGTAGTGGAAAAAGTTCTTAGCAAGAATGTTAACTGGAACAATGATATAATATTGGAGAAAATTTTTTAGTATATGTATTTATATATGTGTAGAGTTGTATGTTTGTAATTAGCAAATATATATATGAAATTTATATATATAATTAAAATATTTACACACATATATACACCTCTATATGTTTAGTATATATGAAATGCATATACTATTTGATCCAGCTTTCAATGCTGGCAATTAATTCAATAAACCTACCATATAGTTTATTGTCACGTTGTTTATAATGGCAAAATACACACATGCTCTCTTTCTCTCTCTCCCATTCTCTCTCCCTCTACTCCTTTTTTTTTTTTTTGATATACATGTGCATGTGCACACACATGTCACAAATCCCAACCTGGTATTTATTAATAGAATTAGTAGAGGACTCAGTGACAGGCAGTATGGGAGAAGACCAGCTCATGTTTTAAAACCCTGATGCAGCCTTGAACAAACACATTACTCGACCTCTCTTTGTCACTCTTTTCATTTTTCGATTGGCATAATAATAATAATGGCACCTACTTCACTCGGCGGTTTCCAGAAGTAAGTTAATACATGTAAAGCATTTTTTAAAGGACCTGATACAAATGACCCCCTAAGGCAGCAGCTATTTTACATGCCCGTTAAAATAATGAACTAAACTTGTTTATGTTGATTTGGAAAGATTGCTAAGTTACATTATAGAGCAAAATAAAAAGCAAATTAGCGTGGAGGTTTCTGGGGGGAGCAGGGAGTAGGGGAGGAGGGTAAGGGGAAAAATGGTGATGAATGGAGACTTGACTTGATGTGGTGCACACACCACACAGTATGCAGATGATGTCGTGAAACTGTGCCCCCAAAATCTGTGTAATTGTGTTAACCGCTGTCACCCTAATAAATTCCATTAAAAAAGCAAATTAATAACCAATGGCATACATATTTTCATCTCAATGAAAAATGATAAAATTTTAGGAAATGTTAAAAATTTTGAAAAGATAGACCAAAGACAGCTAAACAGTAGTTAGCGACAGTTGCCTGTGAGAAACGGTACCGAGGTCCAGGGAGGGAGAAAAGTTTAACTTTTCATTTTAGTCCTTTCCCTAGAATGTAAAACTTTAACTAAATACACCTGTACTTTTGTTAATTAAGCCAAAGTGTACCACATAATGGTTGTTTCTAAATAACAAGTTTAGTGTCTCTTTACCTTCTTACCTCATTAGTCTCTGATGTGACTTGGTATTCTAGCAAGCCATCTGTATATAGCAGGGGTTACTCGAGGAAGACCTTCTGTTCCTACCCACCAATGTGAGTTACTGAGACTGAACACAGCTTCAGGTGGTGCCATGTGTATGATCACATGATTTATCTTACCAATAATTGCATTAAAGAGCTTTAATAGTGCCTTTGCCCTAGCCTATGACTGTCTCTTGCATTAGAATATAAAGTTCACCTTAGAGAAGGAAGAAACATTCCAAATATACAGAAACATCAATGTTCATTATATTTGTCTTCAAGTGACACATTTATCTTTTAGAAGTAAGGCTTATTTTGACAAAACAAACAAATAAACAAACAAACAAAAAAGCCAGAAAAGTGACAGCCTTTGCCCCTTGTATTGTTAAGCTGACTTGTATTCTATTTCCATTTTAATGTTATTTCAACCTACATTAAAAGAGTTTAGTGATTTAAAATGATCATTCTACAGGAACTCCCAAGCCTCACTTACTTATTTTATGTAAGTGACTTACATAAAGACTTAATTTATATCTTCCTTGAGTTAATAAAAAATACTAAGTAAATCAAGTTTAAACAGAAGTAGTTCTATTATCTACAATACTGAAAAATCTTTTCAACTTAGTGGCAGGGTCTTCAGGGAGTGGTGAGAAATTTTTACAGAGTTTGCAAATTTCTTAAAAGAAAATCAAAGCTCTATTGGTCCAAGAAAAAAACAAAATTGGCAAATAATGTAATCTTTGTGGAAATTTTGCAATCAGGGCTTATATGCTCTGGTTAAAAGACATTCAAACAAAAATTAAACAGCATACATGCAGAAGTAGACTGTAGCCAAGTTTGACCTTGAGGTCTTCTAGCGACCCATTTCCACATTGCTTTGTCTTTTAAATCATACTTTAAAACTATCTACCTGTTTCAGCCACATGTTTTTTAAAAGTGAAACAAATAAAAATAATTTGACAATAAACAACATAATACTTGTAAATCTACATTTTTTCTTGACCTAGTAAAGCTTTCTATCATTCCCTAGATTAAAACAGGACCACACCGTTAAATACTGTCCCATCTCCTACTCTGTGTCTGCCATGCAGTAGATGATCAATAAGTAAATGAATACCTGAACAAATGATATTTAAATTATTGTCTTGCCGGTTTGGCAAAGTGTCAAATGCAATGCTTCTGGTTGTGTCATATTTTTTTGACAGAGTCCGTGAAGAAAACAATGTAAAATATGTCAGATACCTTGAATCCTAAAGAGAATTCTTAGACCACACAAGCAAGCATACCCCGTTAACTATACCATGGGCGGAGCAGGAGATGAGGAGCTGGAAGGTCTGTAGAGAGTTGTTGGAATGAGTGACATTTCTCTCCTTCTCCCCAAACCTCGCTTTAATCAGTAAAGCACATCAAAAGATTCCAGGGAGACTATTGGAAAGCTAGCTCCTTGGCGTTTTGGGAGCAGTGGTGCTGATATCTAAAATTGCTTGAAAAATTTTAGAGGTAAGAGGGTGTGACTGGAGTGGTCCCTGTTGGCAAGTATAGCTCAGGGAAGTAAATGTACTTCCACCAAAGGCTGTGTAAGTATGTGGTGTGTGTTTGGAGAGGTGTACAAATAAGGTGCCTATGAAGGAGAATGGCAGCTTTTGTCTTCTTTTTTTTTTTTTTTTTTTTTTTTTTTTTGTGAGAGAAAGGAAGGCAGAGGGACTGTCTCCCTCGGGCACCAGGACGGGGATCAACCCCGACAAGATCACTAGAGGGTGATGTTCTGCCCATCTTGGGCGTTGTTCTGTTGCTCAGCAACCAAGTTCTTCTTAGCACCTGAGGAGAGGCCATGGAGCCATCCTCAGTGCCTGGGGCCAACTAACTCAAATTGACCCTTGGCGGCAGGAGGGGAAGAGAGCAAGAGAGAAAGAGAGAGATAAGCGAGAGTGGGAGGTCTGAGGAAGCAGATGGGTACTTCTCCAGTGTGCCCTGACCAGGAATCAAACCCAGGACATCTACAGGCTGGCCCGATGCTCTTCTACTGAGCCAACTGGCCAGGACCTACTTTACTCTTAAAATTAACTTCTCTTAAAAAGTACGTGGTTACAGAAAATGATGAAGAAGTCAAAATTGGGTGACCTGAAGAGGCATAATCTATAAGGAGGCAAATGTAAGTGGAAATACCTAAATTCTAAAGAATATTTCTGAAAAAAAATTATATAAGCAACTCAAATAAACTAAAGACTTGATGTTAAAAGCATGGCCAAAAGTAAGTCCAGTAGTCATGGCCACCATCACAGCCGCCTGGCCCATGCAGGTTCATATTTGATTCGGACAGTCGGTAATAAAACAATGGAGCCAAGAACTGGTGGGCCATCATCTTTAATCCTAGCTTGCACCCAGTGGGCAAGAAATACACACAGTGGGAAAACACTTCCCTTTCCATTCAGGGCTCCCAAAGCCACTGACTTATCCGAGTTTCCTAGAATCAAAGGTTTCTAGCTCACCAGCCTTATTCACCTCTGTTCCCCATCTCCTTCTCTCTGCACAAACTCTACACAAACTGGCATCTCCTTCAGCACTCTGTCATCTTGGCTACTTCTCCTCTCCTCCCTGCTCTCTCCTCTAATGCTAATCTCAAGAACCAAGAGAGCAAGCTCCCAGTCTACCCCACTTTATAGTGTAGAAATCAAACCCTTTAATCCAATATACAAACAAGAAAATCTCTGATACAAAGTCACTTACCTGAGGCATAATAGAATTCCTCATGACAGTGCACCACCCCACATCATGCAATTAGTCAAGGGTGTGGGGAAAAGCTTAGTCTTAAAACTAAGCCTTAGGCTATAACGACCCTGCCTGCTTACAGCCTGTCCCCCACACCCAAGCGAGCAAACATATATATCATATTTACAAACATTTGACCAACACCCAGTCAGACAAAAGCTTTTCCCTTTAATTACATCCCTCCCTAACCCAACACTGATAGTATCAGAAATATTTGTTACAAAGGTGAGCAGTGAGAAATGAGGCACAGAAAGCAAATAGTCTCCATTTGGCCACTGCAGGCTCCCAATCCTGAGCCAAGTTAAAACATGAAGCAGCTTCAAACTGGGGTTAAATAAGATTAGATTGGACACATCATTATCTAATAGTCACTGAAAAGTCTTTTGGACTGGCCCAAGTTTGTGCCTGGATGTAGAGAAGAGAAAGCCTGTAGGGTAAGTTTAATGGTGAAAGAAAAGAACAAAATAAACTTTAATGCTAATTTATCCTGTCAGATCTACTCCATTCAATAAACCTGTTACACACAGAATAATGTCTCCTGACTGTAACAGTGAATGAATGAATGAACGAACGAATGGACGAATGAACGAACGAATGAACGAATGAATGGCTTAAGATGCAACACTTACTTGAAAATTAGGTCTGGCTTAGCATAATCATAAGAATAACCAATGCAGCTTTAGGGGTTGCCAGAATTGTAATTGGATTTACAACGCCTCCTTCTTGTCCTCTGGTCTTTCTTTCTCCCTGGGCTGTGGTTTTATTCCCTCAGAGGTCATATCCTTATAATTCCATCTCCAGAGGGAAAAAGGAACTTAGAAAAAATTCCCAAAAGAGGCTCCAGTGGCTTGTTTTGGTCAGGTGTCCACAATTAAACAAAACACTTTGGTGACAAGAGATGATATATGATGATGGCGAAACTCACCAGGAAACACTTGGGTATGAGGGGAACAAATTGCTCCTTAAAAAGAATGGGGCATGAGAGACTGATTCCAGAAAGACAAAAAAAATTACTGTATTTTTGTCCTCTAAATGTATTCCTAAAAAATGAATTGCCACAGTGCTCCAGTCACTGATGAGAGGACTGACAAGTAGATTTATGAGCATTGAGAGCTGATGGTTTTTGTCAGTGACTGTGATGACTTACTGACAGCCACGGTTAAAAGGTCTGGGGGGGGAAAAAAAGACTAATAAATGCTTAGAAACAGGAGGCAAATAACTTTTCATAACAGTATTTCGGGTAAGGAAATGCTGCTCATTTGTCAGAAACTCTTTTTACTCATATGAATGGCAAGTTCATCAGCCAGTTTTAAGGAGATGTTTTGTTTGTAAGATTACATCTATTAATTTTACATTTCCCAACTGCATACATTCTGTACAGAACAAGAGACGTGTATTAAGTGCATTTTAGAACACAGAAGTTCTTAAATATTTAATAAAACATTTGCTTTCAGTAGATTTATTTGTGTTTGCAGGGTTAGGCTTTTATAGCCAGTTTCCATAAGAATGTAGTTTTGCAACAATTTAAGTAAATGGCAACAATGTTGAGTTGTATCCTGGGTGTATCTTTATGATCTCAAAACTCATCATAAATTTGCAAATAGTATTATTAAAATTATTTTTCTCTTATTATTGTGAAATGAACTTATTTTTGTAAATAGAGTTGATAAAATTCATATGAACATATTTAAAAATCCAAAAATTACAGAAGAAAATTATCCATAGCTTTTTTTTTTTGGCAGAGACAGAGTCAGAGAGAGGGACAGATAGGGAAAGACAGGAAGGGAGAGAGATGAGAAACATCAATTCTTCATTGTGGTTCCTTAGTTGTTTATTGATTGATTTTTCATATGTGCCTTGACCGGGGGCTACAGCAGACCAAGTGACCCCTTGCTTGAGCCAGCGACCTTGGGCTCAAGCTGGTGAGCCTTGCTCAAACCAGATGAGCTGCGTTCAAGCTGGCAACCTCAGGGTCTCAAATCAAACCTGGATCCTCTGCATCCCAGTCTGACACTCTATCCACTGCGCCACTGCCTGGTCAGGCTCCATAGCTTTTAATGTCAATATATATTTTTTTAATATTATTTTCTATGTAGTAATTATATAACCAATTCACTGTTTACTACTTTTTTCAAAATATTTTTAGTCATTGTTTTTTTTAACTATGTTGTTGAATTTTCTTAATTTTTAGCAAAATGTTGTATTTATTTACTTTTTGTTGTTTAATTTTATGTTTAGTGGCATGTTTTTGTCTGAGTATTTATATATTCCTCTATAATAGGTGTTTTATCCTCTAGATATTTAAAGATTTTTTTTTATTTTGAAGTTTTTTTGTTTGAAGTTTAAGATCCTCAGAATTTATTTTACCCATTTTCTACACTTGTTTGATTCTTTCCTGGAAATCAGTGAGTCTTTTTACAATTTAGGTTTTTGTTTTTGTTTCCTTCCTTTGGAAAAACTTCATTTAAATTTGGACATTTTCTGTATTTCATGTGTTTGTGTAAGGCCAGTAGCCACGGCCACCATCACAGCCACCTGGCCCATGCAGGTTCGCATTAAATTCAGACAGATGGTAATGAAACAATGGAGCCAAGAACTGGTGGGCTATAATCTTTAATCCTAGTTTGCACCCGGCGGGCAAGTAAAAACACACACTGGGCTCCAAAACCCACTCATTCAGTGCTCACAAAGCTACTGACTTATCCAAGTTTCCTAGGATCAAAGGTTTCTAGCTCACCAGTCTTATTCACCTCTGCTCCCCATCTTTTTCCTTCTCCCTGCATAAACTCTGCACAAACTGGCTTCTCACTCAGCACTCCGCCATCTTGGTTGCTTCTTCTGTCCTCCGCCACATGGCTTTTCTCTGCTCTCCTTTTCACCACGTGGCCTTTCTCTGCTCTCCTTGCAAAGCTAATTTCAGGAATGGAAGAGAGCAAGACTTGGTCTGCCCCACTTCATAGTGTAGAAATCAAAACCTTTAATCCAATATACAAACAAGGAAGTCTCTGATACAAAGTCACTTATCTGAGGCATAATGGGATTCCTCATGAGAGTGCACCATCCCACAGCATGCAATCAGTCAAGGGTGTGGGGAAAAGCTTAGTCTTAAAACTAAGCCTCGGGCTATAATGACCAGGTGGCTTACAGCCTGTCCCTTATGCACAATGCAAACGATAAGCGAGCAAACATATATATCATATTTACAAACTTATTTGACCAACACTTTGGTTCTCATTAATTATATTTGATATTGTAAAGCCAGTATCTAAGGCCAGGGCTACCATCACAGCCACCCGGCTCATGCAGGTTCGCATTGGATTCGGACAGTCGGTAAAGAAACAATGGAGCCACAAACTGGTGGGCCATAGTCTTTAATTCTAGCTTGCACCCGGCGGGCAAGTAAAAAATACACACTGGGCTCCAAAACCCAGTCACATTCAGTGCTCACAAAGCCACTGACTTATCTGAGTTTCCTAGAATCAAAGGTTTCTAGCTCACCAGCCTTATTCTCCTCAGTTCCCCATCTCCTTCCTTATCCCAGATACAAACTCTGTACAAACTGGCATCTCACTCAGCACTCCGCCATCTTGGCTGCTTTTCCTGGCCTCCTCCACATGGCCTCCTTCCGCTGCTGGCTCTACTTTCTCTGCTCTCTCATGCTAACCTCAGGAACCAAGAGTCAAGTCCCGTTCTGCCCCCACTTTATACTGTAGCTTCACAACCTCTAATCCAATATACAAAGTAGGGAAGTCTCTAATACAAAGTCACCTCTCTGAGGCATGATTGGATTGTACCACCCCACATCAAAAAGGGTGGGAAAGACTTAATCCCAAAACCAAGCCCCAGGCTACAAGGATTCTCAACACACATTAATATCACCTGGGCGACGGCCTCACGTGGGCAGCGCCGTTTTTAACAAAGTGAGCATAATACATTTTATCTGCCCAACAGATATCTTAACTATTTGTCCAATTCTTTGCTTTATTTGTTTTTAAAACTTACTTTTATCTAGAATGCTTACAGTAAAATTCCAGTCTCTGTACTACTGTTTTCATGTGTTGCTGTTTCTGATTTAATTTAAAATCCTATAGTGTCATTAAGTTTTTTAATTGCTTACTGTAAAGCCACCATCACAGCAGCCTAGCCCTTGCAGGTTGGCATTGGATTTGGACAGTCGGTAAAGAAACAACAGAGCCAAAAACTGATGGGTTGTCACCTTTAATTCTAGCTTGCACCCGGTGGGCAAGTAAAACACACACTGGGCTCCAAAACCCACTCACATTCAGTGCTCACAAAGCTACTGACTTATCCGAGTTTCCTAGAATCAAAGGTTTCTAGCTCACCAGACTTACTCACCTCCCTCCCCCATCTCCTTCCTTCTCCCTGAACAAACTCTGCACAAACTGGCTTCTCACTCAACACTCCATCATCTTGGCTGCTTCTCCTGGCCTCCTCCACGTGGCCTCTCTTTGCTCTGCTCTCTCCTCTAATATTAATCTCAGGAACCAAGAGAGCAAGCTCCTGTTCTGCCCCCATTTTATAGTGTAGATTCATAACCTTTAATCCAGTATACAAAATAGGGAAGTTTCTAATACAAAGTCACTTGTCTGGGGCATGATGGGATTGTACCACCCCACAGCAAAAAGAGTGGGAAAGGCTTAATTCCAAAACCCAGCCCCAGGCTACAAGGATTCTGCCTGCCCACAGCCCGCTCCCAACACACATTAATATCACCTGGGCGACGGCCTCCACGTGGGCAGCGCCATCTTTAACAAAGTTAGCATAATATTTTATCTACCCAACACTTACCTTAGCTGGCATAATCTTCTACTAATTTTATTCAATTTTATTCTTATCTCCTAACTCTCTTTTGGGTACTTTAGACCTGTTTTTTTTTTTCTTAATAGGTTTAATTCACACTTTTGCTTGACAGATGAGGGCCATGGAGGTTGAATGACTTTTCAAAAACTACAGTGAGATGGATGGT
The DNA here is from genome assembly GCF_036850995.1 of Saccopteryx leptura. NCBI lineage: Eukaryota > Metazoa > Chordata > Mammalia > Chiroptera > Emballonuridae > Saccopteryx > Saccopteryx leptura. Next base: position 32,297,112 of record NC_089503.1, on the reverse strand, counting down.
CCTATAAGACTTTCCATGTCACTTCTCCCTCTCCAAAACTGCCATTCCAATAACAATGTCTTGGTTAGACTATCCAGTTATAATTTTGCAAATTCAAAAAGAAAAACACAATGTAAATAAGAAAGTGTTTATCTAATGGTTCTATAAATAAATGTATTCATGCCTGACCAGGTGGTGGCACAGTGGATAGAGCGTCGAACGGGGATGCGGAAGGACCCAGGTTCGAGACCTCGAGGTCGCCAGCTTGAGCGCGGGCTCATCTGGTTTGAGCAAAGAGCTCACCAGCTTAGACCCAAGGTCGCTGGCTCCAGCAGGGGGTTACTCGGTCTGCTGAAGGCCCGTGATCAAGGCACATGTGAGAAAGCAATCAATGAACAACTAAGAAGTCGCAACGCGCAACGAGAAACTGATGATTGATGCTTCTCATCTCTCTCCGTTCCTGTCTGTCTGTCCCTGTCTATCTCTGCCTCTGTAAAAAATAAAATAAAATAAAAAATAAATAAATGTATTCATGTTGAGTTAGTATACCACCAATTTGAGGGGGATGGGTGAAAAGGTGAAGGGATTAAGAGCTACAACTTGCCAGCTATTAAAGTAGTCACAGGGATGTAAAGTACAGCATAGGGAATAACATTGTAATAACTATGTATGGTGTCAGATGGATTCTAGCTTTATCCAGGTGATCATTTCATAAAGTGTATAAATGTCTAACCACTATGTTGTATACCTGAAACTAATATAATATTGTATGTCAACTGTAATTGAAGAAAAGTTGTTTAAAAGGAGTTAGTATAGCATAATCAAAATAAACCTGACACTGAAAGAAAAATACTGTGTGATTTCACTCATATATGGAATCTAAAAAAGTCAAACTCATAGAACCAGAGAGCAGAATGGTCAGGGGCTAGAGAGGTGGGGGGAATGGGGGAATGTTGGTCAAAGGGCACAAACTTTCAGTTATAAGATGAATTAGTTCTGGAGATCTATGGTATAGTATGTTGACTAGTTATTAGTACTATATCTTATACTTAAATTAAGTGTTCTTACCACACATAAAGAAAAGTAACTATGTAAGGAGATGATTGTATTAATTAACTTGGCTGTGGTAATTATTTCACAATGTCTATGTACGTTAAGTCATCACGTTGTGCTCCTTAAAAAAGGAGTTAGTAGATGTTGGGCAGATAAAATGTATTATGCTCACTTTGTTAAAGAAGCCATCGCCCAGGTGATATTAATGTGTGTTGGAGATCGTTGTAACCTGGGGCTTGGTTTTGGGATTAAGCCTTTCCCATCCTTTTTGCTGTAGGGCGGTACAATCCAATCATGCCTCAGAGAAGTGACTTTGTATTAGAGACTACCCTATTTTGTATATTGGATTAAAGGTTGTGAAGCTACACTATAAAATGGGGACGGAACGGGAGTTTGCGCTCTTGGTTCCTGAGGTTAGCATGAGAGAGAGGAGAGAGTAGAGCCAGCAGCGGAAGGAGGCCACGTGGAGGAGGCCAGGAGAAGCAGCCAAGATGGCGGAGTGCTGAGTGAGATGCCAGTTTGTGTAGAGTTTGTATCTGGGATAAGGAAGAAGATGGGGAACTGAGGAGAAGAAGGCTGGTGAGCTAGAAACCTTTGATTCTAGGAAACTCGGATAAGTCAGTGGCTTTGTGAGCACTGAGTGTGACTGGGTTTTGGAGCCCAGTGTGTATTTTTACTTGCCCGCCGGGTGCAAGGTAGGATTAAAGAAAATGGCCTATCAGTTTTTGGCTCCATGGTTTCTTCACCGACTGTCCGAATCCAATGCGAATCTGCATGGGCCGGGCGGCTGTGATGGTGGCCCTGGCCCTGATTACTGGCTTTACAGTAGAGCACAGTGATAAAAAAAAAAAAAAATACACTAGAGCCATACTCTTTTCACTGGAATCCCAACTGGTCCATTTCTAGTGTCATGACTCTGTAAAACCTACTTAACTTCCCAGGTGTAAAGCCAGTAGCCGCAGCCACCATCACAGCAGCCTGGCCCATGCAGGTTCTCATTGGATTCGGACAGTCGGTAAAGAAACAATGGAGCCAAAAACTGATGGGCCATCATTTTTAATCCTAGCTTGCACCCGGCAGCCAAGTAAAAACACACACTGGGCTCCAAAACCCACTCACATTCAGTGCTCACAAAGCTACTGACTTATCTGAGTTTCCTAGAATCAAAGGTTTCTAGCTCACCAGACTTATTCACCTCCGTTCCCAATCTCTTTCCTTCTCCCTGCACAAACTCTGCACAAACTGGCTTCTCACTCAACACTCCACCATCTTGGCTGCTTCTCCTGGCCTCTTCCACGTGGCCTTTCTCTGCTCTCTAATGCTAATCTCAGGAACCAAGAGAGCAAGATCCTGTTCTTCCCCCATTTTATAGTGTAGAAATCCAGACCTTTAATCCAATATACAAAATAGGGAAGTCTCTAATACAGAGTCACCTTCTGAGGCATGACTGGATTGTACCACCCCACATCAAAAGGGTGGGAAAGGCTGAATCCCAAAACCAAGCCCCAGGCTACAAGGATTCTGCCTGCCCACAGCCCGCCCCCAACACACATTAATATCACCTGGGTGACGGCCTCCACGTGGGCAGTGCCGTCTTTAATAAAGTGAGCATAATATATTTTATCTGCCCAACACCAGGGCACAAGTGTATTTATCTCTAAAAATAGATAAGCAATACCAGTGTTTACCTCAAAGGTTGTTGTGAGGATTAACCTAAAAAGGGTTAATACATAAAAAAAAAATCCTTATAACTGTCTTATAATCAATAAGCATTATTATAGCATTGCTCTTGTTATAATATTAAAGGATGGATTTCAGGGCTGTTGGGGATGAGTCACTATGGTGTGATGAGTGATGAGGGTGGAGACTGGCACCCAGCGAGCTGTCTGAAACCATCAGGAGAAAAAAAGGAAGAAAAAAATGTGCTGTCTCTCTCAGGTCCCTTGTCTGTCCCCAGCTTGGTACATAAATGAGGTTACACTCTGTTTCTCTCCATCATATGCTTATGTATTATAAGCGTTTAATTAAAAAGCATAGAATGCTATGGGAAACAATTAGGCACATCGTAAAGGTCAGAGCACTGGCAGAAATGAGATGGCTTATTCAGATGAGATTACAGAGGAGAAATGATTATTGACAAAAGTGTGGGCAAGGTGCAGAAAATCAAATTAGGAATAATAGGTGGTGACAGGTTAACAATAACTGGAAGTCACCACTACTGCTAGATGTAAGGGGCAGGGGAGGGGCACCAGAACAAGGTGAGACTGGTTGCTATAAGGAAGCGTGGCTCCACTGAAACTATCTATGTCCCTTTTGAAGGAAGGCAACCTGTGTCAGCCTGTCCCAGGGTGGAAAGAAGTCCAGAGAAGAAATAGCCCCACTTTTCCATTTTCCCACCTTTCAATCTCCTGCTTATCCCTCATTGGCTAAATTCAATGATAAACCAAAGGACAAAGGCTCCCAGTCTCTAAGCCCTGTCCTGGCGGGGTTGGCAGCTGTTCAGATGCATGTTAATGACTATATTCCTCATCATCTTTTGTTTGGCATTCAAGCCCTGAACCATATAACTTTGAATTACTTTAGAGCTCTGGGGTAGATGCTCTAGTTTGGCTCAGTCAGCCTCTATTCCATCTGCCTGTCAGAATGTGCAGAGGCTGAAAAGCTATAAACCAAATTTCCTAGACCCGTTGTAACTACTCTTCTGGATGCAGAACAGTTTCTACTGATGAGATGCACATGCTGGAAATTCCAAATGCAGATGAATGCAAAGGTCATCAGCCTTCTGCTGCTGGCTGTGCAGGCAATCAAGGTGGTGGGGAATGAATGCTCAAAGGTAATTACAGAGCACAGCCTCCTCCAGATAAGGTCTATTCAGGAAGTTTGGAGAGGTTAAGAGACAGTTGCATGGTGGTACCAACATGGGGGACAGAATTCTCAGACCACAGCTTTTGAGAGACGGTGTGTTCTTGAACTTTATATGATCCAAGATTTCTGCTACTTCAGCCCTTTCAATAATCTTGTAAGCACGTATTTCTCAACATTAAATCTTTTGCTGCTTAAAAGAGCTGGAAATGTACTTTGTCTCCTGCATGAACCTGCGCCGAATGCAAGCCCCACTGCTCCACTCTTTAGCACACAGCCTGCACTTTGGTGTTATGGGTCCCTGTTGGGCATCAAATAAACCTGGAGATTCCCTGATTGAAAGTTCTTTGCTTGAACCAACCTTCCTTTCTACAAATCTCACCTTTAGGTAATGTACTTTTACTCAATATTCTGCTTTAGGTTGAGCGGCAACCAAGATTCCTTCATAGGACTCTTTTTCTCTCCTCTCCTCCCCTGCCTTTATTATCCTCTCCTTCCTCCTCCTTTCTTTTCTCCTTCTTCTTTTCCTCTTTCTTCTTCATTTCTCTCACTCTCTCAATATTGGTCTGGCCTGGTTCACTATATACCTCTAAATGTCTATAGCTAGATCATGAACTCCTTTTCCGTATTAATTAGATATTTACCTCTATTTTATATATTTATGTCCAACTCCCCTACATGTGTAAGACCATGCCTAATATTTGCTTGATTATATTTTTCACATGTGCATCTGTGTGTGTGTGTGAAAAATTCACCAGTCTTACTCCAATGTCTTGGATATAGGTATAAGTTGATATATATTTTCAGATTAAATACTGATAAAAAAAATTATGCTTTCCATTTTCAGTCTTCATAAACTATAACAAAAAGAAGCCTATAATTTGCAAAATGAACATCTCAGATTATTATATGACATTTAATATGCTTTTAAACCAAAACAAATATGTAGAAATTGTCAGTGACTTCTAGCTAAAGAAGAATAGAATATATGATTTTTAATCATTAAAAAATTTTAAAAGATCACATAATCAACTTGAGTGTTGTTATAAATTTGACTCAAAAACTAGAAATGCACATTTACCATTACTGAATTAATAAGTTGTTTTTTATGCTTTATATCATCTGAACATACCCACAAACATATATTTTCATCTCAGTTCAAATGCATATATTTAAACCCAAAAAGTTTTGGTCTTTTCAAAAGCACATTACAGAAGTGAGGACATATTAAATGGTTGACTATAGAGAGTGAATTATGCCAAGAAAAAAAATGAATGATAAAATACATTGCAAATTAAAAATTACCATATAAATTCAAAATAGTGATAATTTATTTTAAAGGGAGATGTTTTCTTTGGCAAGGACATTGTGATTTGCCACTTTCAACTAAATAAACTTGGGTACATTGCTTGCTGTCACTTGAGTTTCATTTTAGTCCTGTGTTGAATGGGAAAGCTGGGATTTGCTTCCTTTTTCCTTGAATTAAGACACAAAGACAACCCCTTCCAGATTGCTCCCTGAATGTAGATTTATTTGTTTGTTTGTTTATTTATTTATTTATTTGGTGAGAGGAAGGGAGATAGTGAGGCAGACTTCCATGTGCACCCCTATCAGAATTCACCCAGGAACCACATCTGGGGCCAAAACTCTAGTACCAAGCTATTTTTTAGTGCCTACGGCTGATGCACTCCAATAGAGCCATCCTCAGTGCCCAGGGACCATGTTGAACCAACTGAGCCACTGGCTGCAAGGAGGAGAGGAGGTACAGAAGGAAAATAGGGGTTGATAAGCAGATGGTTGCTTCTACTGTGTGCCCTGACCGGGAATTGATCCAGGACATCCATACACAGGGCTGACACTCTATCCACTGAGCCACCAGCCAAAGCTGAGACTAGATTTATTATAGCTGACATTCATCACATCTTGAAAATAGCGGAGGAACATTGCATGACAGCCAAATAGAACACTTTTTGGTTTACAGCAATCATCTCTCTCAATTCCATGGTAAAATTGAAAGAAAGGGAGTTGCCATGCAATACTTCTAAGAGATACTAGTTCCAGTCAGAAGATGCCAATGCAGCCTCACGAATAAGAAGTGTTCAGTTCCCTGGATTACACAGAGGTGTGGCACAGAACAGGTCCAGGGTTCAGATGTTCAATGAGAGTTAGAACCTTATATTCCAGGTATGTCAGCATCGTATGGAACATACTTCAACACATTTGTTTTGCCCTTAGTGATAACTTTCATTTTCCTTTCTTGTTTATTATTCTCAGGACTGCATCTTTTAATGTATTCAATCTGCAATGGACCATTGGTTAGCTCATTTTTTTTATCCAACCATAATGAATACTTAATATAGCCTTCTAATTCTAAACATCCCCTTATTTCAAAAAAGTTGTATATTAATAAACAGAAACAGAGCTTGAAGTTTTTGGCTTTAAAAAATTAATTTTGATGGATACAACTTTATTCTAACATTTTAGAAGAAATTAAATTTGAATATAGTTGCAGCAAACAGCATTTACGTTTTTGGGAATAGACATTATCTATGAATTACTAGTATTGAAGTCCTTGTATTGATAAATTATGTTGAATCTGGTTAGATGGCTTAATTCATAATCTACTAGGTACTATCCTAGAAGTTATTTTAGGGCAGTCTCCATGAGGTAACACACTGCAGAATCTCCCCTAGTGAATGGGTCTTCTAAAAATGCTTCTTCATTACCATTCCATTATTCATTCCGGTGATTTTCATCTAGTCCTGAGAACAGTCAAATTTTTTGCTCATCAAATCGTTTCTTATTGAGATGTCTCAGGAAAAATGCATACACAATGTGCAAATGATTAACTTTTCATCCATATAGTACATGACCTTAACATACTCTCTCTCCCTCTTCCTCTTCTGTCTTTGGTGGAATTTCAAATCCATCAGACAATAGTTTGCTATGAAATTCATGGCTGCAGCTGGTTTTATAGCCCAGATTTTTCAATGGTGCAAATAGAATAGAATACAAATCTATGATAAGGTAATTAGAGCTGACATGGCAGTATAGTGAGAATATTATTAATTTGGGAATCAGGGAACTGAGATTACAGTTCTGTTTTATGATTTAGCAATATTTGTAATGAGATTTTAGTTTATCTTGTTAATTTTTAATTTCCTTACTTATCAAATGGGGGTTTGAAAGAGCTGGTCCTTAATGTGTCTTCTGCTAATTAGCTTCCAGTTACACGAGATGTGTCTGCCGTGGTATAAACACGAAGTGCCTATATTTGCTTTGTTAATTAATATTGCAAATTTACTATTTCCTTTAACACCTACCACTTATTTTTCTTTTCTATTAAACAAGGAGCTACTGCATCAACTGTTCGAAAGTTTACGGAGCAGGTGCCTTAGAGCAAGAATCTCAAGAACAAAGACTGTGAAGATTCAGACTATAGTCAGAGTACAGAGACTGACAAATTAAGACCACACAGATATGGAAAATCTAAATCAGCTGACTGCAAATTGAACATGCTGGTTACTCTTTGAAGAAAGGTGATAACTGTCACTGTGTATAGGACTACTTATACATAAACAATTTTTTTTTAAATTTAACAATTAAAATTTTTATAACTTGTGAAGTACTTTAAATGATAAAGTATCTATTTTCTTACACTTAGAAATGAGCCTATTAAGCCAATTCAATAAAGCACCAGTTTTTAAACTCCTTTTAATTACTCCTTTGTTAAAGAAAAGTAAAAAAGATCCTAAGAGGAAAAGAGATTAGGGAAGAGGCAACGAGGAAAATCAGTAAATTCTGATGTGGGTTAGCACAAGGGAAAATTGATATTTTTATACACATATATTAATTGACTGAGACAGTGAGTTTCAGAGCATCAATGAATGTCACCACCCTTTGAAATGTCAATTTACTGATATTCACAGTTCATTAGCTGAATTAATCCTTGACCTTTGGAGGGCTGCTCTTTAGAAGGTGCAAGTCAACAAAGTAAAACTCCCTTCTGGAGAAACAGCAACTATTCAATAAATTCAATAAAAAGAAAAAGAAAACTTAAAGTACTATGGGTCCAGAGTACACATGAAAATATGAAATTATACACACATACTTATCTCATGCACACATAGTAAACATTTGGAAAGATAAATAAAAATATTTACAAAAAATTATCCTTGAATACATTATGGGTAATTTTTTGTAAGATGTTTATTGTTGTTTTCTTTCTTTTTTTTAACTTTCTAAAAGGAATGTGAGTAGATTTTGAAAAAAATAATTTATTAACTGTAAAGCCAGTAGCCATGGCCACCATCACAGCCACCTGACCCATGCAGGTTCGCATTAGATTCGGACAGACGATAATGAAACAACAGAGCCAAGAACTGATGGGCCATCAGCTTTAATCCTAGCTTGCACCCAGTGGGCAAGAAATACACACAGTGGGAAAACACTTCCCTTTCCATTCAGGGCTCCCAAAGCCACTGACTTATCTGAGTTTCCTAGAATCAAAAGTTTCTAGCTCACCAGACTTATTCCCCTCTGTTCCCCATCTCCTTCTCTCTGAACAAATTCTGCACAAACTGGCTTTTCCTACAGCACTCCACCATCTTGGCTGCTTCTCTTTTCCTCCATCTGGCCTTTCTCTGCTCTCTCCTACATGGGTTCCTCTGGCCCATTTTACAGTGTAGAAATCAAAACCTTTAATCCAATATACAAACAAGGAAGTCTCTGATACAAAGTCATTTATCTGAGGCATAATGAGATTCCTCATGAGAGTGCACCACCCCACATCATGCAGCAGTAAGGGTGTGGGGAAAAGCTTAGTTTTGAAAAGATCTTAGTATTAAAAGGGTGAGAAAGGCTTAGTCTTAAAACTAAGTCTTAGGCTATAACGACCCTGCCTGCTTACAGCCTGCTCCCCACACCCAATGCAAATTATAAGCGTGCAAACATATATATCATATTTACAAACTTATTTGACCAACATTAACCAATTAACTAATTAATATATAGTAGATGTAGGAGTCATTTGAATAGATTGTTTCTTCAGGCAATGAATTCTACAGTCTAGAATAGTAAATATCAAATTTTTCTGTGCTTTAGAATCATCTCAGGAGCTTTAAAAACATCCCATTATCCTGGCTTCACTCCATGTCAATTAAAGGAGAGCTCTGGGAATGAACCTTGACATTAGTATTTTTAACACAAACCCTGACCTAGGTGATGCAAATGTGTAGCCAAATTTGAAAACCAGTGATAAAGAACACAGATATATGGTTTATATAAATACGAGATTTTGAATTATGAAAAAAGTGACATAAAGATGCAGTTACACAGTAATGGGTGTTTAATGATGGCATTCTTAACTAAACTCTTTCTGTAACCTTGTTTCAGCCAACTTATCAATAGCCAGTCCTTCCTAACTCATGTTGGTTTCCGCACCTGCTTCACCTACATTTTTGTCAATTCTGTGAGACATCTGAGATTCTTCTGATAAATTCCTTTTTGATGTAAGTTACTTTTTTGACACCTGTAGCCCTAACTGGTATATTTTGATGTAAGTTACTTTTTTGACACCTATAACACTAACTGGTATATTCTTAATGTATCATTAATATAAGAAATAATATAAACTAAATATGAAAAGTAAATAAAATTTTAGATATGGAAAATTAAATCATATGTGTATTTTAATTTTTCCATTGATTTGACTGAGAGAGAGAGGAAGGGAAAGAGAGAGAGAAGCATCAACTCATTGTTCCACTTAGTTGTTTCATTTAGTTGTGCACTCATTGGTTGCTTCTCATACTGTGCTCTAACCAAAGATCAAACCTGAGACCTAGGTGTCTTGAGAGGATGCTCTATGCACTGAGCAACTCTGCCCAGGCCAAACCATATATTTTTAAAGAAAAATAAATATTGGACCAATACAGTTTATAGTATTTAGTTAAGATATAGTTACCATGTATATAAGTGTGTTGTACATGTATTTTCTCATTTATGTTCTCACCATCTTCATTAGGCAATTATAACTATACACATGTGACAAATAAAAAAACTACTATTTAATCAGTCTAAGGGCTTGAAAGCAAGTAGTTTGAGTCTATCCCTTGCCAAAATACTCTAGTACTTATTAAAAGATATGGGTTGTTGTGATGGACAAAAGAATAAAGGGAGAAGACCAAGGTAACTTGAAAGTAATTACAATGTTGAAAGAGTCTTGAAATATATATGCTCTTGTAAATGCATATTCTTTTGATATGATTTTGGTGTATTATTTCACTTATTTGATATCACAGCTTTAATAGTATTGGGTTTAATTGTTAATAAAATACTATAAGATTCATCCAGTTGTATCTCTTATCTATGACCAAAAGAACAAGAAGAAACATAAACACTTGTATGTATGGTAAAGTAATAATATCTGAGTTTCTGCTTGATTAATACACTCATCACTTTAATACAGCCATGCAGTGAAATTCATTCCGTATGAATGGTGAAATGATATAAACACCTAAAATCAGCATCTGCTTTTGATTTGTCTTTGCATACCTCATTAACACCTGAATGTTAGAGGACTGTTTTCATTTTAAATACTGACTTTTTAGACACAAAATTATTCTATTTATTTATTAAATCTAGATATACTGAATAGAAGTTGGTAATATTTTGAAGATGAAAACATGAAATCAAACAGACAATTATTTCTCTCTCTCTTTTTCTTTTTTTTCATTTTTCCTTAGCTGGAAACGGGGAGGCAGTCAGACTCCCGCATGCGCCCGACCGGGATCCACCCGGCATGCCCACCAGGGGGCGATGTTCTGCCCATCTGGGGCATCGCTCTGTTGCATCCAGAGCCATTCTAGCGCCTGAGACAGAGGCCACAGAGCCATCCCCAGTGCCCGGGCCATCCTTGCTCCAAAGGAGCCTTGGCTGCGGGAGGGGAAGAGAGAGACAGAGAGGAAGGAGAGGGGGAGGGGTGGAGAAGCAGATGTGTGCCCTGGCCAGGAATCGAACCCGGGACTCCTGCACGCCAGGCCGACGCTCTACCACTGAGCCAACCGGCCAGGGCCGACAATTATTTCTCTTAAGGACTATTTTCCAAAAGGAGTTTTGTGTTCAAATACTGAAAAAGTAGAAATAGTGTTCTTCTATTCCAGTTTATTTGAAAATAAATAACACACATTTTACCTCCATTCTCTAACCAATACAACTATCACAGTATTAAGTCTATTTCTGACCTTCCCCTTGAACCTCAGAATCTTATACCCAACAGGTTAAGGGCATATACATGTGGATGTTTAGACCTAACAACAAAAAAATTAAACTAATAGTTTTTGAACTAAAACCTACTCCTTTCAGGCTCCCCTAGATCAGTAAAAGGCAACTCCATTCTTCCATGGCACAGCCAAAATAACTTGGAGTTATCTTTGCCTTTTAAAAAATCCTTCTTGAACACCTCATAACAAAGTTTATCAGCAAATCCTGTCAGATTTATCTCTCAGATTTATGTAAAATCTGACCCTCTTTGTCACCACCTCCATTGCTACTAACTGAGCAATATGTGACAAGCCTTGAGCTAACATCATACTCAATGATAAAAGGTTAAAAGCTTTCCCTCTAAGATCAGGAATGAAACAAAGGTGCCCACTCTCACCAGTTCTACTCAACACACTACTGGAAGTCTTAGCCAGAATGATCAGGCAGAATAAAGAGAGAAAGGATATTCAAATCAAAAAGGATGAAGCAAAATTGTGTTTGCAGATAAGACTCAACCAAAACAAACAAACAAACAAACAAACAAACAAAACAACTGCTAAAACTTACCAACAAATTCAGTAAAACTTCAAGGTATATAATCAACATACAGAAATCAGTTGTGTTTCTATACACAACAATAAAATATTTGAAAAAGAAACAAAGAAAACATTCCATTTCACAATAGTATCAAAAATAATAAAATAGCCCTGGCTGGTTGGCTCAGTGGTAGAGCGTTGGCCTGGCGCGCAGAAGTCCCGGGTTTGATTCCCGGCCAGGGCACACAGGAGAAGCACCCATCTGCTTCTCCACCCCTCCCCCTCTCCTTCCTCTCTGTCTCTCTCTTCCCCTCCCACAGCCGAGGCTCCATTGGAGCAAAGATGGCCGGGGTGCTGGGAATGGCTCCTTGGCCTTTGCCCCAGGCGCTAGAGTGGCTCTGGTCACAACAGAGCGACCCCCCCCCCCCGTAGGGGCAGAGCATTGCCCCCTGGTGGGCATGCCAGGTGGATCCCGGTCGGGCGCATGCGGGAGTCTGTCTGTCTGTCTCTCCCCATTTCCAGCTTCGGAAAAATACAAAAATAAATAAATAAATAAATAAATAAAAGTAAAATTAACAAAAATAATAATAATAAAATAATAATAAATGTAACCAAGTAGGTGAAGATCTCTGCACTGAAAACTTCAAGACTGATGAGAGAAACTGAGGTAGACACAAACAAATGTAGATATCTTGTGTTCAAGAATTAGAAGAATGAATATTGTAAAAATGTCTATGCCAACTAAGACCATCTAGAGATAAAATACATTTCCATTAAAATTCCAACATATTTCAAACTATTCTACAAAGCTATAGTAATAAAAACATTATGGTACTCAATAAAGAGACAAATACACCCATGGAACAAAATCAAGAGTCTAGAAGTAAACCAAGCCATATGCAGTCACTTAATATTTGTCAAGGGAACCAAGAATACTCAGTGGGGAAAGAAAGAATAGTCTCTTTAATAAATGTTGTTGGGAAACTTGGATATCTAAATGCAGAAAAATGAAACTGAACACTTATGCAAATCATAAAAAAATTGAAATTGATTAAAGATGTAAATAAGATGTGAAACCCTAAAACTCTCAGTAAAAATCTCCTTGTCAGAGATCATAACAATGATATATTCTTTTGGATACAACACCAAAAGTACAAGCAACAAAGCAAAAATTTTAAACATTTTTTGTATAGGAAAAGTGGGATTGCATCAAATCAAAAAGCTTCTGCCCAGCAAAGAAAGAATCAACAAAATTTAAAAGCAATCTATGGAATGGGAGGAAGCATTTGCAAGCCACATATTTGATAAGGAATTAATATCCAAAATACATAAAGAACTCATACAAATCAGGAACACAAAAAAGCAATCTGATTAAAAAATGAGCAAAGAAAATTAATAGATATTTTTTTCCATAGAATAGATATAAATCGCCAACAGACATGTGAAAATATGCTCCATATCATTAATCACCAAGTAAATGCAAATCAAAACCATGATTAGATAACATTTCATACATTTTAGAATGGTTACTATAAAAAAATAAGTAAAAAGTGTTGGCAAGGATGTGAAAAATAGGTAACCCTTGTATATTATTTCTGGGAATATAAATTGGTATAGCCACTATAGAAAAGTTAAATATAGAATACCCTATGATCCAGCAATCCCACTTGTGGATATATAGCCAAAGGAGGTGAAAACAGACATCAAAAATATATATGCATTCCCATGGTCATTGCAGCATTATTCACACTAGCAAATACAGGTGGTCCTTGAGTTATGACACAGTTTCATTCCTACAACAGTGACATAACCTGAATTTTGGTGAAGGTCAGAACACACCCTTGCCTAAGTCACCTATCCTAACACAGTTGTAAAATCATAATCTAGAACACAAAAACACAACTAAGCCACAGAAAAAGAAAAAAAGACATAAATATAATGTATTGTACACTGTACTATAGTAACAGAAAATATGACAAATAAATGAGTGTAAAATAAATTTCTTACCTTTATTCCTGTGGTTGGCTTGCACACTGGAAGGGGCATTGCAAGGTGGGAGAGACTGACCTATTGTGAGGAGGAAGCTGGAGAGGCAGGAGAACCTGCAGAAGGTGCTGGAGATACTGGGTCAGGTGAATCAGGATTGCCTAAGGAACATGCAGGATGCTGGAGATGATTCTACCTGTACTACAGGTGTTTCATCTCAAGAAGCAGCTGATGTAGAGGGTACAGGATCAGTTATAGGCCTCTCTTAAAAATTTGTTCCAGGCTAGTCTGGAAGTTTGATGACTTCTTCTCTTCCACAATCTGCCCGTAGCATTGCAAGACATCTATAACAGCTCTGTAGACCATACTGAATCTATCATCGCTGGGGTCCTCAGACTGAAATTTTACCAACTCATCCTCTACCACAGAAAGACCTTATGTCAAGCCCTTGGTAGTAAATCTCTTGGGTTCTGGTGTTTCTATCTCTTCCCTTTCAATCAGCTACTTCTCCAGCTGAATGAGGTCCACAGCAGATAACTCTTCTCCACATGATGCCAGTAGTTCTGTGACATCCATCGTGATGGCTTTACTCTTCTTTGAAGCACTACCATCTGAAGACTCTGACTTTCATTTAAGAGCTATGATAAGGGCCAAAAAGACGCCAAACAAAGCAACACAAAAAGAACACTTGTGCTTTTAAGAGTCCAAAATGGTATAGATAAGCATACTGGGGGACACTAAATCTCTCACTCATGTGCCACATACTGTGTATTCTTCTGCCAAGCACAACCAAACTAGTTCGCTCACATAGTCAGTCCATTAGTACAATGCTAACAGCATAAGCCAAAACACTCACATCTCAATTTTTTAAAGTTTTTATGGGAATAAGCATCATAAACTTGAAACATACATCAAGACTGTCATAACCCGAGGACCCCTATATATGGAAACAATCTAAATGTCTGTGCATGGATGACTGGATAAAGAAGATTCAAGACATACACATACTCATACACACAGACAACGGAATATTATTCAGCCATAAGAAAGAATGAAATCTGTCTACTTCTGACAACACGTTTGGTCCTTTAGGGCATTATGTTAAGGAATATTAAGTCAGACAGAAAAAAACTAATACTGAATATGTCAGTTATATGTGGAAACTGAAAGAGATGAACTTGTAGAAATAGAGAGTTTAATGGTGGAACCAGGAAATGGGGAGATGTTAGTCAAAGTGTACAAACTCCAGTTAGAAGATGAATAAGTTCTGGGGATCTAACACAGAATATTGTGATTATAGATAACAATATAGTATTATATGTTTGAAAGAGAAAGTAGGTCTTAATGTTTTCATCACACATAAAAAGGTAATTATATGACCTGATGAAAGTGTTAGGGTAACACTATGGTGGTATTCACATTGCAATATGTAAAGTATCAAATCAATATGTGTTATACCATAAAGGTACACAATGCTATCTACCAATCATACCTCAATATAATGGAGTTTGGGGAAAATATAACAGAAATATAGGTTGACATAAGGCTTTTCAACATCCACATACAGTGCAAGAATAACAGTGGAGGACCATTTTTAAGAACCCTAAGAAAAGACATTATGAGACAATTGTGTTATACTCAAATATCCTTCCAGTATTAAGGTTATAATAAATCATATCCAAACATTCAGTGTAGGAAATTCATGGAAAATTATACCCAAATGCCCTTTCTATGGAGCCTACTAAAAGTAAATTATATTAAACCAATAAATTTTTAGGAAAATTTAAAAATTGACTATACTTATTTATAAAGTGAGAATAACAGTAAAAGAATAATACATGAATTTTTCATGTTCTGACAAATTAAAACACCACTAAAGGTAGAGAAGGGACATTAAAAAAAAAAGTAGAATAAGAGTCTAGAATTTCTTATAGGAAAGGTGAAACCTCAATGGTATAATTTAAAATTGACAAACTGAATAATAGAAGCTGAAGTAATAAAAAAGGAACTAAGAAATAGTATAAAATGATTGATAAAAATTAATAACTGGAACAAAAATATAAACCTTCTTAAATACCAAAAAGTAAAGTAAAAAAAAGAACTGAAACAGATCACATTGATATAGATACAGGTATCATAGAGTTATCTGACAAAATAGAAAATGACCTCAAAATTAACTCTTTTAATCTATTAGAAAAAGAGTTTCATACTGGTTCATTAAAAAAAAAAAATCAGGCCTGACCTGTGGTGGCACAGTGGATAAAGCGTCGACCTGGAAATGCTGAGGTTGCCGGTTCGAAACCCTGGGCTTGCCTGGTCAAGGCACATATGGGAGTTGATGCTTCCAGCTCCTCCCCCTTCTCTCTCTCCTCTCTCTTCTCTCTAAAATGAATAAATAAAATAAAAAAAAAAATTTAAAAAAAAAAAGCTTAGCCATATACAAGAATCTAAAGTAAAATAAAATGATTCAAAAGATAAGATAAAAGTGATGGTTAAAAGAAGGATGGCCATTTTGATATTTAACACGGTAGATTTCAAACCAAAAAAAGATTAAGCAAGTTCAAATACTTCCTTTTAATACAGAAGGCACAATTCACAATGAAATTATAGGTAAAACAATTATAAATAAATATTAATTGAATAATATAGTAGTGAACTTCATATAGAATAAATTACAGAACATAAAAGGGAAATTAGAAACACTCTTTTTTTTTTTACAGAGACAAACAGGAATGGAGAGAGATGAGAGGCATCAATCATCAGTTTTTCGTTGCGACATCTTAGTTGTTCATTGATTGCTTTCTCATAAGTGCCTTGACCATGAGCCTTCAGCAGACCGAGTAACCCCTTGCTCAAGCCAGTGACCTTGGTTCCAAGCTGGTGAGCTTTGCTCAAACCAGATGAGCCAGCACTCAAGCTAGCAACCTTGGGGTCTTGAACCTGGGTCCTCCACATCCCAGTTTAACACTCTATCTACTGCGCCACCATCTGGTCAGGCTAGAAACACTCTCTTAAAGAGATTTTAGCATACCTTTATCAGTTCAAGTCAGACAAATGAGCAAAATATTCAGGATATAGAGTACCAAATAATAAATTTAATAAAGAGAATCTAAGATGAATATTTATCAAAATGTGTACCCTCAATAAACACAAAACATGTCTATTTACAAAGTGCAGTAATTATATTTATAAAAAGTTGCCATACAGTAAAAGAGAAAACCAATCATTTTTATAAGGAAAAAGTTATACCAAAATATTGTCTGATCACAATGTAATAAAATTAGAAAATAATAGCAAAATTAAACAGAAGTTCCTTTCATTGAAAAATAAATTATGAGTTAAATTTTCTAAAATATTTAAAATGCTCTAAAAGTAATATATTCTAGAATATACATAATAAAGCAGGAGTGGTCAGATGATAGGTGGAGTATAAAAATGAGATTCAGGGACATAGACAAAAGTGAAGTGGTTACCAGAGAGAAGGGGGCAGGGAGGTGGGGAATAAAGAGACACAATTATACAGTGATGGAAAATGATTTGACTTTGGGTGATGGGCATACAACACAATCAACAGTTCAATGCCATAGACTTGTTTACCTGAAATCTATGTGTTCTTACAGACTAATGTCACCTCATTAAACTTAATTTCTAAATTAAAATGAAAGAAATTATATTGCCTTAATTATAGCTTAAGAATTAATAAAATACACAAAACAGCATAAAAAGCAAAAAAAAAACCAAAACCACATTAATAATAAAATAGAATCAACAGGTTTGATAGCAGAATAACAAGACAAATTAGTAAATTAAAAGCTTGTTCTTTGGGAAATGTCAAGCAAAAAAGAAAAAAAAAACAATAAAATTCCATCATTAAAGTGACTGTTACACGAATTTCTTTCTCTAAAAAAAGAGAAAAATAGTTAACAGTTCCTTTGTATGAGAAAATACAATTAATTAACAGTTGCAAAGAAAACTTTAAAAAAACAGGCATGATGGCTACTAAATTATAATAGTTTTTTTAAGTACCATTTTGGACATTTAATAAAATAATTGTCAGGCACACATCATCAGTGGATGCTAAAAGGAGGCAAATTGATATTTGCATAGTGCCAAAGTATTACCACACAGATTCCTTGCTAATTACAATGGGAAAGAATTACTGTTAAATGAAGAAGTTTGCTTATCATTCCCTTAAACAAGTGACCAAATTTAACATATTAATTATGAAAATACTTGACAATATGTCCCATCTGACATAATGTAATATAAAGTAAAAACCATATTGACAAAAGAAATATTTAACCTGAGTGCAATCAAGCTATTATATCTAACTTCCATTTTAAAAGTAATTCAACAATATATTCAGAGATATACATAAAAAGATCCTGTAAAGACACAAGTCAAATATCTAAAAAAAGAAAAATGGCACTGGTATGTATCTTGAAAAGTCATTGACTTCTAAAAAATAAGGAGAGGAGAAAAAATTTGTTCTAGATTTAAAGAGATGTGGTTGATATTTCGATCAAAGGCAAAGTGAAAACTTGATTAGATGTTATCTTGAAAAGTACATGATAATAAATAAGAATTTGAAAATTATTCTTAGTTTCTGTAGCTATAGCAACGTTATTTTGGTTACTGAGGAGTATGTCCTTATTTGTAGAATTTTAGGGGTTAATTATCATATATCTGCAAAGTTTTTGAAGTGGTCAATAAAGAGATTGAGAGATAAAGATGGAGAAGTAGAGACAGAAAGAAAGAGAGCACAAAAGCATTAATGAGTTTTGAACATATCTATAATAGCAGGTGTATGTTGTTCATTGCCATATTCTTTCATATCAAAGTTTAACAAGTAACAGTTGACAAATAGCCTGTTAATTTTTTTAAACTGAAGTCCAAAAAATGTAACATTTTATCTACTTCCTTATTCTGTTCAATCTTAATAAAAAAAGTTCTTTATGTTTGAGTAGACTTAATTTCTTCAGAAGGCACCATTTGAGGTGAACATTACTAGAAAGTTCATGGTTATTTTAGCCACTCCAAACTGAATTAGTACAACTAGAAATCTTTTACATGTCTCATTTGCTAAAGAATCCAGAGAGTTCACTAAATAACCATGCCACTAATCCATAGCAATAAAATTTTGAAACAAACCAATTCCCAGTACCAGGCAAAATTATATTTTCAGAGCCTTAGACATGTCTTCACAAAGGCCAGAAGAGTGATTCATTCTGAGTGGTGAGGGGAAAGGAGAAAATATTCTTGATTTTCACCTTCCCTTGATATCTGTCATCTATGGTAGTTGGGTAGAGTTCATGATGTGTGAATTTAAATTAAGTGGTCAAGAATTAATTTTGGCAGAATGTGTTTACTAGTATGGGTTTTGAGAGTGGACGGTATCTTTCTTCTTTCTCAGAGAGTGGCTTTTGATAATTTGTAGTAATGATAGCCTTCATCACAAGAGTTACTTATTTATGTCTTTTATTTCCCATCTATCATATTCAAAGCTGCTTAATTATCAGTTCCCTTTAAGTTCCAATACACTGACTCATACCAGTGCTGCACTGAATACAGGACGATCCTAGCAATATGGTGTGTCAAACGTTACTAGGGTGCACTAAACCTTTCCTCTCCTTCCTGAACACACAGACCCTAACACTTCCTAGTCACCCTGCAGTTAAGGGGAGTCATGTGACTAGGTCTGGCCAATGAAATGTAGGCAGTGAAAAGTGCCATGTATCCTTCTCAGGCTGAGGCAGTGAAAAATGGCTGACAGAAACTCCAGCAACAGCCAGGCTCCCTGACTGTATATGTGAGAAACAAGGCTCTTTCCGTTGTATATTAATACAGCTAAGTTTTTCACTTTTAGACACTGAGATGCAGTAGTAAATATGTTCGTGCAGCATAATCTAGCACATCCCAAGTTATGCAGATGGCTTCTTCCTTCCCCAGTGAGTATGGGTTTTTGCTTGCTTGCTACAGTACCTACTGACACTGTCTTTTAATTTGTAATTGTTAGTCTTGTAAAGTTAGGTCTTTAGGGAACCTTACCATTAACTCTTCATTTGTTTCAACTAGAAAATCGCCCTTCACAGATTCTTGAACCAAAGCTGCAGTTGCTCCTAAAATCTGCATTTTAGGCACCTCCTAAAGAATAATAATACATCTGGCATGGACTCCTAAAGAACACTTAATTCAATTGCTGACAGCTGTTGATGTCATGTGCCTGCAGTAGCATTTGTTCTGCTACATTATTTTGGCAAGAGGAAAGTCTATTCTCCTGTCCCTTTCAGAGATTTCCTAATTAAATTTTAGCAGCTTAATATGTGTCTTTCATTTGGTTCTACTCCTCTTCAAACATACCTAGAACTCAAAGTGTTGAAACTCAAGACTCTTTTGTTCCTTTACTTTCCTTTGTTTTTTAGGATCAAATTTTTTCAAATACTCATTTGGATATTGAAATCTGTCACCTCCCATAGTAAGATACATGAGATCAGTGAATTCTGTTTAAACAAATTCTTCACTCCCTGGTTTGGAAATCTTATCTTGGAGGGTTCCAACATCAGCTCTAGAGCTGAATGGGTTAACTCTTCTTTGATATATTTCTGATTCGTTGTGACTTACTTTAATGTTCCGATTTTTTCTTGAGTGTGTTTCTTTAGGGAGAGACAACTGTTAAATCTCTACCTACAGGAATCACATTATAGAATTCTATCTAATACTGCTTTGAGAGCTCATGATAATCTTTTGGTCTTACTTCTTTAAGTCTAAATTAATTTTTTCTTCCTTTTTCCCTCTCAATGTCTGTCTGCCCTAGACTTTAAGGTTTATTATTTTCCCTTTCATATATTATTAGTTTGGCTTCTAATATTTCAATTTTTAAGGAATTTTCTTCTTCCTCTAACTTAATCAGTTGGCTTTTATTTATTTTATTTTTTTATTATTCTTTCTGAAATAAAATTAAAGCATGTTTTTTAAACCCTTTTGGTCCTCTGTTATGTCTGGAGAACATACGATACCCAGAAACAGCAAGGTAGGCACCAGACCTTTTTGATTACCTATTCTGGGTAGTCAAAAATGATTACACAATGATTTCAGTGAGTGTTTTTTTGTTCTCGGCTCTTTATAAAATTTACAATAGGGGGTTTCCATTCCTTTTTTTCAAGTAATTAAATCATTGTCTTAGTGCTGCATATGTTTACTAAGCCTGAATCTTGTAGGCACATTTGTTAAAGTCTAAAGACACACACACATGTCATCAAGCATAAGGCCCACAGGCCCAGTTTCCCCATCTAACCTTGAAAACTTTTCAAATCACCAAATAGGAAGAACAGAATTTGAATCAGGTAACCTAGAAAGGCCTATTTTATGTTTGGCCTTAAATAGTTTGAGCTAGAAGCTTATACTAATTCTGTTATAATACATGAAAAAATATGGTCTCTTCAGTATAAAATCCTAGCCTGCAGTCCTGTCTAATAAACATCATAAGCACAGGAAAAAATATTCAGCCCATTAATACAATAACATCTCTTAGATCCATCAGTCAAAAGGTTTGGGTTTGCTAATGCTCAATGAGTTCAAGGTAACCCAAACTTTATTTTTAAGTCTCTCTGACAGGGTCACATTTTACAAATACGGGATATGACTGGAAGAAGTTTCCCACGCTCCCAAAGGAACACACAGAAAGGATGGAGCCACTGATTTTTTCTCTGTTTCACTAATTTCAGATTTTGTTTCTAACAATTAAGTCCTCTTACTAACTCTGGTTTATAACCATTTGTCATATCATAATCATGTGTCATTTTCTAATTTCTTGAGAGAGCACTGAAGTAATTTATTTTTAATCTTTCATACTTAGTAATGTAGGCATTTGCAGTCATAAACTTCATGGAATAACAAATTTTATCACTTCATAGATTTTTTTATGAATCATTCACTTCTCAATACTTTTAAAGTGAAAGTTTTAATGAGTTCAGCAATTTCCTCAAAATTGTATGGAGAGTAAACACTCGACCCAGACCTAAAAGCTTCAGTTTCCTCATTCTCTTTCTACTAAATGTCATGAATTTGTGTTGTCTGGTTGTATCAAAATCTGACATAGACACTGTGTGTTAAGCTGGAACTGAAGCCTAAGAAGGTTCTTAACTAAGTACTGATATCCATCCTTGTAACACATCCTCTTCTTGGCAACCAACTAATTGAGGGATTACAACCTAAGCTTCAGCTTTAGCCATAAGAAGAAAGATGCCCTCTTCTTCCTTTTGCTACGAGTAAGGTCTGCTTATCACAGGTACTGCTGAGATGCTGATTAAATATCCAACAAATCTTTCCCAAGAACCACATATACTATGAACTCTAGACCTTATGTCTTTCTACATTGTAGAGATCCTGGAAATAAATACTTAGAAAATAAGTAAAAAGTTTTATCAGGGAAGAACCCAAAAGATTCACAAAATATTTACTTTCTTATTTTCTGCTGTGAAGCACTTTTAGTTCACTTTGGTTTCAGTCTTAGAAATACCATACAGCATGCAGCAGCCTTTGATGTTTAATTAAAGATACAAATGCTTTGATGATCTACTCACGAACGCAGAAATTGCCCCTCTGTCAGTCAACTTCCCACTGCCCTTGCCAGCCATCCCCACTGCAAGCTGAAACCTAATAGGTTGGTACTTGCTTTGGTTCTTTCAGTCTGCTCACTGCATATTCAAAGTTTGAAAAATAGTCCATAATGAAAGATAGAGAGATGTTTTATTAGATAGTAACTAAGAAAATTTTAGGCATTACTTTGGAAATATTTTGATGGATATTTTTGAGTCTGTGTAAAAGCAAAATATTTTCCTAAAATTTTTACCAATGCTTTTCTCTTGGAGTAATTAATATCAATATTATGCTCCATATTTTCCATTTATTCCTCTGGCTCCATCTCCACTCTTCTCCATCTTGATCTATCCCACAGAATACTGATTCTGTGGGATACAATACAGTTGATTGCATAATAGGATTTTGTAGCTCATTGGTTTCCAGTTGGATTAAGTGAATAGAGGTCACTGAATGGAGAGTACAAAAAATAGGAAGGTGAGAGAGAGTGAGGTTGAGGTATTTATTCACCTTGTTTCCTTCTTTATATGCATTACAGGTGAGCTGCTCACTATTACCAAAGGCTCCAGCTCCTGTTTGGGGGCTCACTCCATATTGCTACTCCCTTTAGGTAGCAGTAATTACTTCTTGTCTTTTTGTCTTCAAATTTAGAGATTGCCATGACTTCCTGTTATTGCTAGTACCGGGGAATTGACTGTCCTTCACTGATTTCCTTAATCCCTGCTGACAAATCTTTCTAAATAGCTCCTTTAATGAAGTCTTTTTAACAACCCAAGATGAGTATGCCATGTGCTTCCTGCTGAAACCCTGACTGATACATAGTGTAAGAAATATTCATTTGTGGATAGTATAATGTTAATAAGAGGAAATTTAAGGATTAATCATTACCTGAAACCAAGACACTTAGTCTTAATTTGAATCTGATTTCTGTCAATTTCTAGAAGTTTCAAAGTTCATTGACCTCTGTGAACTTCAGTTTTCTCAAGGGCAATATTCTTCAGAGGACTATTTTAATATGAGATGGATGAGATAGAAAGTAATACAGTCGCTAGAAACTATGATTTGAATAAATAGGGTTTAGGTTGTTTTTGAATGGTGTCTACATAGTTAAGCTAGACTTATGTATCTCAGAACCTCCTTGCCTATACAGTTCATGGTATGGTTGGCTGCAGGAGAAATGTACATGATATTTGGAAGACAGAAGTGAAGCAGTGGCCATTTTGTTCTGAACAGAAATGTTTGGCCAAGAGCTCTTACAGAACACACACGCCCTTACTCATCTGCTGGTTCTACTTGCTGGCATGGGGCAGCACCTGGACTCACAGCTTCCGTAGGTCTTCCTTTCAGATTTTCAGAGTCCTGGGCCAGGTACAAGGGAGCCACTATCTTTTGCAAGTGGCCCACATTGTCAAAGTTGAAAGTTTTGAGAGACAGATGCTACATAGTGCCAGCGTGTCCTCGCAGACTCCAGTCCATCCTCACTCCCACATTTTATATCCAGGGTTTCTTCTTAACAGTGGCTTCTCTGGACTCGTTGTCTTTAAGCTCTTACCAAACACAGAGGCAATTTCCATAGACTTTTTTGCAAACTCCCATAATTGTGGATGGTCCAATCCACATTATATTATATTCCCTTATTCTATATCACTCCAGTTGAATTGACTGAATATAACTCATACATTGGTTCTCTTCTCTTCTTTCCCTATTAGTGACATGATCACAAATATGACTAAGCAGATAATACAGAATGTTAGAATATATTCTCTAATACAAATGGGGAGATAAGAACAATGTCATAAGCATTTTATCTCATTGGATATTGAAGAAAAAACAAAGAAATATAACATTTAAATTCAAAAGTCTTGATTTCAAGAATTAAACCTACCCCTCTGCCTTAGACCCGGATTTCAAGAGAAACTTAAAGTTTAAATCTTTGTAGCTTTGTTTTTATCCATTCTACAGAATAGAAAAATGCTTTGTCAGTGTTTGCGAAAGAAGATGGGGAGGCAATTACCGATTTATTTTTTCTGGGGTTATTGAAGACACTGATTTTTTTTCTTTCCTTTCAGATTTCTGTCATTGCCTAGTCAAGTTCAACTTACAATGCTTTGCTCCCAGATAGAATTTCATGCTCATTTAGCTCATGCTACCTACAGAAATGACAGGAGTGATCCACCTAGAACAGCCCAGAAACCCAATGCTTGGGCCCAGAAAGCTACAGAAATAGGATTCTTTGTTTCCTGATTCTCCATGGGTCATTTCATAGAAGCAGTTCTTCTATTCTTTTTCTTTTTGAATGGTGCTTTTGTGTGTTGGAGTCTTGATGCAGCTGTTAAAAACCTTCCATTTCAGAGGTTAAACTACAGATCTAATGAGGGAAAATTATTTTTAGCTTAGCCTCTGGCACTATAAATTCCAGGAAATTTTTGAATTAAGCTTTATGACTTTATGGGAAAAAAATATCACAAGCTGCCAAACTGTATTTAACTCTTTCTGTGTCTTTTTCTCTTTCTCCTTTTAAGTAAGCTCTAACTAGGTGACTTTTAAAATATGATTTTACATTTCTTTTGGTAGCAAAAACATCGTAGTTTAATTCAACAAAAATTCTCAGGCCCTTCTTCTTTTTGTGTTTTTTTTTTTCTAATTGGACCTCTATCTGTGACTGCTGATGCTAGACTAGCAAAAACATTGCCCATGATCAATGATATAAGAGCAGTGATTCTGTAGTCTTTTCACAGTGGAGAATAGAATTTACGTCTAGTACTAAGGCTGAAGGAAAAAAAATACTACCACTTAATCCTTAAAAGTTGAGGTATTTTTCCCAAGGTGGAATTTCATCCTACCTCAGTCAATAAATAAAGTAAGAGCTGAGTCATATTAGAAACAAGCCTAGTTGTGAAACACTTGGGAATTTCTTCTCTGCAATGGCTTACCCAAACCCTAGACTTCTCTTCTCTGAATCCCAGAGCTTCAGACAGTTCACTGTTAATTAACAATTTCACCCAAGAAGGGGGACTGGAAGAGACCGAGAGTAAAAGTGAAGAAAGGCCTTGTTTGCAGGCTGATGATCAAGAAAATAAAATAATTATTATACAGCTACTCTGTGCACAGTAATGTAAGATTGTGGGGATATCATATGTAGGGATACAAATTGACTGGAAGGAAAGCAACAGGTTACTATATATTAATGATATAGTTAATTAGTACTACTAACTAATAATGCTACTAACTGGGCTTTTATTTTCAAGAAATTAAAAGTATCATTGGTGGAAAATTGTGGGTCTCATGACTGACTGAGGGAAACTGTATTTTCTAATAACCAGGGAAGGGTGTGTTCTAGGAAGATCTTGCAATGAGGTTGGAAAGTCTCTGGGGTGAAAGTCACTGTGTGTTTTGTAAAAACTACATAACTAAGGAAGTATTCTGGGAAAACAAATAGAATAAATAAAGTTATATAGGCAAATAATGGAGTGTTTGGAATTAGTGAGTCACTGGCCTAGATTTTTGCAAAATGTTGTGGACTGATAACATATATTATTCATGGATGCTATTTAGCCATGAAAATTTGTTCTTGTAACATTTAATTAGCGTCTTGAATCTATTAAGTTGAAATACATAAAAGATAGAATAAATTTTGACAATTTATTAGAAATTTTTAATTGGGAAGCCTAATTGTATCAATAAACTAATATAATTTTCAGGCCCTGACTAGTTGGATCAGTAGATAGAGTGTTGGCCTGATGTATGGATGTCCTGGGTTTAATTCCAAATCAGGGCACACATGAGAAGTGACCATCTGCTTCACTTCCTTTCCTTCTCACCCTCTCTCTTCCCCTCTCACAGCCAGTGGCTTGATGGCTTCAAGCCTCACCCAGGCACTGAGGATAGCTTGATTGGTCCAAGCATCAGCCTTAGGTGCTATAAATAGCTTGGTTGATTCAAGCATAGGCCTAAGATGAGGGTTGCTGGGTAGATCCTAGTTGGGGTGCATGCGGGAGTCTGTCTCTCTATCTCCCCTTCTCTCACTTAAAAAAATAAAATAAAAACTAATATCATTTTCAGGTACATCTAAAATGTATGTATGTATGTATGTATGTATGTATGTATGTATGTATGTCTTATTAGAATCAATATTTTTAAAAAAGATAAAATTCCCATATCTTACCCAAAATAGGACTAAGTCTCTATTTGCAAATATTTACAAGACTATATTGTAATGATGAAATTTAGAGTGGACTAGAATCAAATTCTATTCTACTTTTTTTTTTTTTTTTTTTTTACAGTGACAGAGAGTCAGAGAGAGGGATAGATAGGGGAAGACAGACAGGAATGGAGAGAGAAGAGAAGCATCAATCATTGGTTTTTCATTATGACACCTTAGTTGTTAATTGATTGCTTTCTCATATGTGCCTTGACCATGAGCCTTCAGCAGACTGAGTAACCCCTTGCTTGAGCCATCGACCTTGGGTCTAAGTTGGTAAACTTTGCTCAAACCAGATGAGCCCGCACTCAAGCTGGCGACCTCGGGGTCTCGAACCTGGGTCCTCTGCATCCCAGTCCGACGTTCTATCCACTGCACCACCGCTTGGTCAAGTATTTTTAGTAATTTTTATAAAACATTTTTGATTCCAGCAGAAACTCCTCATATAATTTAGGGAGGCATGTAAACACAAAACTTTGAGAAAAAATAAGTTCTCTAGACATTTTGACAGCAGTGCTACTGTGGGAAGGGCTCACACTAGAAAAACAAGCAAAAAATAATAACTTTATTAATTACCCTTAGCAACACGTATAGAGCTGTTGCAGGCAAAAATCTGAAGTAGGCTGAAGATATGGAGATCACATTGGCAGGTCTCAGTGTGTCATAACCTTAATGCTCTTGATTCAGAATGACTGTTAGTGTTAGTTATTAACGTCCAAAAGACTGAGGAATAAGAAGGATGTCAAAGCGATATTTCTAGTGGACCTTTGGATCTTTGCATGAACCTTTAGTCTACAAGTCAAGTTGCAGAAAACCTCTTGAGTCTTTATATTAATAAGTAGTGTAATAATTATTGTAGTACTAATTTGACTGAAATAAAGAATAGAAGCATCTCTCACTTTCCAATGATTTAGGAGTTGTTGATTATTAAATTTTCCCAACAAAACTCTCTGTGATTATAGATGAAGCTGCATTTTCTTTGTTTGGAAAGATTTATTTTCTGCTAAATGATTTCTAGGTGAAGACAGTCTCACAGTATGAATGGCAAAGCATGGTATACTAGATTGTCTTTTTGATGTGGTGTCTTACTGCAGTTTTTCGGTTTTTTTCCTTAGGAGATTGTCAAATAAGCATACTCATGTCTGTTAAATTAGCTCTAGAGCAAGAACTGAAGTCTTCAATTAAAAAAAAACTTGGCTCACATTGGATTTAACTTGTTCACAAGGGAGTACAGGCTAGTGAATCAGTTAATCAAAGAATATAAAAGAAACTCCATACCTATAATTATAATTATAATCAACAGAGTTCTTTTAATTGATCTGGGAATGTTGACTATGGCCTCATTAAGATATACCTGAAATAACTATTAACACTTTCTGTTTTCTAAAAGAGAAAATCCATGGGATCCTTGATTTAATGTCAGCAAAGACATATAGAGAAATTTAGGGGAAATATTTTTGTTTCTTTGTTTTTTACTTCCAGTTTAAAGGTACTTACTCAGAAAGATAAATAATGAAATATAGCTCAGTCAATGTCCTCATTTTCTTTCCAGTTTTCAGAAACCAGACTTTTATGCAAGTTTAGAAGTCAGGATAGGCAAAGAAGGGGCAGGGATACTGGAGATAGGATGTCCAGTGCAAGCAAGCCTGGCGGAAACAACAGATTGCTGAAGAAGGTTGGCACTGCGTCAGAGAGAGAACTTATATCACTGAAGTGTAAGTATACTCTCTTGTGTCCAAGCATCGTGACTCAAAGAAAGCCTCATCTTCTTTTATTCTAGATATATTTTCCTTGGCACTCAGGTATCACTTGCATTTTATCATATGGTATGACTTGACTGGGGTTCTGTAAGGGAATCATACTCTCAGAACGCACAACGCCACTCTCCTTGGAGTGGCTTCAGAACAAGCCTGAACCTTTCTCCCCACCTTATCCCACATCTGGCTGTGTGCCCTGCATTGGGGTCTCAGCACGGAATGAGTGGATTGAAACAGCCCTCCAGATGACCGATGTATCTTGGAGAAACTGGCATTGTTCTTTTCTTCACCAAGTTGCATGTTGAACATCTTTTGTCCGGAGCTGTATGCTCCCAGGGTGTATGATTCTGTTTTATAAACAAATAAACCAACCAAAAATGTAGGGCAACAATGAGCATGGACACATGCATAAAAAAAGAAAATCACTATTCAATGATTGATAACTAAAATAAAATCTTTAATACGGCAATCATGAAAAAATTCGGACTCTGTTTGATGTCTTATTTTACAGTACAACTTTGTCTTCATTTTGAAATACACTGCAAGTGGCCAGGGTGGCAGGAATACTTTTATAGGTTTAATGTTTAAATGGCAACACTCTTAACCTTGTCCTGGTTTAGAGTCAGAGACAGTCTGGGGCAAGACCCCCGGAGATTCTGTTTAGATATTCTCTGTGTATTAGAATTGTAATCATTTTAGGCCTCCCTCAAAAGCACACAGGGCCCCAGACACATATTCTTTTAAACATGTTGGCATACTGAGATTTCACATAGAAAACCATGACTCAAACTCTCCCAGTTTGTACTGTATAATTATCAAAAGGTGGCTCCCCAGAGAGCATACAATGAAGTGCATGGTACAAGATTATTTGAGGTGACTGGCAACAAGTGTATCCTCCTTTAGAGGATATACTTCCCGACTTTGTCATGACCTATGTGCCCCCATGATGAGGCAGGCTGATGAGCCATCGATTCCTAGATGCAGCCCGCCTTGAATAGACCTTTATCTGAGAGTAGGCTCTCCCTCTCGCTGTCCTATATAAATAGCATTTGAAGAAAGGCAGTTATTAAGGAGGCAGGACAATGATCTCACCCTTCCCTTCACACCAGGCACTGGTATTTTTTCCTTTCTTTCACTTCTGGGTAGCATTTTTCAGTATTTGCCGATGCCCAGGGAGGCTAAAAACTCACTATTTAGGAACCTGGAGTAAAAGAAGGGTGCTCTTTTCTGGGAGACTTTAGTATCATCTTAACCTGTTCTTTTTGGCATGTTATTGTACTTTTTGCTTTTAAATAATTTGTCTCATAGAAAAGCTATAAGAATAGTGCAAGAAATTATATAGAACTCTCATTCAGTGTTCACAGTTGTAAATATTTTGCAAAACTTATTCATCATTGTATGTGTTTGTTCATGGGTAACATTTTTGCTAAATAATCTGGCAAAATGTTGCGGTTGTAATGCAACTCTACTGCTAAGTATTTAGTGTGCATTTTCTTAGAACAAGAATATTTTCTTATATAACCATAGCACAATTATCTAAATAATGTAACCAACAGTAGCACAAAATCTGATCTAATCCACAGATTTATTCAGATTCCACCCATCTCAGAATTAATGTCTTTCATTGCTATTCCAGGGTCCAGTCCAGGATTAGGCATTGTTTGTCAGACTTTCTTTGTCTTCCATGAATTAACATTTTTGAAAAGTACAGGACAGTAATTTTTTAGAATGTCTCTAGTTTGGGCTTGGATGAAGTTTCCTTGCATTAAGCTTTAGGTGACTCACTTTTGGCAGAAATATTACAAAAGTGGTGAAGTGATCTGCTTAGTGCATCAGTTAGGGTCACGTGACTTTGTTTTGTCCCATAAATGGTGATAAATTTGATGGCTTGGTTAAGAGCATGTCTGCCAGAACTCAGTAGCAAAGTTACTGAATTTTTCCCTTGTAATTTATAAGTAATCTTTGAGAAGATAACTTTGAGACTACGTAAATGCTATTTCTCGGCAAGTTTTACCCAGTACTTTGATGATTTTTGCCCAACTCAACGCTTACTGTGATCATTGACAAATGGTAATTTTCTTTTGTTTTATTGCAGTAAAATACACATAACATTTGTCATCTTAACCATTTTTAAGTGTACAGTTTACTTGTACTAAGCACATAGACAAATAAGTTTTAAATTGTGGGGCTTAGTTTTCTTAAAGTGAAATAACAATATATACATAATAGAGTTGTGGGAGGATTAAATAAATAGATATCAAGCCCCTAGAATTCCATTTTTTATTAATCTACCTTCACTATTAATTTTTTAAAAATTATTTTTTAGTTACATTTGGCATCAGTATTATTTTGTATTAATTTCAGGTGTACAGCGTAGTGGTTAGACAATCATATACTTAACAAAGTGACCACTCCAGTAGTTCAAGTACCCACCTAGCACCATACATAGTTATTACAATGTTATTTCCTGGGCTGTACACTGCAACCCCCCTCCCCCCCGTGACTACTTTGTAACTACCAATTTTTACTTCTGAATCCTTTCACCTTTTCACCCAGTCCCCCAAACCCTCTCCCCTCTGCCAGATTATAATTATCTAAGTCAGTTATTTCATTTATATTTGTTAGCTGGCATTTTACTTCAATGAAGAGCCCCGTTTTTTCCCATTTATATGTTCATTATTTAAAAATCTAGACCTGACTGCAAGATATATTCATTGCTATTGAGATGTCATCGTTCTAGGGCTCTCTGAGGGACATAGCTAGAAAATAAATGTAATGTGTACACGCACAAGGACACGATATCTGTATCTGTATCTATGTTACACATCTTAAAAATCACTAACTTTCAATTCAAATCCAGCACTCTGAGCTTAATTTTTCTCTTCTCTCCTTCCATATGCTTAACTTTCTCCTTTACTTATTTACTCATTCTTAGAATATAGAAAAAGTAGTTTCAGAAATATTACCCATCTTGCTTCTACATACAGATGTAACAGCTAGATTCACTATTTATAGTTCCTTAAACCTTGAGTCTGAGAGCATGGAATGGAAAAACAATGTTCAAAGGTGACCTTTAGAATTAGTTATCATTAAGTGCAGTTATGTTATTCATTTGAAACATAATTAAGTTTATAAGATTCTGTTTCTATTCCATTTGGTTCCCTCCACATGTCATTATTTATTTTTTGAGAATATAAAATAATAGCAGGCTTCTGAAGTTAGAATTATACAAATAGAGGAGTATCAAGTCTCTTCCCTAAATACTTCTACTCTGCTTTCAAGCATGTCGTAAAAATAATCACAATCTTGTTTTTGGTTTATTTTCCATGTATGTCACTGTAGTATTGTTTTCTGTTTTTGAAAAAATAAGCAAACATATGTATTTTTCTATTTTCTCTTCTTTCTTACAAAATAGCTACCATTAAAATATATGTTACATTTTGTTTTTTTTCACTCTGCTTTTGAATTTAACAATAAATGTAAAAAATCACATCATTTCATTTCTCATTATTTGTAGTAGCTTTCTAGTAATCCATAGTGTGAGTAGACCATACTTTATCCAACCAAACTCCTATATATGAGCATTTAGGTCACTTCTGATATTTTGTAATTTCAAACAAAAATGCCATTAATTATCTTGTATATGCCTATTTTCATATGGTTGGCACATGTCCATAGGGTAAATGATTAGAAGCTGAACTGCTGGGTCAAACACATATGTAGTTTTGACAGATTTACCAAATGTCCCTCAGTAAAGGTTGCACCAATTTGCGTTCCTACCTGCAATGTCTGGGTGTGTCTGTCTCCTCACAGCCTTACCAACAGAAGGTGTCAGGCTTTAATTTCTGCAGTCTGAGAAGTGAGAAATGATATCTCAGTGTATTTTAAATTTGCATTTCTCTTATTATGTGTGAAACTGAACATCTTTCTTATGTGTAGGAGCCATTTTGAATTATTTGTTCATTTCTTTGACCAATTATTATGTTAGGTTTGAATCTTTTCCCTCTAAACTGTAGAGAAAAAATATATTCTGTTCATAAAAATTAGGGTATATTTCAAAATGAATATGAAGCAATAAAATATCCCCTAATTTTTGTGAGTAGTAGACATAATGGATTAACATACATGGAATATTAGCTCTTCATCTGTGATATATATTACAAATGTTTTTTCCTACTTTTTAACTTATCTTTTGGCTTTGCTCATGTAGTTTTTGCTAGACAGAGGTTTTTGTTATTATTTTTTTAATTTTATGAAATTACATTTATTTATGGAGAAGAAGGTTTTCTCTCTTTTTTTTCAAAGCTTTTATCTTTAATTGGTTTATCTTATATAATTGCATTGTCTAATAGCTCTGATTCAGTGTTATATAGTGGTGCAGCCTTGCTTTGCCTTGGTCTTAGTGAAATGTTGTTAGTGTTTTTCCATTTCCTGGAATCTAAAATGCTGGTAAATGTATTTTATCATGCTGAGAAAAAATTCATCAAGCCCAAAGATTTAGTTTGTTTCTGAATTTAAAATTAGTAATGAGTACAGAATATCAAAGTTTTGTTTTTTCTCTAGCATCTGTGGACATCATCATAATATGTTTGTAATTTATTTTCTGTGCTACTTTTATCAGAGCATTAGAGATTTAGTAAAATTTCCTTGTGTCTATTTATTTAGGCCTTTTAGAAAAAGTAGTAAGTTTGGGACAATAGACAATCTAAATATATTATCCATTTAGTCTATACATTTATAAAAGCATGTCTTCCTTCACTCTCTGCAGGGCCCAGAGCAAGAACACAAATGGAGACCCACATAATACATATAAATATTTTAAACCTTTAAACCAAGCAAACAAACTGTAAAAAAAATTTGTGATTTATCTTTCTGACAAAAGTATCTCCACAAGGATCGCTAAGGCTAAGTGTGATTTTAGGACTTCATAGTCTTCAGTTCTGTTCTGGATCGTAATGGCACGGAGAGAGGTGAGAGCAGACTCCTGATCTTTTCTCTTGCCTTCCTAACCACACACAGCAGATGCATGTGTGCCTATCTGGGACCACATGATCAAGCCGTGCCTACATTGTCTTGTACCCCACCATCTCTGGGAAGAGCAATCTGCCGTCCACTCCCTGGGCAATTAGTCTTTAGGAACACTGGCCTGGGAATGAGACCCCCATAACCTCTGGAAATAAATTTAGGTTTATTTGAACATAAAATTTCAGGATACAATGTACCCAGAGCATGGTTTTGTGGTCAAAATCCACTTGGCCCTAAGAAATCTTTGTTTCTTGGAAACAGGCATGGCTAAAGGTAGGCCAGAGTGCTCTTATAAGTGGCTCTCCTTCTGAATCTAAATTCAGTAATCTAGTAATATTAAAGAGTAAATAAAACAAAAATATTTTGGGCTATCAAATTTGTTTTCTATATGTATATATTTTGTGATATCAGTGGAAATCTAGACAATGAGATTCTCACTTTTTTACTAGTAGTAAAGTCTTTGAAAAGCAATTTGGCTATATATATTACTAGATCAATATATATATTGACCTAGTAATAACACATTTGGGAATCTAAGTTTAGAATTTTAAGGTTTTAAAACCTTTAGTTTTTAATATGCTTATTGTAGCATTGTATATAATGGCCCAAAATAGAAAATAGTAGAATGTTCAACACTAAGAGATTAGCTAAGTAAACTATGATGTTTCACCAATTAGAATGTTATTTAGGCACTAACATTGTTATTTAAAAAACTATATAATCCCACAGAATAATGTTTATGACATAATATTAACCAAAATGCAATATATAAATTACATAGTATAATTTGATTTACACTGGGTTAAAATAATCTTTACATAGAAAAATACAAATTCTATACAGTATATATTCTATACAGTATATATATTCTTTACAGTATATCAGTAATGCATAGTACAAAATTGTTTTCAAACTTCTTGGGAAAAAAA
Organism: Saccopteryx leptura; assembly: GCF_036850995.1. Lineage (NCBI taxonomy): Eukaryota > Metazoa > Chordata > Mammalia > Chiroptera > Emballonuridae > Saccopteryx > Saccopteryx leptura. The sequence goes on along the minus strand of NC_089503.1, from coordinate 32,262,926 downwards.
TTCTGAGAATGAAGACTAAAGGTTTATTATTTTTCCTTATTTGTTTTTCTGAAGTTTCAGATTTTCTTTCCTGGGGTATATTATTATTATAATGAATAGAAATATAGTAAGAAGGTCAGACCCATTTATCTCTAAGGTACTTTCTAACTGTAGCATGGAAATATTTTTATCCGTGAATAACCAAGAGCTTGCTATTGTTTCTGTCTCTGCCCCGTCTGCATTAATCCAAGATTAACAGTCAATGCCTGTCCTGAAATACATGAACATTAGCTAAGCTCTCAAATAGATACTGAAATTTGGAGGCAGATTCTTGTGTCGGACAACCAGTTTCCTCATAGTAAGCATTCACGAAGTGTGTCTGTGATGAATGTGAAATATATGTACACTGAACCGAGGCCCTGATTATTAATGTAAATGTGCATTCCCTGCACTGGCAGAGACTTTGTTCCAATTTAAAGACATATTGGGTGCAGTGGGGTTGTCTGAAAGATAGACATTGTTTCAGCTGGCAGGTGCTCACCAGTTCCTCCTAGCACTACTTCTTGCTCTTAGTGATAAATGAAATCAATCTATGAAAAAATTTTAGCTTCATTAAGAAGTTTAGTCACATGATACATTTCCTGGGATTTTAAAGCCTGCTCTGGTAGTCTGCATGTTGCTTAAGTCTACATCAGAACTTGGTATTTATACAACAAGGAAGGAGATGATACATCCCTCCATGAAACATCGCTTGATCCTGAAAACTAAAGGTGGCATGGGACCCAGCGTGGACTTCAGAGTCGGTCAGAAATGTGCTCAAAGGTGAGTTTTGTCACTCCATCCTGCCCAACACTGTCCTGGCATTTGTCTCTTTTGAATTTTAGATTAGAACTCTGCAAAGCCTGAATAATCTTCCTTACTGTATAGGCCTGTTGCAAAAATTAAATGATGCAATTTTAGAAAATACAATGTAGGAGTTCAATAAATTACAATTTTATTAGTCATCATAATTATCTAATAAGGTGGATTTCAATCTTAGAACACAAAAAGTCAAAACTGAAATGTTAATTCTGGCCCTGGCCAGTGGTTCACTGGATAGAGTGTCAGCCCAGTGTATGAACATCTTTGGTTCAATTCCCTGTCAGAGCACAGAAGAAGTAACCATCTAATTCTCCACTCTCCATTTCTCCTTTCTCTCCCTCTTTCCTGCCAGTAGCCAGTGGCTCAATTAGCTTGAGCATGGCCCTGGGCACTGAGGATAGCTCCATTGGAGTGCATCACCCTCAGGTGCTAAAAATAGCTTGGTACTCAATCATTGGCCCTAAATGGGGTTGCCAGATCAGTTGAATCTTGATCTGGGCACATGTGGGAGTCTGTTTCACTATTTCAATCCTCTTACCTAAAAAAAAGGTAATTTCTTTCTGAACCCAATGTGTAATTAATATACTAGAAGAGTCAACAAACAGAAAAAACCCTTGTTTAAATATGAATTCTTGCTTTGACTCATTAGATAAAGCTCAAGTATTAACAAATGATATACTAGAGAAAAGATGGTGACATGATTGGTAGCAATTAATTTTGGGGCCTTAAAATAACATCTTTTGCTATGAGGTGTAATATGAAGAAAAAAGATGCTTTATAGGGAAAATGAACAGGAAATATAGATAAATAGTTAGATTTAAGAATCATTTGTTTAATAAACCATTATGGGTTAATATGAGACAAGCATTTACATTTTATATTATATATATTTTATATTATTTATAATTTATATTATTTTATTTTATAATTTTGTCCTTGCTAATCCTAAACTTGATTTACTTGTACAAAAGAATCATCTCCTTGGTTAAATTTCCATATTATAAACTGTTGGCAACAATAACTACCTAATCATTTTACTATGAACATTAAATAAGATAGTAATTTTAAAAAACCTAGATAAATGGTTGGCACCAATTATCATAGCTCCATTTATAACTACAGCAAATCTAGAATAAAATTTCCTCCTTAAGAACGCTGAATTATAAATCTAATGCCTCGGTACGCTAGGCAGTGAAAAATATCTAAAACAAGAAAGGCAATTTCTAACGCCAGTCGTTTGTGCTGTGTATGCCTGGACCCCCATTGCTTGAGTTCTGATGTACCTCAGGCAGGACTGTGGCAATAAATTGCCTCCCAGGTTGTAATTTCATCCTGGGGATGCTTTCAGATGAAGATATTGTCTGGGTGATGCATGGTGATAAAAATGAGCAATGCCACCATGCTTTAGCCAAAGTATCAGACTGTTTCAGATTCTCAGCTATAGAAATCCCGACCAATCTGTGAGACCATGGCTCCCTCGATGCCTATCTGGACGTTAACACTGCGTTCAGGGGCTTTGTGGGAATCCCCTCGAGTGTCCTTAGAACATATGGTGTGTGAACTGCACAAGGAGCAGCTGTGTCCCTTATTAGCTCCGTAGCCTTACATAAGTCACTTTGCCTCCCCAAGTCGTCTTTGAGAAAACAGAAACAAAATTTCCTATCCTGCCGACTTTGAAGGGTCACATGATGGTCAAATGGGGTGATGGATCTCAATATGCTACGGGGAAAACAAAATGTAACATGAACTAGGATTATTATCTTCAGAGGCAAAGAGATTATACTTTTAAAGCCTTTTTTTAATGATTTTAATTTATTGTGTTTACATAGATTCAAGTGTCCCATCGAATATATCCCCCCCTCCCCCCGTGTTCCCCTCTCTCCAGGATTTGCTGTCCTGTTCTCTATAATGCTGTGTTATGTGCATATAATTCCACTAATCTCTTTCCCTTCTCTGATCCCATCTTCTCTTCCACTTTTAAAGCCTTTTAAGTGATGTTAAGAAATACAACCTTGCAAGCATAGGCCGAGAGCAAGGGAGTAGATGCAGGAATGCAGGGGCTGAGATGCAAGAACACAACTGAAACCTTTGGAAATCACAAGCTCTTTGTAGAGTCTTCCTGTGCTGGCATTTTTCCTTGTTCCTTGTGCCATTTCAAATCAGCAACTGAAGACCTGAGTTTAGTTTCCTAACTTATGTTTATTCGTGAATGTCTCCAACTATAGCCAGAAGCAAAGCAATAAATAGTGAAGATGAAAAAGAAGGGAAAAGCTAGAAGACAAGGAGGAGACAGAGAGAGCTCTGCGCAGCACTCCAGGGCCCCAGCCGCAGAGGGCAGCTCTCTCCCCTTACCCGCTCCTATATTTTAGATCATAGGAACCAGTGATCCCTTCATCAAACACCATAGGTCCCATAGTGAATGAACTGATACTTCCTCTTTAGTGCGATATTTGCATATTGACTGGTTATTCTAGAATGATATTTCTCCCATCTAGTACTAACCAGGCCCAACCCTGCTTAGCTCCCAAGGTATGAGGAGACGGGATGCTTTCAGGGTGGAATGGCCGTAGACAAATGATATTTCTCATTCACCGAAAGTTTCAAGGGCAAACAAATACACTAGGTAGAAATATGGGAAAGACTTAAGAAGCCATAAAATATTACCTCTTGACAGCAAGATATTTTATCACGGTATTGTGCCTGGTGGGCAGGGCTGCCAGTATAACACAAAGATTAAACCAGCTGGCAGTGAATTTTCATACATTGCCAACGACAGAGGCATAAAAGGTCATTTTAAGGAAAGTGGGACCTGCAGACGGTGGTGCAGCAAAATGCTGTAGGTGGGTGGCTGAAATGGGAATGAGAGCAGCCTGGCATGAGGAGACTTTGCGAGGTCAGAGGTCACGGATGCCGGCACAGGAACAATCTACGGAAGATGGCAGGCTATATTCGCAAGAAGCTATCCATATGCAAAGAAAGCAAATTGTTAGGCACTGCTTTGGGAGCTGTCGCCGTTGATTGTCACAAAGTTCGAACAATCCTCTGATCACTACTGACTTTCTAACGAGTGCTGAGAAGCAGAATGACCCCACAGGAGTTTAACCTTCTCTTGTAAATGCATGATGTCACCATACTAAGACCCCCCTCCCCGGCCATGATTACAGAACTGGTTCCCCAATGTACAGATGGAGAAACTAAAGTTCAGAGAAGTCACAGAGCCAGCAAGTACCAATGCCCTTGGGAGTGCAAATGCAAGCTACTTGAGCTACAAAGTCAATTATCTTAATCAGCTTATTATATGTGCATGGCTTCCTATTAAAAGCAAAGTGTGAACCAGCAAGTAGGAACAGAATGTTGTGGAACATTGGAAAAGTTACCCAACTTTTCTTGATTTGAGTTTTTAAATTTTTTTAAAAGAATTAATGATAGCATCTAAGGCATGATATCATTTCTTAATGAAGACAAAAAATTTTTTTTGAGAATTATGTGAATATTAATGGATAATAATTTATTTTCAGTGCCTGGAACATTGTAGAAGTTCAACAAATATAACTAACTTAATTCAGTCAAGTATCTTTCTAAATATCCAAGTACCTTTCAAGTATATATGAATTAATCCCAAACAGGACAGGCAATGATCTAAGAACTGGAAAAAATAAACAAAAAGAGGACATGGCCTATTTGAAGATAAATCTACAGGGATAGTAGAGCAGACAGGGACATATGTCCCTACATTGCATCATCACTGTCAGTACCAAGTTCTGATATCTAAGAGGGAGGAAATGAAACTGTAAGAAATGTTCTGGTGATGTAACACTGTCAAAGATAAGCGAGTCATCTGTGTAAAATACAAATAAGTGTTCAAATGTCCAACAATTGAACTTGGTTTATATATTTCTTCAGCTAATTTTATTTGTTTTTATGTTAGAAATTTCACTTGGAAATAAGGGTGCGCAAGACAAGTATGACTTGAATGGAAAATACAGCAAGGAAGTTCATCAGTTTTTACAATTTATAATCTTGTAAAGTGCTATGAAGTAATAAAAGAGAGAATTCTGGGCAGCTTTGGTATTTCAGATAAGATGTTTACAGGTGGATATTTTGAACCTGAGACTAGATGCCTGTGATATTAAGAGAATTGTTATTGATTATTGGCTACATTTAGACTCTTGCTATAAAGGTGCAACTCAACACCCTTGACTTCTTTTAAGTAAGTTCAACTTTTGTTCTTCAGATAAAGAAAGTATTTATTTTCCCAAGTCAGTCATTTTTAGTGATGAAGAGTTCAAACACAGTTCAGAATGCCAACTTGATACATTTTGACTAAGAAAACTTGGCAAAGCATAATTTTTAAAAATTAATTTTCTCATCCAAGCTTTATGACAGCAGGTTTTGCTGATATAAGAATTGCATCTGTTAGAACATACTACAAGTGTAAAATAAAGAAGCCTGATTATGTTTAGTAAGTGTGATTATGACAAAAAGAAGACAACTGTGGTACCGTGGAGAGAGGTATTGAATTTGGAAATAGCCAGAAAAACTTAAGAAATCATGTTATCTCGTTTAGTCTTGTTTTTTCTTATTTGAAAAACAAAATATGTGTAATAAATGTTAGAAGCAAAAGTTTCTTTACTGCTTCTGATATTTCCTTACAGGTGAAGGAGACAGAGGGTGACAATTCTGGCTTCATTCTGTCCTTTTGGTTTGCCTAGAAAAAATGACCTCATGGAATGGTAAATTTATAGAGAACAACCTGAACCTGCTCCTCCTTTTTATTTCTGGGAAGGATCTGTGAAAGGGAAATCCCCCCCATGGGGAGGACCTCCTAAAAATCTGATTGACAGGTGGGTGGAACAATCAGTGTTAAGAAACTTGATATTTTTCAAGGTCAATAATTAAGCTGATAGAGCAGTATGTACTAACCTGCTTAGAATATTTATTTTTCAATATTTCATATTCTGATGTGGAAAAAAAGTTCTATTTAAACACTTAACAATAATAATTGGTGATTTACAGTTCTGTTGTAAGAATCAAATGTGATGATAAATGCAAAACTGTTGTATGAATTTAAATCTACATATAAATTTGTACATTTTTTATTCTGGCATTTTTATACTAGCAATATACTTTAGTATTAAAACTCAGTCTTCAAACGTAGAAATACTAGGGGAAGCATAGGATTCAGACTCTGGAACTTTTAAGTAACACTAGGCACTTCCAGGATGCCTCGGCATTAAGTAAAGCATGCTGTGTTTCTATTTGTCAATGAAGCGCTCACTCCCATCTCTCAGGTTATGGTCTCTCAGGTATGAATTAGAATTGTCTTTCATAAAAGCTTTGCTGACGTTCTTATCTCTGGTACCTGTAAATGTCATCTTTGGAAACAGGATCTTTGCAGATATACTCAAGATATGATGAAGTGATACTGGAGTAGGGTGGGCACTTAAGCTAATACAAATGGCATCCTGATAAGAGAGATAAAATGCAGAGACAGGTATACAGGAAGAAGAGAGTCATGTGACAAAAGTGGCAGAGATTAGAGTGATGCTTTTACAAGTCAAGGAATACCAGGATTGCTGGCAAACACCAAAAGTTTAAAAAGGCAAGCAAGGATTCTTCCCCACAGATTTCAGAAGGAACATGGCTCTGTCAATATCTTGACTTCATATTTGTAGCCTTCAGAAATATAAGACAATAAATTGCTGTTGTTTTAAGCCAACTGGTTGTATTATTTTTGTATAGAAACCCTAGGAAATGAATACACCTAGTAATAGAAAAATCCAGCCCTCAATTTTTCTGCTCCACCAAATAGATATTGTGAGAATAGCATGAAACTGTTGGTCAAATAAGTTTGTAAATATGATATATAGGTTTGCTCACTTATAGTTTGCATTGGGTGTGGGGATAGGCTATAAGCAGGTAGGATCATTATAGCCTAAGGCTTAGTTTTAAGACTAAGCTTTTTCCACCCTAAGTGATTTTGTATCAGAGGCTTCCTTGTTTGTATATTGGATTAAAGGTTTTGACTTCTACACTATAAAATGGGGCAGACTGGGAGCTTGCTTGGTCTCAATTCCTGAGATTAGCATTAGAGGAGAGAGCAAAGAAAGAGCAGAGAAAGTCCACATGGGGGAGAGGAGAAGCAGCCAAGATGGCGGAGTGCTGAAGGAGAAGCCAGTTTGTGCACAGTTTGTGCAGGGAGAAGGAGATGGGGAACAGAGGTAAATAAGGCTGGTGAGGTACAAACCTTTGGTTTTAGGAAAACTCGGATAAATCAGTGGCTTTGGGAGCCCTGAATGGAAAGGGAAATGTTTTCCCACTGTGCGTTTCTTGCCCACTGGGCACAAGCTAGGATTAAAGCTAATGGCCCACCAGTTCTTGGCTCCATTGTTTCATTACCTTCTGTCCAAATCAAATGCGAACCTGCATGAGCCAGGCAGCTGTGATGGTGGCCGTGGCTACTGGCTTTACACACTCCTTATCCTTGAAGAATGCCACCAAGACCATGTCCCAGTTGACCACTTTCTTAGATGCTGCTGAATTCAATTCCACCCCAAACAACTTACCCAGACTAATGTTTGCAAAATAGTGTTGTGCCCCTAAATACACACTGTGTAAATAAATGCTGAGTCGTGGAACCCAAGTGGATAGCCAAGTGGAGTATGAGTGTCCTGACTCCCAAATTTAGAATAGCTTCAAAGGGAATTCTAATAATATAGTCATCATGCAGCATAAAGTAGCCTTCATTTTGTGATTTATCCAATTAATCTTGTATATTTGAGTGCAGATTTGCAGGTCCAAGGCCTGAAAATCCATAGATGGTAGCTAAGCTAAGGGATCTACCATCTCTCCCAGTGGATCCACTCCTAACATCTCAATTTAGCATTCAGGGTTTAATCTAACACCTCAGACCTTATGCCACTCAGTTATGAATCTTTATCATGTTTATTTTATTCACTTTCTGATCATATAATACCTAGCATATTTTGATATCTTTATAGCTAATGATGTTTCTTGAATTTAAAGATTCCTCCTGCTCCATTTTGTCCATCCAAATCTAACATTCAAGGCTCAAGTTATCATTCAATCTCTCCATGAAAACACTGCCAGTCGTTGTAATCAAGATCAACTATGCCAAGTTATCTCATTGTGCAGCTCTTGTTTCTAAATCACGTTGTATCCCTATTCATTGCTCTGATATTCATAGTGTATGTTAAATTGAGAGGTGGGAAGTGAAGAGAAGGTGGTAATAAAATTCTTAGCTCTTTTAGGGTAGGTATATATTACATGAATTTTATAAATTTAATATTCTCTTCAGCTAATAGCACAGTGGAGAATATTGTAGGTGGTCAATACTAAAACTTGACCTGATAATAAAAAAATCTAGCATTACTATAAATGGGAAAGGAAAAAAAAAGGCTAAGTTGTCAAAACAGAGTCTGGACCCAGTCATAGTATTCTATTATTCTAAACAACATATGCAAATCTTGGTCATTTCCACATGATAGTAGAGAGAAATTAATATCTATTGAAACACTGTACTGTGTTTCAGATACTGCACCAAACTATGCTTAACCCCTTCCAATCCTGTCAAGGTCATAATTACCAATTTAAAAATTAGAAAAATGGGCCCTGGCCGGTTGGCTCAGCGGTAGAGCGTCGGCCTGGCGTGCGGGGGCCCCAGGTTCGATTCCCAGCCAGGGCACATAGGAGAAGCGTCCATTTGCTTCTCCACCCCCACCCCCTCCTTCCTCTCTGTCTCTCTTTTCCCCTCCCGCAGCCAAGGCTCCATTGGAGCAAAGATGGCCCGGGCGCTGGGGATGGCTCCTTGGCCTCTGCCCCAGGTGCTAGAGTGGCTCTGGTTGCGGCAGAGCGACGTCCTGGAGGGGGAGGGGCAGAGCATCGCCCCCTGGTGGGCAGAGCATCGCCCCTGGTGGGCATGCCGGGTGGATCCCCGTCGGGCGCATGCGGCAGTCTGTCTGACTGTCTCTCCCCGTTTTCAGCTTCAGAAAAATACAAAAAAAAAAAAAAAAAAATCAGAAAAATGAGTGTCAGAGAGGTTCTTAAAGAAATAATACTGAGTTCAAGTTCACTGCATGATACTATGTTCTCTCTTCTCTTTCATAGTCATGTTTTAAAACATTTTGAGAGGCAGAGCAAGAGAATGCCTTGGGATGCTATATAGGGATTCAAGTATCACATTACAACTACATTATTATTATTATTATTTTTTACAACTAAATTATTGATTGACACCCACTACATGTCTATGACAGGACAATCTTGGTGATAAATAGGGCAGTATCCTCCCAAGAAATAAAAGCCAAGCAACAGGTCTGTTTCATGGAAAACATTAGAAAAGTGTTTCTTCAAAAGAGAAACATCTGTAATTAAATTTATTTCAAAGACATTTTTAAAATGTGCTTTGTTCTGTAAGACTTTGGTTAAAAAAAAAAAAAAAGCATTGAATGATCAGCCTGCAAACTGATCTATGTTACTTCGGAAAGATAAGATAGGCTAAATATTTCTTATTTGTTATGTTTCCTTACACTTCTCAGCAAAGAAGCTTGAGGCTTAGAGATAAGAAATGACTAGAATTGCCAAAAGATCCCTCTTCAGAGTTGATGTTAAATAAGGTCAGCAACAGTTCCAGGCATGTGTACTGTAAGTAGGCAACAGGATTGATTCAAAATACATGCCTTTTCACTGTAATATAACAAAGTGATTAGGATGCATAATCTAAAAATATGGAGAGAGTTATATAAATATCTTTTCTATAAACATCATTTTTAAAAGTGCAGCCATATAGTGGTCAAGAACAGAAATGCTAGAGACAACCTGGTGTTTTTAAATGTTGTCTCCATCTCGTAAAAGCTGTGTGACTTAGGTCAAGTTGCTACACTTCTCTGAGCCAGCCTCAGGTTCTTCATCTATGCTAAGATAATTATAGTGCCTAATTTATAGAGCTATTATGAGGGTTAATTAAGCTTATAATGATAAACTGTCCATAACAGTGATAAGTGGTATAGTTCTGTTTATATATAAAATAAATTTAATCCCTGAGAACATTATTGATGGAATCATAAAATCATAAACTATTTTCTTAGGAATCCTTGAATATAAATACACTTTTTCTTTTCCTCTTGAAAGAAAACTGTCTTACTCAGGTCAGTGAAACATGGGCAGAGTGAGGGCTAGAACTTCCAACTCTCAATGGCTTTTCTAGATATTTTCCCATCTTGCACCCTCAGTATCTGTCAGCCATTAGCTCCTCCTATTCTTTCCCCTCAGGTTGGGAAATTCCAAGTCTCATAAATTTGTGAATTTACAAGCATGTCCTCTGGGACTTCAAAGCCTTCTAGTTCCAGAGAGCAAGAGCAAAGAGGACTGTAATCTTCAGAGATTTTGAGTTAAGGAATTATTTCCTAAAGGCCATGGTCAAAATGTAAACTCTTTATTATACCAGGATACTGAATAATTTATCTGAAATAGGGTTAGTCGAGAATAAGACCCGGTCAAGTAGACAATCATGAGATGATCAGTTTTTGGAAAATGTCATTGGTAGCAAATGGCAGAATAGTTGGAGGAAGGGAATGTGAGCAGAGTTGACTGAGAAGGAGAGAGCTAGAAGCCAGCTTACAGAGCAAGAGAAAGAGTAACAATACACCTGGTACTTTCATATCATTGGAATGTAGTTTTTCTTGCTTTGAGGCTATAATCAGTTGGTGAGAATAGGGTAATGATGGGAGAGCAAGAAGAACAAAGAGAAATGGAAGCCCATGCTATTGTTCCTATGTGCAGCTACTGTGGGCATGTTCTTCACAATAACCCTGTGTGGCATTATGTTTTAACCCCACTTTCTGATGGGAAAACTGAGTCTCATATAGATTTTAAAACTTGTTCATTAGCTAATAACAGGCAAAGCTGGAACTGAAATAGAGAGCCATTCTTTGGAGTTCAGACTCATTGTGCCACCATGCTTGGCTCCATCTCTATTATAATGGCCCTTTCTTTTCTCCCACTTGCTGAACCCAATTGAAAGAGTTTCACTATGGAGCTATTTTCTCTTACCATTCTTCTGCCCAAACCCCATCACCCTGTACCAAACGGTACTGGACTGAATATGAAGGAGAGAAGAGAAATTGCTCTTCCCCACTTAACTATTTTTTGCACCAATTAACTGACTAGCAAATTTATCTTAAATAATACTGGAAGTATTCATGGGGCCTGGACTCCTACTAAAGTTACACATGCCAATTGTTGCTGACAGCACGCAGTAAAACTTTAACTTTCATCTCGTTTTAATTGAAAGGCAGACTATCGGGCTTTGTTTCATGTAAATTTGTATGAACTGGATGAACTCTCAGCCTTATCCTCATACTCTGCTGTATTCAACATGGTCGCTTTCCTGAATGACTCAGTTGCCTGAAAATCAATTTCATCCATGTTTACTGAAAAGAGAGCAAGAGGTCACTATAATATTAGAATTGATTTGGGAGGCTCACTTTTACCAAAGGACATCCTGTTGAATCCAATTCAGAATCTTAAAAATTGAGGAATGAAACAAACTGTGATTTCTTTTACTTCAAATTTCCCCCATGACTCAAATGACCCCAAATAAAAGAATAATGGGAATGATGGGTTTGTGGCTGAAGGAAAGATATCCGTATTCATAATTAAAATTTTATAATCAAAATGAATATTAACTTTACTGATGGTGGTAGTTGAAATATAAATACCCATGTATATTCATGGATTTTAATATATGTATATAATCTTGAAATTTTCCTAAACTTTCACTGGGTACCAGATACCTTAGCTATCAAGAGTAGTAATCAGTTCTTTAAAGTGTATATAGTCTTGTAAATAATCCGTGTTTTACTTATGTATGTTTGCAAATAATGTATTTTGCTTTTGTGTATTTTTAATAATAGCTTTTTCTATCCTTCTGCAATTGCTCTCTCTTCTCTGAGGCACCACAAAATGACATTTATTAATTGACAGTAATTGGTACTGAATATGTATACAGCACAGTGAAGAACACACACACAAAAGAAATGGTAAAGAAGTTATTTAATATTACCTTGCACATTAGCTTTGTTTTTGTCACTTGTGAGTGCATAAATGACTTTCAGCAAGTAATTGATATCTGTAGGCAGCATGTTCCTCAACTCATAAGAAAACAAATAAAAGAGAAAAGAGTGATAGCAGTCTTACTTAAAAGGTCTATGAGCTAAAAATGAAATACAATCCGTAGTTATCCAACACAGAGCCAGCCACATAATAAATGCTCAAGAAAGAATATCTTTTAAAAATAATTATTATGGGCTCTTGCCAGTTGGCTCAGTGGGAGAGCATCAGCCCAGTGTGTGAATGTCCTGAGTTTGATTCCCAGTCAGAGTACACAGGAGAAGTGACCATCTGCTTCTCCACCTACCTCTCTCTTTTCTCTCTCTCTCTCTCTCTCTCTCTCTTTCTATCTCTACCCCTCCCTTCCTGCAGCCATGGTTCATTGAGAAAGTTGATTCCAGGTGCTGAGGATGGCATCATGGCCCTGCCTAAAGTGCTAAAATAGCTTGGTTGCCAAGCAACAAAGCAATGCCCCAGATGGGCTTTGTGCCATAGGGGATTTGCCAGTTGGATCCCAGTCTGGGCGCATGCGGGAGTCTGTCTATCTACCTCCCCATCTCTACCTCCCCGCATCTCAGTTAATAATAAAACAATTAAAATTATTATTATTATTATTATTATTATGGTAATAGTAAAAAGAGAAATTTCTAATGTCATTTAATTGTTTTCTGTAAAATAATTGATTATATATATATCATAAAATATTCCTTTCAATTATGAGAGCCTTTGATATATTTTCTTAGTTTTTTCCTATATATTGTTTTGGTTACACACTGTACTTATTTTGTTTATGATATTTAACTTCCTGCCTTTTGAATGTAGTATTCATTTTGTCATAAACACATTGACATATTATTCTATACTCTGTGGCAATGTTATATTTCATGCAGTGTAGATATTGTATTACATTTTAGTCACAGGATGTGGTAACAAAGTCATGAAATTTATAAAGCCTAATGCTTTATTCATTCCCTGCTCATCTCAGTTCCACTATCTTTTTAAAGATACATATATGATAGAAAGTGTAAAAACCACGTATATTGATTACTAAATATGAAAATAAATTATTAAATAATTTAAGCCAAAATAGAACTGTGTAATTCATAGTAAATGGACATTGTATGTAACTTATGGGTAGAAGCTATTTCTTACTATATGGTATATCTAGAACCAATACATATGTAGATGTTTATAAATATACCTTTACTATAAAAAGGAAATTTTATAACAGTTGTAAGAAAAATAATGGCATTGAAAAAATGTTTTCAATAAAAATATATGATAAAAATTTATTTGAAAAACTTCTGCCAATTCAGAAAAGACAAATAACTTTGTAATAAACTTGTCATTGTATAAAAACAGGCAACATACAGAAGAGGAAGTAATATGTCCAGAAAATATGAGCAAAAGCACTCAATGTTAATTGTGGTAAAAAATATTTAAATGAAGAAATAATCAAATACATTATTATAAGGCTGTCAATAATTATAAAAGGTAAGACTGCCCATTACTTGCAGTGATATAGATAAGTGTGTCCCTAATACATTGATGCTGAGATGTGAATTGATAGAATATTTTGTCATAGTAGTCCATTTATGGCTGGTCAAATTACTATTACAAAATATAACAAAAAAACAAGTAATTTTTGGAATGTTCTCCTAGAGCATGTAAACAGAATATATACATAAAATGAGAGATTATATATAATATATCTATAATATATTATAGATATAGAACAAGCATGTGTGTGCTTTTACTGAAAAAAAATGCTTGTGGATGAAAATATGTAGAGAATGTGGGAGAAAATAGTTGAATAAAATGAATATATATCCATTCCATGGAATATGATATATAAATTTAAAAGAATAAACTAAACTCTTTAGACAAGATGGCTACATGAGTTCTCCTCTTCTTATAAAGAATAAACTAAATAATAGTAAAAGAATAAAATGTATATAAACCAAAATATTGAGAAAGGCAGACTAGTAAGAGATGAAATACTTTAATACCTTGTCACAAAACTTAAACAGATAGAAAACAGAAGATATCAGAGGAAACTACCTCAGAGAATAGAGGTAAAAAAAAATATAGTCAATGTGAAAAATAATTTGCTTTAAAAATGTTAGAGAAGTCCAGAATTTAGGACCTCCAGAATTGATGCTAGAAATAGGCAGATTACTTGAAAAGTTACATACAGAATGTCCAAGGAATTGTGAGAAAACATATTTTTGATAAAGCAACTGAACAAATCAATGTAAATTACACTTATCAATGTAATATGAATTAGTTTGCCCATGGTTTGTGCATTTACTGTGCTTTTATTATTCTAGGAAGCATGAGCTGATGTATACACATTTCATTCCAGATGTTTAAGCCTAATATCCACTTAGTCATTGATTCATTCATTCACTGAAAAGTTATTGAGCATCTACTCTTCTGAACTATGAAGAACTTTATACAAGTAACACTAAAAACTTAAGTAATAAATAAATTATCAGAAGATTTTTAATTGCCAAAAACTGAATCAAGAAAAAACAGGAAACCAGGCTCATTAAATAAACAGTAGTAAAAAAATCTCACCCACACAAAAAGATGGTTTACAGGCAAGTTCCCCAAATATTTAAAGAATAAATGCTCTTTTTTTTTTTTTTAAATAAATTTTTATTAATGGTAATGGGATGACATTAATAAATCAGGGTACATATATTCAAAGAAAACATGTCTAGGTTATTTTGTCATTAAATTATGTTGCATACCCCTCGCCCAAAGTCAGATTGTCCTTCGCCACCCTCTATCTAGTTCTCTGTGCCCCTCCCCCTCCCCCTAACTCTCCCCCTGTCCTCCCTCCCCCCACCCCTGGTAACCACCACACTCTTGTCCATGTCTCTTAGTCTCATTTTTATGTTCCACCAATGTATGGAATCATGTAGTTCTTGTTTTTTTCTGATTTACTTATTTCACTCCTTATAATGTTATCAAGATCCCACCATTTTGCTGTAAATGATCTGATGTCATCGTTTCTTATGGCTGAGTAGTATTCCATAGTGTATATGTGCCACATCTTCTTTATCCAGTCTTCTATTGAAGGGCTTTTTGGTTGTTTCCATGTCTTGGCCACTGTGAACAGTGCTGCAATGAACATGGGGCTACATGTGTCTTCACGTATCAATGTTTCTGAGGTTTTGGGGTATATACCCAGTAGAGGGATTGCTGGGTCATAAGGTAGTTCTATTTGCAGTTTTTTGAGGAACCACCATACTTTCCTCCATAATGGTTGTACTACTTTACAGTCCCACCAACAGTGAATGAGGGTTCCTTTTTCTCCACAGCCTCTCCAACATTTGCTATTACCCGTCTTGTTGATAATAGCTAATCTAACAGGGGTGAGGTGGTATCTCATTGTAGTTTTGATTTGCATTTCCCTAATAACTAATGAAGCTGAGCATTTTTTCATATATCTGTTGGCCATTTGTATCTCTTCCTGGGAGAAGTGTCTATTCATGTCCTCTTCCCATTTTTTTATTGGATTGTTTGTTTGTTTGTTGTTGAGTTTTATGAGTTCTTTGTAAATTTTGGAAATTAGGCCCTTATCTGAGCTGTTGTTTGCCACAATAATCAAAACAGCATGGTATTGGCAGAAAAATAGACACTCAGACCAATGGAACAGAATAGAAAGCCCAGAAATAAAACCACATATATATGGTCAAATAATCTTTGATAAAGGGGCCAACAACACACAATGGAGAAAAGAATGCCTCTTCAACAAATGGTGTTGGGAAAACTGGAAAGCCACATGCAAAAGAATGAAACTCGACTACAGCCTGTCCCTGTGTACTAAAATTAATTCAAAATGGATCAAAGACCTAAATATAAGACCTGAAACAATAAAGTACATAGAAGAAGACATAGGTACTAAACTCATGGACCTGGGTTTTAAAGAACATTTTATGAACTTGACTCCAATGGCAAGAGAAGTGAAGGCAAAGATAAATGAATGGGACTACATCAGAATAAAAAGTTTTTGCTCAGCAAGAGAAACTGATATAAAAATAAACAGACAGCCAACTAAATAAATGCTCTTAATAAATACTTCTAAAAATTCTTCATAAAAAGGAAACATTCACCAACTCATATTATGAGTGTTAATATAACAGACACTGACTTTATAAAGCACAAAGATCTCATTTTAGAGATGAGTAACCTGAAGCCCAGAGAGAAGTCATACTATTTGGCAAAATTATGTGTAAATTTTCAATGCAACAAACTACAAAGTTATATACCGCATTTCCTCATATATAAGACGCTTCCATGTATAAGACACACTTTAATTTGGGGGCCTGGAATTTGAAAAATAAATGTATTACATAAAGTTGTTAAACTCAAGTTTTACTTATTGTAAAATTCATACAACTCCTCATTACTGTCAAAACTTCCATCCATTAGCTTGTCCTCATCTGTGCCTGATGATGAATCATTGTCTTCAACAATGAGCGCAAAAACAAGCACAAAAAAGTGGTAAATGCAAATAAAAAAATCTACAACCGCTGTATAAGACACACTCAGTTTTTAGACCCCAAGTTTTTCGAAAAGAAGGTGCATCTTGTACATGGGAAAATACGGCACGTCTTTCCCCAGAAGAGATAAAACTTGTTATAAATAATAGGAATTTAACTTAATAATATTTGAAAATCTAGAAATAATGCTTTTTCTACCATCTAGTTGAAGCTCATCCAAGTCAACAGGCTTGGAAGTTAACAAATTGAATAGAAATTATTTATATAATCAACCAACTGACAAATTATTGCAATTCCACACAGGCAAGGTCGAATAGGGAGATAAATAGAAAAAAAAGCAAGATTCTTGGTACTCGAGCCCTCAAGAATTTTTAAAGTAATGTTGACAAATGAGCTACTGAAAATATAGTAAACAATACCACATAATGGATGATGCATATAATAAGGGTCAGGGGGATTTCAGAGCAAGGAAAAATTCCTGTGGGCTGGCCGAGACAATTTAGTTTTTACAGAAAAGGGGAGGGATTGGTGGGTAAGCAGAGTTCACATAGATAATGTGGAAATTAGATAGTGTGCCAACCTACTCACTCAAGCTTACTGGTTATTCATGGTATCTATTTTCTTTTTCTTATCTATTGTGGTAAGAACATTAAATTTACCTTTTTAATAAATATTAAGCACACAATAAATTATTATCTATAGGCACAATGTTTGTTATACAGCCGATCTCTAGAAGTTATTCATCGTGAATAATGAAACTTGATGCTTGTTTAAGGGCAACTCCCCATAGTCTCAGCCCCAGATCTTTGCCCTCTCCATTCTACTCTGTTTCTGAGTTTTTGACTACTTTAAACACCTCCCCTAAGTGGATTCGTGTGGTGCTTGTCTATCTGTGACTGCTTCATTTCATTTAGCATAATGTCCTCAGGGTTCATACATGTCAAAAATGACAGGATTTCTCTTTTTTTAAGCCCAAATATCTTGTTAGTATATATCATATTTTCTTTATTCGTTCTTCTGTTGATGGACATTTAAATTGTTTCAACATCTTGTCTATTATGAATAATACTCCAAAGAATGTGAGAGTATAAATATCTCTTCAAGATCCTACTTTGAATTCTTTGGAGAAAGTACCCAGGGGTGAGATTGCTGGGGCATATGGTAGTTTCATTTTTAATTTTTTCAGAGACCTCTATATTTAATTCCACTGCAGAATATCATTTCACATTTCTGCCAATAGTATATACAGGTTCTAATTTCTCCACATTTTTTGCCAAGGTGACGTGATATCTCACTGTGGTTTTCATTTGTACTTCCTTAATGATTAGTGTTGTTAAGCAACTTTTCATTTATCAATTGGCTATTTGAATGTTTCCTTTAGAAAAATATCTACTGCAGTCTTTTGCTCATTTTGTAATTGGCTTATTTGTATTTATGCTATTAAACTATAGAAATTCCTTATATATTTTATTTTATTTTATTATTATTTTTTATTATTTTTTTTTGCATTTTTCTGAAGCTGGAAACAGGGAGAGACAGTCAGACAGACTCCGCATGCGTCCGACCGGGATCCACCCGGCACGCCCACCATGGGGCGACGCTCTGCCCACCAGGGGGTGATGCTCTGCCCATCCTGGGCGTCGCCATGTTGCGACCAGAGCCACTCTAGCGCCTGAGGCAGAGGCCACAGAGCCATCCCCAGCGCCCGGGCCATTTTTGCTCCAATGGAGCCTTGGCTGTGGGAGGGGAAGAGAGAGACAGAGAGGAAGGCACGGCGGAGGGGTGGAGAAGCAAATGGGCGCTTCTCCTATGTGCCCTGGCCGGGAATCGAACCCGGGTCCTCCGCACGCTAGGCCGATGCTCTATCGCTGAGCCAACTGGCCAGGGCTCCTTATATATTTTAGACATTATCTATTTATCAGATATATGATTTTCAAAAATTTTCTCCCAATTCCACAGATCGCCTTTCATTGTACTGTTTACTTTGCCGTACAGAGCCTTTTAGTTTGATGAAGTCACACTTCTCTATTTTTGCTTTTGTGGTCAGTACTTTTGGTGTCGTATCCAAGAAATCGTTGCTAAGATCAATGGCATGGAGATTTTTCCTTGTTTTCTCTTAGCAGTTTTACAGTTTCAGGTCATGGTATCCATTTCTAAAAAAACACATTTAAAGATTTTAGCATAGAAGACACTATGACCATCCAGTTACCCTTGGTAACTTATTATTCAACTTAAGACCTCAAATACTTTTTTAAATATATGAGGATTTCAAAGCACATACAGAAACATTATTACAGAAACAAAAGTAAGTACAACCGATGAAAGTTAAATCAGAGATAAAATGTTAAGTTCCAATTTTTCCAAGAAACTGAAAGCTGGGAAATCAACATTTTATAGGAACAAAAATTATAGCTATAAAATCCGTTTTTTAGAAAAAAGTATAATTTGTCAGTAGACATTCATAACTGTTTACTTAACATTTTATTCTCTTTAGGTATAAATGTGCACAGATATTTATGATGCTTTGTTTTTCTAAATCTAAATATATTTTCCCAAACCTAGCTCTGCACTCCTGCTTGCTAAGGTTGACCAGTCAGTCATACCAGACATGTTTAGTGAACCTCTCTCCTCCGTTTCCAGGACTGTCCAAGCATCTTAAGGTTCGCACAATGAATATTTGGAGCTACACTTCTGGTCTTCAGTCCGTCATGCTCACTACTGACATGCCCTGGCTCGCATGAACCATTCAAATACCTGATACCCAGTTTCCTACCTGACAATCTTGGGAAGCAAATACTTTCACTGTAGCCCTAACTCCAAAAACAGCCTTCATCTCCTACCTTTCTGATCAATTGAAATTAATTTCATTCTTTGCACTTGAAACATAGGATGTTTTGCTTCCCTTTCCCATATATACACACCTGCTTAAGTTTTAAAAATACACTTTTTTTTTTTTCAAAACATGAGAGTAAAAAACAGTTCATTTTTCTTCCTCTGGTGACTTAACAGCACAAGGAAAAGAAAAAATATGGGTAATTATTTTTCTTAAAAGTTCAGTTTCTGACATATGTTAAAAATCTAGATTTCTAATTACTTATTTGAGCCCTGTGTTATAAAAATGGAAATATAAGTTGACTCAAGATTTTGTCAAAATCTTACTGAGTTCCTTTAATCCTTGTTTGCTTGTTGATGTGTTAAATTACAATTGTTGAAGGCTCCCCCAAAGGACAAGCTTGCCTCACTTCCAGGCAGACTTGGCCGTGGGCGGAAGGGATTCTGGGTGTGGGCTGAAAGAGAGAATAAAAAACGATGTCACGTCTAGTGGCTGTATAAACAGTGTCTTTTTTTCTTTTTAAAATTACTTGAGAAAGGCATCCCAGGAAATCATTGGTCTTGAGGATTTTATACTGGACACCTATTGTTTATATCTAGGGTGATAAAAGCATTTAGAAGAAGGAAGTCTCAGTTATATCTAATTCGTAGCTTTCAGGGATGAAGTGCTGCTTGTGTACTAGGGAAAATTGGCACAGTAACACAAATTTGTGTATAAATTGATTATTCTCCTTATACCCCCTCAGGAAAGATGGTGAGGGAAGGCCCAACCTAAAGGACATCTGCCTTCTTGGGAAATACAATGCAAAGAAATGGTTCCTTAGAAGAACAGAAGGGGTCCCACAGAATGGTGTAACCAGAATTGCTGCCGTTACTGCTACCCTGGAAGTATCAGCCAGCCCAAGGACCAGAGATAGCCAACTCTAAGAATAAGCCAGAACAACCACCGCCACTAAATGGTACAAAACTTAAGCCAAGTCAGAAGTGCTTTTGAATGGCATAGCTGGACCCCTGATGCTCGTGTCTAGTTAGCTCATCGGGATTCTCTGTTCATTTCATTAACCTCATAGTAACATAGCATCATATCTTACTTGGCTGAATTGCTTGGATTGGAATATGCTATAACTCTTAAAAAGCCAGGGAGATAATATTTTTTTGTAATTTAACGCAATTTCTATTTTAAATTCATGATTTTTCAGAGCAGCAGAGAATAATGTCAAATTGGAACTGGACCCTCCTTTTTTTTTCTTTTTTTTTTTACTGGATTGTGTCTGAGGAGTTTAGTTAATTCCACAGCAAGGCATGTAGGGAATGAGGAGGAAACTGTTCATCAGTATCCCTTGAGATGTTTATCATCCAGAATATTTATCTATCACTGATTTCAAGGTCGCTTTTGTCTTTCTGGCTTCTGAGGGTCTGGATGATCTCTGCTGGGTCTATAACACAGATGGTGACTTGGAAATATCTATGGTCTGTCTAAGCACTCATTTGCATGTGGGCATATCACCTCTCTAGGATTCTGCCTGGGGAAAATGCACAGAGCCTCACTCTCTGGGTCAAGCCTCTTTCCTTCCCTCTTACTCCCTCCCGTCTGGAGGAATCTGTTTCTCTTGTTGCTGCAAAGATCCCACCTTCCTTCAGAGACATAACCTGGTTCCTAAGGGAACTCCAACTCAGGACTTACTTTTATAATGGCTTAGGTTTCCGTTTTCTCATAACCATGGGTTTTTCTCAAAATCAGTCATAAATGTCAAATGGCTTAATTTAGAACCTGTTGATAAGACTTTGTCTGCATCCTTTGACATTTCAGGTATGTATGTTTACGTAAGACATAGTTCCAGGCAGTTCACATAACATTCTTTTGGCCGTATTTCATAGGCTAGTGGGCCTTGCACCTGCTCCAGGTTTCAGGCAGTTGACTTGATTCTTGCCTCCTGCCCTGCACATGGGGCTTTGGTTCCCATTACCCTGCAGTAGGCAAAGCCTAGCTTCATCCAGACCCAGACCCAGCAGGCTCTGGCTCCAGCCCCTGATTACTAAATTGCTACTGTGATTTTCTGTTGCCTTTTTGTTCCATAGAGATATTTTTCTTGTTTTGAGTTTTCCATGTTACGATCATTGTCCTGTTTTTTAAACTTTATTTTCCCATTTTATTTAGAGTTGATAGTGAAATTTAAGCCTACACTGATCCTAATGTCATCCTGACCCTTAGTCCCAACTTGTGGGTTTCTGGTTGTCCAGCTCTCAGAGTGAATTTAGAACTGTGCACATGAAGACCCAAAATAGGTAAGCAGGACAGTACTCTATCCTGTCCACAGTCCATTTGATCCAAGGAAGAAAATTAGATGTCATTGTGTTCTATAACATACTTTGCTTAAGATGAAAGAACAGAATTAAGTACTAAAATGTGTTTTTTATAATGAAGATCTTGCTAAAAAAAAAGAAAATAAAAGAAAATTCCAAGAAAGGCTGTGATTAAATTACCTTAAAGAATATTTTCAGGCTTGGGCTTGCCTTGGAGAATTTGCTGTGGTATCTAATTGCATTCAGAGTTCACACTTATATGCAGATAACTGAATAGACAGTCAGTAGGTCCATGGTTTAGAACCTCATTTCCTACTTGACCATTCACAACATGTGAGTGATGGCAGACAAACCACTGGATGGAGATAGTATTCCTTATCAATACATGGCATGATCATGAAGAACAAATGAACCATAACCAAGTGATGCTACAAATCTATGTTTTAAGACTAATCTTTGCACATTCACCACAAGTCAAATTGTAGCTTTTGTTGCATTTATTTCAAACAAAAATAAATAAATTACTAAGTATTTAACTAAATACCTAGAAAAATAACTAGAATGATACCATAAATAAATATTAAAATTTTTAACCAAAAAAGCTCTTTTGTTTAAAATATTAATAAAAATAAAGCATGATTTTAAATATCTCATTTTACTAAAATTAAGGCTCAAAAATGATAATATCTATGTACTTTCTTTTTTCTTCATAAAATAATATTAGGAACAATGTTAAGATAAACCCTTGAAACTATAGATAAAATGAGGATTTTTTTTTCCCTAAGATTATAACCATAAAAATAACATAGAAGAAATAGCCAACATAAATAAATCCAATACTGAAAAAAAATCATCAATTCTCAATGCTCCAAAATTTCCTTCTGGTGCTGTGATTCTGGCCAAAGCATCAAAGATCAGATAATCTTACATACATTATGACCTTTCCAGAGATTCCAAAAATGGAAAGAAACTGTCCAACAAATTCACTATTGTTTTTAGTTTCCAGTGATAAGATGGTCTTCTTGCTGATAAATTATTAAAACTATTATCAGAGAGCATTATTATTGCTGAAAAACTAGAACAATATTCAAATATCAATGGAATAGAATAGTCATAGCAATAACAACAAAAAAAGTGGATTTAGAGAAAAAATATTCATAAAGCATAAAAAGCTTTAAGATACTAAGAAATCTATCAAAATGAAAACAAATCATTAAGAAAAACATAATTATAAAATGTTAGTGAGAGATATATATGCAAGCAAAACAAGTAATAAAAATATTATTTTAGGAAAATTCACAATAGAAAGATTATAAATTTTTACAAAATTAGAAGGCAACTTTCTTCAAGGATTTTTATGGTATATAATAAACTAATTTTAAAACTAATGTGAGTGTATAACATCCAGAAATAGCCACAAATCTAATAGTGGTATGGCCTTAACAGGTGTAAGGTTTTTTATAGTTATAATTAAAGCAGCATAATATTTGTACAAGAATAGATAAATGTTAGGAGAGAAATGAGAGCTGAGGTAGAGAGATTCAAGCTTATAAAGAATATTTTTCCCTTTATTTTAATGAATTTATTGTAGTGACATTGGTTAACAAAATAATGCAGGTTTTAAGGGTACAATTCCATAATAGATCATCTGTATATTGCACTGTGTTTACACCCCAAGTCCAGTCTCTTTTCACCACCGTTTATCTTATTAAACAGATGTATATGTGTGCTCTCTCAAGAGCATGCCTCTGCCTTTCCCTTTCTCCCTTTTCTCCCTCCACAGATGCATTACCATTGTCTTTCACTCCCCTAAGTTCCCAGAACCCTTCTTCTGCCTCTGAAACTTATTTTCTGAACTTACGCAGCCCAGCTGGCTCACTTTTACTACCTCTATGACTTTCTAAATAAACTCTCTCATAGTTTGAAAAATACAGGCCCTGGCTGGTTTTCTCAGTGGCTAGCATCAGCCTGGCATGGGATGTTCCAGGTCTGATCCCCAGTCAGGGTACACATGAGAAGTGACCACCTGCTTCTCTCCCCATTACTCTCCTCCTTCTCTCACTCTTCCCCTCCCACAGCCAGGGACTTGATTGGTCTGAACATCAGCCCAGATGCTGAGGATAGCTCCATTGGAACAAATCAGCCTCAGGTGCTAAAAATAGCTTGGTTCTCAAGCATTGGCTCCTGATGGGGTTACCAGGTGGATCCAAGTCAGGGTACATGCAGAAGTCTGTCTATCTTCCCTCCTTTCATTTAAAAAAAGAACAGCCTTATAAAGTCATATTTTGCATACATAAATTGCACATGTTCAAAGAATAATTTGATGTTTTTACATTCATATAAACCTGTGTAATTGCCACTGTTATAAACATGATTACCTCAAATTTTTTTCTTATGCCTCTTTTATCCCTTCCTCCAGGCCATCTGCCTTCTTAGAAACCAGTGATCTCCTTTCTATCATTATAGGTTGGTTTGCTTTTCAAGTATTTTTATATAAGTGAAGTCATACAGTACATTGTTGTTTTAGGTTTGGCTTATTTTCACTCACTATAAGAAATTTATGTATCAATAGTCACTTATTTTATAGCTGAGCACTATTCTATTGAATAGATGTATCATATTTATCTGTCAATGCATTGATAGACATCTGGGTCAGTGTCAGTTTTGGCTATTACAATAAAAGAATTATGTAAAATTCTTTGTATGGACAAAGGCTTTTATTTCTCTTAGGTATACATTTATGAGTACAGTGGCATGGTCAAGTTTTTAAGAAACTACTAAATCATTTCCAAAGGTACTTGTACTACCAGGAATAAATTAGAGTAAATTTCTGCATCCTCTTGAAATAACTTGGTGCAGCCAAGTTATTTTATTATAGTAATTATACCAGGTATGCAGTGGTTCTTCATTTGGTTTTAATTTAAATTTTTCTTATGACTAAGGATGTTAAACACTTTTTTCCTGGAATTTATATCTATTTTGTATGGAAAATTTCAGTTCAGATAGTGTGTTCATTTTTATTTTTTATGTATTTTTATTGAGTTTTGAGAGCTCACTCTATATTCTGGAAGTACTTTATCAGATAAACTATTTCTAAATATTTTCTTACCATTGTGGTTTATCTCTTAACTTTCTTAGAGCAGAAAAATTTTGTTTTTCAAAGAGAAGAAGAAAGCTTCTAATATGAATGATAAGGACCAAAACATACAGACATAAAGTGACCTGAAGAGAAATTAATGCAGGAAGAATAAAAAGAAATTTAAATCTTGTCTAGTATTAATATTCTTATAGAGATATGAAAATATATTACATTTATGAAAAATAGAATACTAGAAAATATAAATAGAGAACAAAAAAGAAATCTTTGTGTTTGAAAATATGATAACTGGAAAAAAATTCTTTTAAAAAACAAAAGGAACAAAAATAAATTTGAGAAAACATCCCAGAAAAACAGAGAAATGGGAAAAAAAGAAATATATAAGAAAATTAGAGGTCCATGATCTGTATAATAGAAATTTCAAAAGAGAAAGAGAGAGAACAGAAAAAGATACAAAATATATAACACAATAATTTAAGAAAAGATTCCAGAACTGAATTAAAAAGACACATCAAGTGCCCAGCTCAGTGGTTGAAATTAGTTCCATACCAAGGGTTATCATTGTGACATCTCAAAACACTTAATACAAAGAAGAAATTCTATAAGCTTACAAAGAGAGAGGGAGGGTGGGAAGAGAGAAGATAGAGAGGACAGTCTTCAAAATTTTAAAGTAAAATTATTTCCAACTATACAATTCTATAACCAGGCTAAACACACACACACACACACACACACACACACACACAAACACACACACACACACACGGATGGAATAAAGACATTTTCAGAAATGCCGAAGTTCAAAATATGTACTATTGCTGCATTTTTCTCAAGAAGTTACAAGTTTTGCTCTAGCAAAAAAAGATAAAGACCACAATCAATAAAGAGGAGGTTACGATAAAGATAATTGGAGGTCCCACAGAGGAGCTTGATGAGTTATCTCAGAACGGCGGCGCTGCGCTTCAGAGCAGAGTGACTGGAGGAGTACAGGTGCATCTGAGCACTTTGAGGTTAACAACAAAAATAAAGACACAGAAATGTCCCATATACCCCCTGCCCCTGGAGGTGCATAGCTTCCCAATGATCAATATCACCCACCAGACTGATACATTTGTTACCAAGGATGAACCTGCACTGACACAATGATCACTCCAAGTCCATAGTTTACCTTAAGGTTCACTTCTGGTGTTGTTCATCCTATTAGTACGGCCAAATATGTGATGACATATATCTATCATTATAATATCATACACAGTACTTTTACCACTCTAAAAATTTTCTGTGTTCTACCTATTTTTTGCACTCCCTCTGCCCACCCTCCAGTCACTACTGGTCTTTTTTCTGTTTCTATAATTTTCCCCTTTCCAAATGTCATGTTGCTGGATTCATATAGTATGATACAGCCTTTTCAGATTGGCTTATTTCACTTGGTAACATTTAGGGTTCCTCCACGTCTTTTCATGGTTTGATAGCTCTTTTTTTTTTTTTTTTTTTTTTTTTTAAGCAATGAATAAATTCCATTGTTTGGATGTTTATTTATCCCTTCATATACTAAAGAACATCTTGGTTGCTTCCAAATTTTGGCAATTACAAAAATCCATGCATTGGTTTTTGCTTGGACTCTAATATTGCTTTGCAGACTTGATGATAGAATAGCACTGTGACCCTCGCCCAGATTCTTCTCTATACTCACCATGCGGGGGTAGAGTTCCTGCTATTTACTCTAGACCCTCCTTCCTGGGTCAGTCATGGGCATTCCTTTAATTCAACAGAAGTATTTCATATTTTTTTTTAATTTAAGTTTCAATTATAGTTGACATACAATATTATATTAGTGTCAGGTGTACAACATGGTAATTAGATATTTACATAACTTACAAAATGATCACCCTGATAAGTCTAGCACCCATGTAGCGCTGTATATAGTTATGACAATATTACTGACTATACAGTGGTACCTTGAGATATAAACAGATCAACATACGGATATTTAAGATACGAGCTGCAACTCCCTTCATATTTTTGTTCAAGATTCGAGCGAAATTCCAAGATACGAGTCTTCATTCGGGAAGCTGCCGCTAGTTGGCGCATTGGCACATGGGTCCAGTATCGGCAGTTTGATATATGAGTTGACTGACTTACGAGCTCAGTTACAGAACGAATTAAATTTGTATCTCAAGGTACCATTGTATTCTCTATGTTGTACATATTTATCTTCCTAACAATTTTTGAGGTAGACCAAGAAAAAATTAGAAGTTGAAAATACAAACAGCCCATTCTCCCTTCTCATATTCCTTCCCAGTGTCCAGTACTTAGCCCACACCAGTGACCTGACTCAGAGCCTCAGGTTCCCAGCCATTCCTCAGAACTTTGCTACTAACTTTTCTGGGAGTTCTTACAAATGGCCAAGGAAACTGAACCTAGAGCATATCTTCTCCTGGGAGATTTCTCTAACAATAACAAGCCTGTCCTTTGATTATACAGCTATATTTGTGATTCTTACTAGAGAGTAATCATGTTACAAATTAATTTATTTCTAAAAGTTGTTAAAATGCTAAAACATTTAATTTAGTAATAAAAATGAATTAAATATGCCAAAATAAAAATCCTTACCAATTTTAGATTCAGAAAGTATATATTTCTAAGTTTCTTTTAAATCTTTATGCATTTTTGTCAAAATAAAGATAATATAAAAAACAATATTTTTTTTTTGTGTGACAGAGACAGAGAGAGTCAGAGAGAGGGACAGATAAAGACAGACAGAAAAGGAGAGAGATGAGAAACATCAATTCTTCGCTGTTGCACCTTAGTTGTTCATTGATTGCTTTCTCATATGTGCCTTGACTGGGGGGGGGGCTACAGCAGACTGAGTGACCCCTTGCTCGAGCCAGCAACCTTGGGCTCAAGCTGGTGAACCTTGCTTAAACCAGATGAGCCCGCACTCAAGCTGGTGACCTCAGGGTCTCGAACCTGGATCCTCTGCATCCCAGTCTGACGCCCTATCCACTGCGCCACTGCCTGGTCAGGCTAAAGTATTTTTAAATGTATAAAATACTAAAAAATAAAATATACTTCATATATTTTATGACTGTTGAAGCGGTACATAAATGTAAAGTGTTCATTATTATTTACAAATCTCCCAAAGAGCAATGAGTCTAAGCTTCTATTGTTGCTTGGCTTCCTACATCCTATTTATTCAGATTTTCATAAACTTTTTCTTTAGATTTGGTTTAATATTGATGTTTGGGTAGTAAAGTCTTCTTTCAAGTCAAAAATATATACCCTAATCAATAAACCCCTGACATTTATTTCTGTCTTTCAGTTTACCTACTTTTTTTGTTTGTTTGTTTGTTTTCTGAAGTTGGAAATGGGGAGGCAGTCAGACAGACTTCCACATGCGCCTGACCGGGATCCATCCGGCATGCTCACCAGGGGGCGATGCTCTGCCCATCTGGGGCATTGCTATGTCACAGCCAGAGCCATTCTAGCGCCTGAGGCAGAGGCCATGAAGCCATCCTCAGTGCCTGGGCCAACTTTGCTCCAATGGAGCCTTGGCTGCGGGAGGGGAAGAGAGAGACAGAGAGGAAGGAGAGGGGGAGGGGTGGAGAAGCAGATGGGCACTTCTCCTGTGTGCCCTGGCCGGGAATCGAACCCAGGACTCCTGCATGCCAGGCTGACACTCCACCACTGAGCCACCCAGCCAGGGCTAGTTTACCCACTTTTGATTAGTCTTTTTTCCCCTTTAATAGCCAGTCACTGTTAAAATTGAGGGTATTTCTCAGGAAGAGCAATACTTGGCTAAGGGACAAGGTAGGTAACAAATACAGAAAGCTGTGAGCAGAAATATTGGAGAAATCTCTTTCTGCCAAATCCATTGACTTTAGACACGCATAGCCTGAAACCAAACAGGTAAGTGTTTTCCCCAAAAGATACCATTGTGAAATCCCACTTCAGCTGAGCTGATAAACTGTTTAAATAGCACTCTGTGAGGAAGCAAGATTATTAAAACAAATTCTGATGAAGAACAGATTGTAAAGAAAAAGAGGGTTACTCTCTAGAGTTTAGAGCCCAATATTCCCTGGTTCCCACTAAGGCCATTCATTGTAACATCTTTACTTTCAGAGGGAGCTGAAGTTCTCTGCTGGGCAGGGCTGAGCTCATTATCTTGCAGAGCAAAGGAGCCCCTATCTGCCTTGTGGCTATTTCTGTAGCGCATTACAAATAGATTCTTTTCAAAGTAGTTTCTATTACAAGTTTTCACTATCTTCTTCACCATCCCATGCAGATTTATGCATAAGACAATATTGAAGAACTGTTTCTTGAAGTTGACTAAATTCATTATTTTATCTCAGATAAAACCTAATTTTAACCTCTGACCTCCATCCAGCATTGGCACTGTGAACAGCACACCAGGAAGACAAAGAAGTTCAACAGCCTCTTAAAGCAAAGCAGTGTTCTTTCTGAAGTACCATTTGCTGCGATGAGAAGTGATTATGAATTTTTAAGGTTTTGTAACTACAGTGGTACCTTGAGATACGAATTTAATTAGTTCTGTACTCGAGCTCATAAGTCAGTCAACTCGTATATCAAACTGCCGATACTGAACCCATGCGCCAACACACCAACTAGGGGCAGCTTCCCGAATTATGACTCGTATCTCAAAATTTCACTTGATCTTGAACAAAAATATAGATAGAGTGGCAGCTCGTATCTTAAAAAAATTTGTATGTTGGTCTCTTCGTATCTCAAGGTACCACTGTATAGTATTAGCATTACTTTGTGAAGCATTTTAGACAAATTTTAAAGTTAGCAAAATTTCATCACCTTTTCCTAAATTTTAGTCAATAACATTTGGAAATTCAAAAATATTTGCCAAACTGTGCAGTTCTGTAAGGTCAGTAGCCGTGGCCACCAACACAGCCACTTGGCTCCTGCAGGTTTGCATTTGATTTGGACAGAGGGTAATGAAACAATGGAGCCAAGAACTGGTAGGTCATTACCTTTAATCCTAGTTTGCACCCAGTAGATAAGAAATACACACAGTGGGAAAACATTTCCCTTTCCATTCAGGGCTCCCAAAGCCACTGACTCATCCGAGTTTCCTAGAATCAAAGCCTACTACCTCACCAGCTTTATTCACCTCTGTTCCCCATCTCCTTCACTCTGCACAAACTGCACAAACTGGCTTCTCCTTCAGCACTCCGCCATCTTAGCTGCTTCTCCCCTGTAGCGCTAATTTCAGGAACCAAGAGAGCAAGCCCCTGGTCTTTTCCATTTTATAGTGTAGAAATCAAAACCTTTAATCCAATATACAAATAAGGAAGTCTCTGTTACAAAGCCACTTATCTGAGGCATAAATGGGATTCCTCATAAGAGTGCACCATCCCACATCATGCAACAGTCAAGAGTATGGGGAAAAGTTTAGTATTGAGAAGATCTTAGTATTAAAAGGATGGGAAAGTCTTAGTCTTAAAACTAAACCTTAGGCTATAATGACTTTGCCTGCTTACAACCTGTCCCCCACACCCAATGCAAACTATAAGCGAGCAAACATATATATCATATTTACAAACTTATTTGACCAACAAGTTCACTGCCTCTATGGACTAGCTTGTACTATATAATATTCTATTTCTCCATTGTAAACCCTTGAATCTAAAAAAAGAGTCAGGCTCACAAAAACAGAGATTAGAAGAATGGTTGCAGGAGCTAGGGGATAAGAAGCATTAGACGACATTGGTCAAAGGGTACAAATGTCTAGTCATAAGATGAATAAATTCTGAAGATCTACTGCACAGCATGGTGACTAGTGTTAATAATTGTTGGGCAGATAAAATATAAATATATTATGCTCACTTTGTTAAAGATGGCACTGCCCACATGGAAGCCTGTTGCCCACAGGTTATTGCTTGGGATGGGCGTGATTATGTTAATATGTGTTGGGGGAGAGCTTTCACGCCAAAAGGTTTTAAAAGAGAAGAGTGATTGCATTCTAGGAGGAAGGCAGAGAGCAGGGAGGAGAGCAGAGAATGGCCACGTGGAGGCCAGGATAAGCAGCCAAGATGGTGGAGTGTTGAGGGAAAAGCCAGTTTGTGCAGAGTTTGTGCAGAGAGAAGGAGATGGGGAACAGAGGTGAATAAGACTGGTGAGCTAGAAACCTTTGATTCTAGGAAACTCGGATAAGTCAGTAGCTTTGTGAGCATTGAATGAGTGGGTTTTGGAGCCCAGTGAGTGTTTTTACTAGCCCACCTGGTGCAAGCTAGGATTAAAGATAATGGCCCACCAGTTAATGCCTCTGTTGTTTCATTACCATCTGTCCGAATCTAATGCGAACCTGCATGGGCCAGGTGGCTGTGATGGTGGCCGTGGCTACTGGCTTTATAATAATACTGAGCTGTTGTTGGTCAAATAAGTTTGTAAATATGATATATATGTTTGCTCGCTTAAAGTTTGCATTGGGTGTGGTGGACAGGCTTTAAGCAGGCAGGGTCGTTATAGCCTAAGGCTTAGTTTCCCCACAACCTTGACTGTTGCATGATATGGGATGGTGCATTCTCATGAGGAATCGCACTATGCCTCAGATAAATGACTTTGTATCAGAGACTTCCTTGTTTATATATTGAATTAAAGGTTTTGATTTCTACACTATAAAATGGGGCAGGGGAGCCCATGCTGGAGGAGAGCAGAGAAAGGCCACATGGTGAAGCAGAGAAGCAGCCAAGATGGCAGAGTGCTGAAGGAGAAGCCATTTTGTGGAGAGTTTGTGCAAAATCTCTTGTCTTCATTTTAGAATATCTAGTTTTTAAAAACAGGAAATTGATTCTAGGAAACTCGGATAAGTCAGAGGCTTTGACAGCCCTGAATGGAAAGGGAAATGTTTTCCCACTGTGTGTTTTTACTTGCCTGCCGGGTGCAAGCTAGGATTAAAGGTAATGGCCTACCAGTTCTTGGCTCCATTGTTTCATTACCGTCTGTCCAAATCAAATGTGAACTTGCATGGGCCAGGCAGCTGCGATGGTGGCTGTGGCTACTGGCTTTACAGTTTTATACTTGAAATCTTCTAAAATTAAAATTTGTCAAAGAAAAACAGCCCTGTGAGCTGATGCATGGGTTAATTAACTTCATTGGAGTCATCATTTCACAAGGTGTGTGTGAATCAAATCTCACATTGTACACTTAACTACACAGAATTTTGTCAATTAGACCTCAGTGAAAATTAGAAAGAGATTTTTAAATCTCTTGTCTTCATTTTAGAATATCTAGTTTTTAAAAACAGGAAATTGTCTGTTTGAGGAAAATAAATTCAGGTTATACTTGATGAGCTAGCACTCAAACTCCGAAAATTCAAGCTTTTTCCTGTTAACTGCTGCTACTATTTATTGCAAAAGTTGATCTGCCGAGAGGAAGCAGGTTCTCACCTGCCACTGAGCTGGTGAGTGCCATTTAACTGTGTGTGTTCATTCAAAAATATTTGTTGAACTCTTATTGTAATTCAGGTATTAAATAAGATGTAGATGTTGTCTTCATGGCTCTTAACTGTTGGGCAGGGGCAAAATACAAGAAGTTAAAAGTCATATGAAAGGGGGGCAGAAGGAGAGGAGAAAAGAGAAACAAATATGTGGCAATAAAAAATAATTTGACTTTGGGTGATGGGCACACAACTCAATCAACAGTTCAAAACTACAGAGATGTTCATCTGAAACCTATGTACTCTTATAATCATTGTCATTCCATTAAATTTAATTTATAAATAAAAAAGTCCTTTAAAAAGTAATATGGCTGAGTAGTATTCCATAGTATATATGTACCAAAGCTTTTTAATCCGATTGTCCCCTGACGAACACTTGGACTGTTTCCAGATCTTTGCTATTGTGAACAGTGCTGCCATAAACATGGGGTGCATTCTCCTTTTGAAACAGTCCTATGGTGTTCTTTAGGGTATTCTACTCAGCCATAAGAAATTATGACATCAGATTATTTACAATAACATGGATGGACCTTGATAACATTATACTGAGTGAAATAAGTAAATCAGAAAAAACTAAGAACTATATGAATCCATACATAGATGGGACATAAAAATGAGACTCAGAGACATGAACAGGAATGTGATGGTAACTCGGGGGAGGGGGAGAAGGGGAGGAAAGAAAGGAAGGGGGAGGAGGAAGGGGAGAGGCACAAAGAAAACCAGATAGAAGGTGATGAAAGACAATTTGACTTTGGGTGAAGGGTATGCAACATAATCAAATGTCAAAATAATCCGGAGATGTTTTCTCTGAACATATGTACCCTGATTTATCAATGTCACCCCATTAAAATTAATTAAAAAAAGTAATATGAAGAATTATTTAGTTATGAATTGAATAAATTGCTTGAAACAGATATGTAAGATGCATGAGTGGGTGCAGAACAGAAGTTAGCATTTTTTAGGCTGCTAAGACTCCTCAAGGAACATTTGAAGTCAAAACTTTAATGATAAGTGGGTACTTTTAAGAAATTAGGATTACTATGCACTAAATGCTTGGACCCACAATTCATATGCTAGACTTGTAACGCTCAATGTGATGGTATTAGGCGATGGAATCTCTGGGAGATGATTAGATCATGAGGGTGAAGCACTCATGAATGGGATTAGTGCCCTTTAAAAATAACCCCAAAGAATTCTCTCACCCTTTCTGCTATGTGAGCACAAAGGGAAAAGATGACCATCTATGAACCAGGAAGCAGGCTCTGCAGAGACACATAATCTGCCAGCACTTTGACTGTGGACAACCCAGCCTTCAAAACTGACAGAAATAAGTTTCTGCTGCTTATAAACCACCTGGTCTATGGTATTCTGTTATAGCAGTTTCAATTGAGACAGTGATTGACAGAATCATTTCAGAAAGAACAAATAACTTTCATACAAGAGCCTCGCCTGTTTGAAAAAATGAAGTCAGATGTTGGTGGACTATGAGCTAGGGTAGGCTATGCCTGTAGATGAATAACAACTCTGACCCACATTTGACTTACAGAAAAAACATTCCCCTATTATCTCTGCATGATGCTGATCTGTTTCCCAGTACTCAGGAGCAGTGATTACCTGGAATAGCTCGTTCCCCTCGGTACAGAGAGGCATTTTAAATTTGATGCAGAATTCACATCTTGCCATCGTAAAGACTCCTATACAGATGCCTATTGTGTTACCTAGAGATGCAGAAATGGGAACAGATAAATAACCTCTCTGTAGAATTTTGCAGTACTGTTCAAAGATTAATTTCCTTGCATTTCCATAGAGAGAAGATTTAAAAAGGAATAAAAATGAAGCTACAATTCAAAAGAGTAAGGAAAAAAGAGATACACACTTTAAATTAGAGTGTTTTTAAACAATTCACTTTAGAACCTGGCCAAGAACTAAAGTCCCCAAAATTCTAATAATTAGGGACTTGAAAAAATACCAGATGCTGAGGGGGAGGGAGTTTTTTTTTTCCTGTTTTCTCTCACAGTAAAGCCATGGACCTTAGCTTTCCTGACTTTTTTTTTTTATCCCTGTTAGTTTCCTCTGTATTTTGGGGTCAGAAAATTTTGGCTGAATGAAGTTACTTTTTATTGACACTACCTGTTCTCATAAGTCTAAAGGTTATGACTTTCTATGTCTAAAATTTATTCTCTTCATTATTAGGAATTCTAGAAAGACTTAATAATTTTGCTCTGAGGATCACATTTCTTAGATATTTATAATCAGTTATCTTTCTTCCTTTTTGTTGAGAACTAATTTTAGTGGAAGAATTATATGCATATATTCCTATACCTTTGAACTTTACTCATTGTCCTAATTCCACAAAAGGACTATTTGTAACCTAATTATGCAAAATTATGATCAGGAAAGGATGCTATGTATTTGGCATATGATCACATAGTCACCCATTAATTAGATGAGAAAGTGTCATGTGCTAGCACCTATTAACAGAGACATCCTCATCTCTATCAGTACCATATATATTAAGGAGTTATCCTGAAATAAAAAAATACTTTCAAGTAGATTATGAGTGAGTATTGCATATAACACACCCATCTCACACATTGGAAACTGATGAAAAGCTATTGAGAGAGCTGGTAATGCCAGACTTCAGCATCCATCATTCATCTTCAGTATACAACACCAAAAGCCAAGCTAGGAGCTCAGATTAGCTGCTGTTCTCAGCACTGAATACAGGGAACACAATGATCCCCACAAAACTCACTTGCAGGGACTGATTCTGCCATTGTCATTACTCACTATTTATGACTCTGAACTGGATTTTCCAAAGTTAGGGGTAGTTCTGAACACATCTATTAATAATCACTTTGTCATCTTTGTCAAAATAACCTAACGGTAATTAAATTTTTACTACAGTATGTGCCAGACAAGTCTTTCCCAAAATGTGAACTCTTACCTCATGTAATACGTTATTAGGTTTTAGGTAGCGCATAGTTCCACTTTAAAAACAATCTATGTTAAGGTTCCAGAACATGGTGATGGAGTAGGTGGACATTCAAACTGCCACCTTCCAATCATCTGGAAAAACCAATTTAGGACTAAACAAAGAGAAGTCTATAACCAAGGTTCACAGAATAAGCCACAACAAAACTGGTAGAAAGGGCAGGGACATGGAGAGGGCTGCCCTGCTCCCAGAAGTGAGCGGTGCCAGAGGGTCCACAAGAACCCTCGCTGTGAGGAGAGTGGCACTGAGAGGTGTGGATCCTCAGCCCCAGGCCTGAAGCCCCAGCTTAGAGCCCCAGAGCCTAGAAGAGGTACCTGGACAGTATTTAATGGTGAAAAGAGCTGAGTTACTGTTTTTGAGAAAGAGACAGAAGTCTCAGACCCAGGCTCCATCTTAAAGGGCCCATGCAAATAACTTCCTTCACAGCCACTTACCCGTGGCTTCAGTGGCAGGGAGAGCTGAAAGGACTGGAATTGCGAGAGGAGAGTGTAAACTCAGAGGCCCAGGGAAAGACACTGTGGGGGAAGGCCACCCTGTGCTGAGTCATTCCCCAATACTAAGGTGGCCATATTTTCTGGGAGAAGTGGCACCTTTCCACGGAACCAGCAAAGGGAGGCAATTACCCCACCTACTAGAGTCCTCCCTGCTACTCAGGGCTAAGGGTCACTCAGAAGCAGGGGGTACATCAGGGACACAGGTTTTGGGTGTGGAGGCCTGAGCTACACCACCCTACCCCATACTGCTAAGTACTTGCTGGAGGGCGGGCGGGCCATTGGTGGCATCAGCTCACAGGAGGCATGTTGGGGTAGTTGCTGCGGTAGCATGTGGCAACGCACCCACATGCTTAGCGGCAGGGCAAGAGTGTGGTGTGCCTCTGGATCTCAGAGGCCACAACCACTGGTCTCCTGTGGCCACATCCAACTGAGGTCTGAAAAAAAAGTCAGAGTAGAATGACACCTGAGGCCAAGGGACAAGCCACACCCACTACCCTTCCTAATCCCTGAATTACCATGCTGATTTCAACAAGCAGCCAGCAGTAAGAGGCTGCAAAAAGTGGAACTCAGGAGAACTTGAACTTTTAAGCCGACTTTGCCCAGGCCAAGAGTAGATAAAAGTCAGCCAAGGAGTGCCGCTGATATTTACAATGGTACCTGGAACCAGCAGAGGCAACCACAAACTCTTGATCACCTGTGGTTCCAAGAAGGTTTGCTAAGGGCCATCATAGGCAGTGACCCCCACTGGTCTGTGCCAGGTTCCTGCCAGGGAGGTCCAGGGCTGACATCCAGAGGCCAGATGCAGAGAGCATCAGTTCAGGACCCAACAACCCTTGTTATAGTGGTATCTTAAGGAAGGGCTCCTCTCACCTGAACCAGCTAAGGTGCAGAAAACACCAACACAAACAGCAAAAAGAACAGTAGCTACAGACAAGTAGCCCACAGCAGATTATAAACAACAGCTGATGCCAACCCAAGACGATCTAGAAACAACACAATTGGAAACTAGAGGCAGCTAGCTACACAAACAGCACACTCAAAGGAGGAGTCTATACACAGACAAAATAGGAAGACAGAGAAATACAATACAAATGAATCCAAAAGACAAATCCTCAGAAAAAGAATGGAAGGAGATGGAAATAACCAAACTACCAGATGCAGAGTATAAAACAATGATTTTCAGGATGCTCAAGGATCTTAGAATTACAATGGATGGACATAATGAGCAACTAAATAAAGAGATAGCAAGCATCAAAAAGGATATTGAGATCATAAAAAAAGAATCAGTCAGAAATGACAAATATGATATCAGAAATAAAGATTGCACTAGAAAGAATTAACAGCAGGCTGGATGAAGCAGAAGACCAACTCAGTGATTTAGAGGACAAGATAAACAAAAACACATAAGCAGAGCAATAAAAAGAAAAGAAGCTCAAAAAGTCTGAGGAAATTCTAAGAGAGCTCTGTGACAACATGAAGAGAAACAACATCCGCATCATAGGAGTTCCTGAAGGAAAAGAAAAAGAACAAGGGATAGAGAACCTGTTTGAAAAAATCATAGCTGAAAACTTCCCTACATTGATGAAGTAAAAAGTCACACAAGTTCAAAAAGCACAGAGAGTGCCATTAAAGAGGCCTACACCAAGACACATCATAATTAAAATACCAAAGTTAAGAGACAAAGAAAGAATACTAAAAGCTGCAAGAGAAAAGAAGTTAATTACTTACAGAGAAGCCCCCACAAGAATGAGATCCAACTTCTCAACAGAAACACTTGAGGCCAGAAGGGATTGGCAAGAAATATTCAGAGAAATGCAAAACAAGAACCTACAACCAAAACTTCTTTATCAAGCAAGGTTATCATTTAAAATTGAAGGAGAAATAAAAATCTTCCCAGACAAATAAAACAAAAACAAAAGAAAACCTCAAGGAATTTATTACAACCAAGCCAATACTGCCAGAAATGTTAAGGGGCCTATAGTAAATAAAGCAAAGGGGAAGAAAATCTATAAAAAAAAAAGGGAATGTAGATTTAAAGAATAAAATGGCAATAAACAACTACATATCAATAATAACCTAAAATATAAATGGATTAAATGCTCCAATCAAAAGACATAGGGTAGCTGCATTGATAAGAAAACAGGACCCATACATATGCTGTCTACAAGTGACCTACCTCAAAACAAAAGATACACACTGACTGAAAATGAAGGAATGAAAAAAATATTTCATGCAAATGGAAATAAAAAAAAAGCTGGGGTAGCAATACTTATATCTGACAAAATAGACTTTAAAATAAAGGCTATAAAGGGATAAAGAAGATCACTACATAATGATAAAGGGAGCAATCCAACAGGAGAATATAACCACTGTAAATATCTATGTGCCTAATATAGGAGCATTGATTGAAATCATATCAAGCATCTTCTCTGATCACATGACATGAAACTGGAAATCAACTACAATAGAAAAACTGAAAAACATTCAAACACTTGAAGGCTAAATAGCATGTTATTAAATAAAGAATAGGTTAACAATGAGATCAAGGAAGAAATAAAAAATTTTCTTGAAACAAATGAAAATAAACATACAACAACTCAAAATCTATGGGACACAGCAAAAGTAGCCCGGAGAGGGAAGTTCATAGCACTACAAGCATACCTTAAGAAGCAAGAAAAAGCTCAAATAAACAACTTAACCCTGCATCTAAAAGAAATAGAAAAAGAACAACAAATAAAGCCAAGAGGCAGTAGAAGAAAGGAAATAATAATAAAGATCAGAGCGAAAATAAATGTCATAGAAGCTGAAAAACAATACAGATGGTCAATGAAACCAAGAGCTGGTTCTTTGAAAAGGTAAACAATATTGATGAACCTTTAATCAGACTCACCAAGAAAAAAAGAGAGAAGACTCAAATAAATAAAATTAAAAATGAAAGTGGAGCAGTAACAACTGACACCGCAGAAATACAAAGGATTGTAAGAAAATACTATGAAGAGCTGTATGCCAAAAAACAGGACAACTTGGGTGAAATTCATAAATTCCTTGAAACATATCATCTTTCAAAAATTAATCTAAAAGAATCAGAAAACCTAAACAGGCCGATAACAACAAATGAAACTGAAACAGTTATAAAAAATAAAAAACTCCCAACAAACATAAGTCCAGGACCACATGGCTTCACAGGCAAATTTTACCAAACATTTAAGAAATTAATACCTATCTTTCTCAAGCTATTTCAAATAATTCAAGAGGAGAGAAGACTTCCAAACTCCTTTTATGAGGCAAGCATAATCCTCATTCCAAAACCAGGTAAAGAACACTACAAGGAAAGAAAACTATAGACCAATATCCCTGATGAACCTAGATGCTAAAATTCTCAATAAAATATTAGCAAACTGAATCCAGCAATACATGAAAAAAATTATACATCATGATCAAGTGGGTTTTATTCTGGGGAGGCAAGGCTGGTACAGTATTCGCAAATCAATGTGATTCATCACATAAAAGGAAGGATAAAAATCATATCATAATATCAATAGATGCAGAAAGAGCATTTGATAAAATCCAGCACCCATTTATGATCAAAACTCTCAGCAAAGTGGGAATGCAGGGAACATACTTCAACATGATAAAGGCCTTCTATGACAAACCTACAGCCAACATCATACTCAATGGACTAAAGTAAAAAGCAATCCCCTTCAGATCAGGAACAAGGCAGGGGTGCCCCCTTTCACCACCCTTATTCAACATAGTTCTGGAAGTCCTAGCCACAGCAATCAGACAAGAAGAAGAAATAAAAGGCATCCAAATCAGAAAAGAATAACTAAAACTATCATTATTTGCTGATGACATGATACTGTACATAGAAAACTCTATAAAGTCTCAGTCAAAAAAACTACTAGACGTAATACACAAATTTGGCATGGTGGTGGGATATAAAATTAATATTCAGGAATCACTGGAAATTTTATATGCCAACAATAAACTGTCTGAAAAAGACATTAAGGAAACAATCCCCTTCACTATTGCAACAACAAAAAATAAAGTACCTAGAAATAAATTTAACCATGGAGGTAAAAGACTTGTACTTGGAGAATTATAAAACATTGATAAAAGAAATCAAGGAAGATACAAACAAGTGGAAGCAAATACCTTGTTCATGGATAGGAAGAATGAACATTATTAAAATGTCTGTATTACCCAAAGCAATCTATAAATTTAATGCAATTCTTATTAAAATACCAATAGCATACTTCAAAGATATAGAACAAATATTCCAAAAATTAAATGTAACCAAAAAAGAACACGAATAGCCTCAGCAATCTTAAAAAAGAAGAATAAAGTGGGTGGTATCACACTTCCTGATATCAAGTTATACTACAAGGCCATTGTACTCAAACCAACTTGATACTGGCATATGAACAGGCATACAGATCAATGGAACAGAACAGAAAACCCAGAAATAAACCCACATTTTATGGCCAATTGATATTTGACAAAGGATATAAGAACATACAATGGAGTAATGTAATGATAGTCTCTTTCACAAATGGTGTTGGGAAAATTGGACAGGTACATGCAAAAAAATGAAACTAGACCACCAACTTACATCATACACAAAAATAAACTCAAAATGGATAAGAGACTTACATTTGTAAGTTGTGAAACCGTAAACATCTTGGAAGAAAACATAGACAGTAAACACTTTGACATCTCTCCTAGCAATATCTTTGCTGATTTATCTCCACATGCAAGTGAAATAAAGGACAGGATGAATAAGTGGAACTATATCAAGCTAAAAAGCTTTTGCACAGCAAAAGACAACATGAACAAAATAAAATGACAACCCACACATGGGAGAACATATTTGCCAATACGTCTGATAAGGGGTTAATAACCAGAATTTATAAAGAACTTCTAAAATTCAACACCAGGAGTGTAAACAATCACATTAAAAAATGGGAAAAAGAACTGAACAAACACTTCTCCAAAGAAGACATACAGATGGCCAATAGACATATAAAAAAATGTTCAACATCACTAGTAATTAGAGAAATGCAAATTAAAACCACAATGAGATCCCTCCTCACACCTGTTAGAACGGTGCTCATTAACAAAACAACATACAATAAGAGCTGATGAGAGTGGGGAGAAAAGGGAACCCTCCTGCATGGCTGGTGGGAATGTAGACTTGTGCAGCCACTGTGGAGAAATGCTTGGGATTTCCTCACATAATTAAAACTGGAACTACCTTTTGTCCCAGCTATTTCACTTTTAGGAAAATATCCTAAGAACACCAAATCCCTGATTCAAAAGAAGATATGCACCCCCATGTTTATTGCAGCATTGTTTACAATAGCCAAGATCTGGATACAGCCCAAGTGTCCATCAGTGGGTGAGTGGATTAAAACACTGTGGTACATATACACAATGGAATACTATGTGGCCATTACAAAGAAGAAAATCTTACCTTTTATGATAGCATGGATGGACCTGGAGACTATTATACTAAGTGAAATAAGTCAGGCAGAGAAAGACAAATATCATATGATCTCACTTATAGGTGGAATCTAATAAACAAAATGATCTGAGGAATGGAATAGAGGCAGAGACCGGGTCACAGGGACCAAAAGAACAGCATTCAGAGGGAAGGGGGATGAGGGGATGGGATCAGAGAAGGTAAAGGGATTTGTGAAATTATATATACATAACACAGAGATATAGATAGCAGGACAGCAAATCCTAGAGGGAAGAGGGGAGGGTGTTAAAGGGAGGGGGGCTTGGGGGGCATAAAGGGGGACGTGGGGGTGGGGGCTTAGGAAGTTATATTCGTTGGGACACTTGAATCCATGTACATACAATAAAATAAAATTAATAAAAAATAAAATAAAAACAATTTATGCTTAATAAAAATGTAAAATAAAAATAAAATAAATATAACCTATGAATTGCTTACTTTAATGTATATCAGAAAATATAGCTGACTTTCTAAATTCAGGAGTTAATGCTGTTGATAAGTGGAAATTTTAGAAAAAAGTTAAATAAAAACACTAAGTAATCAGATAAGTGATAGGTATTTAACAATGGTTGTGGAGGTGTGTTTTTGCATCAGGAGGAGTACAATAAGTGTTCTCACCATAATTAGGTTAGAAGCTATAAATCGTCAATGCCTACATCCATTAATTCAAGAAAGTTTTCTAAACTCATAGTTTTGAATATCTGCTGTGATCCCTTGCTTTGTATTTTTTCTTCACAGAGTCCTGTTGAATCTCAATTGCCTTTCCTCAGTACTTGTCATTTTCTCTTTTTATCTTTATTCATTTTATTTTTAATTTTAATTGTTTGCCTTCTTATTGTGGTGAGACATTATGATAGGTAGTCTCTACATTGACTCCAAGTGTTTCCCACCTCCTGTGTATTCACATGATTTCCTGGAGCGTGGTCTGGATCTGGAAACTCACTCCTAATAAGGAATCCATCAAAAAACGATGGGTGCCACTTGTAGAATTAAGTGACGAAAGACTGTGGCTTCCACCTTCCTTGTCTTCTCTCACTCTTTCATTCGTTCATTTGGAGAGACCCACCTTCAAAGAATGGATGTCCATCGAACAGCCCTAGATAGAGGACATGAGGCGTGCCAGAGATTCGTG
Source organism: Saccopteryx leptura (assembly GCF_036850995.1). NCBI lineage: Eukaryota > Metazoa > Chordata > Mammalia > Chiroptera > Emballonuridae > Saccopteryx > Saccopteryx leptura. The sequence goes on along the minus strand of NC_089503.1, from coordinate 32,220,599 downwards.
AATAAGCTTGAAAGTTGAGTCGCCCCTGTGGGGCCTTGCGATGACTTCACCCAGGCATGTACCTTAATTTCAGCCTTGTAAGAAACCCTGAGCTAGAAGCACCTAGTTGAACTGCATATAATTTCTGACTCACAGGCATTGTAAAATGAATGGTTTTTATTTGAAACTGCTACATTTCTAGGTACAAAGCATCAATAAATAATAAGCCATTATTTTTGTCTTTATTCAATCTTGTGTTTCTTCTACATTAGTACTCATTTCTGAAATGATTGTGTTCTTTTATTTCTAGTTCATTTTCCATGTTCATGTGCGTCATATTGGTTTATTTTTGTGAGTGTGATTTATATTGTTCTTTTGTGTGTTGATCATTTCCTTAATGTCATTTAGTAATTTTGGAGCAGGTTACAATTTTCATCTCTTTTGCTGTCATGGTTTTATTTAATGCTATGTGTAAAGTTATTTTACTCCTTAGTGTCTCTTTTTGTAATAAACATATAGAATTCAGCCTTGATACTCACGGAAGTTTCATTTTTATGTGAAGTTTGTTTTCCTAAACTTTTGAAAGTGGTTTTCCTAACTTTGCATAACTCCATCTTCTTTTGTTTTCATGCAGAATTAAAAAAAAAAAAATCAACAGCTTGTTTCCTAAGGTTTCCTGTCTCTGTTCTTCCCCCATGGGTAACTTCTCTTTTTTCCATTTCTGTTATCCTGTATCCTGCTCAGTTTTTTTTTCCCCCTGTTTCTGCAGTTTCTTCTTGGTGTGGGACTGTGTCCTAGAAGGCAGCCCTGGTTGGTCAGTTTTGAAAGTTCCCAGACCCTAGACTGGTCTGCCCCTTTAGGCCTTTCTGAGGATCTAGAATACTCACCCACTCTCAGAGCGGGCAAAATCTCTTCATTTTCAACTCCCAGTCTCACATTAGCTCACCAAACTTCCCAGGTAATTTCTCTTGGCTATTCTGGAGTCCTCTTGTATTCAGGTCTATAATACTCCCCATTGCACTCCTCTGCCTTCTGATACCAAATAAATTTCAGAATGATTGGCAGTTATCCCTTATCACTTGGGTTTTGAGGTTTATGGGGACAATTTGTGCCTAGATTTACTATGTGCAAGACTTTCTGATTTAGTTTTTTAGCCCCCTGAATATTTTTATGTAATATTCCACGAAATTCAATCATTCTGTTCCACCACTGCCGCCATCAATCAGTTTCAGACTGCATATGCAAACTCCAACTGCAGCCTCTTCTCACAGCCCAGGGCGTGAACTGAAGAGGTGGGGGGTGAGGTAATACTGTGATGTGGAAGGAAGGTAAGTTGTCACAGTGAGGAAATATATCTTATTTTTCTTATTTCTATAAAACATGATATATAACAATTGCTAACAATTAGCTGTAAAATGCCATTTCCCCCAAACTCTGGTTATATTCCCATGGCTTCTTATAGCTCAGTGAACACACTCTGTCTTCCAAATGAGTCTCTTGAGAACAGAATGTTAACTTGTTTAGGCACACAGAGTCCAAGAATATCATAAGATAAAAAAATGTGTATCAACCCTTTTTTTAAAAATTGCAGAGAACGGACCACTTAAATCCCTTTAGAAAAATCTAGGGCCCTACATGACACCTTTATTAAAACAGTTGAACAGCCTGACCAGGTGGTGGTGCAATGAATAGAGCATCAGACTGGGATGCCGAGGACCCAGGTTTGAGACCCCGAGGTTGCCAGCTTGAACGTGGGCTCATCTGGTTTGAGCAAAAGCTCACCAACTTGGACCCAAGGTCGCTGGCTCAAGCAAGGGGTTACTCGGTCTGCTGAAGGCCCATGGTCAAGGCACATGAGAAAGCAATCAATGAACAACTAAGGTGTCGCAATGAAAAACTGATGATTGATGCTTCTCATCTCTCTCCATTCCTGTTTGTCTGTCCCTGTCTATCCCTCTCTCTGACTCTCTCTCTCTGTCTCTGTTAAAAAAACAAAAACAAACTCAAAACAACAACAGTTGAACAGAGCTGAAAAGCAGAGTTACCATTTTAGAAATAAAAAGATAATGAAAAGTGAAATTTGAATTCCTTGTTTTTCTCTGTTCTCTTTATTCCTTGGTTTGAGATTATTTAAGTGTTAGCAATGTTCTCCAATACATATTTAGCTGTTACACCACGTTTCCTAAGGTGCTCTTTTTTATGATAATGAGGCAGAGAAACAGATACAGTATTCAATTATCAAACTCAAAATGCAGGTGTTTGAGTGCCACTTCTAGAAAGTTGTTCATGACCCTGGAAGAAACCTGCTATCTACCAGCTTCCTTTACTCCCTGTATCTATGAGCCACACTGCTCAGAATAGGAAACACACTTCGTGAATCTCATAAGAGCTGCAGAAATGAGAACGGGAGAATTCATTGCAACTGAAACGGAATAGACTTGCTTCAAGGTCAGGTTTGCTCTTCTGTCTGTATGCATAAAATAGGCCTATGAGCAACACATTGCTGAGAGTTTAAATGACAATGTTGATCGACAGTTTTTTTCCGCCAAAATGCTCCTTGACAGTCAAATCTGTGTTACAAATAACTTTTGTTTCCAAATACCAATGGGCTTAAAATCAAGTCAGACATGAAAATACATGTGTGTCAAATGTGTATTACATGATTATGTCTATGTTTATGCCTATACAAGCTTAAATTCTTGAAAATGACCAATATAGACAGTTAAATATCTTTATGTATTTGCTATGAAATTAGCCAAAAAAAAAATATCAAAGATAAGTATTAACCAAGGCAACAACATTGATTTTATATTAACATTACAGTCAGTGTAATTGCAAAACCAGTAGCAATAGCTATTTAAAAACAGTGTTGGCTCATATGGTTAACTGAAGAGTTAGAAGAATTAGAAATATAAAGTTAAAATGCAACAATTTTGAATATTCATGTTTGGTCTTCAGTTATATTACTTGAGGTTTTTATTTTTAATAGACATTTTGATTTATAAAGACCTTCATGTTGAACATGAATATACATACACAAATGCTATTATATAAGTAATAAGGGCCCAATAAATATTTGTGAAATTATCTAACTTGTAGCACAAACACTTTTAAAGGAATCCTCACTATCCAATAAAATATTTTCAACTTCTTGCACTGACAAACTTATATAGGAAACAAATGTTATACATATTATTCATAAAAGCCAAGACATAGAAACAAGCTAAATGTTTGTCAATGGATTAGTTGATAGGGAAACATGGTATATATGCACAATAGGATAATATTCAGCCTTGAAAAAAAATAGAAATCCTGCCATTTGCAACAACACAGATGGACTTGGAGGGCATTATGTTAAGCGAAACAAATCAGACTGAGAAAGACAAAACATTCTATGGTCTCACTTATATGTGGAATTAAAAAAAAAAACCCATAAGAAAAAAGATTGGATTTGTGATTACCAGAGTAGGGATGAGGGAAAGAGGAACTGAATGAAGGTAATCAGTAGGATATAAAGTAAATAAGTACTAGTGTTATAATCTACAACGTGATAAGTTTAGTTAATAGTGCTATAAATTACTAGAAAGCCCAGCGGTCATACGAAATGACCGCTGTTCTAGATATTTCTAGATATTATAAATTGTAATTAAAATGATTTGTGCAAAGGTGTCTGCTAATTCAAACTGAATTACCCAGGGCAGGTGGCAAGGATGCCCCTTTGCTTAGTGCCCCACGGGGTTTTCCCCTTCTACTTGCTTAATTGCTTAAAGTAGAGTGCAATGATGGAAACCACTGGCGGTACATTTCTTAAGAGCCACCGCTAGCTCAATAAATAAAGGTGTTTTAAATAATAAAATGTTAATTCACATGTCTAAGATCTCTTTGTACACAACATTTCTTGTGTAGATCTTTCCATAATTTTTAAGCTCACTTTGCAGAGGACCATCAATTATTTTTAATTTTACGTCCGTTCTTTCACGAACTCTTGAACAGGCAACATAAAGTTGACTGTGTCCAAATGCAGGCTTAGGTAAAAAAATGCCAACACACTTAAGCGTTTGGCCCTGAGAGTTATTGATGGTCATAGCAAAGGCAATTCTCTCCTGCCTTTGTTCAAGGGACTCATTTTGTCGAGACAGGCTTTTTTGTCTTGCATCTGAGGCAAGCCTTGTTTCTCTATGCTCATCAGTCTCATTTTGCCGAGAAAGAAGCATTTGCTCTGCGACTGAAGCAAGCCTTGTCTTTCTCTGCTCAGTGGTTTCTTTTTGTCGAGAAAGCCGTTTTTGTGCAGCTTTAGCTCCTTTTCTCTCCTCTTCAGTGCTGTATTTTCTAGGAGGCATTCTTAAAAGAAATTACATTAAGACGTAGTTTTTATGTAAAACAGATGATTGCCAATGCAAACAAATGTTCACCTTCCCCCTGACCTGCTCAATTTGCGTTCAACCTTAAATTATTTCAAAAGCAGATGATTGCCAATGCAAACAAATATTCACCTTCCCCCTGACCCGCTTAATTTGCATTCAGCCATGGCAACTTCACCCCATTGGCTAGTACAGTTACGCAAGCAACCAATAAGCTATCGGCGACAAACAGACACTTAAGCTGCATATAATAAAGATGTTTGAAAGTTGTTAGAGTAAATCCTAAGAATTGCCATCAAAAGGAGAAAAGAACACATTTTTTCTCTTTCTTAATTTTAATACCTCTTTGAGATGATGGATGCCAACTGAACTTATTGTGGTAAGCATTTCACAATATCTGTAAGTCACATCATTCTGTTACACCGTAAACTTTTACAGTATTGTAAGTTAATTATCTAAAAAAAAAAACAGGGATAAAAGGCAAATCAAAGATATTTATTTAGTAATAGTTATACTCATTTGTGAAAGATGAAATCTTAAATATTTTAATTTATTACAATATGTTGGCTTCATGAAAGGAAGTCTTTTGTTACCATCTGTCCTCAGATATGTCTGCAGTGCCCTTTGTGAGGCCACTCTATCTAGGTTTCTATTTTATTGTACAAATGGAAGGATTGGACCATGTGCTATATAATTTCCCTTGTAAGTCTCAATTTTTAATTAAATAATCCTGTCAATTATTTCATTATGATTCCCCTCACATACTCTTTCTTAACATTCTCCAGCTGTCCCTTCAGTTCATGCTAAAACTATTCTACTCCATACCTTACATTCAATAGGCATATAAAAATATCTACTGAGCCAATTTAACGAGAGTGTCAAGAAATAAGCATACACTAACACAATTTCAAGTAATCTTTCCTACTTTAATGAATGAGCATCAAAAACTTTTTGATCACAGTTGTCCAAAGCCATAAGAATTGTTTTAAGGTTTAGTAAAGTCAGGGACACAGTTTCTCATAATAGTTGAGAGATGGGCTTTGGAGTTGAAGAGTTTTCAGATCAAAGTCCAGTTAGATATTAATTAAAGGAATGTTTTGTGGCAAATTAACTTCTCTAAGTCCCTTTTTCTATAACTGAAAAACTGACATATGGTAGTTCTCTACTATATTTGTTGTGAAAGATTAAGACACTGCTTATGAACTCTATACAATCACTGCTTAGAACATAAAAATCTCTGTATAAATGATAGCTATTGTGAGTTTCATGATGAAAGCTATGATTATGGCTTTATTTTCTTTTTCAGTTCACATGTAGTGTGTTTTTAAATGGATTTTTTTTTTTTTTTTTGCAGATGGGTGCCGAACCAAGTTGAATCTCATTGATTTGAACATTATAAAACTTCAAAATGAATTTGAAATATACTCTTTTAAAAATGGAACACGCTTAATTAAATTTAAACCACTTGCATTAAAATGTCAGTAATATAAATTAATCATGTATCATTTTTTATGTCCAAAAATAATTTTAAACATTTTATTTGAGTTTTAAATTAACTAGTTTTTAATTCCTTAAAAATGCCTTACAATTTTCCTATAGCTTTCAAGGCTTAAATATAGCTCTTCTCTGCCAATTTCCAGGTGGGAAAAATGTTATCAACTGCTCAATTTATGCACATGAATATTATGTATCATTGTAACCAGGGTGATAGTCAAAATACTTCCCATAACAGATTTGTAGCCAATCAGAATAGACACCAGTTATGAGCAACAATGTGGTTGCATGTCAACTGAATATTATCATTAAATATATTACAAATTCCATAGTCTCCTCCATCCCTATCTGTGGTTTCACTTTCTGCAGCTTCAGTTACCTGCAGTCAACAGTGGTCAAACATGGTCTGAAAATATTAAATGAAAAATTCCAGAGATAAAAAGTTGATACTTTTAAAATTATGTGCCATTCTGAGAAGCATGGCAAAATTTCAGTCTGATCTGCTCTGCCTTGCTCAAAATATGAATCATTCCTTTGTCCAGCATATCTATTCTGTATATGCTCTGTGCCTTTTGTCACCTAGCAGCCAGATTGGTTAGGAGACAGAGAGAGAGGGAGACAAAGAGAAAGAGAAAGAGAGATTATACTCACATAACTTTTACTACACCATATTGTTATAATTGTTCTATTTTATTGGTTGTTGTTAACCTCTTATTGTGCCTAATTTGTAAACTAAACTTTACCATAGGTATTTATGTACAGGAAAAATCATACTATATATGGGTTTGGGAGTTATCCACCATGGTTCAGGCACCTGCTGGGGGTGTTGGAATCATATCTCCATGGGTAAAGGGGGATTACTGTGTACACTTTCTCAGCTGTTATTAGCACTTACCACCTATTTTACTCACTGTTTGTATTATAAGTCTAGTTTTTCTTAAAGGTTGGAAATTCTGTGGCATTAATTGGTTCCCTTACCTCATACTTAGAGATAAGACAAATAGATGTCCCATCTACATAAACCTATAGTACATTAATGCTGCAGGAAATAGCACACTTACATTTCGAAGAAAATTATGACAAATAGTGTAGAACCATTGAACTAGTAACTGTAGAGCCAGTACCACCTCTAGGCCTAAAGAAAGAGGGGACAAGAGGTCCCTAGCACTGGATGGAGAGAGTTGAGTGCCATGTGGAGAGGAGCAAGGAGCACCCTCCCAGGGAGGGAGCCAGGGAACATAAAATCCTACCTTTCTCCTCATGCCATGACTTCTTATTGGCCAAACATTGTCCGAAGCCAGAAAGCAAGGGGCTACCTCCATTGTGTCCATAAAACTCAGACCCTAAATGCAAAATATGAAATGAATAGAGTTATTTAATCTGGGGGGACAGACAGTACATACCTGATACAACCAGACTGGCTCTTTCTCATTCTCAGAATTAAACTAAACAAAGCTAATGATAGTTTTTACCTTGACTATGTTCTGATTTACACACTAACCAAAAGAAAAATATTCTAGAATGAAATAAATACGTGATTAATATCTGACATCTGACTGTTATTTGAATTTTCCCTTAGAAAAGGTAAATTTCTACTGTTATTAATACTTAAACATTCACATTATACATCAACCCATACTTCAGACTGATGCAGGAAGAGTTTAGACTTCGATCCTCCAAACTACTACAAAGATATATTTTCCTTAAATTAAAGAGAGGGTCACTAAACACTTTGAATTGAGAAGACACATTCAATGCTCGCATGAGTAATTGGCTAGGACCCAACCAGCTGAGTGTTTTAAAAAATTTAATAAAATATTTTAAATTCCAAATGAGAGCAATCACTTTGCTAGCATTTATTATTTAATGTCAGATGGTTACTCCATATTTTGCCCTGCAGGTAAACAGCTACAAATTATATAAATAGTCCACTAGAAAATAAAGTTCCAAAATACAAATATTGGAGTTAATGGAGCGGGAGAAATTTCTAATATATTGTGAATAGAGTAGCCATCTTCCAAGAACAGTGGTAGACAAATGGCCTCACAGCTGGTTTCAGACAAAGCTGTTTAGGAGGGAGGTAGATGCAAGAAATACACATGGAATCTCTCCAACAAAAAGAATCTCTCTGTGAGCCCCGTGGAGCCCAGCAGTGATGTTATTAAAGACTCTGTAAGAAAGAATAGGAAAATCTAACATTAACAAAGGCAATGGGGTGTTACAGGACCATTTTACTGGTAGTAAATAAAAATGTATTTTATAATGACAACCAGATAATTCTCCACAGGGTCTAAAAATTTCAAAATAGAAATGAATGAGTAAAGCATCTCTGGACCTTATGAATACCTTCCAATATATGGTATAATAAAGGCTAGGTGATCAGGCTAAAACCAGGGAACTAGTATTGATGATTGAACTGCTGTCAAAGATCATTCTGCACCTGCTACCCTAATAAGTCAATGTTGTAGTCTTCTTTGGATTAATCTGCATTTTATTTCTTTATTTTATAAACTGCCTTGTTATAGAAAAACCAAGTCAAGAAGCTTAAGAATCAAAACATGGATTGCATAATACCCATTCAAGGATATTATATATTTGAAGTTTCTCTACAAAGATTACATGAGCTGTATTATCCATTATGCTTTTTAACCCTTCTCAGAGGACCTTAGAGACTCATCATTGACCCAGTGACATTATGTAGAATTACAATGCTTCTAGAAGGGATAGATTACAGGTGATCAAATATTCAAGGACTAACCCAGTAAGGACAAAATCTCCCTGAGGGCCTTCTATGGGTTCAAAGCCTTCATTTTCCTGCTATCTATTCAATTTTCAAAATAATCAAGAGAATGGAATGTGCTAGAGTAAGCCATTGGCTAATTATGTCTTCTTAATCTTATAACAGTTATATAAATAAAAAAGAAAGCAAAAGAGTCTGTGAAATAAAATAGAACCATCTGCTTCCAGCAACCTGAACTTTCCCAAAATTTACATTATGGTGACTTCGTCCTGAAATTTTAACCCTTAGACAGGAATGTTTCTAAACCATTTATATGATCAATTTCTGACATAGAAATCTCATGTAATGTATAACTATTTAAGCATACTTTGTGTTCAAATCATCATGAGGTCACTGCAGCCACAAGAGGAAACAAGAGTCATGCAAGAAGGCCATCAAAAGGGTTTACATATCCCCTCCAAGGGAAGCCCAAACAGAAGCCTAAATATTTAATGCTAGGCTCGAAATACAAATAGGAAACTCAGAAATACTGATCTGCATAGAGTGTGGATACGGGAGCAAACTAAAATCTTTACTTGTCTGAGTGAAAGTGATCTTTTTTATTTAAAATATCAACAGCAATCTACCTAAATTTTTCAAGACCTGTGCAAGAAGAAATACTAAAAGCTTGCTAAATCATAATTTCATGTTTTTAACAGTCAGTGATAGACATCTATATTTATTTATTTAGATTTAATAGCTATTGCAATTTTCCTGGAGAAGATAGGGGAAAAAAAATCTATCTTTATAGCCAGTACAATTCTTATATTTAAAGGTACGTTAGTGCATATCTAATATTATTAGTTCTCAATCTTCATTCAATGCATCAGAATCAGCCTACAAGTTTAAAAGAAATGGTATTCTGATCCCAAATATCTCTCCTAGGGATACTGGTGTACTTGTTCTGGGACGGAGCTGGTCCTGCTATTATTGGGTTCTCAAGATATTTGTTACAAAATGAGGGCTGATAATCATTCATTCTAGTTGAACCTGAATCACCCATTTTATAAGTGAGAGAACTAGGAAAGTTATGTGATTCACACAAAGTCATTGTAAGTAGAAAGAAAACTCAACTTATGATCAGAAGATACTGATTTGAGTTGTGGCTTTCTTGGTAATAGTGTAAAATTGGACAGAGCACATCAACTCTAAATTTCAGGATAGCCTTAAGAAAAATTAAAATAAAATGCCTGCTTGACTTCACAGGGTTGTTGAGAGTAACAATAAAAAAACAACAACTATGTTACATAAACTTTGTGAAATTACTTTATAAGAGACAAAGAACTATACACATGCTAGGAATTGTTATTTCCTATTTATAATAGAGACAAGCCTAGAACACAAGTCTCTGCTATCTCTTTGTTCTTTAACATTTTAAACACTCTCTTTTTTTAAAAATAGTGACTATATTATATTACTAGTTATCTGGCCTTACATAAATCAGCACGTAGTATTAACTAACATCTTCATACAGTGGTAATTAACTTTCCTATTATGACCCAGATGCTCTACAATTTTACTACTCAAAGTATGGTTGGTTCAAAACTAGCGGCTCATGTCTTGCCTCAGAACTACTGAATTGTGGTCGAATCTTCAGTTTAACAAGATCCCTGGGTGATTCAGTGAACATTGCAATTTGGAAAGTACTGTACAGGATCTCAAAATGTCTTTGGTGTGATAAAACAAAGTTCAGTGCCATTTGAGCAATTCTTTTTCTATTTTAATTATTCCCAAACTGAAAATGCAGGTGATATATATGTTTGTAATTCTGCCTGAAATATCAAATTTAGTAAATGTTTCCTTTCTCTGCTTGAGCTAAATAACTGCATTCATAGCATTAATTTAATCAAACTCTCTTTAGATTTCTCCTTAGAATAATCAATTATTAGCAGCAATTTTGATTCAATTGAACTAATCATTATAAGTTCCTGTGGAAGCTTAGAGATTACACTCTCTCATTTTAGATGAGATTTTTTTTTAACAGAAGTGATTAGACTCTATACAATCAAAATCCCCCATTGACTATTACCTGCCTTTTCTCCCATTCCTCAAAGCCATAAACTCATATTACCCAGTCCATATTGAAACTAATATTTGATTCTTAGGGGTAACCAAAGCAAACACTTTCTTAGTAGAGAAGACATATCCTTAGTGATTTTAGTTTAATCAGAATTTTGCAATCTGGGAGGTGGGTGGTTATAGGAGACAAATATGGTTTCAGTATTCAGATTTTTTTTTTAAAGGAAAGAAAGGCAGTAAATAGTTTTGCCTTTTTTTTTTCCTTAAGGATGCCTGCTACTCTCCAATTAATTACCATGTCTTAAGTCATTCGCTAGACTCTGCACAAATTAGGAATGTCTGAGTAGAAATTAAATAAGATGAGATCTCAACAAATGGCAGTTACATGAGTTACTCCACCATCACACAGACTCTGCATACTGAGTGAATGGAAATTTTTCTGCAGCCCCATAGTTCTCTCCAGAGCTAATTGGGTGTAAATTGCTGCCTATTTATAGTCGAGCTATGAATAGTTGTCAGTCCAAAAGTGTCATGGACTGGAGGTATGTTGCAAGAAGCTTATGATGAATTTGTTTCCACGGAAGGTAATGAGTTTTGAAGAGTGTGGCCACAAAATATAATATGAGTGGGGCAACAAGATGTGGCAGGAAAGATGTCTCCTAGAACATCTTTTAGAACTTTTATGAAATAAGCCAGCAGAAAGGAAATTCAAAGAGATCTACAGGGCTTTGCAGAGGAAGGGGAAGAAGGACTCCTACTTGGCCAACTATCAATTTTTACTTTAGAATGTTTAAGGATGAAGAAAGAATCGAAGGCCCAGACATCAGCTAATAGCTTTTTAAGGAAGATGAATTTGCTTGAATAGATTCCACCCCCAACCTACATCCCAAAGAGAAAAACTGATTGTCGACTATTAAACATAGTTGCTGGCATAGTTCTCTGGAATGCAACTAGTATGAATGAATTAAATAGTACTAAGTGTACAGCCTTAGTGCAAGGAGTAACATAATCAGCTACGGATACAGCCAGGCTTGTCTGACATTCATTTATATAAAAGTCTATATTATGTCATATGTCCTTTTTAATTTAATAGTACTTGGGACTAGATCTTTTTCCCCCCACTTTCTGCAGGAATATTTCATGCAAAGGCTACAAGAATGTTCATTGGTACATTCTCCAATATTGATTATCACTCCCTGGCTGGGTAGCTCAGTTGGTGCATTGTCCTGATATGCCCAGGTTGTGAGTTCAATCTCTGATCAGGGCATATACAAGAATCAACTAATGAATGCATAAATAAGTGGAACAACAAATTGACGTTTCTCTCTCTCTCTCTCTAGTCAATAGGTTAAAATTTAAAAAATATATTGACTATCACTTTGATCATGTTCTCAATGTTACTCTTATGAGAAGTGTTCTCCTCGCACTTCCTCATTCCCTTTCTAGTCATAAGGGTTCATCTCTGTCATGGCTTTGCAGGCAGCTTGTACAAAAACATTCTTTGTGGCCATAAGCAAGTTCCTCCTTAGTGTATAAACACAGGGATAGATGATCTGTCAAGTGTGGTGCCTGGGATGGTAAAATGAACACTTAAAATTGGCAATAAAGAACTCAAATGTTCAGAAGTTTTCCTGAAAATGGAGGACCTGCTAAAGGTTTCTACTTTTCAGTAAATAATTATGGAGCACTTGAGGGGTTCTAAGTCTAGTTCACTCCAACTACCTAGGATTCATGGGCCACAAAAACACTTACATAGTCTTGTTTTGGGCAGAGTGTAAGGAAAAATGAATCAGATAAACAGGTTTTCAATCTGGGTTCTGCCACTTATTTACAAAATATCATCAAATCCTTCAGCATACTCACCTGTAGAATACCCACCATGGTGTGCTACTGCAGTGATGCAATGGAGCAATAGAGCACAGCTGAAATAGTGCCCAGCACACAACCGAAGGGTTTTCAATAAATGTCATGTCCTTTAGTTTCTTAGTGAAAGATTTCACAGTATTTTTAAGAAGACTAAAAGAGATAAATTATGTGCAAATAAACAGCACAACATAAAGATAGGTTATGAATATACAGTTAAGGGGGTCACGCAAATACTCATATGCTATTGGTGATTGATAACTCTGAGACCTCATGAAGGTCAAGTTTCAAAGTTGATTTTGACTACTAACTATCATGGGAAAATGAAATGTTGCTCAAACTCAAGCTATATGTCTAGATTTGTTCTAGAATTTCTCTTCTGTCAGTTCATATATCTAGCACTCACCCATTTGGGGACTGTCAAAGTTGTTGTTCTTGGAAAGTAAAATAACTTTTTGATCTATTCCGTCTCTGGTCAATATTTTTTGACACATGTGGATATAACAATATGTCAGCTCCTTTGCAGAGTTGTATACTCATAAGCACAGCATATGCCTGTACAGCATAACACACATATCTTCTGCTACTCTGATATTCTACTTTTATGGATCAATAGAGTCGTATCAGTGATCAAAATAAATACTGAAAGACCTCTATCCCACTGGTAAAAAGGTAGCTACTGCTCTGAGCCTTTAAAGGGCCCTTTCAACCCCACAACTCTTACCCTAGAATCCCCTACACAGTCCCACTGTCTTTCTAGATCTCTGTATTAGATTTTTGTGTCATTTATTCATCTATGTTTAGGTCCTTCTCTTGATTTCTCCCCAAGGTAGCAGAGTACCACCAGAAGCTTGTTTCCACAGCTCTTTTGATTTCTCCTGGTCTCACTTCCTCTGCCATTCCACTGCCCCTTAACAATGATAGAACTAATAAAGCCTAAGGATAAATCTCTTTTGAGGCTTCAGAGTTACATCATCTGAGTCATGTTGCATCCTCCTCTCCTCACATAGAAGTTTTGGATTTTTATCCTACTCTAGTGCCATGACATTGACTTCTATTTCAAAATCTTCTAAGTGTTTCTTTGAATCTGACTGCTCTGAGAGCAGTCCAGTACAAACATCACCACCCCCACTTCTATGAAGAAGACTGAGTGGATCGGAGAGGTTATTCTTAGAACTGTCGTAGAAATCTTGTTTGGTATTACACTCTTTAGGAAATGCTAGATGCTTCTTAAAAGGCAGAGATACAAACTAGGAATAATTGATCTTGGTTTGTTCTGCCACAGTGTCTTCCAGAATGAGGTGAAGCAATGAAATTCAGGACAGATCATGGTCAAGGGTATAAATGTGACACATTGTAGCTGCTCAAAATTGATCAGGACTTGTGTGTGTGTGTGTGTGTGTGTGTGTGTGTGTGTCAGAGACAGAGAGAGAGACAGAAAGAGGGACAGATAGGGACAGACAGACAGGAAGGGAGAGAGATGAGAAGCATCAGTTCTTCAGTTGTTCATTGATTGCTTTCTCTTATGTGCCTTGACTGGGGGCGGGGGGGGGGAGGTGGCTACAGCAGACCAAGTGACCCCTTACTCAAGCCAGTGACCTTGGGCTCAAGCTGGTTAGACTTGCTCAACTCAGATGACAGATAAGCCCATACTCAAGCCAGAGACTTCGGGGTTTCGAGCCTGGGTCTTCTGCGTTTCAGTCCGATGCTCTATCTACTGCACCACTGCCTGGTCAGGCTGTTCAGGACTTTGTTGCTTCACTCTTTGGGGTGTCAGTGATGAAGTTCTATCATTGCATGGTGAGAATATTTGAGAACACTTAAAGACTCAAAGACAAAGTTTTCTGCTTCAATTCTACGCCTTCTCCTCTGCCAGCTTTACCAACAAAAAGCTCAAATTGGTCACGTTCTTCCCCAGTTCTCACTGCCTTCTGCCTTGGCCCTTGTTGACCTCCGATTTTTTTTTTTTTTAATTCACTGGGTATCTGACATTGTTCTCTCTGTTTTGTAAACCTTTCAAAATTTATAATTAATATAGTTTCTCCAGCATGAATCATTGCTCCCACTTTTTGGGAGCAGAGATGTGAATGTATCCTATGACTCTATGCAATTTCTGTGACACTTGAAAGCTACCCGGCCCTCTTCTGCTTTTCATTTATTTTATTGGTTTCTACATCACCATAACTCAATAAAATGTAACCATTCTAAATGGTTGTAATTATTATAGAAGTATTCAACATTTTTTAAGCTGGATTAAAACTATTCAGTTTACATAAACTAATCTTTCTTATTGATAAATAAACCATTTATACGTATTTCTCCAGAGTATAGGCAAAAGCGACAGAGCCTTGAGTTCCAGTTATGTCTCTGAATTATATAGAAAGAATAATCTCGCTCCTTCCCCAGAGAGTAGGTAGCTGCTGAAGGTCAGTTCTGACACTGGGCCCAAAGTCCTGAGCCTTCAGCCGAAGTCCTCAAGCTTTCACGAAGAGAAAGGGCAGCACGTACTTACCGCAGAAGTGGCATTGAACCATGGAAGCACAGGGCTAAGTCCTTGTGTGAGGAGTCGCTTTCCTATGACTGGTTTTGTTTTTGCCTTGTTTTGATTTTACATGCAAAATAACTAATCTTAATTTATTGGGTCTGATTATGGCTAGTGAACATGTTACCTCAATGACCTCTCCCACATCTGGCATCTGGTTTTCTGGATATGCAAATTCAGCACGCTTCCTGTGCCGATGCTGATGAAATATTGTGGCCAGAATCGAGACAGAAAAAATTCAATTAATCAGGTAATCCTCCTGGTTCTCCCCACGGGGGTGGGTCTCCTGCCTGGCCTATCTCGACTTCTGCTATTAGTCTGTCTCTAAGTGATGCCAAAGGGAAACACACCTATGGATTTGGGCAATAGTCAGATTGTTGTATTTTGAACAATAATAGCTCCTTTCTGGTTGTGCAGCTCATGTGGTGAGACAAAATATTTTTCCGTGAAATCAGTCAGAGAAAAAATAAAATAGGGACCCATTAGAAAACTGTCACATGGCTCTCCTTTCTTTCAATCTCCAAACTTCACCTGGAAATCGGCTGGTAAACTCATTTCTCAATGTAGCTCTCTGGGCTCCACCCCCAAAGATTCTGATGCAGACTCTCTAAGGAGTCAGAGCTAAAGAATGCAAAGTGTTTTTTGTTGTTTTTTTTTTTGTTTGTTTTCTGTGACAGAGAGACAGAGAGAGAGAAAGAGAGAGAGAGAGAGAGAGAGAGACTGACAGGCAGGAAGGGAGGGAGATGAGAAGCATCAATTCTTTGTTGTGGCACCTTAGTTGTTTATTGATTGATTTCTCAAATGTGCCTTGACTGGGGGCTACAGCAGAGCTAGTGACCCCTTCCTCAAGTCAGCACCTTGGGCTCAAGCCAGTGATGACTCTGGGCTTCAAGTGACCTTTGGGCACAAGCCAACGACCATGAGGTCATGTTTATGATCCCACACTCAAGCCAGTGACCCCGAGCTAAAGCTGGTGAGCTCACACTCAAGTCGGTGACCTCCGGGTTTCAAACCTGGGTCCTTTGTGTCCAGTCTGATGCTATATCCACTGCTCCATTACCTGGTTAGGCAAGAATGCAAAGTTTTAACTAATATCCAGCATACCGTGGAAGTCACCTGCATCGAGGCACACTGCACGGGGGGTCCCAGAGCAATTCAGAACAGATGCCGCTGACTTTCCACTGGTCAGCATGTTCAGTTAAATATCTTCCCTAGGCCGCAGCGGTTTTGATCAGAAAGAGAGGGAATGAAATACAATAGAAAATCCAGAAATAAACCAAAATTCATGTGACAATTTGATATTATAATGATGGCATCTCAAATTAAGGGGAAAAGAGAACATTTTAAGAAATTGTGGTAAGACAAATAGTCATTTGAGAAAAACAAATCTGGATTTGTACCTCACACTTTATATCACACACAGGGTAAATGCAAATTGAACAGAGGTCTAAACATAAAAATAAAACCCTATAAGCAGTTTAAGGGAAAAAAATAGTGCATTTCATTACATTAAAAAATATGTTTACCAGCCAATTTCCAAGTAAAAGTTGGAGATGGAAATCCCTAAGGGAAGACATCTTAACTGTGATTTGATCTAGAAGCAATTATAAGTAAGAGTAATATATTTAACTCCATATTTTTAAATTTCTTGCAGAAATTAATATTACAGAACAGAAGGGCTAATGTCTCTATACATAAAAAGCTCCTAAAAATAGACAGAACAGAAACACAATTTTATTATATAAATAAAATATATGGAATGCAAAGAGCCTTTAGACATCAGAGAATGCTCAAGGAACAAGTCTCATTGCTATCCTGGGAAGAGTTCCCAGCAGAGAGGAACATCACATACAAAGGTCCTGAAGCAGGGGCCTGTTTGGTGTTAATCATGAAATAGTGCATAGTAAGCAAGGGAATGAGTAGTTAGAGACAAGGACATGGATTGCTTTGGACCTTATAGGCTCACATGAGGACTTGCATTTCATTTTTGAATAAGTAGGGATGTCACTGCTTGTAAGTAGTGGAGAAGCCTACTATGACTTGCGTTATAAAAGTCATTCTAGGCCCTGGCCAGTTGGCTCAGTGGTAGAGCATCGGCCTGGCGTGCAGGAGTCCTGGGTTCAATTCCCAGCCAGGGCACACAGGAGAAGCACTCATCTGCTTCTCCACCCCTCCCCCTCTCCTTCCTCTCTGTCTCTCTCTTCCCCTCCCGCAGCCAAGGCTCCACTAGAGCAAAGTTTGCCCGGGCATTGAGGATGGCTCTGTGGCCTCTGCCTCAGGCGCTAGAATGGCTCTGATTGCGGCAGAGTGACACCCCAAGATGGGCAGAGCATCACCCCTGGTGGGCATGCTGGGTGGATCCTGGTCGGGCCCACGCAGGAGTCTGTCTGACTGCCTCCCTGTTTCCAGCTTCAGAAAAATACCAAAAAAAAAAAAAAAAGTCATTCTACAGCACAGCAGGAGATAGACTGATGGTGAGTTGGCCTATACTTCCATTCTCGTACTATAACCGCTATCTTTAAGGGACAAAAGCACAGGATTGTTACCTGCCTCACCCTAAAGTTCTCATAAACACACTCAGAATAAACAAACAAAAACAAAAAACCCCAAAGGTTTCTTAAGTGCCAGAAAGAACTGGGTTATGATCGGGCTTGATATGCATTAGCTGCGCACCCATGGGCAAAATACTTACCTTTCCTAAACCTCAACATCCTCATCTGTTGCATGAATTTCTAATGAAAACTTCTTAAGATTGTTGGCAGAATTAAAGGAGGTCATATACCTAGGCACCTACTTTAGATGCCCACCAATTGTTTCTTTTCTTTCCTTCCCTTTCCCTTCAGGCTGGTCTCTAAGGCTTACCTGTCCACACCAGCTGATTTAGGTAAGGTGACCGAGAGGGATGAGGAATAGGTGGGAAGCAGTCAAGAGGTCAGAGGCCCATCCTTAGAAGCCCCACTGTTGGCCATGATGTTCACACTCCAGCTCCAAGCTAAAACGGATCCTCCATATTTGGTAGGAAAATTCGTTTTTCTTTGAATTCCTCAAAATCATTTATTATTTTCTTCTCTAATCTCATCAGGAATTTGACATCAAAATCCTTATGCTGAATAAGGGTTTCTCCTCAGCCTGACTAAACTTTAGATAGGTTTCTTACTGACATAGGCCCCTGATCTCCCTTTGCTTAGAGCATTTATTTTAGAAAATTTGAAATTATAATTTTTATAAAAGGTTTTTATTTTAGAAGACTTGCAATTATAATTATTTTTCTCTGCCCTTTGAGATGTAAATCCTCTCTCAGAATCTTGCCAGTTTTCAACTCCGGAATGTCTTCCTCAAGAATGTGAGATGTCCCTTTGAAACATATTAACAAGAAAGGAAGGTGAGTGCCTTGCTCCTCCACTTTCTGTGGGAGGATAGGAATGTAACTTTAATAAGCACCAATTTGCAAGCACAGAGGGCCAAATCACATTGGCCACCGTTCCCACTAAACTTCTTCTTTACTTTCCACTAGCTCAGCGATTTTCAACCAGTGTGCCGCAAGAATTTTTAAAACCTGCAATACCTGCCAATTTAGTCATGGGCACTGACTTCTTTTCCCTTAGATTGCCAAATAAAATATATATATATATATGACAACAGCCAACACAACAATAGCCATCCAGTGTGAATAAATCAAAATTATATCTATTTTTTTGTCAGATCAGCAAAAAATACATTTTTTGGTGTGTTGCAGAATTTTAGTAATCAGTTCATGTGTGCCATGAGATGAAAAAGGTTGAAAATCGCTGCACTAGTTCATCCCAGTGCCTAAAACTTCTCAGGCTTTTTGTTTCAGTGGAGCTGTGTTCAATCTTGCCCCACTATTGCAATAGTCTTGAATATGTTCTTCCTTGCTGGTTGAATTCCATCCTGTGCAAGCAATATTTCTCCTTTTTTTTTTTCTTTTGAAGATGTTATATATTGATTTTTTTGAGAGAGAGAGAGAGAAGAGAGACAGAGAGAAAGGGAAGGAGGAGCAGGAAGCATCAACTCATGGTAGTAGTTGTTTCTTGTATGTGTCTTGACCAGGTAAGCCCAAGGTACCTAACCAGTGACCTCCATGGTCCAGGCCAACACTTTATCCACCCCGCTACTACAGGTCAAGCCAATTTTTCTTTGACATTAGCTACCACGTTGCCAAGACAAGAGCACTCACCGAGGCTCATGATTGAGGCTTAAATCCCAGATTCCAAGGAAAAAAGTGTCCTGTTTCAATGCTACCTGTGACATTCTTATAACCAGACCAAATAGTTATTCAAACAAAGGGGACCTACTTAAACAATTGTCCCTCGAAATAGAAATGTGTTCAGAAAGACTCACAGCTGACATCATTGTTTGTATTTTTAGTACGCAGACATCCTCTGGAGAAAATACATCGCCAGGCTTCTACATATGATCATGATCCCCACATCTCCATGAATCTCCAGTAATACTAATTCCTTACACTTTCTGTCTTTCCCTGAAGTATGTGTCTGGCCATTTCAACAGGTCACCAGAGGGTCCAGAAAGACCACTGGTTGTGGGGTTCTTGTTCAATGTATCTCTTTAATACTAAATCTGAGGATAAAGATGCCAGAAACCAGAAACATTTATAGACAGAAGGCTGTCCCTAGTTTTCATTTGTCTCTCTTTGTTATCATCAGACATTTGTGTAACAGTCATCATAAAGGAGATCTTTTTACTTGCTTATAATGTGCTTCTTTGGGGGGTAGCATCATAGCTGACATTTCCCTTACTAAATTGCAAAAACTACCCTGGGCAAGTCACTTATCCTGCCTTGGGTAAAACATGAGCCTCCTGCTTCTTAGAGTGGTTTGTACGAGCTATGCATGAGGAGCCTTGAAACAGAAGTAAGCTCTGCGCATGGTCTAACAACAAAGGGCCCGTGCAAGGAGGGCCTCTGCTTAATCAAGACCTAGGGGAGCCTCGATTACATCCACTCTCCCATAAGGAAAAGTCACCTTACACGTGTGTGTCTGGAGTCAAGGTTGGAAAAAAAAGTTGTTTATTTAAACAGGTGAGTGATAACCTCAAATCTAGCATTATACCTTTTGGAATTGGTAGATTTAGAAATCTGTGACAACTTCAGAGGAAATGATGAAAGCTAGATAATTTGTGATCAACTTAAGCAAGAGAACTTTAACAGTTAAAATGTACAGAACAAGATGCTGTAGGGAATGTTGGAGTTGTTACAAAGGGAACTTATCCATAAAAGAATCGCTATCATGTCTTCCACTTCTGAAATTATATGATTCTTTGTGTTGGGCCTCTAACAAAATAAACTGTAGGCATATTTTATACTGGTACAGGAATCTGCAGAGGCTCCATTTGACGTTTGCAAAGCTTTTCTTCAGTAAATTTGGAAGTATATATTAAGCAATGGAATTTGATAGAACTTGCCTTTTTTTTTCTTGTAGAGGCTATACCAAGTGACACTTCTGCTAGTAAATTATGAGAAGGCTTGTCCAACTTTTTGACCTTTGTTGATCTGAGGGTAAACACGAAGATTCGTGTAGCCTTGGTTTACATTGCTTTGCCTTATATGATGTGTGATGTCAGACAGGTTTTAATATGTTTAAGAGCCAGTTGTATTTCCTTTTCTGTGAACAATTTGTTTATTTTCTTTGCTTATTTATTTATTTATTTATTTATTAAAAATATGGTTTATTTCTTAGAGATTTATAGAGCTCACAGTCATTTTTTTGTGATGTGATTAGCAAATGCTTCTTAGAGTTTCACATTTGTTTTATGACTTTACTTATTCTTTCCTTCTTTCTTTCTCTTTCTCTCTCTCTCTTTCTTTCTTTCTTTTTCTCTCTCTCTTTCCCTCCCTCCCTCCCTCCCTCCCTCCCTCCCTTCCTTCCTTCCTTCCTTCCTTCCTTCCTTCCTTCCTTCCTTTCTTCCCTTCTTTTTTTTTTCTTTTAGCAAGAGAGACAGACAGATAGACAGGAAGGGAAAGAGATGGGAAGCATCAACTCATAGTTGCTTCACTTTAGTTGTTTGTTGATTGCTTCTCATATATACCTTGACTGGGGGGGGGGGGGCTCCAGCCAAGCCAGTGATCCCTTGTTCAAGCCAGCGATCTTGGGCTCAAGCCAGCAACCTTGGACTTCTAGCCAGAGACCTTTGGGCTCAAGGCAGTGACCATGGCATCATGTCTCTGATCCCATGCTCTAGCCAGTGATCCCACACTCAAATTGGTGAGCCTGCACTTAAGTTGATGAGGCCACGCTCAAGCAAGCGATCTCAGGTTTTTGAACCTAGGACCTCAGCATCTGTGCCATAACCTGGTAAGGGTATTGTTTTTCTAATATAAATTTCAACCACCTTTCTAGTGGATTTTTTTTCCCTTCACTTCTGGACTTTGTGTCATACTAATAAAAATATTTTTAAAATTATTCTCCATTTATTTGACCAATATTTTTAGCAAAACATATTTCATGTTTAAATGTATAGTTCATTTAGGTGTGAACTAGATCCATTTTTATTATTCCATAAGTGACTGCCTATATATTCCAACATTTATTGAATGACCAATCTATCAGTTCCTCATCAATGTTATATTTACCACATACATAAAATTTCATATATATTTATACTTGGTACTATTTCTGGAATTTCTATGATATCCCATTGTACAACCATACTACACTGTTTTAATTACTCTAGGTTTATAATTTGCTTTAATATGTGTTTGGTATTCATCTTGTTCCCTTTGATCAAGGTCACATCTCTGTGACTCCACTTTGAATTTATGAGTTTGGCAGTTTCTGATTCAATCTCATCCTCACCAACCACACACCTGGGCTTCTATTCTTCCTTACCAATTCAGGCTCAGGCTCACTTCTCACCAACATTTTTCATGGTCTGGTAACAATCCTATTCATTCTCTGGTCCCACAAAACTACATCCTCACCCTAGCCACTGGACCAACTTTTAGATTGGGAAGAGAAAATCTGAAGATAGATTGCGTTTGAAACTCAGTATCTTAAATCTTGCACTATAAAAATGAGGTCACACTTCATGTCTATCTGGCTTTCATTGGTTTGGTATCTTCTACCTGCAGAATGGCTGCCTGTCAAACACACTCTTGTCCCTCAATTATTTAAGGTCATCTGCCTCCTATAAAATCTTAGAAGGTTTCCATTGATATCACACTATATTGGCAAATCCTCTGGTTTAGGGCAACCAACTTGACCTAGTTTGCTTGGGTCTCTTTCAGTTTAGAACAGAAGTCCTCTATTCTGAAAAATTTCCCAATTCTGGGCAAATTGTTATGCTTAGTCATCTTACTGCCAGTGCTCAGCCCGGGCTCCTTCTTGCATCTTTTCTTGTAGCATTGCTGTGTGCCTTTCCCTGGAATGAAATTTCCCATCATCAGGGCACCTACTCATGCAGGTACCCATTCAGGACACTAACATTCCCTTTGGCTGCTGCCGGCACCAGTGTCACCTCTAATTATGACACCTCTGGTGCCCTCCTTTTTCCAGTCTACTTGAGCACAGCTCTCTCCTTTTTTTCCTGAATCTCACTGTTCCACTCATTCTTCCACAGCCAGCCGGCTAGGTGTTACAGATATTTTAATATTTACAAACAAATATAATGCCTCCATTTCTTAGAAAGCATACGCACTACTCGTGCAGGTGGTTCTAACTGGTTTCAGGTACAAAAACAATGCACTTATTCTTTTTTTTTTTTTTTTGAGAGAGAGAGAGAGAAGCATGAACTCATTGTTTCACTTAGTTGTGCCA
This sequence comes from Saccopteryx leptura, assembly GCF_036850995.1. Lineage (NCBI taxonomy): Eukaryota > Metazoa > Chordata > Mammalia > Chiroptera > Emballonuridae > Saccopteryx > Saccopteryx leptura. The sequence goes on along the minus strand of NC_089503.1, from coordinate 32,197,769 downwards.
TTGATTCCTTCTCATATGAGCCCTGACTGGGGTTCAAGATGGCAACCTCAGGGGTTGAGCCAGTACCCTAAGGGTTGAGCCCTGACCAGGGCTCCAATCAATGATGTTGGGGTGAAGCCTAAACCCTAACAGTCCAGGGCATTGTTCTAGCTACTGCACCATGGCTAGGGCACAGTGCATTGTTCTTAAAGCCTCTATTCCCACAGGACCCTTCGGTCCTATTGTGCACTCTGGCTCATTGATCTAAATCTTTCCTTTGTTTAGGTTGGATGAAGTCTCTCCGGAGTCAGACTTGTGTTCTCACTTCTCTACCCCCATAGGGCTCCATACATGTTCATGTATCCATGACCCCCAAGTGCAAATGGGCTGAAGTTCATAAGTTTCCTGCCTGGAGGTTCCAGACCCCATGCAAACCGCCAGATTCAGTTATGTGTATAAAACAAGGTAAGAGTGAATAATATCTCTTCAGTGTTGCTCTGGCCTTTGACAAGTTGATGTACCCAGTTTAGTGTCAGCAAATTTCTACTCAACTGTCATATCAAATGTGGCTCTTTTTTTCCCTGAATTTTCTCAAGTGGCATGAACTGTTTTTCATTTTCACATCACTTCCTGCAGACCCTTGCCGTACTATTGTCCATGCTACTTTGAAACCAAGAAGTCATAAGACAGCATCCTTTATGTTACTTTCCATAGAGCACACAAGAAAGACATAGGAGAGGACTTTTGAAAACTAGAACTTTTATCTTTCTTGTCTATACATTCAAGAGAAATTTTTCTCCATGCTAACAGATACCTGAAGAATGCAGACAGGCTGCATGGATTCTATTCCATGTCGATGGTTTTAAATTCCCAACAATGTGATGATTTTCTCTTCAACTAAAATTTCTAACACACAGTTTCAAAATCAGATCTAAAAAAAAAATTTTTTTGAACCTCATACCTTTCAAATGCTCTAACAGGCATTTATAATTACATTTAGCCATTTAATATTCATAATAATTCTTTGAAGAAAACTATTATTGGCATTTAAAAATGTGCAAATTGAGATTCAGAGAGGCCAAAGTAATTATCCTTCTTATGTTGTACCTCTACTACATTGTAGAATAATAATGAAAACTTAGAGATGATGCTTTTTATCAAAAATTAAGCACTTCTCCTCATTAGTTTCTATAAAATGAAAAATAAATTATGTCTAACAAGTATTTGGATTTCTCATACTGTGGTAAGCAGACTTCTAAGATAGTTTTCAGTGATCCCTGTCTCCTGGAATTCATGTCTTTGTGTAATATCCTCTTCTTGGGTGAGAACTGTGTTTTGTGACTTACTTCTCATAAACAGAATACAGTAAATGTGATGGGATGTAAATGTTACTTCTATCAGATTCCAGGAGATTGTGACTTCTGTATTGTTTTTTTGCAAGTACCCTCTTTTACTTTCTTGACTGCATGCTAAATGGAGAGGCCCATACAGTAGGAGCGTAAGAGAGTCCTCCAATTAATAGTTTGTGAGCTGCTCATACCTTCATCCAATACTCTAAGAAGAAATGAATTCTGTCAACAATTATGAGAGTGATTTAGGAAGCAGATTCTTTCCCACTGATCCTTGAAATAACTATGGTCTCAGCCAATACCTTGATTGCAGTCTAGTGGAAGACCTTGAAGTAGAGGACCCAGATAATCCACGATTAGATTCCTGACACACAGGAAACTGAGATAATAAAAGTATGAGTGTTTATACAGCTAACTTTTAGGGTAATTTGTTACACAGCAGTGAATAAGTAATATATATGCACTGTCTGTTTCTGCTACTGCTGTATTTGTTACTGCTGTGTAACAAATCATACCAAAATCTTAGTAGCCAAATAAATAACAATCCTTTATTTTGCTCCAGAATTTTTGATATGGGTAGGAATTACTGGATTAGGCTTGTTTCTGTTCCACAGTAATGGAGTTTCAATTGGGATGATTAGAATTTCTGGGATTGCGAAGAAATGGGGACTAGCTGGACATCTCTCTCTCTCTGTTCATGTAGTCTCATGGTGTCTATGTGATCTCTCCATAGGGCATCTTCAGAATAGTGACCTCAGAGTAAGCAGGCTGCTTCCTTGGTAGCTCAGGGCTCCAAAAAAATGTTTTGTAAAAGACCTCAGCAGATACAAGGTTTTTTATGACCTAGTCTCAGAAGTCACAGGGTATCACTTCTGCCATATGCAGCTATTGGTCATCCAAAGCCAATCACAATTCAGTGTGGAGAAGCCTACAGAGAGTGTGAATTTTGTGAGACGAGACTATCTGGGGATACTCTTCAAGTCTGGTGACCACATGTTCTTTAATTGTGTCTCTTTCTTATCTCAGTACATGTCCTATGCTACCTTCAACAAAAATAAGCTTGGCAGTTGGACAGACCTGCTGCTTACCGTGTTTTTGTTTTTGTTTTAAGTAAAACCTGTGTTCTGGTCTATAAAATTGGGGTAAATATCTATACTCTCATTAGATTGCGGTAAAAATCAATGAGGTAAAAAAGATAAATTCTGCAGCACAGTGCTAACACTTAGCAGGTGCTCCACATATAGTGGACAATATTCCCACGTTTCTAAGTCCTGTGTCTTCCACGAGCCTCGTTTTTATTCTAATCTACTTTGCTTGGGCTTACTATATCCTGCCTTTCATTATAGTTTTTATGTATATTTATTACCTTACCTAATAAATTATAAAAAAAATTTTAGAAATATAAATTTTATTCATCTTTATAATCCCATTAACTTAGTTAGCATCTGGTAGGTGCTTAATAAATAGTCATCATTAAATATTCACTGCTTACTCTGCACAATTCAACCAGCATTATTTATCCATTGCCTTGTCCTCATGTGAAGCTGGAATATTTAATAAAGTTGACTGTGTCTTGTAACTCTTAATACCTCCATTGCTGGCTTCCACAAAGTGTTTACTAACTGAAGACTATGAAACAAATGGAAATAGCTATTGTTTTCTTAACACTTGCTCTATTCTTCTGATTGGACTCTTCTTAACTCCTGATAAGAAACAGGAAGGCAACTTGAAAGATGGTAGAACAGAGAGGTTAAGAACTCATACTCAAGGGTCAGACATGTGGACTTTGAACCTGATTCAGATTCAGGCAATTGCTACTCGTAAACCATAGATGTTGCTTAATCTCTCTATGGCTCATTGTGTCATTTGTGAATTGAGGAAACAAGAGTTTCTCTTCACATAGGAGCTCCAAGAATAAAATGGGGCTATGTATGTATAACACAACACAACACATGGGCAAAGCAAGTGCACAGTAAACTCTGATTTTTGTTTAATGTCACCTCGTCCAGGAAAACTTCTTAAACTGCCCAAGCTGAAACTCAGGCCAGAAGGCCTATGTAGTTGAGCTCAATTTTTCCTTATGAAAATTGTGTCTCAACCCTTTCGTGTAACAGTAAGCTGTGTGCTTCAAGGTATCATTTTCACTAGATTGCAAACTCCTAGGCTACAGCATCTGGACGAGATTTGGCAGGAAGTGCTGACTATTGCACAGGTAAAGGAATACCTTTGTGCCCTTTCCCCACACTTCTATCTCTGTCTGTCCTCTTCATAGTAATTACATAAATTAAAAGAAATCTCTATTGATTATAATCTGGTATTGGACTATTATTTTTTTAGTAGGTAGCACTTTTGATTAATCATGTCACTTTTGTCCTATGTATATATTTCTCTCAGTCTGGAATTCTGCTGGGAGATGAGGTGAGTGCAGGGCAGAATCTGGCTGTATTTTGTTTTTTTAATTTTTGAGAGGAGGGGAGGCAGAGATAGACTCCTGTATGAGCCCCTACCGGGATCCACCTGGAAAGCCCACTAGGGGGCAATGTTCTTCCCATCTGGGACCCTTGCTTCGTTTGCAACCAGAACCATTTTTTAGCACCTGAAGCGGAGGATATGGAGCCATACTCAGCACTTGGGTCAACTTGTTCTAACTGAGCCTTGGCTACAAGAGGGGAAGAGAGAGAGAGAAGGAAGTGAGAGGGGGAGGGGTGGAGAAGCAGATGGGTGCTTCTCCTGTGTGCCCTGGCCAGAAATCAAACCCAGGACATCCACATACCGGGCCAATGCTTTATCACTGAGCCAACCAGAAATTATACCCTCAAAATTATACACCCTGAATATATATTATACAATAATAGCAATCCCAGCAATAGCAATAGTGGCTAATATGCTCCAAGCTTCTCATGAGCCCTTCTAAATGTTTTACGTGTATTCGCTCATGTAATCCTCAGGATAAATCAATGAAATAAATACTGAGGCACAAAACTTAACCACCCTACCAGTGCACACCAATAGGTAGCAAAAAACTGGGATGTAAACCCAGAAATTTTGGCAGTAGCAAGTGACAGCTCTTATCCTTTCTAAGATTCTGCCTCCCACTAGGTGCTTGTAAGTGGGAGGTAAATGTAGAAACTCTAACTCACTATTGTGCATGAGTTAGAAAATTAAGACAAGACCCTGGATTAAATAAAGTAAATTAAAATTAAATAAAGATAAAGCCAGTATAAATCCATTTGCAGGAAGAAATAAGAAATATCTTTGAAGTTATAACAGATTAGTAGAACAAATATCTGACATCAATAGAATGGAAGCAAAGATTATCAAAATCTAGGTGTAATTGACAATAATCACTTCTTTTCTCAACTGGGTTTGAAGATTGTACATTTTAATTTTATATTTTATATTGAGATATAAGGAATCAGATTTCATCTTCACTTCCACATATCAAGTCAGCATATTTACTGAGGTCTACCATTCTTTAATAAAGAGTTATGTTTGTCCATACGTAGGACCTGTCATTCTTGTATTCCTTTGTTTCCCTTGGCAGTAGATGGGCTAAAGCCAATATGCCTTTATATTGACCCTGAGCAGAATGAGTTTAGTAGCCTTATTCAACAAAGTTTAACTTTGGTAATTAACTTGCAAGTCATAGATCCTGAAAGACCAGATTCCACTACCTTTTAAGATTTGCCACCACTTTTGCAACCTTGAAATAGAAACTAATCAACAATATTTACACTGTTTGATTAACTAATTGGGCTACAATAATCCTGACCACTGATCAATATTCAGCCACTGATAAACTATAACCAGGAAGAAATTCATCAGCATATTAATGCAAATTAATTAAGCATAGCTTAGAGCCAAGATCTGCCCAGAAGCACAATAATGACCTTGTTATGGACCCTGCCTTCAAAGAGCTTAGGTCTGCTTGGGGAACTAAGACTTAACTACAAAGACAGGAGTCAATAGGAGACAGCAACAAGAGGTGTCAAAGATTGTGAAGAGCTAGTGGTGATAAGATTAATAATTGTAGATATTTTGGCAAGCCATGAAAAGGCATGTAATTATATACCAGGTCCAAACAATTGCATTGCATACGCATTATTATTCACATAGTAATAATTTTTTAAAGTTTGAAAATACATTTTTCATATATTTTCATATACTAGGTATAACAGTGTAACTCAAACAACAGAACTCTGGGATATGAGCAGGTGGAGGGTAAGGAAATGTTAATAATAGAAGATTAAATAATAAAATAAGTGATTGTGTTTTCCCTTTATAGCAATGTTTGTTTTTTTTTATTAAATTTAATGCAGTGACATTGATAAATCAGGGTACATATGTTGAGAGTATCTCTAGATTATTTTGATATTTGATTGTGCTGTATACCCCTCCCCAAAGTTAAATTGTCTTCTGTCACCTTCTATCTGGTTTTCTTTGTGCCCCTCCCCTCCCCTAACCCCTCTCTCCTTCTTCACCCCCTCCCTCCTCCCCCAACCTCCCGCCCCTGTTGCCATCACATTCTTGTTCATGTCTCTGAGTCTCATTTTTAAGTGTCCGTCAGAGGATGAGTGGATTAAAAAGCTTTGGTACATATATACTATGGAATACTACTCAGCCATAAGAAATGATGACATCGGATCATTTACAATAACATGGATGGACCTTGACAACATTATACGGAGTGAAATAAGTAAATCAGAAAAAAAAAAAAAACCTAAGATGAATCCATACATAGAAGGGATATAGCAATGTTTTTTAATCACAGGACTGCCAACTGGTCTGTCAGAAATTTTGTGCCCATCTGTGAACCACCCCGATGTCACATGAAGATTACAAACCCAGTGATCTTAGTCGAATTCGCTTATGTTCAAAGTGATTTCTGCCTTAACGATGCTTGAAATAAGTCTCCTATTTTCACAGGTTCCCAAGGCTGAAAACTACTGTTTTATCATGTATATGAATATTGTACTTATTAAATCATTCACCCGATAATTTGCTTAATGTCAGTCTAGCTAGCCCTTTTTGAGAAAGAATTCTACCTGGTATTTTTTCTTTTTTCTGTTTATCTCCAGAGCCTATAACAGCACCCAAGGTATAGTAGGTACTCAGTGAATAATTGTGGAATAAGTGAATAGTGGACAAAAAAAGTACGTAGGCAATTAATCACAGAAACCAACTCCATTCAAGTTTTATGAAATTAAAAACTATAGACTGATAGTAATCAAGTTTTGTGCAGAAAGAACTCTTCTGTTCTTTATGAGAAATGATGTGTGCGCACAACATATTTACAAGTTCCCAGTGATCATGCAAACACAGACTAACATACCTCGCTTTACTATTTGTGATTCAACCGTGATTTGTTTAACGGGTTGGAGAGTGACATTTTTCTGGACTCTAGAAATACACCAAAGGTGCTTGTTAAATAGTGTGTCGTACAAATGCCAAACACCCCAGTAGTCAGCATTCCCACCTGTTCTATAAACAAACTTCAAAAGTCAATTGGTTTAACTGAACTGTCAAAGTAGGTCAGACTAAACGAGCGGGGGTACATATAAATAGTCCAGTATCTGCCAGTCCGGGGAGCAAGTGATTAGATTTCAATTTGATCATAATTAATATATTATTAAAATCCTCACCAAATAAATTGGCTGCCTTTAACTCGGAGAGTTTAAGTCGTAAAACATACGCGGAAGGAGAATATTCAGGGTGAAGGTCAGTTCTTTCCCAAAGTTCCGAACTTAAGCAAACCTACATGGGCTATGTTATTTTTCCGCTTGGAGGAAAAGAGAGATATTATGGTTTGGTCGTAGTCTACTCATATTTTTAATGCCTTGGAAACTTAGAACAAGTATCCCAAGATTTGTCCGTGTTAGGTCAGAGTCATGATTTTCTCAATCCACTCTTTTTGTCCCCAGTAAAAGAAATAAGTGAATTACATTTGGCCCCCAGGTGTAAATATGTCCACAAAGCATGTGTGTAGCTAGCACAGTGCCTGGGGCAGAGCAGAAGAATAGACTCATAACAAAAATACTTGTTGGAATGACTGAAATTCTAATATCCAGGAAAAACTCATTTATGTATTTTCCAAATTTTTTCTATTTTTTAATCTGCATTTTCTTACTAGATCTACTATCATATTATCCTGTATCATGTAAGAAGTACATGTTCAGTCATCTATTGACGGGCTTTTTGGTTGTTTCCATGTCCTGGTCACTGTGAACAATGCTGCAATGAATATGGGGTTGCATGTGTCTTTACGTATCAATGTTTCTGAGTTTTTTGGGTATATACCCAGTAGAGGGATTGCTGGGTCATAAGGTAGTTCTATTTTCAGTTTTTTGAGGAACCACCATACTTTCTTCCATAATGGTTGTACTACTTTACATTCCCACCAACAGTGTATGAGAGTTCCTTTTTCTCCACAACCTCTCCAACATTTGCTATTAAGATGTGGCACATATACACTATGGAATACTACTCAGCCATAAGAAATGATGACATCGGATCATTTACAGCAAAATGGTGGGATCTTGATAACATTATACGGAGTGAAATAAGTAAATCAGAAAAAACCACAAACTGCTTTATTCCATATGTAGATGGGACATAAAAGTGAGACCAAGAGACATTAATAAGAGTGTGGTGGTTACGGGGGGAGGGGAGAGAGGAAGAGGGAAGGGGAGAGGGGGAGGGGCACAAAGAGAACTAGATAGAAGGTGACAGAGGACAATCTGACTTTGGGTGATGGGTATGCAACATAATTGAAAGACAAGATAACCTGGACATGTTATCTTTGAATATATGTATCCCGATTTACTGATATTACCCCATTAAAAAAAATAAATAAATAAAATTAAAAAAAAAAAAGAAGTACATGTTCACAAGGAATCTGAAGAAAAATTGTATTAAATGTTTGCTCTGGGTCAGGCACCGACTCTCATTTTATTCTCATAACAACCTTTTAAAGCACGTGCTATTACTATGCCTATTTTATAAATGATGAAATGGAGGCTTTGAGAAATCCAGTAAGTGGCCCAAGTTTATGCAGCTAAAAATGAAAGAACCAGGATTTCAACAAAATTCTTGTGTCTTCAATGCATAAACTTCCTTTAACTCCACCTTCAAATAAATGCCGTGAGAGAAACAACATAACCTTCTCCCCCAAGGACAGTATTTCTCTGGCTGTATTCTGAGACCTGACCCTGCCAAACACTTGGAGCTGGGGCAGGGTTAGGGCGAGGCCCGGATGAGAACGCAGATCCAGCCGCTGCACACAGAACTTACAGCTGGCACATACTCAGACCTGCTGAACAAAGGCAGAGCCCTGAAAATAAATAAACAAAGACATTGGAAGGAAGCTGAAGGAAGTGAAATAAAATTTTGATTAAAGACTAGTAATATTTTTCAGAACTGGTTAACATGAAAGGCCAATATATTCTGTACCTATGGCAGCTAAGACTAACTTCAAAGCAGAATTTCAATTGCTTTAAAAACCGTTATTAACTCATAGAGACCAAAGGTGACAAGTTGACAGATAGAGTTTAGTACGGAGGACAGGAAAGGAAGAATTCTTAAGACAGAAGTAGGTGACCAATTTGCATACTTTACTGGCTCGCCCCGAACACGTTATTTAAATCTCTCTAAGTTTCAGTTTCCTCATGTAAAAAGGGGAAAATACACCTGTAAAGGCCAACAATACTGTAAGTAAACATGTGGAACTGAGCATCTGCCATGTAATAGGTATTGAGCCAGAAATAGCCTCTTTTTTCTTAAAATAGCAAGCCTCTGTGTGCATAGTTCTAAATTCGCTGTCTATTTGTATAGCCCTCTGTTTAATTTTGGATACATACTAAGCTGAAAAGGCTGCTTCTGTCATCCAGTAACTATACAGCAAACCCACTCTCCGTGATCAAAAGTGAAAAAAACGAAACATAACATTGTCTAGTGGGTTCCCCAGAATAGCAATGTGCTCATTTTCTCGGAAACCAAATGCCCTTTATAGACACTGACCAATGCCGAGGTCGTTCTGCTCCAGTTAGTCTAAAAATGACATAAAAACTTTTTCAAGTTAACTATCTTTATTGGGTCAGACACATGACCTTGGAGCTAAGAAAGCAGGATTTATCTAAAATTCAGCAAGCACTTTCGAGTCAGTTCTTCTGCGTAGAGTTGCTAATAAGGACTGGGTCACAGGTTCAATCGCTGTGTGGGCCTGTTACACTCACACTCTTAGGGGACCTTGGCAGCCTAGCTTGAGCCAGTCTTCCTACCAGCACGGTGATGGCCACGGAAGCAAACCAGGCAGAGGGCAAGGCTTTGGCAGAAACCACCTCTGTTAAAATCCTCCTTACAGGAATTGGAAGTGGGGCATTTCGGTTACATTCCTTTAGGAGAGACAGCAGCCCTTACTTTGACTCTCAAAGCATATTCTGAATCTGTTTTCATGGCAAGAGAAAGTTGAAGTGAACGTGCTCTGTGAAATCAATGATTGGGGAGGTGGGCAAAGGAGAAATGTACGTGCACAGATTCAAAACACTAGCACGCAGAGGTATTATGGTATTTTTATTTTCAAAGAGATGTGCTTCTGGTGTTGGGAAGAATGAAAAGGGGATGGCAGAAAAAGGAGGAAGGGAAGGCATTCACATTTATTAAGCACTGTGAGGACTACATATAGAAATACACTTTATTTCGCCACCTATGACCTATTTCTACATATCAGGAATAAACACTGGGCAGCAGAGGAACAGGCAGACAGCGTTCCATGTTTTTATAGCGTTCACTCTCTGGTCAGAGAAACAAATGTTGAACAATTTATTACAAGTGTGACATGTGTAATAAAGACAAGAGCAAAGGGTATTACAGAGGCGCATGGCAAGGAGGAGTTCCAGGTAAGATTTCTGAGTAGAAAACACAAACTATTTCTGACTAAATTTAAACTAAAGTGGGTTTATAAAATGAATATTATGATAGTTCACAGAATCCAAGAAAGAATAGAGTGTCCAGGTCTCTAGGTTACCATGCAATCCCAGGATCTCATGGTCAGAAGGACATCATGAAGCCACTTGGGGATTCTGCCATCTCGTGACTTTTGTGCTACAACCATGGTCAATCTCTCTCTTTCCATGCAAAAGCAATGAAGACAAATATCTGAGTGGTCATGTTATTTTGGCCATGTGCCAAACTTTGGTCAAAGTGGCAGGTTCTGTTACCAAATAGAAGATGTGTTGGGGGGGGGGGTAAACCAGATAAAAACATTATAAAGATCTTGAACTATAAGACAGGTATCATTATGTCCATTTTACAGATGACAAGAGTAAGGTCCAGGAAGGCTTAGTAACAGACCTATCTAGGGTCACACAGCCATTAAATTAAGGGAATGAGAATGGAAATTCAAGATGTTTTGATTATAAAACTAATGCTTTTACCATTACATCACATTTTCCCAATTAAATAATTAATATAATTAAAGCATGGGCTCTTTATGATATCCTGATCGAGTTTTTGAAATTTGATATCATTTTCAGTCCTCAGGAAAACAAACATCTGTTACTACCTACCCTTGATATATTTTGCATAAAGTCTATTAAAACTGTGGCAAAGTCAAGTTTATAAGACAGTGGTTGCATTATATACAATATATGTAATAAAACTTCAAGAAAATCAAATTTAGAGGAAATAAGATAGCACTTGACTTCTGCTAATTACTGTCAGCATGGCTAAAGTCAAGGGAGGCAATTGGAGACACAGTTAACAAATGACAGGATGAGGGTCTTTTTTTCAGCTAGTCTGCCTCTCAATTGTCAAAATGTTGCTGAATTAATCATTTTTTCCCCAATACAGTACAGCAAAAATAAGTGGATTAGCAAAAGCTAGCATAGCAATCATTGTTTTTTTTCTTTCACCACTTTAACCATGGTAGACATGATAGTTGGTGGAATATCCTCTGGGGAAATGTAATAAAAGAGATAGGCTGTTAGTTTTGAACAATTCAAAGCACTGACTGTATCACTTTTATCACTTTTCCTCCCACACAAAACAGCACACCAAAATACCCATGAGAATGAGAGTGATGTTATAATGGGGATAACTTGAAAGTGACTCCAGTGTATGTAAAATTTAAACAATCCCATTTTGAAGCTGTATTATGCAACATGCTTATAGGTAATCATGATACAAAGTATATTCTGATGATTGTTGAAAAAATGAAAAACTGCTTGAAAGCTCAATTCACCTCTGTCATGGCTTATCTCTAACTACTCTGATCTAACTTTTTTACTTTGAAAAGACCTATTGTACTTGTACTCTGAGCCACAGAATTTTCACCGGGGTCATATAGCATTCCTACAGAATATGTGCCATTCCACAGTTTTCTAATTATTTCCTGTGTTTTTTTCCCTGCTGGATAAGAAATGCATTGAAGATACTAATTAGCTCAGTGCAGAGGTGGTCATAACTGTTATAAGTACAGGGATTTCTCTTCTGTGGTTTTGGTCTTTGTAGTCATTAAGGCAACTTCATAAAAAATATATAAAACGAAAAACTATTCTCTTTCTGAAATGTACAGGTACCACAGGAACAAACTATAAGTTGCCTAAAGCCTATTTCCAAGTAATATCTTTTTGGCTAAGACTTAAAGCTAAGACCTCATATAAACCTCATCTGGTCATGATGTATTATCCTTTTAATGTACTGCTAAATCTGATTTGCTAATATATTGTTAATGATTTCTATGTTTATGTTCATGAGGGCCATTAATTTATATTATTTTCTTTTAATGACTCTGTTTGGTTTTGGAATCAGTATATCTCTGACCTCATAAAACAAGATGGGAAGTATTTTCCCTTTTTGTGGTTTCCTGAAAGAGTTTGTGAAGGATTGGTATTATTGATTCCTTATGTATGGGACAGAATTAATGAGTAAAGCCATCTAGCCCAGAATTTTCTTTATAATAAACTCTATTGGTTTTCTATTTCTTAAGTCAGTTTTAATAATTTGTGTCATTCAAAGAATTAGTTCATTTCCTCTAACTTGTTGAATATATTAGCATTTAGGAGCTCAGAATATTCCCTACCATCCTTTTAATATCTGTAAGATTTGTAATGATGTCCTCTCTCTCACTTCTAATATTGATGATATATGTTTCTTTTGGTCTTAATCAGTTCAACTAGAGATTATCATTTTAATCCCAAAGAATAAGAACAAGTCATAGTTGTTTGCTCTCACCATTTCTATCCAACATTAAACAGGAGTTATAAGATAATCTCACTAGGTGAAAAGAAAAGTCATATAGATAGGAAGGAAGAACAAAAGAGTTGATTATGTTCGTGGAAAATCTGAGGAATCCACACAAAAAGAAAAGCTATTAGAGCCAATAAGTGGTAATGACCCTTACCAAGGCTGCAGGAAACAAGGCCAATATGCAAAAATGAGTAGTATTATTATATACTAAACTAAACTGAAAAATGCAACTTAAAAAACAATATCATTTAAAATAGCATTAGAAACATGAAGTGTTAGATAAATTTAACAAAACTAGTACAATAAAAACTATAAAGAATCTCTGAAAGTAAAGAAAACAAAATAGCCCTGGCCGGTTGGCTCAGTGGTAGAGCGTCGGCCTGGCGTGCAGAAACCGGGTTCGATTCCCGGCCGGGGCACACAGGAGAAGCGCCCATCTGCTTCTCCACCCCTCCCCCCCTCCTTCCTCTCTGTCTCTCTCTTCCCCTCCCGCAGCCGAGGCTCCATTGGAGCAAAGATGACCCGGCGCTGGGGATGGCTCCTTGGCCTCTGCCCCAGGCGCTAGAGTGGCTCTGGTCTCGGCAGAGTGACTCCCTGGAGGGGCAGAGCATCGCCCCCTGGTGGGCAGAGCGTCGCCCCCTGGTGGGTGTGCCGGGTGGAGCCTCCGCTGCAGGAGGGGAAGAGAGAGACAGAGAGGAAGGAGGGGGTGGGGGTGGAGAAGCAAATGGGCGCTTCTCCTATGTGCCCTGGCTGGGAATTGAACCCGGGTCCCCCGCATGCCAGGCCGACCCTCTACCGCTGAGCCAACCGGCCAGGGCAAGACTAATATTCTTTACAAAATAAATAGAATTAGTATAATTCTATTCAAAGTCAAGACAGGAATGTTTAGAAATTGAGAAATTGATTCTAAATCTTACATGGAAATGCAAAAGACACAGACTAGCCAAAACAACTTTGAAAAATGACTAAGGGAATTTACAGTGCTTAATTTCTTTTTTTTCTTCTTTTCCAAGTGAGAGGAGGATGCTTAGAGAGACAGACTCCTGCATGCACCTTGACTAGTATCCACCTGACAACCCCCATCTGGGGTTTATGCTCTGCTCATCTAAGGCCATGCTTGCAACCCAGCTATTTTTAGCACCTGAGATTAAGGCTCCATTGAGCCATACTCAGCATCCAGGGCCAATGCACTCAAATCAATAGAACCATGGCTATAGGAGAGGAAAAAAGAAAGAGAGAGAGAAGGGGAGGGGGAGAGGTGGAGAAGCAGATGGTCGCTTCTCCTATGTGCCCTGACTGGGAACTGAACCTGGGACATCCACACACTGGCTGATGCTCTACCACTGAGCCAACCAGCCAGGGCATACTTAATTTCTAATATTTATTGTAAATTCACTATATCTAAAGCAGTGTGATACTGGTCTTAGAGTCATATAGGTCAATGACGGAGGTTATAAATTGTACACATAGATCTCTACATTTTGATCAATTGATTTCCATAAAGGTGCCAAAATAAAAGAATGAGATAGTTTTCTCAACAAATAGTGCTGGAACATGTGGATACCCATACATAAAAATTCAAATCTTCATCCTTGACTCATACAATACACAACATGATTAATTTAAAAGGATCATTGACTTAAATGTAAAATCTATAACATCAAAACATTTCTAAGAAAACATAGGAGAAAAATCTTCATGATCTTATCGTAGACAAAGGTTTCTTAAAATGTAAAAAGCAGAAAATATAAAAAAAACACTTTCAAATTAAACTTTGCAAAAACTCAAAACTTTTGCTCATTGTAATATTGTTGAAACTATAAAACAAAAACTGTGGGTTGGAAGAAAATATTTATAATATATAAATTTGACAAAGTGTTTGCATCCAAAATACATAGAGAACCCTTCCAATTCAATAAGGTAACAAACAACTCAGTAATAAATGGACAAAAGATTGAATATGTACTTCACATAAGATTATATGCAATTATCCAATAAGCACATGAAAAGATAGTCAAAATATTATAGTTATTTATCAGAGAAATGCAAACTAAAACTATGAGATACTCCTACATGCAGAACGGATAAAATCAAAAGGATTGACAATGTCAAGTGTTGACAGGAATGTGGAGAAACTGGAACTCTCATATACTGCTGATAGAAATGTAAAATACTGCAATCACCTTTGAAAACAGTGTGAAGTTTTGTATAAAGTTAAATGTACAATTACTATATACCCCAGAATTTTCAAGTCCCAAGAATCTGCAAAAGAGAAATATTCATATGAAAATTTATACATGAATGTACATAGCAGCTTTATTCATAAGAATCCAAAACTGGAAACAACCCAAATGCCTATCAACTGATAAGTAGGTAAACAAATTGGGCTGTATTTATATAATAAAATATTATTCAGCAATAAAAAAGGTGAAACTATTGCTATACACAATATGAGGAAATCTAAAAAATACTAAGTGAAAGAAGCCAAATATAAAAGAATATATACTATATTATTTCATTTATATGCAAAATTACAAAGACAAATCTCAGCTATAATGACTGAAAGCAGGCCAACGATTATTGGGAGCCAGAATGAAGAAAGAGTTGATGGGGCGCAAATGAACTTTTGGGGCTAATGTTCTATATCTTGACTTATGGTAGTGGTGACATGTTCATTTAAATTTGTCAAACTCATAGAAATATACAATTATAATAGATGCCTTTTATCACATTTGAACAATTTTTTTTAGTAAAAATTAAATTCAACTCCCTTTATAATATTTCTCATTTCCCAATTCTCAGTCCCTTCCAAATGCCATTGACACATGGTAGAATGTGGCAGGAATAGAGGAAACTCATTGCCAAGAGAGGTGTTGTCAGACTGTCACTGGGATTTTTAACAGCCTTTCAATGGGCTTGCCTCTTCTGTTTCTTCTAGAAACACCTAAGCATCTCAGCTTTAGTGAGCATTTAGTACTGAAATCTTGACTTGAATGAATTTGAGTGCACACCAGAGAAACCTCTAAATTTTATAGCTATGTTTCTTCAACCAAAGAAAATGGTAGAACGCATTATAGGAGAACAAGGCAACACTGCTCATTTCCTGTGTTTTTGTTTAACTGATATAGATACTGGGATGATAGAGGCTTGCGACTTTCCCTCATCTCACACAGCAGTGATGAAGCAATCTAAAGCAGAAAAGACTCATCTCCCCTGGCAAAGAAAGAGTCCAGAGAACACTATGATTTCAGTCAATTATCCAGCATTGTACATTTCTCAACCCCAAGTAACAGTAATATATTTGAGACAATTTCATCTTCTCATTTCGTAGGCAGAAGAAAGTTTTATTTTTAAAGTAAAGTAAGGAAGAGGAAAAACTAAGAAAAGGGAGGGAAGATGGGCATGTGGAAGGCATAACACAAAGTAAGTTATAGAATAAGTCTTTCTTGCTGACCCTGACTATCTTTTGTTTTAAAAAACCTGATAATAATAATGAACAAGGAAGAAAAGAGAAAATGAAAGAAGCTGGAAATCTTGATGAATTTATAAAAACAAGGAAGATAAACTGAAAAAAAAAAAAAGAGTGAAAACCAGAACATCAGACTCCAGAATCACATCAATTTCTTGGGAGAAAGGCTGGGAAGTGGAGGTTGACATCATGAAAAAGTACAGAACACCTGAGCACCACTGCAGTGGGTATGAGAGGGATCATGGCAATTGGGAGAGAAGATGTTAAAAGCTTTCCTTAGACATGAATTAAGATACCATTGATATGCTTGAAAGACTCCAATAATATCTGAATTAAGTTTTTAATTATTCTTGGTTATAAATTGGTATAGTTGGCATAGGATATAACATGAACAGTACTTCCAAGAAACTTGGTGGTTTATATAGATTACAGAGGAATCAACACCTCTTCAAAAGGTAAGGAGAGAAAAGGAGGGGGAGAAATTAAATCTCTTAGGTGTCCTGATGGATAACAAAATGCTTTCGGTGAAAAGCACAAGACTCTAAACCAACTTTGGATGTCTATCCTTTTAGCTTTCTTCCTGAATGAGATTTTCAGGGTTGGTTACAGGGTGCTTGGACCCCTTCTTGGAAACTCAGTAATGTTTAAATTCAAATTGCACCCCTTCCAGTTCCCATTATTGTTTTATTTTTTAATTAATTTATTTTTTTTACAGGGCAGAGAGAGGGATAGACAGGGACAGACAGACAGAAAAGGAGAGAAGAGAAGCATCAATCATTAGTTTTTTGTTGCGCGTTGCAACACCTTAGTTGTTCATTGATTGCTTTCTCATATGTGCCTTGACCACAGGCCTTCAGCAGACCGAGTAACCCCTTGCTTGAGCCAGAGACCTTGGGTCCAAGCTGGTGAGCTTTTTGCTGAAGCCAGATGAGCCCACCTTCAAGCTGGGGACCTCAGGGTCTCGAACCTGGGTCTTCGGCATCCCAGTCCGATGCTCTTTCCACTGTGCCACCGCCTGGTCAGGCTGTTCTATCTTTACGAAGGTATCTTAGGGAGTGGTGGCACAATGACTTTTTCACTATTTCACATTGTTTGAGACCCTGAGGATTGCACCCAATGAAACATATCTTGATTACCCTGACTACCGAAAGGGTGAGAGAGAGTAAAGAATATGTGATATTATATATATAACATGTTTGGAGTGCAGGTAATCATCAAGCTCACACATGTAATAACTGAAATAAAAGTATCTTTTCAATATGAGTACAGTGGTATAAGAAATCTGCAAGTAGAGGCGATGGCTCAGCAACCAGAGTTTTTGCAGAGGCCCCATTCCATCCCCTGTGGGGAAACTGTGGAGTTCACATTTTAAGATATTTCCTATTTAGAAATATATGTGAGAAACTGCCTCAGATCTCGAACTGGAGACATTACTGAAGGGTGGCTATTTGGCATTAGTAGAAATAAGAACTGAACTTGAATGATTAATGTTAATATGATTCAACGTTTTACCCTGGATTTTGGGTTGAGTAGTCTGAGAAAATGCAGCATATATAATATTCTCAGTTACCCCTAACATTTTGGCAAGTAGAGACAGTATGTAAAAAAGAATAATGCATCTTAGGTAAAATTTAGACTTTTCTTGTTAACATCCCTGTAATTCACCTCTTTTGAAAATTACTACTTAAATGCTATGTATACCCAGGAAGGCTGGATAACTGAAAACATACTTTTCACTGATCTCATAGAGGATTTTCAAACTTATTTTTTACCCTCTTTATAAAAATTTAAACTGAAATTGTCTTGAAAAATGACAGAAAGAGTTTCTTTTCTATTAGATTATTTCTCAATTACTCATGTAAATGGAAATATCTGAGGTTTGAAAAAAATGAGAGCTCACTTAAACCAGCAAAAGTCATTCACAGAACAACCTCTGCCCAGAGATGGGTCATTCATCACATCAGGGCCTCCTTTCTCCCGATTTGCACACAATATTAAATAATGCAATATAATTTGAGTGCTCACTGTCAGAGACCTATCAAGGTCACCTACATCTTTCCAGCCATTCATCACCATCTAAAAATATTACTTAACATTTACAGCTACAATTTAGGGTAAATTTTTATAGCATACAGGCTTTGAATCAATTATAATCAAATCATATGTTACTGAAATATTCAGTATTTGTGATTAATTTAAAGAAAACATAGTCTTGGTAGTAAAGTCAGAAAGAAAAAATAACAGCCATGACCCTAAGGACCATTAATTTTTCCACATTTTCTCTCTTATTTTTTATTTACCTTAAATGTATTTCTTCTGTTTACCTCTTACTTTACTTTTTTTTAAGTGAGAGGAGAGGATATAGTGAGACAGACTCCCACATGCGCCCTGACTGGGATTCACCCTGCAACCCCTGTCTGGGGCCAATGCTCAAATCAACAGAGCTATCCTCAGTGCCTGAGGCTGACACTAGAACCAGTCGAGCCACTGCCTGCGAAAGGAGAAGAGAGAGAGAAGGGGGAGGTGGAGGGGAAGAGAAGCAGATGGTCACTTCTTATGTGTGACTTGACCCGGGATTGAACCTGGGGCAACTGCACACCAGGCCAACATTCTATCCACTGAGCCAACCAGCCAGGGCCTTGCCTTATTATTTTATGTTAAATGTGTTGTTGGTGGTTAACACTGCAATTTACTCCATAGCCTAGAGAATATCAAGGGGTTCATCATGGAACCAGAGCAGAAGAGATGGAGTAACAGATCAGCAAATACTTACATATTAGAGCTTATTTTATGCCAAGCAGTTTTCCAAGCACTTTACTTATATTAATTCATTTAATCTTTCTAAGAATGTAGGGAATAGGTGCATACAAATTAAAACAATCAAGGAAGAAAGAGAGTTTAGTGTATTTTCCAGGGTCAGAAAGCAGGAATATGATGGAGCTGGAGTTTTTTCCAGGCATCTCTGGCTCCAAAGTCCTCCTCTTAATCACTGTGTTAAAGGGACCCTAATCAAATATTAGGCTCAACTTCATATGAAAATAATTTTCAAAAGGTATCTCGAATACCATGGGATCAACTCATAAAGTCATGGGGGAAATGCCTGCACAACAGGCTGGACCAGCTACAACTTGGATTGAACTACCTCCAAATGGAACACCTGCTATAAATATTACACTTTCTTACTTTTTAAGAAAGAAGCTATGAGCATATTATTTTGTTTATAAAATAATTCCATCAGGCAAAAACTATTTCACTGCTGTTGTAGTTTGAAACTTAAATGTCATCTAAGTGAGTAATTTGATATTGAGCCAAAAAAGGGTGAACTGTAGTAGATTATTTTTTTAAAATTTGGGTGTACCGCCCTGGCCGGTTGGCTCAGTGGTAGAGCGTCAGCTTGGCGTGCAGAAGGCCCGGGTTTGATTCCCAGCCAGGGCACACAGGGGAAGCACCCATCTGCTTCTCCACCCCTCCCCCTCTCCTTCCTCTCTGTCTCTCTCTTCCCCTCCCGCAGCAAGGCTCCATTGGAGCAAAGATGGCCCGGGCACTGAGGATGGCTCCTTGGCCTCTGCCCCAGGCACTAGAGTGGCTCTGGTCGCAACAGAGCGACGCCCGGGAGGGGCAGAGCATCGCCCCCTGGTGGGCGTGCCGGGTGGATCCCGGTCGGGCGCATGCGGGAGTCTGTCTGACTGTCTCTCACCGTTTCCAGCTTCAGAAAAATACAAAAAAAAAAAAAAATGGGTGTACCAAGGCTTTGAACACTCTTTCTATGTTTATTGAATTCAGTGCTCAGGGACCCCCAGCCCCTTTATAGAAACCAGGTATAGAAGCTTCTAACAAAAATATATATTCAAATCAAATTATTTTGAATTAATATCTAGTGATCCACAATGTGAATGCACTTAATGCCACAAATCTGTACACTTAAAAATGTTAAATTTTCTGTTATGTATATTTGCAAACAAAAAAAATATAATAATTTGTAAAGCTAGTGATGGGGAAAAGCAGGTCCGATGCAGAAACAGCGTTGTGGAGGTTGGTACACGTAAATCTATACCCCAGAGCAAACAGTGCAGAGGTGCCGGAGCTGGCCTCCAGAGTCCAGCATCCATGGAGTCATCTAGGAAAATTTTAGGGTCAGTTCCCAGTGCCAACACTGTATCAATTCTAGAACATGATTTGGTACATTATTTCTACTGCTGAACCTCAAAATTCAGCCCTTTCATCCTTCTAGAAACCAAGTGAGCTGCCATAATATCTTTTAATACATTTTTTTTCTGCTCAAATCAGTTGGATAGTTTTCTGATATTTGCAACAATGATTACTGATTGAGACAAATACATTTAAATATTACCTCTTGGTATATATTTAGTTTGTGCTTGGCACTGTATTAAATTTTTAATCTTCATTATGTCATTTAATGGTCACAGAGTTAAAAAGAGATGCATACTAGGATTAACCTCTTTCCAGTTGAAGGAAATTACAGTGAGAGGAATTTAAATAACTTGTCCAAGGCCCACATGGCTAGAAATTTGTTGAACCAAGAGTGGAACCGGGTTTGCTTGATGCCAACGCCTATTGTCTTCACCACTGTTCTATGAAAGTTACTGATCGATAGTCATACATTACTATATTCTGGTGGAACTTCCTCTTAGAGACTTGAGAGAACGTATATCAGATTTTAAATTGATAGCAACCAAAACTAACATCTGAAGAGCTGATTTGTAGCTTTGGCTTGTCTTTATAAGTGATCCATCCTTCCGGGCCCAAAATCACTCCTCGGTAAAATTAAGGGTTGGACTACAGTTCTCTCCAGCTGTGTTAGTCCACAGTTCCACCTCTCCAATTAGAAGTCTCTGTTCTTGTCTGCCTTATGAGGAAGGAAATGTGTAAAAAGCTATTGACTAATCACAGGTCTTTGAAGCTGCCCTCACATCCTCCTCATCTCCCTCCTCTCTGTGCCTGGATAGAGTCATGTTCTGATTAAAAGTCCAAGGAACTTCTTTAATGTGCAAACCAGATCATCCAAGGTCAGGCTCCAGAAGCTGTTGTATAACTGCCAGTTGAAAATCAATAGTACATGTCCTGTATTCAGAGACAGACACACACAAATAAGCACAAACCACTTAAGATGACATAGTCCTTTGATTTCATATGAGAAGTGTCAAGAAGTTATATTTTTTAATGTCATCTCATAAAGACAAGGTATTCCATGGGGTAGGCTTTGGACCCAAGTATGAGAAATGTCATGATTGTTGAATTCCAGGATTCTCCATGGGACTCAAGGTCATGTTTCCTTTGCACTTGAACAACCAATGCATGCCCATACACCAGTTCTTTTTTTTTATTATTACTGCTGTATCAGCTCTAATATTACTAATACTTTCATCACCCAAATTAGTTTCAGGATCTACATCAGACTAGGAACTCCAAATTAGAGACTGTGTCATCCCATTGCAGTATTTGAAGATGGCTGAATATTAATAATAATAAAAATAGTAATAGCTGTACTATTTAATCTGCGCCAAGTATTGGGGCTAAAAGGTCTATAGACATTTTTACCTCTGTAAATGTGTCATCCTGATATGATAGGTGCTATTATTAACATCTTTATTTTAGATATAAAAAGACTGAGGTCTGGAGAAGAGAAGTGATTTTCCCCAAGTCCCATAGATACTATTGCCTGAAATCAAGACCTATGTTCTTAATACTTCATTATCATGATGTTTAATTCCTATTGAGAATCAGTCTGCCTAAAAGATACATTAGATAAAATCTTGCTTAGAAATTCTAACAGAATAGCTGAGCTCACTCTCAATCTATTACTGAAGAAAGTTTCTTTGAAGACCGAGTTTCAATAGTGGGAGACATAAGTGGATGTACCCAAATTGGCTTGAGAGTGGCAAAGAGGCAAGAACAAAGAGCACAGGAGGACAGAAGCAGTGGTTGCATTTCATTGCAAAAATGAATAAGCCTTGGTGGGCTTTTGATTTGTTCCTATCTGTCTGTCTCTCTCTCTCTCTCCCTTCCTTCCTTTCTCTCTCTCTAAAATTAATAAAAAAATTAAAATAATAATAATTACAATAATTACAAGTGCAGTCCCAGTGGCAAAGATTAGATGTAGGACCAAAGGCAAGGCCACTTACTAGGTATCTGAGTGAAACATACCAAGTGAAGAAAAAACTCATGAAATCATCAGTTAGCAACAACAACAAATTAGCTAGTAATTGCTCTTTATATTAAAAAAAATAATTACACAGTGATTCAAATGGAAAGATAGCCTTGTGTGTTCAGGGTTGTTTTTGAGGAGCTTGAACCATGCTTACTCCCTGAGGTGTGACTGTATCCAGAAAGATAAGCTCCACAAAGCTGATGTAGAAGGGACAGATAGACCTCACAGCCAGACGAGAAAACAATGACAAAGACCGATCCAAGGTAGAATAAAGAAAAAGCTGTGATTCCAAATTGGATGAGCCCAGATTTTGAAACACCTACAGTAGAGATGGACAAATAATCAGGCATCTGAAACTTGATAGATACTTCTATTAAACCTCATTTCACATGCAAGCAACTGTCTGCTTGGAAATTAGGCTCTGCTGAAGAAGCCCATCCAGGCTGGCAGTGAGGGGGTTTGGAAGGGTACAGTCAGGGTACTACTTGCAGACAACAACCTCTGTTTGACACAGATTTCTCCCGCTGTACAATTTACTCCTTTAGTGGAGAATATTTTTCATGTGTGTTTTGAGCTTGGGATATATCCTGGTGAACTGGATATATACTGGTGGACTGGACAGGGTTCCTACCCTCACTGAACTTATAATCAATTTAGAAGAAACAAGAAAGAGAAAAGTCAGTGACCACCAAATGGGACAGTTGCAGCAGGCAAGGGCTTGGTGATGGTTTTCCAGATGAAATTATACTGCATGCCAGACTATGGGGTGAGTAGGAGTGATCCTGGAGAATAAAAGCAGGGAGAGAAGAGTGCTCCAGGATAGAGGAACAACATTTAGAAAGTCTATTCAGGCCTGACCTGTGGTGGCGCAGTGGATAAAGCGTTGACCTGGAAATGCTGAGGTCGCCAGTTCAAAACCTTGGGCTTGCCTGGTCAAGGCACATATGGGAATTGATGCTTCCTGCTCCTCCCTCCACCTTCTCTCTCTCTCTCTCTCTCTCTCTCTCTCTCTCTCTCTCTCTCACACACACACACACACACACACTCTCTCTCCTCTCTAAAAATTAATAAAAAAAAGTAAAAAAAAATTAAAAAAAAAGAAAGTCTATTCAATGTATGATAAATTTTACAGTGTCAAAAGTTTAATATGTTTGAAGTGTAATTTACAAAGAGAAAGTAAAAATTGATAAAGGCAGCAAGGTTCATGGAAGGTCACACAGGAGGGCCTTGTAAGCTAATACTAAGTTTGTACCTTTTTCCGAGACCAATGGGGAGCCGTTGACGGATGCCAAGGAAGAAAATAGCATGATCATATTTGCATTTCAGAAAGAGAGCTTTGGGTCCTGGCCGGTTGTCTCAGTGGTAGAGAGAGCATCGGACCAGCATGTGGATGTCCCGGTTTCGATTTCCGGTCAGGGCACATAAGAGAAGTGACCGTCTGCTTCTCTACCCCTCCCCCTCCACTTTCTCTCTCTTTCTCTCTCTCTCCTCTTCCCACAGCCATGGCTCGATTGGTTCCAGTGCATTGGCCCCAGGCACTGAGGATAGCTCCGTGGACCCTCAGCCTCAAATGCTAAAAAGAGCTTGGTTGTAAGCATGGCCCGAGATGGGAAGAGCATCTGCTCCAGATGGGGGCTGCCGGTGGATCCCCACTGGGACGCATGTGGGAGTCTGTCTCTCTATCTCCCCTCCTTTCACTTAGAAAAGAATGAAATAAAAAAGAAAGAGAGCTTTGGTTTACCCCTCTGCTATGTTAGTTTGAATAGCATATGCTATTTCCCTGAGATAAACTGATGAATGCCTATGGTCTCCCCAGAGTGAACTAATAAAATTGACTTTATGAACCTATGAACCTGAGACAATTCCCTCAAGGTGAGATCTCTAATAGAAGCAGCCAGGTGTTCTCACCCTTTTATTACCAAAATATAATGAACAGTGACAGTGACTTGGAAGTGCCAAGTACTCTATTTAAAAATTCAAATCCTCTCGATCTAGTTAATTCTGATTCCAAGCTGACCACTAGCTCATGTAGCTGCTGTTTATACATGAAAACAGTGGTTCAAAATAGCAAAGGTAAAAATATATTATTAGCCCCTCTGGGCTAAAATTTTTGATAGACTTGCTCTTTTTAAATAGAACCCCAAACTTAGTGGTTAGACATTTGCATAAATTATCTTTTTCTATCCCTTTGCTTGCAGTCTGTGTGTATCTTTCAACCTGACTTGACAGTCTTGTAGACAGAACATAAAGTACTGAATAGTATTTTTTTAGTAAAAAAACACACACACACACACAAAAAAAAACCAATAATGACTACCACTCATTTTAATGGATTTCAGTCACTATTATTATAAACATTTAATGTATTATCTCATTTAACATTATAATTCTCTGAAGTTGGTACTAATTTTAATCCTTTTTTTAGATTAAAAAACTTAGATTTAGTGCAGTTAAATCGCTTACCCAAGTACACAGAATTAGCAAGTAAAAAAGTTTGTCTTCAAACCCAGATTTGTCCTTTTGCAAAGCACGTGCTTTTAATCATAATTCAATCCTCACATCTTTTTCAAAGAGTGATGCAAGGAACATCTGGGAATGGCAGAAGTCTGCTGATTTTAATAGCAATTATATTTGAGCTCAAAAGTGAAAGTGTTCTAGAACCTAGTAGGACAACCTGATTGAAAACAACAGATACATGCAGTTGTTAATACTATTTGCATTCCCCTCCTGATCAGTCAAGGACCTGAAAACTCAGACTTAGATGAGGATTTATAAAAATCAGAATTAAGTGATTAGACGTATGCTATTAGAGCTAGAGGCTTGCTTAGCCTGTATCTTCAGAACAAGAAGATGGTAAAGAAAAACGTCAAAATAAAAAAACGTGCCTAATCAAAACAGAGACTTGACAAAAGAACAAAATCTTAATTCAAATAAAGGTGAAACAATTGGCATCAACAGACTGAGCAAGCTCTTGCACTGAGAGAACAGAGAGGCAGAAACAGAGGTTTTGCAGGCAGTTCCTGACACACAGAGTCAGGTCCTCCGTACGAAAAACGAGTTGGCTTGGATTCACCCTCCATTCACATGCAGGAGATTAACCCATGATAGAATGTTAGAAAGCTTTATCATTGCCTCTACTTCAGGGAAGGCCCTTCCTAGTAGGCTGGGATTATGGGTTTGCCAGAACACTTTCTGGAGTCTGAAAAGTCCCATACAATATAAGAGGCAATAGAGGAGAATGGTTGGAAACCACGTCTCTAGAGGCAGACTTATTAAATTCAATACACAACTTCACTACTAACAGTATGTCTTCCAGCACCTGGCTTATGTTCTTCATGTTTCAGTGTCCTTATCTATAAATTCAAGATAATAATATTAACATCTACATCATAATAGTGATTTAAGAAATAAATGAGGAAATCCAGTGAAATACCTCTCATAGTTGCTTGGGCCAAAACAAAACCAATAAATTGATCATCATCATCGTCATAATTATATTTATATTTTATGCTTATCATGAAAAATCTTCACAGTAAAGAATTTTGATAAATAAGAATTGCAAGAGACAAAAATAAAAATGAAACATCTAAAAGTTTAAAGATCTTGAATAAGGCCAGTGTGACTCCGTGTACAGAACAAGGGACAAAGTGCTGAGTGGAGGTTGTAGAGGATCAGGCAGAATTTTATTAAAACATTTCATTTTATTCCAAGGACCATAAAAATATTAATAAATGAGGTTCTTTCCACAGTGGGACAGGGAGATAAAAAAATAGAAATGTCAATGCAATGTAATAGCTATGTCAGAAATTAGAACAGGGTATTTGAAGCAAAGTCCAGGGAACCTTTACTCAGCTTTCAAGGAGCCTTCCACACTTTGAAAAAAGAGATTGGACATAGACATAGGCTACATTCCCATGAAAGAAAGAAAAGAGGCCTTGGTGTGATGCATACACTGTCAGAAGACATTTCCACTCTAATTGTATTCAAATACTGATGATCTAGTGCACTATTGCTTTATAAAACAATGGCAAATTCAGAATATATGTGCATTATTATTCATATATATTATATGTTATATGTATTATCTATATTATGATATATGTTATGATATATTATAATATATAATATTATATATTATCTATAATATGCAGAATATATATATAATCACATATGCCACTAAAGAGTGTGTCAATATACATGTTGGTTGCTCCAACTTTCTCCCAACACATCTTTTGGCAGGAAGTCTCTGCTGTTGAAAGGTTCAAGGCTTTATAACCTGTCATATCATGACAGGTTGGAAGATAACTCAAGTCCATTTTTGGTCAGCTGGGCAAAAATTAGGCAGGCAAACGGATGTAGACTAGCAACAATATTCTAGAGGGAAAAATTAGAGCTGATTATTTATTTCCACAAATAGTCATACTGAGAGAATTGTTTGTGATAGGTAGAGAATTTCTGAAAGTCATTAGGATGCTGAAGTACAGAAGGTACTTTCTTCAGACTTCTTCTCCAAACATCTGTCCATCTGAAGGCATAGCTGGCCAAGTATACTGGCAATACAGTAGCCCCCCTTATCTGTAGGGGATACTTTCCAAGACCCCCATGGATGTCTGAAACTGAAGATAGAACTAGACCCAATACATACTGTTTTTTCCTACACATACAACAGTGTCACTTGAAGCATTTTCCTGAATATCTGAATTGTCAGCATCTCTACTGTTGTACTTTGTGCCCATTATTAAGTAAAATAAGGGTTAACACAAGCACCAAGATGCCAGGACAGTCAATCTGATAACCAAGACTGCTACTAAGAGACGAACAGGTGGATAGTGTATACAGAGTAGATATCTGAAGAAATGATTCATGTCTCAAGCAGGGGGGAGGGGAGGAAGGGGTGCAAGAGTTCTTTATGCTACCCTGAATGGAGTATGCTACTCTGAAAGGTTGTAAATGCAATTTACAACCTATGAATTATTTACTTCTGGAGTTTTTCATTTAATATTTTCAAACTATAGCTGACCACAGTCAATCACAGGTAACTGAAACCTTAGAAAGAGAACCCATATATAAAAGGGGGACTATTCTCTTGACTAGAAAATTTGTTCCAGGCTCAGACACCAGATAACATAATCCCAGGGTCCAGAGGACTGTCAGGGCCATCACACTGAATGACACCTGGCTCTTCATCACTGTATAGTATTTGAGATTCAGCCTCTCAACCAAAGTCACTCACCAAAGGTACTAAAAGCTTTAGATATGCCCTAATGTTAGGAGGCAGATAGCTAAACCTGATAGCAAAAACAAGATTCAGAATCAAGTAAAGATATATAACAATTAAGCAAACATTTCATTACAATCTCCCAATCACCTCCAATGACTTTCCATTCCGGCCACTTTAGCCTGAGTTGACTTCCATGCCTGACATGCACAGTCACTCCTATTGGTCACTCTTCCTCTCTAATTGTTCAAATTGATGAAAATTGTTGAGATAATGGTTAAGATCTTCAGTTCTAGGGGCTCTATAATCAGTAGCAGTGAATTCAAGTGGCACATTTGCTATATTTTAGCTGTGTAAACTTGGTGAAGCCTCCAAACTTGAACATAAGCCACCTCATTTGTAAAAAGAGAATGATAATAATACCTATCTTACAGAGTTGTTTCATCAGGTTTAAATTACATAATGAATATTAAGCTGTTAACACGATGTCTGGCAAGCAAAAAGTACTTAATTATCAGTCAAGGTTCCATTGGAAAACATATGGCTTACACAGTTTAAAGTAACTGAAGGAGAATCCAATAAAAAGGCAATTTGCAAAGGTCTGCAGAAGGCATTGTGAAACCACAAGAGATAGTGCAAGGTTATTATCATCACTGTATGGAAAAGGATGAAGGTATGGAGTTATCTGACCCTGCAGAAAAGAGTAAAGAAGAGAAAGCTGCCTTAAGAATTGCTGAGAGCCCTGAGAAGTTGGCTCAGCGGTAGAGCTCCGGCCTGGCATGTGAATGTCCTGGGTTCAATTCCCAGCCAGGGCACACAGGAGAAGTGCCCATCTGCTTCTCCACCCTTCCCCCTCTCTTTTCTCTTTATCTCTCTCTTCCCCTCCCACAGCCAAGGCTCCATTGAAGAAAGTTGGCTCAGGCGCTGAGGACGGCTCAATGGCCTCCGCTTCAGGCACTAGAATGGCTCTGGCCTCAAGGGAGCAATGCCCCAGAGGGGCAGAGCATCGGTCCCTGATGGTCATGCAGGGTGGATCCTGGTCGGGTGCATGCAGGAGTCTGTCTGCCTCCCGCTTCTCACTTCAGAAAAGTACAAAAAAATAAAATAATAAATAAATAAATAAATAAATAAATAAAATAAAATTTTAAAAAGTGCTGAGAGCTTTGGTAGAGGGACTTCCTAGCCCAGGAGCTCTTGCATAGAACTCACTCTTTCCTTCTCTTCAACCTCTAGCTGGTTAATCCATTGACCAACTCAAGTAGAATTTAGAAGGCAAGAAAGCCATCGATGTAGTCCAGAATTCAGCCTTTTTTTTCTGTAAAGAGTCAGATAGTAAATATTTCAGGCTTTGAAGCCAGAGGGTCTTTTAAAAACAGCCATGTAAACAGTGAGTGTAACTATGTTTCAATAAAACTGTATTTACATAATCAGGCTACCCAGGGGTCCGGAACCTATGGCTCGCAAGCCAGATGTGGCTCTTTTGATGGCTGCACCTGGCTCTCAGACAAATCTTTAATAAAAAAAATAATAACGTTAAAAATATAAAACATTCTCATGTATTACATTTCATTCATTTCCTACCACTCATGTTCATGGTTGCGAGTGGCTGGAGCCAATCACAGCTGTCCTCCGGGACAACACCAAATTTTTATTGGATAATGCGCAACGTACACGGGTTGTTGTATGGCTCTCATGAAATTACATTTTAAAATATGTGGCGTTCATGGCTCTCTCAGCCATAAAGATTCCCTCCCCTGGTTTTCCAGATGCCTGATATAGTCCATACAAATCAGATTCCTAGTGGAGAGAGAAGACTGGGAAATGGACCCCGAGGGGCAGATGAAGAATATTACAGCTCAAAGCAATGTTAGCTGTTCTAGCTTTTGTTACACTTGTTCTTAATATGAATACTATTTAAACTAAGTATGAATTGAGCACACTGGCCTATTTTCTTCAGCCCTATGGTGGCTTTTGCTTAACCATGCTGATCTTACCCAGGTGCACTACAGAAAGCCACAAATCATCAAAGCCATATATGCTACTTGAAGACAGAGACTGCATTCTCTCTGCAGCTCTAAGCCTGAACCAGGCTCAGTCGCCTGGTGTTTGCAGGTGCTCACCAAGTGCTGAATGAAGTCAGGAATCCCGAATGCATAAGATGTCCTAAGCAAGACGGGGTCATCAACTTACACAGAAGTATAACATACATACAAAAACTACACATTTCAAATCTATAGGCTCCATAAATCTGGACAAAGTTGATACCTATGTTTAATCATCACTAAGATCAGGAAAAACAAGAGAGTCATTTTTCTGGTTATATGTACTGCCAATGCCTTTTCTACCCTGACTTGTCTTTTTACTTTCAGACTGGTCTTTTCTGAAGATTTAAATTCATTTCAATATCGCCTGATTTATCGATTTTTCCCTTCTTATTGCCTCTTAAGTCCTCCTTAAAAAATGGTTTTATACTTTAATAATATTATTCTCCTATGTTAGCTTCCTGAAACTTTATTGTTTCTATATTCTAAAGAAGTACACTTTTAAAAAATATTCTTTTGTGTGTGTTGAGGAGTATGTGTCAAGATGCAGGCTTTCTTTTGTATTTCACATTGACCCAGAACCATTTATTGGAAAGCCCAGCTTCTACTCATGGCACAGAAATAAATGCCCCCCTTGTTGTTCAAGTGGGCTTGTGCCAAGCTTTCTACTTTGTTCCACTGACCTACTGAGCTAAGATACTTGTCTTAATTATTACACCTTTATAAGAAGTATTGATATCATAAGCCCTCTTTAATATTATCTTGGTGATTCTTGGCACATTTCATTCCCAAACATATATTTTAGGATCAGCTTTTAAATTTCAACCCAATTATGGCAGATTTTTAAAATAACTAACACATTAAATCTGTAGATAAATTTAAGGAGAAATTTTATTTTTATAATATGGAGGCTTCTGATGTCTGACTAGGGTCTATTCTCCATGAATTCAAGAATCATTTAATATTTTATAGTTTATTTTGTTTACACATCTTACCAATCATTTATTAAATGCATTGTTAGATATTTTGTGTTTTAGGTACTGTTATAAGCAGTATTATTTTTAAATGTCATCAATGTTCATAGTTGGTGTACTAAAATACACATGCTTTTTTGTCTATTAACTTAATGTCATACAATTTTACTGAATTTTACTACTATTTCTGTAAAGCTTTTTAGATTTTTTCCATGTTGAATTATTAGTCTTCCTGGGCTACCATAACAAAATACCACAGACTGGGTAGCTTAAAAAGGAGGAGTTTATTTTCTCTCAATTCTAGGAGCTAGAAGTCTAAAATCAAGATGCCAACATGGTTGGCTTCTGATGAGGCCATTTCTACTGGCTTGCAGATAACCAGCTTCTCATGGTGTCCTCACATGGCCTTTCCTCAGTGCTCATGGAGACAGAGGGCAACCTCTGGCATCTCTTCCTCTTCTTATAAGGACACCAGGTCTACCAGTCCTATCAAATTAGGGGTACCTCCCTTATGGCCTCATTTAACCTTACTTTCTCCTTAAAAGCCTTATCCCCAAAGTCAGTCACATTGGGAACTAATATTCAGCATATGATCTATGAAGGGACACAATTCTGTATAATAGGTAAAGATCTTGATTTAGCAAAGTAAAATCACTCTGGCAACCTTGAACTCCAATGTTTTGTCTCCCCTGGCCCATAAGACTGTCAAAAATCTCTTAGTGGTAGTTTATTACTCAGACCTCACCCTCTTGGTTCCTGGCTGTTAGAAATCAGTGAAAATCTCAGAAGGAAAACAGGATAGCATGTCAGTTTCATCCAACACAGTGTTTCCTTTCTCCAAAATCTTAACCTCTCCATCCAGATGCATTGCTCTCTGATGCCTTAAAACCATTTATTTTAATAACTCTATCTAGTTTTTTTCAGTTGTTTTTGATGGGTGAGTTGGTCTCCTATAAAGTAGTCCATTACAGGGAGAAGAAGAAATTCATACAATCCTACTGGGAAGTTCCTGAGAAGAAGGAGATGGAGTAGGCACCTAAGAAGGTTTATCCAGCATAGATGCAGTAATAAATATTGCAGAGAAGGAGGACAATATTAGAAAAGTTTTGGAGGCAAAATGAGTCTGGGGGGGGGGGAATATGTGCTAGAGACAAGATTAGGAAGCTTGTTTCATTGTACAGGAAATGAGAGATGTTACCAACAACTATAAAGCAAGGTTTAATAGCTGCCTTGTAATGTTTTTATTTTTATATTTTGAGTTATAACAAAATTAAGAGAATGGAGAAACCAAGGAAGGCATCTTTAGATAGGATTAAAAAAATGTTTCTTTTTGTTTTGTTTTGTTTTTTGTTTCTTTTTTATTAACCAAAAAGGGGAAATATAGGCATATTGTATAAAATATGGAGCAGTAGCAGCAGGTATGGTATGGGGCAGCGGTTTTCAAACTTAGGCATGAATTCCTCAGAAAGCTTAAAAAGCAGATTTCTGGATTCCACCTTCACGAATGAGACCAGATAATTGGCATTTCTGACAAGTCCTCAGGTGTGCTGATGTAGCGGCTGCTGCTGCCCTGGGAACCATATTTTGAGAACCATTAGTATTGAGTAATCACTAAAAGAATAGTAAAGGAATGTGGAAATAACAGCTACTAAAGTGATGCAGTTGAATAGAAACTTAAAGAATTATTGCTTCAAATAATTCTAATACTTGCTGCAAAGAATTGTAATGTGCTTTATTTCGCTAAAGCATAGGACCTGGGTATAAACTTCTAGCACATTAGATCATAAGTAATTTAGCTTAAGGATTATGAAAAAGATTCTAATTTACTAAGAACTGTGATGGCCATGCAGCAGTAAAGAATATAATTACTTTTTAAATCATTTTTCCTGAGCCAGCATCCTGTTATCACCACTTTGTAAATAGTGCAATTTCCCTCTCTGATAGTTCTACTAATATCAACCTGATTAGTTTAAGAGCCGTTAGTAGCATTGTATAATTTCACATATTAATAATTGTATGGAACAAAATCACTGTGTAGCATTTTTCAAATTGCATACCATATGACTTTCACTTCCCATTGACTTACATTCCTAAGATAGAGATGAATTGAACTGTCACTTACGATCAAATGAATCTAGGTGAAAAAGCCTTTCCTTCCTATCAGGGGAAATTATTTAATGAAAGTGTCAATGTAGAGTCAAGTTGATATTTACATGTCGTAAAACTACGTTTCTATATTTCTGGAAAATTCAAAGAAGATATTCCTTCGTGGTAAAATTAAAAATAAGTTAAACTTACCAATAACCATCAAACTGCTTGTATAAATGAAAGGTTACATTTATCTTCAGTACTGAATAAAAATGTAAGTATGGAAAACATTTTTCAACTTCATATTCTTCAGTCATTTTTTTTGGAAAAGCCTGCCTAGGTGACTTTAAGAATAATGCTGCTATTTTCTTTAAGTGAAATGCATGCCTTAGGAAAGCTGGGCATCTTTAAAGAAGGTGTAAACACTCTGGCAAAGTCTCACTGACTATCCCTCCTGGCTAGCTTAACAACCCATGATGAGTTAATTCATAGTGTTTCTGAGAATTCTCATCGAGACAAAAGTCACAGTGGAAATTGCCAGAACTCAGTACATCAGTATATTAACAATCTAAAGAAAGGTACTGAATCTGGAGATACAATAGATGAAAACCTGGGGAAATGTCACAGCACCGATAATGAAATTCATTCTATTCAGGTGTAGATGAGACTTGGTGAGCCAAAGCTCTCAGCTTTTCAAAATGTGTCTAAAATGTCCTATAGCTTTCATCACCCACAACCTGGGCCTGACCTGCCGAAATGAGGAAGAAGCACATTGGATTCGTGAGCTTTAAGCACTGGGTCAGTGAATCTCCTATTGGTTCTTGGCTCTTTGAAATAATTGAATGTGTGATTTTATTAAGCAGACATTAAAAACAGAGGAAGTGAAAGACTCCATGGAATGCTGTTTACAAAGAAACACTTGATTTAATCAAAATAGAATGTACTGCTTTTTATAGTGAAGCATCAAATTGTTTGTGGTTACCCAGAAAGAAATGTGATGAGTCCTGGAAGTTCCCACCTCCTTTAATACGAGTGAAGCACACTGTGTTCTCTCAGAAGGCTCCAGTCTTTGATGATCAAGCAGAGGCAGTGTTTCAGGCCTCCTGATGGTGACGGGGTACCACTCTGTGGGGATACCGATGGGACTGCTGCAGCACATTGGACTACAGACAAATGCCCATTACTATTTTTCCACAATCAGTCTATAGGGTACAGTTCCCCTCTCTCTAATCTATCCAGAAAGTATCGAATTGAACTATATGCTCATGAATTGCAACCTATGTTG
Source organism: Saccopteryx leptura (assembly GCF_036850995.1). Lineage (NCBI taxonomy): Eukaryota > Metazoa > Chordata > Mammalia > Chiroptera > Emballonuridae > Saccopteryx > Saccopteryx leptura. The sequence continues at coordinate 32,163,952 of NC_089503.1, read as the reverse complement.
AATAGCATTATGTTTTTTACTTGTGATTGTCAAAGGCAAATGACAACATAATACATTTTCTCTCTGCCACAAACCATGTGTACCCCCTCTCCCACACACGAAATTTGTCTCACTGATGTGGAATCCTGGATGAACACTTTCTGGGTTTCAGAGCTCTTTAGTCAGCACAGGTTCACAGGTTCTATATTCTTGTTTCCAATTCAGGATACAGCAATCCATATATATATTTGTATTTTTCTGAAGCTAGAAACGGGGAGAGACAGTCCGACAGACTCCCGCATGTGCCAGACCGGGATCCACCCAGCACGCCCACCAGGGGGCGACGCTCTGCCCACCAGGGGGCGTCGCTCTGCCGCGACCAGAGCCACTCTAGCGCCTGGGGCAGAGGCCAAGGAGCCATCCCAGCACCTGGGCCATCTTTGCTCCAATGGATCCTCGGCTGCGGGAGAGGAAGAGAGATACAGAGAGGAAGGAGAGGGGTAGGGGTGGAGAAGCAGATGGGCGCTTCTCCTGTGTGCCCTGGCCGGGAATAGAACCTGGTACTTCTGCACGCCAGGCCAACGCTTTACCACTGAGCCAACCGGCCAGGGCCCATATATCTCTTTAAAGCGCTGGATAGAAAATATTTTAGGTTTTGCAGGCTGTAAGGTCTATGTCATAAGTGCTCAACTCTGTGATCGTAGTGGCATTTAAATTGGAAATAGGCTGACCTGGGTTTGACATGTAGTTCTGCCATTATGTGACCCAGGGTAACACCTCTAAGTTTTAGAATTATCACAAAGTCTTTAAATCATAATTCATCTGTAAAATGGCATAACAAGGCCTTTCTTGAAGACTTGTTGGGAAAGCTCTTGAGTCCCTAGTATGTTCTAGAGATGGTACCACACAACTCCACCCCGTGTTCGTCCTCCCAACAGTGGCCTGTGGAGGTGTTATAAGCCTCCAGGGGAGTTTTGGCAATAGGTTCAGAGAGACTAGTTCTGAGTTGCACAGCTAACAATATGGAGCTGGTGTTCTGAACCAAAGTTTCTGAGACTCCAAAGCCCATTATTCTTTAGATTGCTGATACCTGGCTCTCACTATATCTCGTGTTAAGAAGGAGAGAACATGAAAGAAAAAAAAAATGACTAACACATTTTGTGGCCTGTGGTAGGCCACTAAATAAATGTTGATTTTTTCCCCTCCCTAGAGATGCAACCCAAGGTTTATTAATGGCAGCATTAGAAAAATATCCTGATAAATCTTCATGAAGAAAAAGATGAAGGGGAAAGAAACCTATAAGATAATATTGATAGGTTCAAGTAGAAAATGCGATAGTTGTCTAGTTCCCATGCACAGGTAGTTTCTGATGGACAACATAATGGGGGTTGAGGCCTGGAGCCTGCAGCACCCGTGAACTCTCCATAGAGAACACATCTGTTGAATGGTCGATGCCAGAGCTCATCTTATGTTTGTCGCATTCTCATTACTTTCAGTGGCATCTGCCCAGTATGCCTGGGGCATTAGCAATATGATGTTTCTCTCCTAAATTTGCATTTTGTCCAGCAGCCCAGAGATGAACCAGAGCACTAGGTGGTGAGGCCAGTGCTAGAAAGAGACACCTGAAAACAGGACCTTGAGTACTAACTAGTTCTATGTAACCCTAAAGAAAGCAGCTGCCCATCTATCATCCCCTTGTTCTTTGTTCCTCTTTCAGAGAAAACTTCATAGGGTCTGACATTCTTATCTAACAGGATGCTGTCAGTCCCAGGGAACTTCTCCACAATTACACAGACCACGTGGCCGTTTTTATTGAGCACTGTGATGAAGGTATTGCATGGGGAGCTAGGCTGTGCTGTGCCAACTAATCAGGCTTGGACTCTCAGGGAGGTAATGCAATAGAGATTAATTTTTTGCTCTTATAAACCTGTGTGCAAGTTGGGTTTCTCTCTGAAGAAGCTGCATTCCAGCAAAGACTCAGGACTCAGCAGTTTCTACACAAGCCCTTAGATGCTCTGGTCCAGAACTGATGATATGCAGTCCTTAGATTTATAGTCCATTGCTCAGGACCAGTCACATGACCTCTCCTCATTGCAAAGATGGTGGGGAATTGGGGGGGGAGGGGTAATACATGGGAATTCAATCAGCCATAAGTGTTTCTGACAGGTGCCTGCTATCAACCTGTGCTATGGAAAAATACCTTTATCCAATTCAAAGTCATTGACTACTCCATTGTTTTGAAATTCATTGGAAGACTACACTGTAGGATAAAATGTTATTGAACAGCTCAGTATGGAAAACATGAATTGCCCTAGGCTTGGCTGAACTTGCCTTGGCTCTCATCCTTTGCCAAATTAATACTTGAGGAGTGATATGTCTGTGCTATTGCATGAGGTAGACTTGAGACCAGTGGGCATCACTAGGAAAAATAGGTTTTGTCTTTATATTAGTAGAGAAAATCCACTTTGGACCAAAGCTGCATTTTCTTTACAGTAGAGAAATAATGTAGGGAGCTCTGGGTTGCAGGGTAGACTTTCAGTGCATTCTGTCCTAGACAAAGGGCCAGAGGGTCTGATGTAGATAATCAGGCTACTCAAAGACAGGGTTAAGGGAGGAGAGTTTGTCTCTCACTCTGCTCAGATATAAAGAGAGGTAGGTGAATGTCAGGCTTTTATCTGAGGGCAGAGTTAAAGGAAAACAGCCAAGTTATATCTTCTAGGCAAGAGAAACCGAACACAGTTCCAGAGTCAGAATGAGATCAAGGTCTGAATAGGGCAGACTGGACCCATTGTTCTCATGGGCTAACACAGCTAGAATTTTTATTTCTTCTGACTGTATATAAAGAGTAAGACCAAATAGAGGGACCAGGAGTGAATGGACATGCAGGGCATTTTGACTAGAAGATCTTTGGCTGAAAAAGAAGAAATGAACATTTGTTTGACTCCTATGAGTGAGTTAAGGGGCCTTGAGAAGGCCAGGGTAGTCAATTCAGGCTGGGGAGTTTGAGGACCATCTGGCTTCCTGAGACACAGTTTTGATATAGGTTAAAAAAAGGAAAGCAATAAAGAAAACCTGTTCCCATCACCGGAAGACCTCCCTGGGAACATGAACAAGCTCCTATGGAGAGTTCTAAAGTGAAAGAACAGAATATCTTTTGTGGAGTCAGGAATGATTATGGAAAAAACAAAACATCTTTATTTGGTACAGAAAGAACAGTGGCACTCAAGGGAATGGTAGCTAAAGGCAGGCAGGAGAAATATTAAGGTGTAGCGTAGCCAATCTTCTAAAACTAGTCCAACCAGTGTTAGTTGGGCGTCAATGGTGATCCTGTTGGTGACTTGGCAGAAAAATAAGAAATTTGAGGAAAAGATTGCTGCTGGAATTGAAAACCTAGATCTAACCTTAAGTGGAGTTACATCTCAGTAACAAAGAGTTCGTTTCTGCCGTCAATGTTATGCCTGGTGCAGAGAAGGGTGGCTGATGCAATAGGAGGGGTTTCCTTGAGAAGCAGTGAGATGACTGTTAATGGAAACAGTAAGCACTAAAATAGGCAGGATGACCAACTGCCCGGGTTATTGTAGAAAACTTCCTGCTCTGACAGAGAAATCCTAGAAGACGCCTGTGGTCCCTTCTAGCATCCATCAAACAGTGAATGGAGAGTATGGTTTTGTTATGGGCTTTAGTTATGACATATCGAGTCTGTGCCTCCTCTCATTCTTCAGAGCTGTAAACTCACACTCGTTTTGAGAATCCAAGAGATAACGTAGAGAAAGGTGAAACAGGCTGAGAAGAGAGAACACGATGAGTCTGCCACCCAGCATGCTCAGTTGTCACTTTCTCCCTGTTTCTGTCCCTGCCATCAGGTGCAGCCATCCAGTCGAGCTGCTGTTTCCAACCCACAACGGCAGTGCTTCTTTTAATCACAGTCTAAACCTGGAGATTAATTCTGAGCAAGGCCGGAGATTAGCTTGATCAGGCTGCATGTCGTGTTTGCCTCCGTCAACTGTACTGGGTGGAGGCAAAGCTTGTGAATCGCAGGGCGCCTCTTGCCAGGCGGGCCTCTGTGTGCTCTCTGGATGCTTGCCCTGTTCCTGCTCCAGAGTCCTAGGACTCCAGTCCCTATCCCCGCCAGGTGGCCCATCTACTACCATCATAAACGGAAGGAGCTGGATGTCATGATTTCCCTCCGGAAAGGGAAAGGGTTCCGACGGCACAGCCTTCTTACCCTGCGCAGTTACAAAGCCTGAGCCTGCTCCACAGCTTCCGTCGGAACAGCCGCGGTCCCCTCCAGGACTCCCACCCACCGTCAGGCCCAGGCTCATCTGGATGCAGGGCTGCCTACCTCCTGCCAACATGTATTTCCCCTATTCACGATCAATAAGTCACAGGCCTAGTTGGCCTTTTCCCAGCCATGAGAGAAGCACAGCTTGAAGTAAAAAAAAAAAAAAAAAAAAAAGCCAAAATAGACTCCCACCTTTGCCCAGTGTTCCTTCCCAGGTCCTCCACTGTGTGTTCGGAGGATGGAATATATGTGAAAGAGGGATAAAAATGGGAGAGAAGAAAATCAAGAAAGATGGGAGGGAGGAATGACAAGATAGAAAAAAAAAGAGGGGGGGGAGAAAAACGGGGCAAAGGGAAAGTTATTATGTATTGAAAAATCTAAAAAATATACTTTCTATTCTGGAAATATGTTTACACGTTCTTACTCCTCCCAGGGGTTTGAGGCAGAAGCCACAGTCTAAGACCTCTACTGACCTCCTCCACCAGCCCCCTACTTACTTCTGATTGGACCTAGTTTCCTAAGCCACACCCCTGCTGTATTTTCATAGGCTCCCAGGCTCCCAAACTTGGGAGACAATACAGTATTTAACCAACCACTTTTATTTTACAAAATAATAGCTATTCGCTTTTTTTTTTTTTTTTTTGTATTTTTCTGAAGCTGGAAACGGGGAGAGACAGTCAGACAGACTCCCGCATGCGCCCGACCGGGATCCACCCGGCACGCACACCAGGGGGCGATGCTCTGCCCACCAGGGGGCGATGCTCTGCCCCTCCGGGACTTCGCTCTGCCACGACCAGAGCCACTCTAGCGCCTGGGGCAGAGGCCAAGGAGCCATCCCCAGCGCCCGGGCCATCTTTGCTCCAATGGAGCCTTGGCTGCGGGAGGGGAAGAGAGACAGAGAGGAAGGAGGGTGGGGGTGGAGAAGCAAATGGGCGCTTCTCCTATGTGCCCTGGCCGGAAATCGAACCCGGGTTCCCCCGCACGCCAGGCCGACGCTCTACTGCTGAGCCAACCGGCCAGGGCTATTCACTTATTGACTGCTCCTCTTGACTCAGGATCGATTCCAAGTTTTCTTATAAATACTCTTGCCTCTAGTTGTCATCACTTCCCAGTAAATTATTGTCAGCTCACTTTTATGATGAGAAACTGAGGCTAAATAACTTGGCACACAGAAACTAAGAAGTCATAATTCAACCCTGGGCAATCTGAAGCTATAATTCCTGCTCCTAGTTCCCCTCCCTCAACACCGTCTCCCATTAAGGAGAAAAGGGACATGATAAATGCTTAGCTCAGCTCCCAAAAGCAGTGCCTCTTCAAGCTACGGTATCTTCCAATGAGAGGACTAGAACTTTCTCAGCATCTGTAAGAACTGCAGAGACACAGACACTCTTTCCCTTCCCAAAGATGTGCTCTGGAGCAGCAGAAGTTTGGATAAATCATAGAACATCAGAACTAGAATAAAATGCACCCAAACTGCATTTTATGAATGAAAACTCTAAGGTTCTCAAACCTGAGTGGACTTTTTATCATTTCTTTGCTGAGTATAATCAGGACTAAAACTGCTAGATCCAAGAACTTCAGAACTAGAAGACATCTTATAATCTGTCTAGTCTCAGCCACTTGTTTCTACCTGCATCTCTTTTATAGATGTGGGCATCAAGAAACATAAGGAACTGGTCTATCTTTGAATCACAGGATCTAATTTTCTACAAAATGTGGAGGCAGCTGTTGTGGTCAATTTCAGAGAAATATTAAGGTCTATGATGGAACATACGATGTCTAGGATGATCCAACTGAAGGATAGAGTGTAGAGTGTCTGGATATAAAAGGAACTCAAGAAAAGAGATATTAGGTGAATGAATGATGTATGATTGAATGAATGAAAATTTAAAAGTAGAAACAGAAGCCACTGGCCAATCCATGTGGTTCCAAATATGCCATCTTAAAACCTTCTGTAAAAAAAATCCCAGCACCTTCCCTCTTTAGAAACTTTTCACTAGGATAAAGAAAGCAGGATGATTTGACACTGGGATAAAAGTAGGAGTGGGACTCAAACTTGTTATTTGATCTACAGTTTCATCAGCCTGCATTGGTATGGCAAGTTAAAACAGGAAATGGGTTCAATTACTCTGGTGAGCTTAAGACAAGGTTTCAGGGTCTGGTGACTTAGGCTGCTACCCTGAACAGAATCTCATTAGAAATGTCCTCAGTGTTTGTGGATTACTATGCTTCCTTCACATTCATCCCAAAACACCTGGTATTGTCAGTGGTTATTTTACATATGTCTGCATTTGCTCACACTGTAATGTAGTGGTTAGGTAGAACCTTGGACACTAGCTTTGTCAAGGTCAGACAGTTCTTTATTTTTTTTTTTTATTTTTTTTTTTTTACAGAAACAGAGAGAGAGTCAGAGCGAGGGATGGACAAACAGGAACGAGAGATAAGAAGCATCAATCATTAGTTTTTCGTTGTGCATTGCAACACCTTAGTTGTTCATTGATTGCTTTCTCATATGTGCCTTGACCGCAAGCCTTCAGCAGACCGAGTAACCCCTTGCTCGAGCCAGAGACCTTGGGTCCAAGCTGGTGAACTTTGGCTCAAACCAGATGAGTTCGCGCTCAAGCTGGCAACCTCAGGGTCTCGAACCTGGGTTCTCGGCATCCCAGTCCAACACTCTATCCACTGTACGCTCTATCCACTTGCCTGGCCAAGCAAGGTCAGATAGTTCTTGTTACAATTGTATCTCCGTCACTTATCTATAAGATCCTCAACACTTAACCCAGGGGTCCTCAAACTTTTTACACAGGGGGCCAGTTCACTGTCCCTCAGACCATTGGAGGGCCAGACTATAAAAAAAAACTATGAACAAATCCCTATGCACACTGCACATATCTTATTTTAAAGTAAAAAAAAAAAACAGGAACAAATACAATATTTAAAATAAAGAACAAGTAAATTTAAATCAACAAACTGACCAGTATTTCAATGGGAGCTATGATCCTCTCACTGACCACCAATGAAAGAGGTGCTCCTTCTGGAAGTGCGGCGGGGGACAGATAAATGGCCTCAGGGGGCCACATGCGGCCTGCGGGCCGTAGTTTGGGGACCCCTGACTTAACCGATCTCTCTGAACTCTGCTCAGAACTCATCTGCACTAGCATTTTGCAGAGATTTCATTTCTACTTTCTAAGGAGTTGGCCATATACTCCAGACCTGACCCAAGCAACTCCAATCCTGATTACTAGTGGACAATACTATGATGACCTCATCTCCTTTCTTAGTTTTATTTATATAAAACAAACTTCTCTTCTGGTTAATCATTAAGATATTTGACCCCCAGGCATTAACTAGTTGAAGGCAGAATCAAATATGTTCCTCAACATGAAAAGACAATTTCAGGCTAGAGTAAAGACAAATTGCTTGAGAGAGTGGTTTGATTCCATTCATGCATATATTCATTGTCCCCGTGGTCAGTGAACAGTGTCTCATTCAAAATTCAATTTGGAGACTTATGGTCATTCTGAATGAAAGGAAGAAGCACAGATAGGATCATCACAGAGTGGAGTTTGTCTATTTCTTGCAGGTAGGATGAGTCATTGCAAATAGAAGAGTCCTGTTAAGAGGTCTCTTCTGCATGGAATCCTAGAAGGAAAGAAATAATGGGTAAAGAAGGTTGGCACATTCTCTCTCTAAAGAGTCAAACTGACACTGGTGAGCCCTGCCGCTGGCAGCATCCAGAAAGAGGGGAAGGGAAATATGGCTGAAGGAAGAAGCCAAAGAAGCTCTTCTCTTTTTTATCTAATAAGACAGGAACCTAAATGATTCAACTGCTCTCAGAGATGCTGCATTAGATCACCCACCAAAAGATGTCCCAGGTCGTAGTGGGTTCTTCTTTCCTTTATTTATAAGAATTTCATATTTAACCTCAGGCCCTTGTATTTGAAACTGCCCCTAAAACTCAGTTCTGGCATTTCATCCTTCTCAGGAGGGTCCATTAAAGGAAGATTATGAATGTATAGATTTTTCTATACATTATAGATTTTTCTTTTCCTCTCTTTCATGCTACAGAAAGGCAACCCACCATTGTTTCTTTCCTGCACAATGGAGCCATAATTGATGAGCCAATGCACTTCTGGCAGAAGCGAGGAAGGGGAAACATGCTTAGAAAATAGAACTCAGAGAGGAGACGAGACAGGGACATTGAAGCGTCCATGCTGCAGCTGGCTCCCATGCATCATCTCATTTAGGACACACCACAACTCCCCGACACGGGTGAGTTATATCCATTTTAAGTAAGGGAGAACTGAGGATCAAACAGGTTAAACAGCTTACCCAAGGTCACAGAGCAACTAAGTGGTGAAGTCAGGTTAGAATTTCTAGCCTGGGTAACAGCCTTAAGTTAGGACACCAACTCGAGTCGTCATCAGTACCTAAGAATAAAATACCTTAGCAGTCAGCTAAAGCATAAAAGGAAGAGCATGTTTTGCAAAAATGAAACTCGGGGGAAAAAATACAAGGTCATTAATTAGATCATTGTTCACTTGTTTCCTTTGCTCTTGTCGAATTGTTTTCTTTCCTAAGCAGAAGTGACTGACTGTTAGTCAAATAGGCCAAGAGAGAATTCCTTCTTCTTTACAAGGTCTTTAACTTGTTGCTAAATGACTGCACATGGAGAGATCTGTCTCCCTTCTTCATATACACAGACAGATGCACGCACACACACACACATGCACATATACAGCAAAGTAGTAAGAAGGGTAATCAGAATGCCTGCATTTTTCCTCCTCCTCCTCTCCCTCTTCTCCTTCCTCCTCCATTTCCTCCTTCTCCTCCTCCTATTTATCATTAAATAAAGCTTTAATTAAATAGATAAAGAATTTCCTTAGCCATCGATTTTGAGTTACGTTTCTCTTATCTCTGAAACTGGACTTAGGCAGTTCTAAGAACCAAAAGAAAAACAGATTCTTCCAAATCTTTGTCTTTCAAGCAGCACCAGGCAGAGAAGACCTTTGAGGCCCTTGATAAATGTACATCATCTCCTTCCTTTCCTTTCTTCCTTCCTTCCTTCCTTCCTTACTTCCTTCCTTCCTTCCTTCCTTCCTTCCTTCCTTCCTTCCTTCCTTCCTTCCTTCCTTTCCTTCCTTCTTCCATCATCCTTTTCCTTCCTCCAGAAACTGTTTCCTGTTTGCCTATAATGTGATAAACACTAGACAAGGACCCAGGGCTGAAAATGATTCAAATTGGATACAGCTGTTAAATAGAGCTTTGTGACAGATGGTGGAAATAAGCATTAATCAAATGATCCCACAAATGACTGAAGTTTCAACTGTGGCATCTATCCAGAAGAAGAGGTGCCCAAGGCCTTGAGAGAGGATCTGGTCAGGAAATACAAAGACAGATTCCTGAAGAGGGGACACATGACTTGCAATCCAAAAGATAAATAGGCATCAATTTTATGTAGGTAAGGAACATATTTCAGGAAGATAGAAAGGTATGTGCAATGGTCCTGTGGTGAGGGGAGACATATTGAGTTGGAGAAAATAAGCAGTATGGATGAAGAACAAATATGGAGGGGAAGTTTGTTTCAAGATAAGACTGAAGAGATGAGCAGAACTATAAAGGGACTTGTGAGTTACTGTAAGAAGTTTTTCATTCATGAAAGCCTCAGAAGGGTTCTAAGTAGATGAGATGAGATGATGAGGTTTGTGCTTTCAGAACTTCATTTTTGTTGAGATGTAAAGAAATTGATTCTTTGTTGTCAGAATCAATTCTGTGTGTGTGTGTGGGGGGGGGGTGTCTTGGGAAAGTTAGGGGGCACAACTAAGTTCTCCTGCCCATCATGTGCTCTGAATTTCTATCCTCACTTAATTTCCATCATCCACTCATCATCATGCATCCTGTGGTTACAGGTCTCTCCTTCATCCCTTGATCCTCACACTGGACAGTTTCCTGTTTTCTTTAGCCCTCTAAACACTGCTAACAGAGGCCATACTGAATGTTTTCTACTAATGCTTACTGACTACAGGGTATTTCTGCAGAGGAGAGATGAGGCAAAACTGGCTACTGAACATGAGACTTTCGTCTCTTAAAGCCCCCTAGGTAATTTCTACCAGTCATCTCCCTGACTTCTTTGACCTTCAGTCCTGCATCACAGCTATCTTGCCACAGCACCCTTTTTATCTATCCAGATGTTTCTTTTCCACCCTCTCCAATTCCCAGGACCCTCCCCCAACCCACCCACAAGCTCCCATCAACCCCTCACCTTTCCCTGGCAATCAGAAACAGACTTAAAATTCTGGCTTCCATATATCTAAGTTTCTTATGAGAGTGGTGGAGAACAGGACAGGCCTTATCTGAAGCAAAAAAGCAAACCTCCTACTGAAAGGAATTCTTTTCTATCTAGCTGCAGAGTCTAAAGTGTGGTAGCTTTTAAAATTGGGACCATTTTTTTTTCTTTATACCTATAAGAGTTATTTGCTTCTATTTTACTCACCTGGCTCCAGGTGATAATGCCAAATCAATACCAAAATGCAAGAAGTATGAGAGATGTTTAATTAAAAAAAAAAAAAAAACTCCAAACAAGCAAACACACACAAAAAAACACAAACAACCAGTGAAAGTTTCTACCCGGTAGTGGTTATGCTACCTCCACATGAAAAAGATAATTATCTATTCACTTACCCAGGCACTTTCCAGATCAAAACCAGGAGATAAGAAATCTAATAGTTACTGCAAAACTTAGAAGAGCAGAGATAGCTAGTACATCTTTAGAAGCAAGTAGATAAAATAGATCTGTGCATGAATTTGGACACAGAAAAAAACAAATGTGCTGTAGGAAACATCAGCTCCCAAAAGACACTGAGAAGTGACAGCATAAACAGCAATCGGGGCAGAAAGGAAGGTAATAAAAACAAGAGGAGGAGAAAATAGGAAGGCTGCCCAGGCGAACAGAACAATCTGCCAACGTGTGCGTGTCATTAACCCCATCTACGGGCTTCATTGTCTGAACAAATGGGATGGAGCTATTTTCAGACCAATTATTTTTAGTAATCACCAATTCCCTTACAGTGCGGGGAACTGCAGGGAAACCAGACTTTTCCAGGCTTCATCATTTCAGTTAAATATTTCACATTCAAACTGCCTCTTAGGCGTCTAAACAATAAGGGTTCATGGCAAGAGCGAGTTTAGGTTGCTGCCGGTGAGTCCTTCAGGGAAAGAAGCAATTTCCCTGCTCACTACTTGCCAGCAAAGGGCTGCTTCCTTTTATTCAGACTCTGTGTGTGTGAGAGAGAGCTATTTAATTTCTAGAGCTAAAAACTAGGCTCTGGCATCAGAAAGCCTAGGTTCAACTACTGGACCATCAGTGCCAAACAGAGTGATTTGGCCACTTTATTTACCCTCTCCACCTCAGTTTGCTATCTGGTAAAATTGGGACAATAGTAGGATATTTTCCACCTCATAGGGATGACTGTTGTTGTAGTAAAATAAGGAAAAGCACTGAAACATTCAGAATCATGGCTACCACACCAAAAGTCTCAAAAGCATCAAATACTGTGATATTATTAATTCTTCTTATTATGAGTTAATAGATGAAGTGACTTAGTTAAAGCACAGTACTTCCTCCAGATATGCTTGTCTTCATGTGAGTTCCCTCAGCAATAGACTGAGACAAGGATTTGACTGCCGTTGGTTTACACAAAAACCTTCAGGGAAACAAGACAGTAAATAGGAGGAGGGAAGATTGTCAGTACAAGTTCACTCAGCCATCACACTGGGTGATGTGATCGAAGCTAAATCCTGCAAGGAATCCCCCAAAATGCTTGCATGTCACTTGAAAGTTGAGAGAATTGGTGTATTTATACATTCACTCGCCTCACTAATTGGTTGGTGGGACTAAGTCTTTAAGCATTTCTAGCCAATTGTCAATGGGCAGAGCAGTCTTGTGGAAAGAACTCTTAACCAGAGATGCATATACTGGGAGCTGACTGGTATTCAGATCACTGAATGGATATCTGAGTTAATAATAACTCAGGGGTTTGAAGACAATAGCTTTCAGGATACAGTTCTGAACTATGGTGGTGATTTCCTTGTAACTTTAAGATTCAAGTCACCTTTGAAATGACCACATCACGTGTTCCCACCAATCTGTCACTTTGGAGATATATTAATCCAAAAGATAATTGTTATTTTTTTCAAAAGCAATATGGGGTAAAATATTGATATGTGTGTCATTCCAATATAGCTAACTAGAAATAAGTTGGGGGTAGAATACATGGATTTTGGTGTTGGCTATGTTGTTTATGAGATTTTAGCCAAGTTGCATTATCTTTATGAGCCTCTTTCCCACACTCATTAAATTAGAAATAATAATCTCATTATCAACTGGTACCTGCAGTATGTCTATGAAGCAATCGACACACGAGATGGGGCATCCTATGCGGAGCTGGTGTCATTTAAGCACCCTCATGTTAACCCACAGCTTCAGGTGGCTTCTCTGGAAAAGAAGTGTCAACAAGTTTTGGAAGCCCCTTTTGACGGAATGCTTGCAGCTCATTTCAAGTGCACTTATGCAGTGGGGAAGCATGACCTCATAGAGGCACACAAATGTCAGACTGTCATTGTCCAATCATTCCTGCAGGCATTTCAGATCCACAGAGAAGAAGCCTGGGCTCTTCCTGTCACGTATGCAGTGGCACTTAACCTTCGAGTATTTGCCAGTAATGCAGATCAGCAGTTGGTCAAGAAAGACAAAAGTAAAGTTGAGGAAATGTTGGACAAAGCAGCTGAATTGTTGACGAGCTGTTTCCACATCTGTGCCAGTGACAATAATGCTGACCTAGGGGAGTCTAAAAGTGGGGGGGGGGGTGCTGTTTCCGGTGGATCGGTTATTCCAGACTTACTTGAAGATCAACAAACTCCATCTGTGTAAACCTCTCATCGGAGCCATTGATAGCTCAAATCTGAAAGATGATTATAGCCTGGCACTGGGAGTGACATATAGGTACAATATTGGACCAAGGGCCATGTTTGATAGTGACTTTAAGCAAGCCAAAGAGTACCTGTCCTTCTTCTTTGAGCACTGTCACTGTTAAAGTTAGAAGAACAACAACAAAAAAGTGATTCCGATATATTTACTTTTAGTAAAATGCTATTGGATTCCATGCTAACCACTGAGCTTTTAAAAAAGTTTTCTCAGGCAGTTTTCTGAAGGAACCAGAGCTGTAAGTGAAGGCAATCTCCTTCTATTAAGTGAGGCTCTAATGAAGCAAGAGAACTTTTATATTTGTTGTGGTTTCTTTCTTATCTTCGAAAAGCTGAACATTATCACAGACAGAAATCTTTGGGTTTTTTTTTTTTTAACTTTTCCATTGATTGAGAGAGAGATAGAGAAAGGGAGAAGGGAGAGGGAGAAAGAGAGAGAGAATCATCAACTCACCGTATCACTTGGTTGTTCCGTTTTGTGTGTACTCACTGATTGCTTGTCTTATGTACCCTGACCAGGAATTGAACCCATGACCTTGGTGTGCCAGGATGATGGTTTATCCACTGAACCACTCAGCCATGGCCCAGAAATCTTTTTAAGAAATCGTACTTGTTATACAAAACACACCTGTTATCTTTGGATACTTTTTTAGTTGCCTTGAAATTCATGCACATGAAGATAATGAAGTCCAGTGTATTTGGGCCAACCCGACATACATGGGTCGCATAAAGGCTATGTATCACATCAGCATTAAAAGCTAGTTGTTAGTAAGTAAAACCCATTTCCTTCACTGCCTACACTATGTTGAATGTATAAACGTACTTTTTTTTTTTTTTTTTTTTTGTATTTTTCTGAAGCTGGAAATGGGGAGGCAGTCAGACAAACTCCCGCATGCGCCCGACCGGGATCCACCCGGCATGCCCACCAGGGGGCGATACTCTGCCCATCTTGGGGCGTCGCTTTGCCACAATCAGAGCCATTCTAGTGCCTGAGGCAGAGGCCAAGGAGCCATCCCCAGCGCCCGGGCCATCTTTTGCTCCAATGGAGCCTCGGCTGCGGGAGGGGAAGAGAGAGATAGAGAGTAAGGAGAGGGGGAGGGGTGGAGAAGCAGATGGGCGCTTCTCCTGTGTGCCCTGGCCGGGAATCAAACCCAGGACTCCTGCACGCCAGGCTGATGCTCTACCACTGAGCAAACCTGCCAGGGCCTAAACGTACTCTTGAGGAGAAGTGTGCTGTTCTAGTTTTTATCGTACCGATGAAATCAGTCCTTTGCATGATTTTATTTTCTACAGCTGAAATCTCTTTGGAGCTCTCTTCCCAGGGATGCTGAGACTGTTTGCCTGCACACACAGACACCTTGAAATGTCCTCATCACTCAGAACTAACATCAGCCTCATGGAGACTTGGAATTACTTTTTTAGATGTTGCAGACCCTCCTTGGGCTCTGGGGTACTGGTGGAACTTCGGTAAAGGAGGCTCTGTCTCCAAGGCAACCATAGTCTACTTCTCATGAGAGTTATTTATAAATGCATCTTTGTAATTCAATCTATTTTAAAAAGTCATTCTAATTTTTTTTTAATTGGAAATAATATTTGCCATTCATGGATATTAAAATGCTTTAGCTATAAGGTATTTATTCTTACAATCATCATGTTCAAATAACTAAAGTTTACCTCTTTAAATAACAAACTTCACTTTTGGGGGCTATTTGTGATGAAAATGTTTACAAAATACACATCCCAATGAAATGTGTTTCATAAAAATTATTGAATGCTTACTCAGAGCTCACACACCAGAACAGCCATATTCTCCAGGCTAATAATATGTCACACTATTTACTTTCATTTTTCCTTCTCTCACATTTTATACTTGTCCTTTCCTATTGCTAATAGTTTCTATGGCCACTAAATGACTAAGCTGATTAAATCAGTGCCCCAAGGTAACACTTAATACTAACCAAATAAGCTCTAGATAGCTTGAGGGTATGCACCAATGTAAATAAACCTTGTAATAGCTCTTTTCTTTGCTGTTCAAAATAATTTTTTACTTAATTTTAGATTCATTGCTATATTTGGATGATGAAAATTCCAACGATCTGAGAAATTTATAAAAGAGTTATAGAACACTATACATTGACTATGGTGTTTAAGAAGATATTGTTCTATAACTGCCACATTCATTCATTTATTCATTATCTCTGTATTTATTTATTTTTTTAAGAAATCCATATGTATACGGAAAATATAATAAGTAATCAAAAATTTCTCACTATAAATAAAAATAGTTTAGAAATGCAAATAGAGAATGTATAACTGATCAGAATTTTATTATATTCTATATTAATCTTTATGCTTTACTCAAATTTATGTCTTAAGGAAGTTAAAAGTAAAGTTTTTGGAGTTTAGAGTTCAAGGAGAGAAAAAAATGGAGTTTGGATGATCATGAATGACTTTGGGGAGAAGACCTGAATAGACATTTCTCCAAAGAAGACACATAAATAGTCAACAGGCACATGAAAAGATGCTCAATGTTACAAATTATCATGGAAATGTAAATCAAAATTACAATAAGATATCAACTCATACATGTCAGAATGGCCATTATGAAAAAAAAACAAACAAAATGTAACAAGTGTTGGCGAAGATGTGAAGAAAAGGGAACCCTCATGAACTGTTGGTGGGAATGCAAATTGATACAACCCTATGGAAAACAGGATGGTAGATACTCAAAAAATTAAAAAATAGAACCACCATAATACAGCAATTTTACTTCTTCTGAGTATTTATCCAAAGAAAACAAAAATACTAATTTGAAAAGATACATGTATGCATATGTTCATTGCAGCATTGTTTACAATAGCCAAGATATGGAAGCAACCTAAGTGTCTGTCAGTAGATAAATGGATAAAGAAAATTGGTTGCAAACTTACAGTTATAAATTAAATATGATATTAGATGTAATGAACAGCATAGGGAATATAGCCAATGTTATCATAATAACTTTGTATGAGGACAGATGGTTAATAGACTTATTGTGGTGATCACTTCATAATGTACATAAATGATGAATCACTATGCTAGCACCTGAAATTAATTTAATATTATATGTAATTTATATTTTAATTAAAAAAACAACAATCAAAAAATGACTTAATGAAGGGTTTGAGATAGTAAATGAGTTTTCAGGGATGGGTAGAATGTGGATTTTGGAAGGTAAAGGCTGTTGCAGGCTTAGAATAAAACATGAACAAAGGCAGAAAGGCAACTCCTTGAGAGATACAGAATGTGGAATGGTAAGTGGGCAATTAGACTTGAGATAGATATACAAAGAATGTCATGGGGAATAATTTTCCCAAAGTAAGTGGGTCCTGAAGGTAGAAAAAATTGATTGCTCAACTAATAGGTGTGGACAATGAGAGCCACAAATGATTGTAAACAGGTGTGTGTAGGGGTCACATCTATACATGGGGTACTATTGCATTAAGTAGAGCAAGGATAGACTAGAGTAGAAATCAATGAAAGTATTAGGAAGAAAGTGATTAGAGAAGAGTTATCGCCCACAGGGAAGAAGAAACATAAACAACATCTCCAAAGGAAAAGACAGAGGAAGGATAAGAAAAAGTCTTGAGACTTTCGAAAAAGCAGAGAGACAGTCTGGATCACTCAGCTCTACAAATCATTTCCTTCTCTGGGAAATGAGGTTATCTATTGTGAACTCGCTCTGCTTTCCCCTTGTCTGTCATCGAAACTTTTATCTCAAAATAATTGCTCCTTAGTCATCTCTCACCTTAAAGAACAAGTGTATGAATCATAATTTCTATTTTACAGCAAGAAAAAAAGGAGGCATGAGGAGTTCTAAAATTCACTAGTCATTAAAAGTTTGGGTAGGAGCTAAAATAATAACACAAGATAATAATGAAGAAAACAAATCTAAGCAGAATAACAACAACAACAGAAACAATCCAAAAGTTTATTCAAATCATAATAAGGTGTTTGTCAAATAATAGGCACCCAGTAAATGCATGCCTAAATAAATAAGTAAATAAATTAATAAGTGAGTAAATTAGGGAGTAAATAAATTAATTAAAGAAAAACATGAATCCTGTAACATTAAACAAATGAGCTATTGAAACAAAGTTCTAGGTGTGACAGCAATGTTACCTCTATTGCTTATAGTATTCGTATTTTTCAAAAATTCTTATATGCATAACAATCCTCAATCCATTCAAATCAAGTTCAACCTTATTCAACAAAGTCACAATTACCTGTGTGTTATGATGAGATATCCATTCAACATATATTTGGCAACAACTATGTGCCAATCAATGTATACAAAGATTATTGAAAGATTTTGATCTCAAGAGTCAACAATCTAGGGAGAGAATTTATTGGATAATAAGTATAAATGTTATAAAGGTTAAAAGTTAACATTGTTTCAGGCTGCAATGAGATCTCTGTAAAGTGTAGAAATGAGTTCTATTTACACTCCTTCTTTAATTTGTAGCTTCCTTTGCAAACAGAGGATGACAATACAGGCATTTCTGGGAGATACTGCATGTTGGCTTCCAGACTACGACAGTAAGGAAGTATCGCCATAAAGAAAGTTGTAATCTCTTTGTTGGTGGAGGGTCTTACCTTCAATTTGTAAAACACATCTGTGAAGTGCAAAGAGGCGAAATGCAATAAAACAAGATATACTTGTACTAATGTTAGACTGACTATTCTCTAAGATTGTAGGGTTGTTATAAAAGTCTTCTGAGTTAAAAACTTTAGACACTCCAGTAGAAGATGCTATTATTAGTATTAATTATTATTATTCATTGGACATTCATGGCATCATTACATTAACATTCCAAATAGGCTACTAGCAAAGCCTCTATCTAGAAATTAATGAAAGCAGTATTCGCCCTGGCCGGTTGGCTCAGCGGTAGAGCGTCGCCCTGGCGTGCGGGGGACCCGGGTTCGATTCCCGGCCAGGGCACATAGGAGAAGTGCCCATTTGCTTCTCCACCCCCCCTCCTTCCTCTCTGTCTCTCTCTTCCCCTCCCGCAGCCAAGGCTCCATTGGAGCAAAGATGGCCCGGGCACTGGGGATGGCTCCTTGGCCTCTGCCCCAGAGGCAGAGCATCGCCCCCTGGTGGGCAGAGCATCGCCCCTGGTGGGCGTGCCGGGTGGAACCCTGTCGGGCGCATGCGGGAGTCTGTCTGACTGTCTCTCCCCATTTCCAGCTTCAGAAAAAAAAAAAAAAAGAAAGCAGTATTCACTGACCAAAATCTCAGAAAATTCTCTCCACTTATAGAAGTTGAATGATTACTTTATAAGGACAAAGTTTTGTTAGCAGAATTTAAATCTACCCCAATACTTTGTAGACAGATGTTTTCCTCTGAGAAATGATAGATAACCAGCCCTTTAAAATGTGTCCAACAACACAGGAAATATATATATTCAATCACTTAAAACCTACTTATTTAAAATGAAACACAGCTGAATGGCCTTGCTCTATGAGGACACTTGAATTCTAATTATATTCAAGGAAAGAGATTTGCAACTCTGAGTTGCATTTTGGTTGTAACTGGTATGGAAAACATCTTAGAGTTTACAGTTTATGCACAAAAAAACTCATTACCAAAAATAAAATGCTTCTTAAATAAGGTTGCTTATCAACAGTGAATAAAATTCACCTCTTCCCGCTGATAAAGACTGGGCACAACTTGAATGTAGGACACTTGCAAGAAGCGGCAGGAGGTGAATTAGTTGTGCTGAATTTTTTCAGGGATGTCTCACTTTGTATTCAAGTCTCATACTCTGGATTCCTCACAAGGTAAACTAGTCAACTGGATGGCATATTGGGTGCGTTTATAATTCATGGTATTACAGTATGACAGTGAAGTGAAAATTAAATAGAAAAAGCTACATCTTGCTTTCTTATTGCCAAACAACATCCATCACAAATACATTAAATGTTGGCTCAGTACCTGGTTATTATCGTGACATTGATGAATCTTTGAAGTTGTGGAACCAGAAAGAATCTTGGAAATCACCCTCTTTACCATGCCATCCCCTCCCATTCAAACACATCCTGTCACCTCCAGTTCACAGAGGAAGAAAATGACAAGAAAAGTAAAGATATTGTACCAAAGAATGGAGAAGAAAATCCAGTAAATTGAGCTTCTACCACTTGTAAAACACACTAGCTATGGGTGTTGTGTGTTCCAAAATAGCCTTCTCAGGATGACGCCCCAAGGTCAGAATTGTTTCAATTTCTGCTCTTCTTTTATCTTGATTGTATAGCATACATAGAACCTAGCACTTAGTAGCTGTTCAATAAATATGTATGACATAAACAACTATCTCGTTGAAGACATAGCTATAGAGTAAGCTAATGGCAGGGTGTGGCTAAGAACCCTGTTTTCCTGACACACAGATCATGTGCTTTCCTTTGTGCCACAAAGCTATTCATAAGTGTTGGTTTGCAAACTTGGGAGCTTCTCAGGTGAAACTGACCCATATACTAAGGACAAGGAGAAACCAAAGAGAAAAGCAGACTGCTCCAGATTGGTAGGTAGCAAGTTTAATGAGCAAGGAACTTATATACAAGATTGTCTTGCATAGATAAGAGTAGATCTCTGCACCTACCAACTATAATCTTAAAAGTTTATATAAAGGCCTTAATGGGGTTCAGTACATATACTGTCTAGAGGTGTCAACAACACATTGTTGTGTTAAAGCAGCGTCCTTGAAAATGGCTCCTAGTATGAAAATGGTGGGTGGAATATTTATTCCAAGGAAAGGGGAGAGGGTGAGGATCTTCTAATTGCAGGAGTCCAACTTGAGGTTCAACAAGTGGTCATATCCTCTTGAGGACCTCCTCCCATACCAAAACTTATATTGGGTGTTTGCTTCCAAGGACAAGTGATGAGTCTTATTAAATTTACTCTTGAGAAAATATGCATGAAAAAAAATGCCTGTTTTATTTAAAGTTAAAACTTATTTTCTAGATTAGAGGTGATATCTGTTATTGTTTGCTGCTCAATGTATCTTTTTTGTTTTTGTTTTTTTTAAAAAAAACAAAGGTGAGAGAGAGTGAGAGAGAGAGACAGAGAGAGAGAGAAAGACTGACAAACAGACAGGATCAGATAGATAGTAAGGGGTAGAGATGAGAAGCATCAACTACTAGTTGCAGCATCTTAATTATTCATTGATTGCTTTCTCATATGTGCTTTAACTGAGGGGCTCCAGCTGAGAAAGTGACCACTTCCTTAAACCAGCAACCTTGGGCTCAAGCCACTGACCTTTGGGCTCAAGCCAGCGACCAGGGGGTCACATCTATGATCTCACACTCAAGCTGACAAGTCTGTGCTCAAACTGGTGAGCCCATACTCAAGGAGGCAACCTTGGGTTTTTGAACCTGAGTCCTCAGTGTCCCAGGTCAACACTCTATCAATGTATCTTTTAAAGCTATATTTCCAAAATAGTTTTAGAAATATACTTTAGTATTTACCAAGATAAAGTGTAGAATCACAAATAATTCAGTCTAAGCACCATGCACATAGTAGCTTAGCAAATTAAAAGTCTCAAAAAGAAGAGCAATCGGACTAAAAAAACTCTAACATCTCATTCAGTTCTAACATTATAAAACATCATTTACATTAAAAATTTTGGGAAAATGTGGAAATAGAATAAAAAATATATAAAAATGCATTAACTATTCATGACAGTAATAGTGAAAGAAATTATTAATAGAAAGTTGCAATTACATAGCACATTAAAATTTCAAAGCAAAGTTACATAGATAGGATTTTGTGATAATTAAATAATACATACACACAAACTTAGAACAAGGCCTGGCATATAGGAAGTACCAAAAAAGTTGTCTAGCCTTATTGTTATTATCTCTTATAGTAATAATCACATTTGGAAATTAAAGTTAGGAAACCATAAGCAAAAGAAGCAGAAGGACTTGATTTAAAATTTGGTTCTTCAACCTTCTAGCTGTGTGATCTTGAGAAACCTACCTAACAATTCTGAGTCAGTTTGCTCATCTACAAAATGACAGTAACAATAACTCTTTCTCACAGTTGTCACAAACGTTTAAAAAGATAGTGTCTGTAATATATTCAGTGTGATGAAAAGCAAAGACCTACAACCAAAATTATTCTACCCAGCAAAGCTATCATTTGGAATTAAAGAACAAACAGCAATCTTCCCAGACAAGAAAAACTAAATGAGTTTCTCACCACCAAAAACATGACAAGAAATGTTAAACAGTCTTCAAGAAGGAGAAGAAGAAGAAGAAGAAGAAGAAGAAGAAGAAGAAGAAGAAGAAGAAGAAGAAGAAGGAGAAGAAGAAGGAGAAGAAGGAGAAAAGACCAAAAATATGAATAACAAAATGGCAATAAATACATATGTATCAACAGTTATTTTAAATGCAAATAAATTAAATGTTCCAATTAAAAAACATGCAATAATTGAATGTATAACAAAACAAGACCCTTACATATACTTTCAACAAGAGACTCGCTACAGATTGAAAGACACACACAGACTGTAAGTAAAGGATGGAAAAAGATATTTCATGAAAATGGAAACAGGAGGAGGAAAAAATACCTGGGGTAGCCATACTTATACCAGAAAAATAGACTTTAAAACAAAGGCTATAAAAAAAGACAAACAAGAACCCAGCAATTTTATTTCTGGGTATTAATCTGAAGAAATTGAAAACACTAAATCAGAAAGCCATATAGCCCTGGCTGGTTTGCTCAGTGGTAGAACATTGGCCAGGCTTGTGAAAGTCCAGGGTTCAATTCCCGGTCAGGGCACAGAGGAGAAATGCCCATCTGCTTCTCCATCCTTCCCTCTCTCCTTCCTCTCTATCTCTCTCTTCCCCTTCCATAACCAAGGCATCACTGGATCAAAGTTGGCCCAGGTGCTGAGGATGGCTCCATGGCCTCTGCCTTAGGCACTAGAATGGCTCTGGCCACAAGGGAGCAATGCCCAAGATGGGCAGAGCATCAGCCCCTGGTGGGCATGCCGGGTGGATCCTGGTTGGGCACATGTGAGAATCTGACTGCCTCCCCGCTTCTAACTTTGGAAAAATATAAAAAATAAAATAAAAATAAATAAATAACAGAGCCATATATAGTATATATTTAATGCAGCATTATTTGTAACAGCCAAGATATGGAAGCAACCTTAGTGTCCATCAATAAATGAATGGATAAAGAAGAGGTGCATATATACAATGGAATATGACTCATCCATAAGCTGAGTGAAATATTATATATCAGACAGAGAAGACAAATGCCATATGATTTTACTTATATGGGAAATCAAAAAAACAAAATAAACAAACAAGCAAAACAGAAACAGACTAATAGACATAGAGAACAAAGTGATGATTGGCAGGTGGGAGGGAATCTGGGGAGATGGGTGAAGGGATTAAGAAGTAAAAATTGATAATTATAGAATAGGCACAAGAATGTAAAGTACTAAATAAAGAATATAGTCAGTAACATTGTAATAACACTGTATGGCAGGGGTCCCCAAACTTCTTACACAGGGGGCCAGTTCACTGTCCCTCAGACCGTTGGAGGGCCGGACTATAAAAAAAACTATGAACAAATCCCTATGTACACTGCACATATCTTATTTTAAAGTAAAAAGAACAAAATGGGAACAAATACAATATTTAAAATAAAGAACAAGTAAATTTAAATCAACATACTGACCAATATTTTAATAGGAACTATGGGCCTGGTTTTGGCTAATGAGATGGTCAATGTCTGGTTCCATATTTGTCACTGCTAGCTGTAACAAGTAAAATGACGCACTTCTGGAGCCATGATGCATGTGTCCCACATCACCGGAAGTAGTACTGTACATGAGCGATGCCACGCTTTGCGATACTGCCACATATAGTACTCCAGAAGCACAGGATGCATCCTCTCACTGATCACCAATGAAAGAAGTGCCCCTTCTGGAAGTGCAGCGGGGGCGGGATAAATGGCCTCAGGGGGCTGCATGCGGCCTGCGGGCCGTAGTTTGGTGACCCCTGCTGTATGGTGTCTGGTACTAGATTTATCAGCGTGATCACTTTGTAAGTTAAAAATGTCTAGTCCCAGGGTTGTACACTTGATACTAATATAATATTGACTGTCAACTCTAATTTAATTATTTAAAAACATGTTAAAAATAAATAAATATAGTATCTGGAATACCTAAACTTGTGCTAGACAATAGTAGAGACAAAATAAGTGTTGCCCATTTAATAGTATCATTGGTGTTAATAAGTCACATTGCCATGAAGTAATTCTTACTATCTCTGCCCTATTAAAGAGGAAATGGAAGCTTATAAAGGAAAAATAAGCCGAACCAATTCTCCTTAATGGATAGAACTGGTGCTGACACAGCCCTCCTGGTTCCTAAGTGGTCCAATTTCTGCTTGGACAAAACTACATGGTAGAAAATAGCCCTCTGTTGGTGAAGGCTTATAGGTCTATGTGTGACCTGTCTCAGCTAATGTCATTGACATTTTTGTAGGGGGTTTCCAAAGGCACAATGCCTTAAACAAATACTTTGCAAAAGTGCATTTCATGGAACAAAATTCTCCAGTGATACTATTCTCTTGTGATACTTTAAAAAAAAAAAAAAAAAGGAAGTAGGGTCCTGTCTATGGTGGTGCAGTGGATAGAGTGTTAACCTGGAACACTAAGTCACTGGTTTGAAAGCCCGGGCTTGACCAGTCAAGGCACATACGATAAGCAATCAACTAAAATTAAGCAATTACAATCTCTCTCTCTCTTTCTCTCTCTCTCTCTCATCAATAAAAAATTTAAAAAAAAATTAAGCGGGATGGGTTCCATATCTCAATTTAAGTATTCCACT
This sequence comes from Saccopteryx leptura, assembly GCF_036850995.1. NCBI lineage: Eukaryota > Metazoa > Chordata > Mammalia > Chiroptera > Emballonuridae > Saccopteryx > Saccopteryx leptura. The sequence goes on along the minus strand of NC_089503.1, from coordinate 32,139,826 downwards.
AAATTTTATATAAATTCACAAGACACACCAGCATGTCATAGGAGCTGCGTACATACTTAAAAAATAAATTAAACCATATTTAATCCTAAATTTAATCCCAAATTCCTGAACTATCTGAACACAGAACACCTAGTAAGAGCCAGCAAGACCTACATTGGGAAATACCACCTCTGTGACACTGGGAGTTATAGATACACCAGCACATTGTTGAGACAGATAAGGAACAGTAATGTAGATTTTTACTTTCCTCTCAACTCCACAATATATATACATACCTGATCTATTCATGCATCCTTATCTTTGAGACTCTTAAAAGCTTTGTTTAAAAATGTGAGCTGCAAAAATGAGAATGAGAATAAAAATGAAATATTGGACTAAGGTCTAGACTCTAGTCCTAATTTTAAAACTAACTTTTAACTTTGAGGCTTTCTTAACTTACGATAAAATCCTACCACTGCCACATTATAGTGACTATGTGACTTTGGGCAAGTCTGTACTCTCTCTGAGTCTCATTTACTCATTAGAGAAATGGAGGGATGATAACAAATACCTTTCATGATTGCTACCAAGTTGAATGGAAAACGAAGCTAATACCACCTACTTGGAAGGCTATTGTCAGGATTGATAATATTGCATAAAAAGTGCTCATCAGAGCTGGAGCGTGGTAGGTATTCAATAAAATTCAGCTGCAAGCATGACCACTTAACCATCCTTCATCATCACTTTTCTATCGGTAAACTGGAGTTGACACAGGACCTGCCCATCACTCAGGGTCACCCCATTCCTTCATTCACTCATTCATTTTTCCTTGTATCTTCATTTATTAAATGCTCGCTAACTATCTGCATCTGTTGGGGTGAGCACGTGGTAGAGATGAATAAGGCATACGCCTGGCATTCAAAGAGCACATCATCCTACAGAGAGGACAAATGTTTGTATGATACAATGGAAAGTGTTTCGGGCTACAGGAGAGCTGCGCAGCAGATGCTATGGGAGCTCGATCAAAGGGGAAAGTTATTTCTGCCAGAAACGGAGAAAGGAAAGTTGAGAATGTTTCAAAGAGAAAATAATCTTTGCATTGGCCTTTAGAGATTAAGGAAGAGTTCACAGGGCAGAGAAGCAATATCATTAAAAATTGCTTCCATTTATTGAGCTCTTTAAATATGCCAGGCATGTGTGAAATTATAAATTGAAGTGGTAAGCAGGGCTACTGTGGTATCACCATGTCAACCATCCTGATAGGTCACCTATGAAAACAGAATATTCTCTCTCTCTCTCTCTCTCTCTCTCTCCTTCTCTCTCTCTCTCTCTCTCTCTCTCTCTGTGTGTGTGTGTGTGTGTGTGTGTGTGTGTGTGTGTGTGTGTGTGACAGAGACAGACAGAGAGAGAGGGACAGATAGGGACAGACAGATAAGAAGGGAGAGAGATGAGAAGCATCAATTCTTCGTTGCGGCACCTTAGCTGTTCATTGATTGCTTTCTCATTTGTGCCTTGACGGGGGCGGTGGGGGGGCAGCTACAGCAGACCGACTAAAGAACCCTTGCTCAAGCCAGCGACCTTGGGCTCAAGGTGGTGAGCCTTGCTCAAACCAGATGAGCCCACACTCAAGCTGGCGACCTTGGGGTTTGGAACCTGGGTCCTCCGCGTCCCAGCCCGACACTTTATCCACTGCGCCATTGCCTGGTCAGGCAGAATATTTTCTTTATTATTTATTGATTTAAGAGAGAGAAAGGAAGGGAGAAAGAGAGAGAGAGAGACATTAATTTGTTGTTCTACTTATTCATGCATTCATTGGCTGATTCTTGTATGTGCCCTGACTGGGTACTGAACCAGCAACCTTGGCTTATCAGGACAGCAACTGAACTCTCCGGCCAGAGCCTCAGGATACCTTCTTTACTTCTCTATGCATTTCCTAAGTCCTTGCCTTCATTAATACATCTCTTTAAATTAGTGTTATTTTTCATATGTTCATGTATGTTATTTTAGTTCCTTATTCTAAATTTCAGTATCTTTTGTTTTAATTTTTAAAGAATTACATCCCCCTTTTAAACTATGCGAAGTACATATTTCATATGTTGTTGTTGTTGTTGTCTTTGGGTTTTGAGAAAGGAGGACATCTTCTCTACACCAGGTACGTCTAACACTAATTTGAGCTCATGGTTTCCACTTCCTGAGCATTAAAATTACATTGTTTCCTTAGAGTATTCCTTGGAGGGAATTAAAATTTCAAAGAAGTTCACATTCTCCAGTTTCCTTTTGGGACTGATTTCTTCAGTCTGCTGTATGTTGGTTCCCTCTAAGTCTGATCTCTGTACTAACCTAACCTTTCTATACTTTCTGTCCTTTCCAGGAAGAGTTGAGGGTCATAGTGAAGGTCTTACACAGTGAATAGAAAATAACTCACTCAAGTATCAAAGCATTCACCTGAACAGAGTATTCTAACTCCTATAGCTTGCTGGCCTTTAGAGGCAACTGTTTATAACCAACACTTTCCCCCTTCTATAGTAATTTGAATGACTGAAAATGACCCCCACTTTTTCACCTCACTCATGCATCCTTTTGACAAATGTTTAGTTCCCGGTGTATTTCTTGGCACTGATGATACTTGAGAAACAAAGTAAATTACTTACTCTGAGACTTAGTCATATTTTATTTTTTCATTTATGGAGAAGTGAAGGTAGAAACAGCTACCTTGAATTTTTGTTGCAAGGGTTAAAGGCAATATGCAGATAAAGCCCACAATAAAGTGACCGACACATGACTAATGAGAATAACAATATCACCACCCACACCAACAGTAACAGGAAGAGAAAAGTTAGACTTGGAGAGAAACATGAGGAAAACATTTTTTACATTCTGCCAGTAGCGATGGCAAGGTAGTTGTGACTAAGAGACCATAAACATAGAACTCCAAAAAATTTATTATAGAATGTGAAAATACTAAGAAAACAAAGCACAGAGAACTTGACAGAGCTGGGAGAGCTACTTGAGAACCAAGGGTACATTGAAATGGTTAAATCATAACCACAAAGAACTTCCTGGCATGCACAACTACAATTATAAAATTCCACAGAAAAGAATGTCCATTGGCACAATCTTTCATGCTTGCTACACCGTGCTATCAAAGTGGTGCTATCAAAGTGTAGTTATAGAAGAATTTAATCTTTTATTTTTTCCTTTGAAATAATTTTATTTTAGCTTTCTGTGAAAAAAATGTATTTTTCACTATAAAAATGAGAGATATAATTAGCATGATGAGGATACACTGACAACCTCCAAGACATACACCCAATTTGAGGTGAGAAACCTGCCACACAGTCACAATCTTGTAATCCAGGACACAAGGTGTTGGAAATCCACATGATGATGTTCCAAAAAGGCAATTTACCAAGTGATAACTCCAAAGAAAGGCTTGTCTGTCTCCTTCAACAGCTTTTGGAGCCAATAGACTCAACAGTAACAACTGACCCTCTGTTTCTTCCTAGAAGTGATTTTCTAGTCCCCTTGTTTGTACTATAGAATTTATACATCTAGAGAGAATTGACAGACTGGGTCCCTCTCTGGGCCCAGCTGTGCTTTTCGGATGAATTCTCTGCCTACAGGTGGGAGTTAAGAACAGAGCCGAGAAGTTGGTTGGTTGTTTGGCTGGATGACAGACTTCTGTTGATATTCCACAGCCAGAATCCTTTTTCTTGGCAGTTTAAGGGACAGAGGTGATAAAAGGAGTTAGAAGGCTCTTCTGCTTCACTAGATAACTGAGGTGGTTGTAAAAATATACCAGCATGCCTGTGAAAAGAGTCCCAGCATATAAACAAGACCGACCAGCTGAAGGTTTTCTCCTTGGTGTGACATGTTGACTGGCACCCTAATACTGCCTCCCCTAAATTCTTTCATCACCTGGTTTCTCCATCGTGATTTCTTTATCCCATTTCTCACTTCCACAGGCTCCTTTAGGAATCACTCTGAGTCTATTATCCTTAGACAAGGGAACATAAGGAGACATGTTCAGTAACTTAGATGACTTACTGGTAGGTCTCTTTCACTCTCCTTCTGCTGTGACCCAGAGTCCCAGTCCTAGGAAATAAACTTCTCTCCTATTTTTTGCTAAAGAGTCCACTTCCTGTGACAGGCTTGAAAGCCACAAAATGCAACTAATAAATTTGTGGATCTGGCTCAAGTTTCTGGGAAGAATGTTAGATATGTCAATTGGTTTTAATTGCTAAGCTGATCATTATAAATTATATTACTAAACTAATGAACTAAAAGAGGAATTCTTCCTTATGCAAACAGAATTTAAAAGAAATATAAAAGAGCCCCTGACTTTCTGGGTTAAAAAAAAAAAAGAATACTATTTCACATGTCTGTTCTCCCCAGGTAATAAAATCTTCTCAAAGTCAGAAGTGACCTCAGGGTAGAGATCAAAACAGCCATGCGGTTCTAGGATCCTATACTCAGACCTCAGAAAGATTGAAGGTGGAGGCTACCAAACACTTGCAATCTTAAAAATGTGGTTACACAGCAGTCATACATGCAGCTCAAGATAGAGAAATATCTGTCACACAAAGAATTATGGATATGGCTTTTGGGGCATAACACTAAGCACAATCAGATTTATTAAAAAAAAAACAACCCACAAAATTTGTATGAATAATTTACCAGCTTGGACTAAAGGAAATAGTTTAAAATGAAGAGAGGCCCATAGTTTCCCAAAGTCTATAAGCAATAAGCAGGATGGCTAAGCCTCCTAGTGGTAAACATGGAATATTAATTATATTTCAGCAAGCATAGCCAGCAGTCCAGAGGTCATAGTCAAGAGCAAAAGAGAACAGACTAAAAAATTACTCCCAGGAAGCAGAAGTTGGTTCTAAATTAATCTAAGCATATGTTCCCTCCCACAAACAAGAGCACTGTCAACATGAGTACCCCAAGTTTGGTGCTACAATTGTAATGAGACATTTATCCCAATTGGGGATGATCCCAGCTATGAATCTTCCGATGGAGGTGATAGTATTTCTCATGTGGGAGAAATGTGAATAATTTGTGGCCTGAGAGTCAGAAATTTGCCAAATTTACTAGTATGTTATAAAATATGGCCCTGTTCTTCCGTTCTTACTATATAAGCCTCATTGCAATACGGCTTTGCCATTTCTCTCATTAGTAATGCCAAGTCGACTTTCTCATGCCTTGCTTCTGGGCTGGTCTGTGACCAGCTTTGACCAAAAGAAAGTGGAGAAAGCCATTTTAAGCCCAAGTCTCAATTGGCATTGTAGGTTCTTTCCTCTCATAATCTGAAATTGCAATGCTGTGGAAAAGAACAGAAGGGAAAACCATGAGGGTAGGAAGAGGCCCGTCATCTAGGCTGTTCGGGGCTTCCCATCTGACCCATTAGGGGCCTGTGGCTGCATGAAATCTGCAGAAAAACCACCAGTCAACCCACGGAATCATGAGATATAGTAAATTAAGTTTTTTAAAAGCCACTAAGTTTGAGGTTTTGGTTTGGTGGTTTGTTATACATTCATAGATCATTTAAATATCATGTGATACATTATGAAAGTCCTTAGTCTCCATCTATCTCTCACTCATCTGTGATAGAGAAATGATAATGTCAATTTTACCCTCTTTCCATGGATATTGGGATAATTAAAGGTGATCCTGAGTATTTAAATAAAACCAAATAATAATGCTTTGCGTTATATTGCCTCTTATATTTTCCAAAATCAGTTTACAAGCAAATAATACAGTGATATTCGACCATATTTTAATTCTTGGCTACAAACTTCTCAGAAAGAAGATCTGAATCAATAGTAGTAAGGAAGTGTAATAACTCAAGAGCAGGTGAAAGAAGGAAGAAAGGGAGGGAGAGAAACAAAGAAAAGAAGGAGGGATACAAAAAGGAAAAGGACAAAGTTAACACAAACTGTCAGCTAAACCAGACAGTAGTCACTGAAATGAAAAAAAAAAAATTTCTTTACTAAAGTATAAAATTTTGGGTGAGTTATACTTTGATGTCCCAGAAGCACAGATATTAGTATTAGAAATGTTTTTTAAAAGATATGGGGTTTGCCCTGGCAGGTTGGCTCAGTGGTAGAGCATCAGCCTGGCGTGCGGAAGTCCCGGGTTCGATTCCCGGCGGCCAGGGCACACAGGAGAAGCGCCCATCTGCTTCTCCACCCCTCCCCCTCTCCTTCCTCTCTGTCTCTCTCTTCCCCTCCCGCAGCCAAGGCTCCATTGGAGCAAAGATGGCCCGGGCACTGGGGATGGCTCCTTGGCCTCTGCCCCAGGCACTGGAGTGGCTCTGGTTGCGACAGAGCAATGCCCCGGAGGGGCAGAGCATCGCCCCCTGGTGGGCAGGGCGTCACCCCCTGGTGGGCGTGCCGGGTGGATCCCGGTAGGGCACATGCAGGAGTCTGTCTGTCTCTCCCTGTTTCCAGCTTCAGAAAAAAAAAAAAAAAAAAAGGATATGGAGTTTGACTTCCTGTATGAATCTAGGCAAGTGAAAATCAATGCTTGATTGAACATAGGAAAGAATAATTTGCTTTCTCTTTAAGTTATATATATTTACTCAGTGCAGTTTAAAATGCTAGATTTTTCTTTTTTCACCCTAAATCTAACAGTTCACACAGAAAAAGTCCCACCAGAGACTCTCATTTTTATCCGAATCAGAGTTTTCCAGATACTGGCCTCAAATTAGATTGACCGGCAAATCCTGTGGTGTTTGATGAAAATGCATACACTTAGTCTATTTACTCTGACCTAGCTAATCTCAGAGTGGCTATCTCAGAGTGGGTATCCACATGTGGTATTCTAACTATGTGCTAGGTCATTCTTATGTGTACTAACATGTGAAAGCTCTACCTTTTATACTCTAAGCCCCTCTGGGAAAGGAACAGAAATATAATTTGATATTGTGTCCCCAGCCTTTGACATAGTATCTGACACATATGGAGAAACAATAATTTTTTCCAAAAAAAATGAGTGAATGAAAGAGTGAATTATGAATAAATGACATATATATATATATGTGTGTGTGTGTATATATATATATATATATATATATATAGTTTTAATATTTGAAAACTACCATGTCTTAGTCACTGCTTTAGTGTATATATCACATTTCAATGGGGCCAAGCCCATATACCATATAAAACTACCAGGTAAAAAATGTCTGAAGCTTTATTTATTTTCCCTTGTTTTCACCAACTTCACTTATTTTCTTTCTCAGATTCTGCAACCAGCCCTTTAGTCAAAGAAAATTTTAGAAACATAGTCTAATAATACTCTGGACCCAGTTCCTTACACATGGTAGGTGGTCAACACAAAATTGTTAAAAGATTTTGTTTTGAAATTTTTGCTGGTCTACTTCTTATTACTTGTTATATAGTCTGAGTAGTTGGGTCTCTGTTCTGATAACTGAGATTTTAGTCAATAATTTGTCCTGAAAAACTTTCCAAAACTCTAGACTCTAGTATAAGGACTTGTCAATCTTTTACCAAAATCCTCAGATAGGACACCTAACCCGAACATACCCAGCTCAGTGTTCATTTTCTTTGAACAGCTGCCGGATGATATAGCCACCTTCCCAGAACCCAAATGGTACCTCCAACTTGAGTAACCCCTCTCTATGATCTACTCACCAAATCCCTGAAGGCAAATGATGGCTTGATCCCATTGTTTTCCTATTTCCTCAGAATATCACGTCCTAGCTTCTTTACCATTGACAGGTCTAACTTCAAATTCTGTTCCCTTGTAGGCTGATTTTTTTCCCCCTGACATGGAATAATATTCTCATATCCTAAACTGACTGCTTTATTCATATACAATCCATGGAAGAGAGAACAATATGCCTTGGAAATAATAAAAGGCTAGGGAATTGTTCCTCTAATTTGATTTGAGAGCTGAGAGTTTAAACTAATTATATCCTATTTTCCCTTTCTAATTGAGCTTGGAATTTAGAGTCAACCAGAAATAGACTTGAAAATGGATCTACTTTTTACACCTGAAAACTTATTTAACTCAGCCAAGTAGCAGTCTTATCTGTAAAATGGGAACACTATTCACTAAATGGGAACACTATTCACTGGGATAATGCATTTTGCAGCATTCTAGGTACATTGTGAATGCTTGATAAATGGCAGTATTATTAGGACTCTCTGTATGGCTGTTCCCCAGGAAACTGTCATCTTACGAATGGCAACAGGGTGTTAGGAAGCTGTGGGCATCTTTCAGTATCCTGTATGATAAGAATGTGTTTGGATTACACTGGTGTATAACTTCTCTTGCCTAAAAATAGAATACCTTCTGCTTTATGTCAGGATCTATCTTTATTTAATTAGCAGCTTCTCTGAAAGCCACAGACAATTCAGCAGAACCACTATGTCTGCAGCTTGCTCTTTGACCCCCTAAAGGACCACAGGGGCTAATTTTATTCCACTGGCTGGTACATCAGACCACACATCCCCCCACATCCCTCCCAGCTCTCCTTGTCCCTATCTCTTCTCCCTCATTCATACATGTATCATTCCTCTCTATGGAGGAGGAGATCATAGAAACCACCATGCTTATGATAATTGATCAATCAATTTATTCGTTTCAAGTAAGTGACCAAATAATCAGAAGCTTACAAATATATTGCAAAACAACTTATGCTGGTTGGAAAATTGGTGTTTTGATTTCTCTCTGTGAGTAGAAAGGCAACAGCCCAGGCAGATATAAATTGGTAAGTTGCATACTGTTGAGTAAATACTAATATTTGGCCCTGATACAAAGTCTAATTTAAAAGAGAGTTGCTTCTATCCACCTCCCCCAAGTCTAAGGGTCATGGATTTGGTGAATCAAAGGGGGAATTTAAGGATTAATAGTGATAAAGAAAAGGCAATGATGATAAAAATGATTATAGGTTACATTTACTGCATTTACTGAGTATTCACTATGTATCACCTATCATATTAATGAATTAACATGTACTAAAACACTTAATTTGAAGAAATTATAGAAAGTGTGAACTTCATAAAAGGGGGAAACTGTGTTGCTGCAAGTTTGAGTACTATGTCTGATGTCCCACAGCTAGTGGGTGACCGAGCCAGGATCTCAACACCGACAATCTGGCTCCAGAGCCCTGGAATGAGCTTCCATTATACTCAATATGCAGATCAGCAAACCTTTTGGTCAAGTGCCACACAGTCGCTAGTTTAGGCTTTCGGAGCCATAATGTCTCTGTAGAAACCAGTCAACTGCACTGATGTAGTACAAAAGTGTCCACAGACAATAATAGGTAAATGAATGAGCTTGGCTGTGTTCCGATAAAAGTTCATTTACAGAAGTAGGTGCCTCGGCAGACCCTGCTCATGACAATGTGTGCTCTGAGTCTCATTCTTCCAGGTGCCGAGCAATCTCCTCCATAAATTTGACACTATGTGTGTTTCATTCACAAATGAAAGCTCTGCCTCCCCTACGCTCTTACCAGACTTCCCCTTTGGCCCCAGGTAACCATGGAGCCTGAAGAAGAAGCTGCAATTCTACTCTTGTTCTAAAGGAAGCCTGTAAAATATTAGCGTGTGACTGGTAGCCTGGACAAAGCTGGGTCAGAGAGAATATGTCTGTTCTCTCACCTCTTTGTTCACTCTTTGACATTTTCTGTGAACAAAGAGAAGGAAAATAAAGATATGGTTTTGTTTGTTTTTTACCAAACTGAAATCCTTAAACAACCACCCAAACAGGCTAAAAACAGTTCTGATATACCCTTCCACCTCATTGTTAGTTATTGCACCAAAACTACTGAATAATTAACTGACCACTATTTATTGTAGCATACAGCTTTCTTAGTAAGTGATTAGTCCTGACTAAACAGAGTGGCTTTTTCCTACAGTGAATAAACTCCCAAGTCAGACCACCTGGATTCAAACATTGCTCCGACACTTTCTAACTGTGTGGCCTTGGACAAATTAACTCATGTTACTGAATGTCAGTTTACACATCTATAAAATAAGAGCAATTGTTAAACTCATATCGTCTGGTAAAGATTGAATGAGCTAATATGTACATGTGAAGTGCTTAGAAAAGCTGCTGGTGCAGGATGTTAGCTATTTTTATTAAAGCCCATAAGGAAAAGAGTTCTTAATCTTGTCATTTGTTGTTAAGAAAATACTGGTTGAGTGCATATATCAGACAAGGGTCCTGCTTGGACATTGTTCTTAATAACAATGTGTCAGCCCTTAAGGAATGTAAAATCTAGTAGTCATTAAAACTTGGAGTGATTTCAAGGAGGTTTTAGGAAATGATTTACAAGTTTCATTAAAACATTGTAAGCATAGTTGCCTTAGTTCTGTTTCCCTTCTTATATACCATAGGCATCCATTGAAAGCCTCAAATACATAAGACCTTAATATAGAGAAGAAAACATAAGAAGGTGTAGCTATCTTAGGTGGAGAAATGAATAGAATATGATGATGATTCTGGAGTGGATTTTTTTTTTTTTTGGAAAAGCTAGAAGAGCAAACATTGCAAAACTGCAATAAAAAATAATTATTTTCTTGCACTACAATGAAAGTCATGACACTGAAAAATCTCATAACCCTCAGCAGTCAAATTCTGTTAGGAAAAATGCTAAGTGAGATTCACAATTCCGAGGTGGAACTGGGCTCTAGTGATGTTAAAAAGGGTTAGTTTGTGACAGTGGTTAAGAATTATGCCATTTACAACAGATACAACCTTAGGAAGAACCATAATCTCAATAAATCTGTTTTCTCATCTGTAAAATAAATATGAAAATGATAATGGCACCTGGCTAGTGGTGGCACAGTGGATAGAATGTCAACCCAGGAGGCAGAGGGTCCCCAGTTCAAAACCCCAAGGTCGCTGGTTTGAGCACAGGATCATTGACATAATCCCAAGGTTGCTGACTTGAGCCCAAAAGTTGCTGGCTTGAAGCCCAAAATTCCTGGCTTGAGTTCAAGGTCTCTGGCTCAGCTTGAACCCATCCTCAAGGCATGTATGAGAAGCAATCAAATTAACAACTAAAGTACCACAACTATGAGTTGATGCTTCTCATCTCTCTCTTCCCTCCCTCTCTCCCCTTCTGGTCTCTCTCTCAAATCATTTAAAAAAATGATAATGGCTACTTCATTGTGTTCTTATACAATGTAAATGAGATAGTGCATGTAAACTTCCTTAGCATAGGGCTAATTCAAAACATAGCATTTGTCATTACCCTACCTTCCTATGATGACTTTCTAAAATGGTTTATATGAGTAAGAGGTCAGTCAGGTTCTACCTGATTTCTTAATGGCACTTACTGACATAAACACATAGAGAAGCAAAACTTTCATTACTAAGTCTAAGGAGGATCTTAAAAATTACGTTTTCTTGTGAAGGGATTGGAAAGTACAACTTGATAGTTATAAAATAGTCACAGAGGTATAAAGTCCAGCAGACGGAATATAGTCCACAATGTTGTAGTAACTGTGTATAGTGCCAGGTGGGTACTGGAAATATCAGGGAGAACACTTTGTAAATTATATGATTGTCTAACCTCTATGCTGTACACTGGAAAGTAATATAAAATAAAACTGAATGTAAACTGTAATTGAAAAATACCATTTGAAAAAATTATCTTTTCAATCTTATTTTTTTCTGCATGAAATATATAGGACAAAGACATCAAGTGACTTTCCCAAGGTTGTATAAGCAATAGAGATGGGATAAACATGAGTCCTGTGTTCTCAGAGAAAGAAGGAACATCCACAGTGCAGGTAGCAACTTTACGAAGAACTCCAGCACCCATAACTAATAGAAATAGAAAAGAATTTGAAGACAACGTGTAGGGACAAGGGTTTTAAGGAGGAAAAGATGCATGCTTTTAAGATATATGGTATAAAGAAAAAAATAACTGCTAATAACATTATGATTCAGAATAGTGTCCTAGATAATCCAATGCTAAGAAACTCATTTAGCAATCAAAGGTCTTTTGCTTGGACACTTAGCTACAGGTCCAAGTACAATGATGAGTGTTCTAATAATCACTATTGGCAAATATAGCCACATTGGCCTACCAGGTAAGGAGGATATAATTTATGTTAATAGACTCTATTTTTTTCCTAACAATAAAATTAGGACATTTATTCTCAAAATTGTTATTTTTCCCTATAAACAGTGATGAATGCAAGTATTTCTTTTTGAGATGGGGGTTAACCTTTATCTTTGTCACATTTAGTTCTTCAACAGGAAGTATATACTAGCACCAGGAAACCCTCCCCCATGAGTAGACAATATGTTTAACTACCTGATGTTATACTTGTTATTCTCATCTCCTAAATCGTAATTTACAAACCCTATTATATTACACATAGCTACTAGTAAAAATATTTTGAGCATACATTTCCCAATAAATATATGCATTGGTTTGTTTATAAATTATGCACAGGTACTATGCGAGTTGAACAGATTATGCATATTGATAATACATGAACCAAAATAGTACTTTAAGTAAAAAGTAAACAATAAATATTAATGTAGAGTCTAATATTATTTTCTCCCTCATAGATCACTTTGAACTTTTAGACCACTGGTCTATGTCATGCAAACAGTTATAAGCATCCTCTATAATGAATTCTATTTTATTTTCTTCTTACTTATAGTTCTATCAGAATACATTTGGACCAGGGTTTTTTTCCTGCTCTTCTAGCTCTTGATAAGACATACTGCAAGTTAAGAGCTAACACAGAGCCAAGCAGAGTGCTGAGACAACAGCTTAGAAACACACAGATCTCCTATTTATGGAGAGTTATTCAGCTCTGAAAGTTATATGCACTATGGGGGTGGGGACCCAAACATCACCTAAAAATCTTCCCATTAATTTATATAGGAAAAAAATAAGTTATGCCTCAACCCCAAACTCTCAACATATTTCTAAATATGACTAAAACATACACATACAAAATGGCTCTAGAGAATTAACAAACTTTCAAGTTAGAATATAAAATACTCAGGCTATAGGTCTGCAAATATCAAATAATACAGTAATTTTTAAGAATTACATACAGTAACATTTCACTTTCATTGCAATCATTTTCTCATTCGTTTTGCTTCCTTATAATTGTCATAAACACTTCCTTGTGTTTCAGGGTCACATTGCACAATTAACTCTTGGCAAAAACTTGGCAACAATATGAAAGACATTCAGGACAAACGCCCAGGGGCAGAGAATGGCTCACCTTGAGTGTGATACTGGGATGCCTTTCTTAGCACCTGACGCAATTATCCTCCCTATCTTCCTTGTTGACACTTATTGCACTTTATACTTTTCAAAATATTTATTATGCTTTTGACATTCTTTTAATTGATTTTGCAATGTAACTCAAGGTTTTTCTTAAACATCATTTTATTTGAAATGCTTTATTGAACTCTAGGGACAAAGATATACATTTTCTAATTCAAAAATAGGCTGGAACATTTTGGAATTGAGAGTGTTGTAAGCTCCAGGAAGATTGACTATTAAACACTAAAAGACATCATTCCATTAGGAAATGTTACCTAAAGAGACATTCTATAGGGAATATCTGGACAATGTTGCCTATAGTTAGCTATTTATACATAATGTCTATACTGAAAATCCATAAAATAATGTGTACTTTTTTTTTTTACCACTCAGCATCAATTCACCCATTTTTAGTAATAGCAATTTCATTTTATTTTGTGAAACTACTCATCACTCATTGTTAGTCCTTATGATTTGGGTGGGACTAGATAATTATAGCTATTGGACCCTGGACAGGCCAATTACAGTACATGAAATCTACTGTCATGATTTATATTCACGGACAGAAAGGTAAATACACAGTCCAAACCAATGCAGTGGTATTCAATTCCAGGTATATGTTTGTTTCAGAGAGAAGATAACATTGCAATTTTTAAAAGTCCTTTATTATTAAACTGCTAAACTGTAAGTGTAATGAACCAGAAATACTTTAAAGTAAAAGCTTATCTAGGAATAGAGTCAACATAGGGTAACATAAACAAAGATAAGGAGTCACATAAGTCCAGCTGGTCCTAAAGTCAGTTACCTCTGGAGATTTGGACTATGTTTTTTTGTTTTGCTATTATTTCTTTATTTATTTATTATTTATCTTTGCAAAAGCCACATTGATTTAGACTATCAGGCAGGCTATAGAAACAAGATTGTAGTAATAAGAAAACCCAGTGTCTTAACAGAACCAAGATTCATTTCTCAATCACACAAAATCTGGAGTAGACAACTCTCTCAAAGTCCTCCATGCAATGACTCAAGGACCCAGGCTGATGCATCATGTGGTTTGCACAACTACCACCAAGGGCTTGATGGGGCACCTTGAGGGACTGCAGTCTTCTTAAATACTTTGACTTAGATGTTACATGCATCATTCAAAAACATAGTTTTGGGTATTAGTAACTGAGTGTCCTGATTAATACTGAAATATTTTTTAAGTAAATTTTAAATATTTCTTTTCCATACTGAAAAGATTTTAAATATTTCTTTTCCAATCTTTACTGAAAAGAGGATTGACAAAGAAAGTTATAAGGGCAAGATACAGTTAGAAAAAAAGATAAAACTGTGTCTCTTTGGAAAGAGTATGCCTTCTATAAAATACTGGATAAATGTCTCAAACAACTCATCTGATGGATGCACATGAACACTGTTCATCTCGTCACTTTCCAGAAATGGTATTATTTGCCCAAACAACACAGCATTATGTACCTAACCCAGATATCCTGTCATCACCCTCTTTCAGTACTCCATCCTAGCATCAATCACATTGTGTAGTTGAGAAATGATACTGACAACTTGGCCTCAGCTGTGAGGTACAGTATTTAGAGTCCTCATTCATCTCTGTCAGCTCCACCATCAACTTTGTCGCCATTCTCAGCAGCATCCCCGTGTTCTGGCCAACAAGCCATAGTACTATGAGTTTAATCTTTTCAGCTCCATTTATTCAAAAAATCTTAGCAGTATGTTCTCTCCTTTCTGACTGACAGTATATAAACCCAGGCCCTCATCATCTGGCTCCTGGCTCAGTTCAATAACCTTCTTTTTGGTTCTCTTGATTTTAGGCTCACCTCTCTCTGACCCATCTGGTACACCCTTGCTGGTCTAATTTTACACAAACAGCTACAACATATTCATTCTTATTATTTCATTCATTTTTCAGTGGGTCCTTATTTTCTATTGAAGGCATGTAAACTTTTGCTCCTCATTTTATTAATATGACTCCATACTTTGACACAAGCTAATGAAGCACTATTTCAAACATTTATCTGTTATCCTACACAAGAGTGTCTCCAAAGAATCTTATGCGAATATCCTCAGTGGGGTTGATGGTATGACCTGTTGGTTTGTTAGAAGAAAGTTTATTTGGAAGAAAACAATCTGTGATCTTGAATCTAAGGAAATACTACCAGCAGTAGACATGGACTCAAGGGTGGATAATCAGCAGTCTAACTGTTCAGAGATATGGTGAAATCAGGTATTAGATTTAAAGGAGTCCATACTATAAATAAAGGTAATAGTGTAAAAGTCTCCAAGATAATGAGTAATTAAAAACAAAAAAATCCCTCAACATCACCTCTTGACTATAATTAGACTGGACTTTTTAAAAGGATAGACTTTTTGGTAGATGACTATTCGTATCTCCATAAATCTGTTATTAAAATAATTATGTCTCAATTACAGTACAATCCTCAGTGCAAAATATATGAGCTATAATAATATTTGTCGAAGTTCAGAGTATAGTCTCTAAAAGCTTTTTTTCTAGTTTTACTGAGTTATAACTCACATACCGCACTGTGTAAGTTTATGGTGTACAGCATAGTGATTTGACCTACATATATTGTATAATGATTACTACAATAAGTTTAGTTAAACACATCACTTTATATAGATACAAAAAAAGAAAGAAAGATTGTGTATTTTTGTTTGTTTTTCAGAGTTTTATATATTGTGAAAGGTAGTTTACATGTGAAGTCCAGGTCCTACATACAAAGATTATGATTTAATAAGTCTATAGCAGGATACTGAGAAGTGTACTTTTATTAATTGGTCTATGAGACAGTATAGGTATCCCATGGCCCATACTTCAAAATAATACTACTAATAATACTGGTCTAACAGCAACCAGTTATGAAGAGAAGCTGACCATTGCAGGAGGACTTGTCAAAGTACCAGTCAAATGTATCAGTCAGGAAAAAATTCAAGATTTTTGAATGGGAGTATAATCAGAAATATAATAAAGACACATTTTATTCAGACTACCAAATATGGCAGATGCAGTGGTTAGGGCAAAGTTGCAGTTCATTAACTACAAGAGTATTCGTAAGTCTGACGCAAGGGACTCAAATGACTAGAGTTTTATAAGGCTTAATACAACAAGACCAATGTGCACCCCACTTATTCATGGGTATCATATAACAATCTTACACTGTCCAATTTGGATTTAAGTGACCCGGCAACTGCCATAGGTAGCTGCTGGTTGACAACCTCAGGGCTGGCACTCAGTGAAAAGGCTGGAAGTAAGGCCATCCACTGGGATGGCCAACAGTGCAAATACCCATAGTGGTTGCTGTTTCCCTACATTAGGAGCCTTTACATGCTCGTATACCATCTCTGATGAATAGAGTGTCCAGAGTGACAGAGCATTAGATGGAATATGTGCCCATAAGGTCAGCTATGAGCATTTAAATATTGCCTACCAGCATAATCTGTGATTTCAATGATTTTAATCCAAGTCATTTTAAAAGTCACTATTCAATATAAGATCTTATGCCTCTTTTATTTCTTATTCTTTCTTATTAGACTTTACAGCCAGCAATTATCTATTCTACATCGTTTAGCTCTACACTGTTTCTTTCCCTTGACTAACTTATCATGTATTTATTTAGTAAACATTTCTTGAACACTTCATTGAGCTAAAATGGCAAGGAAAAGTCCCTTACTCTCAAAGGGCCTGAGAGTCTCATATAACAACACTTTCCCTAAATAAGTAAGGAGTATTTTAGTCATGGGCTGGACCATATATCCTAGCTGTGTCCATTTTAACATTCACCACAGCAAAACTCAGTGTTGTGTTTGAATACATTTTTGCTGATTTTTAAACACTTATATTAAATCCTGAACTTTTTTTTTTTAATTTTACTAGGGTGACATCAATAAATCAGGGTACATATGTTCAAAGAAAACATGTCCAGGTTATCTTGTCAATCAATTATGTTGCATACCCATCACCCAAACCCTGAACTTTTAATGAAAATATTCCAGGCACTGTGATTTAAATTATGCCACAGGATGGCCAGGGTTTATAATCTCTAACATGGGGCATGCCAATATCTATAATTAGTTTATACCTTTGCACTGAAATTAAAAGTTGGTTCTGTACCTTAGAAGTTATCCAATACTTGGGTTCTTACTATCAAGCAGACTGACAGGAGTGGTTCCTAGATAGAGGAATTATGTGAGTACCAGAGAGGCTTTTATAGATTCAGTGTGAAAAATCACCTAGTGTCACCATATCTGTGTGAAGATGATATTTAATTAAGGGGGGTAAAGGGTCAAAGGGGAGAAAAACTAGCAGGGAATTTGTTTTTTGACATGAATAGTCCAAACAAGACAGCTGGGAGATAAAATTTTTAACTTTTCAATCAACTTGCAGAAAAACAAGGTGCTAAATTGGCCGCCTGAACTCATTACAAACACCAGCAGAACATTACGAGTTGGAGTCACATTTACGAAAATGATTTATTCACCACCCTCGTATGCATTTCTATCAACCAACTTTAGTAGGTTGTGTGGCATTCAGTGTCAATTATGAAATAAATGGTGAAGTCTGGAATGTAAAGGGGGGTGTGTGTGATGGGCACTGTGCTTGACAAAAATCACTCTTGATCTCTCTGGATTCTATAGTTATCATTATATTTGAATCTGGACTTTCCAGTAAAGGAAGAGAAGATTTACCTTCCTAGATGTAACTTCCTATACTTCTTATGAGCACTATGCTTATAGACTAAGTCACTTTTGAAATGTCTTTGGTAAGACATCTGAGGGCAGCAATGCTTTATTTTCCAAGATTTTTTTTCATCTATAAGATTAAGAAGACTCAGAGTTTCAAATAATTGAATTATTTATTCAGTCAAATGTTTACTTAAGTATTAAGATACTGTGCTGTTACATCAAACTAATACATAAAATGAGACAATTTTAAGAGGAAGAAATAATGCTCTCCATGTCCTTTAAAACCATTATTCAGACTTAATGGATTTAGTCCATATGAGAGGATTATTTAAAATAATGTTACATAACTGTGCTTCACTTAAGAGGCTAAGAACATCATTTTGTAGAGGTGATTCACAATCCATCTCAAAATTATTAAGAACCAACAAATACCAAATATTGTATGTTACCTGTAATTACAATAACGTTTTGGATATATGTCATGACTTAGCAAAACCCAGTCCAAGTTCATGATCATGGCCTTGATGTGAACAAATGAAGCATATTCCAATAACAATGTATTTGGAGGCTCTCCTCTTATGCTACTAATGAGCTTCTTTCTTAACATATTGAACAGCAGAACTCTATGCTGCCATAATGCACCCCTCACTCTGCAGAAATCAACTTCCTACAATGTCAAAGCTATTGCTCTATTTTTCCTTCAATCCTCTCTTTATAAAAGTAAACTTAAAACAGAGAGATTAATGGGATCAATTATATCCTCTAATGTTACTTGTTGATCTTGAAATTGCTGCTGGCAATCATGTCCCTCCTCTACTATTCATTCTAAATTCCCTCATGTTCAGTTATCACCTCTGCAGGTCTTGGTGGCTTACCTGTATCACCTAACCTTCATGCCTAAAGGGTCCAAGTACCTTCTAATCACCCACATCAACAGCAATGCCAGGCCTATACCCAAGACATGGCTATAGACACACAAAGGGAAAAATCTCTGTAGAAGCAGCAATATCTATAGAGACCTTAAAACTTGACACTTTGTACTCTGGCTGGGTGGCTCAGTGGATAAAGTATCATTCCAGTGTACCAAGGTCTGGGTTTGATCCCTGGTCAGGGTATGTACAAGAAGCAATCAATGAGTAAACAACTAAATGAAACAACTAAATAGAACAACAAATTGATGTTTCTCTCTCTTTTCCTTCCTCTCTCTCCCCCTCTCTTTCTCTGTCAAATCAATGAAAAAATTAAAAAGAAAAAAAGTTATCCCTTTCCTGTCCTTCACACCAGGATCTCAGGTAGACTGGTTAGCAGCTGCTTCTCTGATCCTCTGACTTACCGTTTCCAGAACTCCACTTCCCCACTGTAAGGCCAAGGGCCACTGCCATCTTGGCCTTGCACATACAGGTTCCCATTGGTTTTGTACAGATGGTCAAGAAACAGCGGAGCCAAAAAACAGTGGGCCATTCCTGTATTAAAGTCTTGCACTGGCTGATAAGAAAACACATAGGGTTTCCAAAGCCACTGATACATTCTTTGGTTCCACAACCAGGAGAATCTTCTCCAGTTTCTCCTAGAATAAAGGCCTCACCAGTCTTAGTGAAGCTCACAAAGTC
This sequence comes from Saccopteryx leptura, assembly GCF_036850995.1. Lineage (NCBI taxonomy): Eukaryota > Metazoa > Chordata > Mammalia > Chiroptera > Emballonuridae > Saccopteryx > Saccopteryx leptura. The sequence continues at coordinate 32,120,242 of NC_089503.1, read as the reverse complement.
CCTCACCTCCAGTTCCCCATCTGTACACCTTCTCTTTCCCTGCCAACATGGCCTCTTTCTCATCACTCTGGATTCTCTCTGCTTCTTCTGCTCCTCTCTGCAAACATGGCTCCTTTCTGTCTCTTCTCCTTCTCTTCTTCAAAACTTTTTGGCATGAAAACCTCTCCTCCAGCAAACATTAGCAAAACAATGACTCTTCCCAAGCAGGAAGGTAATTTGCAATTTCATAGAACACATAACCCTGGTGCTGCTCAGCCTCCAATGCAAACAATAAGCAAGCAAACATAAAAATCATATTTTACAAACTTATTTGACCTACACCCATCTTCTCCTCCATTTGTCTAAAATCAAATTTCTATAACCAACCCTCAGTTTCCATAAACTTATAGTGGCTCTGTTTGCTGACTGATAGAAAGATGTCACAATTCTTATGCCTGCTATAAAGCTCTGGACAGATTTGATACCTAAATATAAAAGCTAAATATGTAAAAAGTATTAAAAACTTTTAGGAACTTATTTTTTGTTGTCATATGGGTTTTATTATTGATAACACTTCTTAGCCAAAGTAAGTATTTTGTGCTTTTGAGTGCTCTGAACCTCTTATAGAGTCTTGAATAACAAAGGACCTTAAAAAGTACTTCCTCTATGTCCTTGTGAGGCAGATGAGAAAACAGATGTCAGGGATGTCAAGTATTTGCTGACTTGAATCAGTGATTTCCCATTCTGTTAAGAGCAGATTTCTCCATCAGTTTTCTTAACTGATCAAAAGAAATGCAATCTAACTCAGTGGATTCATTTAATTTCAAATGTCTGGATCTATATTGTAAACAGTTTCCTTTTATTATCCATGGTCCTCTTACTTATTCTTTGCTCTACTTCTTCTTTGACCCCCATGCTACTTGGATATGTGGCATGCAATGTGAATTTGCATTGCTCTTGTTTTACTTAAGTATTAATGTGTGCATATATATTATATATACACACACATATTCTTTTTCTTAAATGAGAAGGAGGGAGGCAGAGAGACAGATTGTCACATGCGCCTTGACTAGAATCTACCTGGCAAACTCCATATGGGATGATGCTCTGCCCATGTAGGGTGGTTGCTCTGTTGCTTGTCAACCAAGCTATTTTAGTGCCTGAGGTGAGGCCATGGAGCCATCCTCAGCACCAGTAGCCAACTTGCTTCAATTGAGCCATAGCTGCTAGAGGTGAAGAGAGAGATGGAGAGAAGGGAGAAAGGGAGGGGTGGAGAAGCAGATGGTCATTTCTCTTGTGTGCCCTGACCAGGAATTGAACCCAGGACATCTACAATGGGGCCAACGCTCTATCACTTGGCTAAATGGCCTGGGCCACCCAAATATAGTCTAAGAAATGTCTCTGTTTCTCATTTTCACCTTAAATAATAAGATATACAATTCCTAGTCATATAGAAGATCCAGTTCATTTCTTATAACATGCTGTATTAGTAATATCCATTCTGTGTTAGCTTTGTTTACAAGTTATTTCAATGATAATGAAATAGGGAAAAATTGGTGACAATTGGATTTCTCATGAATAAAACTATTAAATGAATGGAGCACTGAAATCTATTTAGGCAGAGGAAATACACTTCGTTATGACAAGTTGTCACTGCATGCTGATGAGTACCCACCGGAATATAATTGTTAGAAATGAAAGTTCCAGGTACCCAAAATACCTGTAGGCAGCCTTTTCTTAGGTCAGCATTGGAAAGTTTTAGAAATGATACATTGCTCTCTCCCAATAAACTGGTAATACAGTGGCCTTCTCCAAAATTAAATCTTGTCTAGCCTGAGAAAGAAGATGTATTTTTAAAAACACTTCACCTGTCTTCCACTTTTTCCTTTGCTCAGGATATTCTCAGGATAGTTTCTTTGTATTATAACTAGAAATCAGTAAATTTCATCATTTATTTTAAAGGGTGTGTTAACTACACATTTTAGTTTTTTAATATTTATTTTTTCAACATTTTCTGACTTCCTCCTATATGTCAGCCTTGGTGGAAAATGTTGGGGATATGGAATGAAAGAAAGGCTCTAAATTTTGTGAGAATACTACCTCTTATTAACCAACAAATCTATGCCTTAAATTTACCTGATATAGGACAAGTGCTCAATAAATAAATCATTTTGGGGATTGATTGGTTGATTGATTGACTGAAAAGTCAATTGATTGACTGAGTGACTTTAGTTGTAAGTTCACTCTGGCGGAGATAATTACATTATTGTAATTATCACTATTTGTGATCACAGTGATATCAATGCATACTAGAGGAAGCAGATAAGAGGAAATGTCTAATTAATATTCTGATTTAGGTATTCCATTATACTGCCTGACCAGACATTGGCACAGTGGCTAGAGCGTCAGTGTGAAATGTTGAGGACCCAGGTTCAAAGACCCAAGGTCACCAGCTTGAGAGCGAGCTCAGCAGCTTGAGCACGGGGTCGCCAAATTGAGAGTGGGATCACAGATATGACCCATGGTCGCTGGCTTGAGCCCAAAGGCCACTGGCTTAAAGCCCAAGGTCGCTGGCTGGAGCAGGGGGTCACTTGCTCTGCTTTAGCCCCCCCCCCAGTCAAGACACATATGAGAAAGCAATCAATGAACAGCTAAGGTGCTACAACAAAGAATTAATGCTTCTCATCTCTCTCTTCCTGTCTGTCTGTCCCTGTCTCTCCATCTCTCTCTCTCTTTCTCTCTCTCTCTCTCTCTCTCTCTCATTTGCTTAAAAGAAAGAAAAGGAGTCCCACTATAGAAAATAAGTTAGGTGCCATTTCTGGGCAACTGAAGAAAGAAACCCATGAACAGTAATGCAATGAAGACGGTCATATGCGATCTGTCCAGAAGGGCAATAGGAGGAAAGAATGTTCGAATGTTTAAGAACTCCAGCTATGTACAAAATGCTGCTTTCCAAAAAGAAGAAAAACAGAGGAAACATCATGGACACAGACAACAGTGTGTTGATTGCTGAAGGGAGGTAAAAGAGGGTAAGGGGGCATAAATGGTGATGGATGGGGACTTGACCTGGGTGGTGAACACACAAAATAGTCTACAGATGATATGCTGTAGAATTATGAACCTGAAGGCTGTATAATATTGCTAGCCAGTGTCATGCCAATAAATTCAATAAAAAAATAAATTAAATTAATTATATTGCTGGAAAACACACACACACACACACACACACACACACCCAAAACACGCTACTTTCAGTATTTGCCATTCTTCATTGAGACTTCAAAGAGCAAGAAAAAAAAGCAAAATAGCTTTGCTAAAAACGTAGAATTTATAGAACAACACTGAGGCCTTATAGTCTAATGAGCCTTGTTGGAATATATGTATTTAAGCTTCTTCCAAACAGACAGAATAAAAACAAAAACTGGCCAAAAGCCAGCTAATGAAACAAACAAAATAAACACCATTTCACTTCATTACTTATCTTTTTCTTGGCTTTGTCAGTGAATCAGGGCAGGGGGTGGGGGCAGTTGACTATAAAAGTTGCTGGCAAAGCATCTAAAGATCTGTGTCCTGGCAAAAGAGACAGAGAGCAAATCAGTAAGTTCATACTCATAGGCTGCTGTCATATTTTGCCTTATTTACAATAAGGTCTAAAACTCCTGCTGGTAAATCATAAACATTTTAAATTCATTTAGAAAATCAAGAATATCTAGAGTAGTAGGGAAAATATGAAATTTAAATCTAAAATTAAACCCACGAGTATAAACAATTCAACCAAGAGCCAGGTGTTGGATGGAAAACCAACTCAATCGGCGCCACTCAGTGCTATTTTAGCTGCTAGCAGATACCGTTTCGGGAGTCTGGGAAGCACAGCTTGCCGTACCCGAGAGATTGAGTTTACATCCCCAACTTAAAATAGAGCCTTTCCTGGTTATGTCGTTGTTATTTTAAGAAATATGACAGCCCCATCTGCCTCCCATATGAGAAGTCACTCTTTCCAAGATGTCACTGAATTTATGCCTGTAACCCCAAACTAACAGGAAAAGGAAATATCATTCTCTCCCATCTCTTTCCAAGAAAGGTTGAATGTGCAATAGTCTAGCACTCTTTCCAAGAAGATAACCAAAGATTTTTTTCTACAAATATATATAAAAATATGTCAATCTCCAAAGAGTATAAAAGGTAAAAAAAAAAAAAAAAAAAAAAAAGTAGCCATGCCCACAATGATTATTTTTACCCGAAGATTTCCCTGCCAAACCTTCACTAATCGCTCACATGAATTATCTCATTTAATCTAATCCTTACGAACTCTAGAAAATTAGTTACAGCTATAATTACTTAGTAGATGAAAAAAAATGTCTTAGAGCAGTCAAGATACTGGTACATAAAGATAGCAAAGTTACCGAATGAGGATTACATCCCACATTTTTCAGATGCCAAATTTCGTGCTCTTAACTATTCTAATATAGTATCTCTATAATAACATTACTCCCTTGATCACAGTCTTTTCACAGTTCCCATCATTGGTAGCAAAGTTCCTCACTCTGCTATAAGCTGGCTGAGGGTAGAATTCTGGGTGCCTACAAACAAGGATGAGGGAAAATTACATCTTTATTTTCACCAACCTCTGATGCACTTTAGCACATCCTCCTCTTATGAATGTAAGTGGAACACCATGGCAGTATTGGTGGCACTTCTAACTTTGTCACTAATAAAAACCACAGATCTTTACAGTTACAAAAGATCTCAAAATATTATTTACTGTCATCACAATTTTTGTAATTATGTCAGTTGTTAGGCCTGCCACTAAACCTTATCATTTAAAGCATGGATAAAGGATATATTATGAAATCACAATATAAAAAATATTTTGGTTCCATTCACAGGCTATTTTTTGAAATCCTAATAATCTTGTTTGGTTGCATTTAAAAATATTATTCTGAGAAGGAATTCATTAGGCTTCAAGTGGACTGCCAAAGAGGTATGTAGCACACAAAAATTTAAGAAATTTTGCTCCATAAAATATAATCCAAACTTTCTTATATCCAAACATTTTATGGAGTATATTGGACAAAGAGCCTTTCCTGGCCCAAGTTGAGCCCATCATCCTCTTTATTGATAAATTTGGAGATGGAATTCAGGATTGAGTCATCTTCTCTTGGGAACATAATTTTGATGTTGTTGGGTTGTGGACTTTTGTGTGCTGTGTTTCCACTCTGGGGCCAAAGTAGCCTGTACGTGTTATGGGGGTAAAGCTAAATAAATATATCCATAAACAGAAAAGTCAGTAGGATTCAGTCACCTCCATTGCCTTACTATCTCTCCCCAGACTTAAAATACGGTTTTTCTAAGTGATTATCCTCCAGCTTTCTGTTCTCTTCCAAGTCTGTCCTGCTTATCATTAAGCACACGAGGTTAATCTTCCTAAACAATGACTATTCACATGACATCACTCTTCTAAATACTTCCATGACTCCTCATTGTCTACAAACCAAACGAAGTTCAGATTCCTCAACAAATTCACAGTCAGGAATTTCCATTTAATGGACCCACCTTGCCTTTGCAACTTAGTCTCTGAATTTCTTTCTCTCTGTCATCTTGTATTATAGCTAACTTGGAGCAATCACTGTTTCATGTTAGTGGCCCTAGACTTTCCTTCCTCTGTGTTTTATTATTATTATTAATTTTAATGGGGTGAATTGATAAATCAGGGTACATATGTTCAGAGAAAACATCTCCAGATTATTTTACATTTGATTATGTTGCATACCCTTCAACCAAAGTCAAATTGTCTTCCATCACCTTCTATCTGTTTTTTGTGCCCCTCCCCTCCCCTCATCCCCTCCCTCTCCTCCCCCCTCAGTAACCATCACACTCTTGTCCATGTCTCTGAGTGTCATTTTTATGTCCCATCTATATATGGAATCATATAGTTCTTAGTTTTTTCTGATTTACTTATTTCACTCAGTATAATGTTATCAAGATCCATCCATGTTATTGTAAATGATCCAATGTCATCATTTCTTATGGCTGAGTAGTATTCCATAGTATATATGTACCAAACTTTTGAATCCACTCATCCACTGACGGACACATGGGCTGTTTCCAGATCTTCGCTATTGGGAAAATTGAACATCCACTTGCAAAAAAATGAAACTAGACCACCAACTTACATCATTCACAAAAATAAACTCAAAATGGATAAAAGACTTAAATGTAAGCCGTGAAACCATAAGCATCTTAGAAGAAAACATAGGCAGTAAGCTCTTCGACATCTCTCACAGCAATATATTTGCTGATTTACCTCCACAGGCAAGTGAAATAAAAGACAGGATAAACAAATGGGACTATATCAAACTAAAAAGCTTTTGCACAGCTAAAGACAATAAGAACAGAATAAAAAGACAAACTACACAATGGGAGAACATATTCGACAATATGTCTGATAAGGGGTTAATAACCAAAATTTATAAAGAACTTGTAAAACTCTACACCAGGAAGACAAACAATCCAACCTTCCTCTGTGTTTTAATTACACTCTTCCCTGTGCCTGGGATTCCTCTTTAATACTCATATATCTAAACCAAATTTACTTGTCAAGGTCCAGCACAAATGCAAGCAGCATCATCCAGTCCTAATCCCTGATTCTTCCTAGTTGCAATAAAATCTATTTTCTGAACTTTATTTATAATTCACCAAACCTTCCACTGGCCTAATAAAGTAATAGCAAACTGAGCATTTATTCTATGCCAAGCACTGCTAAACACTTTAATTGAATTATCCTATTCAATGGTCACAACCATCCTATGAAGTACAAATTATTCTTGTGCCATTATACTGATGAATAAACTCAGGTTACTAACAATTAAAGTATGTTGCAAAAATGTGGAAAAACTAACCTTCAAACAAGGCAGTTTGATTTTAGAAACCTTGAGCCATGCTCCATTATTCTGCTGTCTCAAATAGACTGTAAGCTCACTGAAAACAGTTCTGAGTTTGGTATAACTTCAGGGCCTATGGCTATATGCAATGCCCAGTAGTGTTCTGGGTATATAATCTGTGCTCAATAAAGATTCGGGCGAATCATTTTTAGACATTTACCTAGGAATCACAATGTTTGAGACAAACTGAAATATAGAAAAAAATAATCTCTTCTTCTAAAAAAACTTTTATCCCTTTTTAGTAGTGTTATCTATCATCTGTGATTTTAACTTTTTAAAATATATTTTCTAAGCTAAGTAAAGTATATAACACTGTGGCTACACTTAATGCTCAGTTCATACTAATGGTAGATTTTTTGTTTGTTCATTTGTTTTCTTGCTGCTATTGCTCTTATTACCACAGTGAGTTAGAAAGAAATGTTTAAAAGTCCCATTGCACATCCGAGAATACTGAATTTTCAGCAGGTTGACCAAGATGGTATAGATTATGGTCTGGCTGGTTTCAAAGCCACAGCTGAAACTAGAGGCTTTTCATTTTTAGCCTGCAGTTCAAACCCACAGAGCCCACAGCCATCACCTAATCTCAGGAATCACATCTACCTCTTTAACAAAGGGTAGAAATGAAATCCATTCATTACTGGCCTGTGACAGTAGCATTTAGAAATTCAATTTCTATGATCATCTTTATTCATTTATTTAAAACACAACTTGTAGTGGAAAAAAATTGAAGACAATTTATGTTCTTAACTTGCACCAGAAAATTCAAGATGTTATGCAACTTCAATTTTTAAATAGCATTTTCTTTCACCTCAGAATCACAAGCTTAGGAAAAATAACCAACCTTTGTTTTGAAGTCCCCGGCTTTTGTCATTTCATGGCAAGTTTTAAAATGCTTAAAGATAACATCTTTGATTCATTCTGGCTGGAAAAAATGAAGCCAGTCTAATTTAAACAAATGTTGGTATTCCAACTTCAAAAGATATATACTGCTAAGTCATTCCCTATTTATGATCTACCATCTTTTCTGAGGAACAAAAACATTCTGCATAGACTAAATGGACAGAAGGGGAAAATTTAAATTTAACAGCTTTTTTTGCAACAGATATGCCTTCCTCTAGAGACAGTTCCAATGATCTTAACTACAATAAGAAGTTAATCATTACCCTGGCTGGGTAGGTCAGTTGGTTAGAGCGTCACCCTTGTATGCAAAGGTTGTGGCTCAGTTCCCGGTCAGGGCACATACAAGAATCAACCAATTAATGTATAAATAAGTGAAACGACAAATCAATGTTTCTCTCTTTCTCTCTCAAAAATCAATACATTTTTTTAAAAAAGTTAACTGTTAGTAGTAGCTTTTCCTCTGCCAACTTTTTGAGGATCAGTCCTCAAACAAGCCAACTGCCTTCAAAGTAAATAAAGATTCAGTGCAGGGATGGAAAAACGAAAGCACTCGAGCTGAAAACAAGGACTCAAGTGTTTAATATTCCATTTGATCTCTGACTTTCACTGGGACTCAAAACAGATGACAAATTAACCTTAATTTGAACTCAACAACTGTCTTCTCTCCCACTTCATTCTCACTCTATGCCCCTCCTTTTCTCTAATAGGATCCTCTTTCAGCATGTGCCCCCTCTGTTCATGACACCATGATGTCCTGATGTACCCAGTCACTGTGTTCCTTCATTATCCCTAAAAACACCTCTGTTCAACTGCACTGACCCCTCTCCTAACAACTGCCCAAGTACTAAGGAATTAGGTCTTTTTCATACTATTTGTTGGCTTGTTTGTCACAAGCAAAAATAATGATCCCCATCACTGAGCTATATAAAATAGAGGGGATCAATTCTTTTAAACTAGAAGGTAACACGGTGCAACGGGAATATCATATTCATCAGCAACAATATGGCTTCAGCTTGTGATGGGCTTGGCCATCTGTCAGACCTTAGCTAGCATTCCCGCTTCTGAGATTGCTAAACCTTCATTTCAGACCACCATCTTCCTGGCCTTGCAAGCATAGCCAAGAAAGGGAACTGAAAACTGGAGTTCTGATAGCACCATATCATAGAGACTTGTTGTTCACATCAAAATCAACTGCCACCCCTTGTATTATTTTGTCAATTTTATAGTTTTTAAATAATTAGAAGAATGTTGCTTCCAATGATCCCAGCTTTGTTGATTGTTCTCTTTGACTGCATCATACAAGTACTCTTCTAACAGAAAAACAGCGAGACAGAGAGAAGATGATGTGAATTTAGCTTCTGGCCAGACTTCAGGTAACAGAGAAATTCCAGAATTACTGTAGATGATGTCACCTTGACTGGAACAAGCTCTTTAGATTAAGACAGCTCTCTCCAAAGTGAAAGCAAATCATCCATCAAAGTATCAAAGAAGTATTAGAATTTCTTTTCCTATTTTTTTATCTCATTGTATCAAAATTTTATCTTACATATATTTTATCTGTAAAAAGAATGTTGATAAAGTGATAAATTTGTATAATTTTGTTTTAAAAATTAATGTGCAAATATTTACGTAAGCTCAAAACTGTTTTTTTTTTTACCTAGATTGGTGTCTCAAAAATATTTGGAACCTACTGGATTAATACATTATTAAAATAACAGAAAGAATTTTTGATGTATAATAACATCCCAGTTCATCACTTTTGTTGAGCCATTTACCCTTTCCCATGGACTCACAGTAAAAGCCGTTTTTCTGCTTTTATATAAATATGTAGTCCAGTTGAGAAGAGTAAAGGCTAGGGTGATTAAAATTCTGGCCACACCATTACTGTGAAAACATAAACTTCAGATTTTTACATTCCTCTAAACTAGAAACCTCATCACTCCTTAGAATCGTACCTTCTTACTCTGATACTAACTGCTCCCCAAACACTGCTGATTTTTACCCCTCAGTTCTGCCTCAGTCTGTCCCTCCACTTCATTTTCCCTGCAGCTTTGCCACACTGCACACTGTCAATGGTGGGCCTTCCCCTGTCTGGACTTGTCTTCAGTGACTGGGCCTATGTTTACTCCCTTAACTTGAGTACTTACCACTTCTCATCTCACTGTCTGCCATAGCCCTTGCCTTTTTTTTTTATTTATTCATTTTAGAAAGGAGAGGGAGAGACAGAGAGAGAGAGAGACAGAAAGAGAGAGAGAGAGAGAGAGAGGAGAGACAGAGAGAGAGAAGGGGGGAGCAGCTAGAAGCATCAACTCCCATATGTGCCTTGACCAGGCAAGCACAGGGTTTCGAACCGGCGACCTCAGCATTTCCAGGTCGACGCTTTATCAACTGCGCCACCACAGGTCAGGCCACCCTTGCCTTTTATTGCCTCTTTTCAATCTATTTTTCTCCGAGTTATACATCTAAAAGACATCTTTGAGCATGACCCACACATGTATTTCTGAAATTCTCCTATGGTTTACCATTGCCTTTAAGATAAAGTTTGAGTTCTTTTGCATGGAATAGCACATGTATTTTTACAATTTAAGCCCAGCTTCATCTCCCAATATTCTCCTTACCTTTATACCCTTGAAATACCACATTTGTTGTCATGCCTCACACATACCTAGTGTTTTTTGGATCTCCATGCTTTTGTGAATTATCTCCAATGCCTAGGATGCCCTTCCTTCCCTGCTTTCAACCTTTACTTGCCTGGTTAACTCCTGTTCCTTCTTCAAGACTCAGCTCTGTTCCAGTCTCATGGAAAACTTACTGTGACCTTCACACTTGACTCAGTCTCCTGTTAGACCTTTATCACTTTATTTAATTTATCGAATGTATTCTCACCATATTATAGTCATAGGATCTGTTAATGTGTCAGTCTCTTCCCCTAGATTGGGAAATCTTGAAAGTCAAGAACTTTCTCTTACAGTTTTTATATGCTCAGTGCCTAACAAATAATATGAGCTCAAAAATGTTGATTAAACTGAACTGAACATTTACTTTTATTTCTCCAGAATGTCTTGTAATAGGTGATACAGGAGTTTACCTAGGGCACGTATAACCATAGCCTCAGTCAACACATCCCTCTGTATTGAGCTAGTTCACAGTTTACACATGTGGGTAAGCCCACAAGTGAAAAATAAAAGCCCCTTTCTCACTCAAGTATTTTCTAAAGAACATGGATTCTGGTAATTCAAGGTTTCTTGTTCTGCTGCACTTTGATAGATTTAGATTTGCATGTTTTGCTCAGGAACTGAAAACAGCTACAATTCTATGCACAAGAAAGAAAGTAGAGCTGGGAGGGATAACCTGGGAAGGAGGAGAGGAGAGACATAAACGAACTGGCAGGAAGGTAGGTAATTGAGTGCTGTAAGAGTAGGAGCCTCCCATTGCCCACTCTGCCCCTACACCTTCAGTTAATATTACTCATTCACAAAATATGTGGCATGAATAATATTTTTTTCAAAACTGAAGAAAAGGATAAAGATTAAGCATATATGCTTGTCAGGGTGAGAGTAGAGAAGAGCATGAGACCAAAAGTCCATGGAAAGAGTAGCAATCCTAAAATATCTGAATTTCTCAGCCATGGAAATGACTGGGATTGAAACTGATCATATCTAGAAGCAAGAGAGCCCTGGCTAACATCTGGACTCCCAAAGAAGGAATAAGAGAAAAGAAGAGGAGGAGAAGGTGGAGGAGAGGGAGAAGGAGAAGAAAGGGAGGGAGAGGAGGAAAAGGAGGAGAAAATGGTGTAATGCACAATCCTTACAGTCTATGCATTTGAAAAGACATGCTAGGAATTCACTGAAGGGGTTTGCTAATTAAGCAATAGAGCAAATGCAAACGAAAACTAACAGAGCATCATCAGATTCTAGAGATAATGCTGGGCCAGGTTAACCAAGAAAAGCCTTTTTGGGAAAAGCAGAATTAAAACCGGTTGCTTAGTGATCTGAAGAAATGAGTTAACTGGACATAATTTAGACAGGGACTGACCACAGGCTCAAAAGCTGCAGTTAAAAAAGAAAAGCAATCAATCTGACTAGAGCAGAGGGTGTCTTTGAGATAAATAAAATATTTTTCATCAAGAAATATAGCATCTCACCTCTTTGAACTGATATCAAATAGCTTAGCAGTAAGATCAAATGCTTTCATTTAGCTATCAATCATCTCATCACTAATTTTTATGCTCTAAAAAGTCAAGCCACTGTATTAAGAACTTTAAGGAATGAGAATACCCTGAGCATCTAGGACTAATAATTTTGAATCTCCCCTATGGCGATTTACTAAACACAGTATTTGAATTACTTTATGTGACGAAAACAATTCTTTCTTATATTATAGTTTGAAGACTGATCTGGCACTTTACACAACATTAAAGTCTTTCTAAGTCTTTGGTATCATCAGGGCTCAATTTCTTGTATTGGGATCTAGAAGATGAGGTAACTAGATAATGTTTTGTCAAGCTCCAGTAAAATTATAAAGAATTCCACCCATTGGCCCTGGCCAGTTGGCTCAGCGGTAGAGTGTCGGTTCAGTATGTGGAAGTCCTGGGTTCAATTCCTGATCAGGGCACACAGGAGAGGTGTCCATCTGCTTCTCCACCCTTCCCTCTCTCCTTCCTCTCTCTCTCTTCCCCTCCCGCATCCAAGGCTCCATTGGAGCAAAGTTGGCCTGGGTGCTGAGGACGGCTCCGTGGCCTCTGCCTCAGGTGCTAAAATGGCTCCTCCGGCTGCAACCAAGCAACACCCCAGATGGGCAGAGCATCGCCCCCTAGTGGATATGCCAGGTAGATCCTGGTTGGGTGAATGCTGGAGTCTGACTGCCTCTCTGCTTCTAATTTCAGAAAAATACAAAAACAAAAACAAACAAACAAACAAAAAAGAATTCCGCCCATCATTTTATTAGCACTGTAGGTGCTGTTTATATCAGATATTCTAAGTTGAATTTTCTTACATGTTTCTCATATAGAGGAATGGTTAAGAGGTTCTGGAAAACCACTGCCTCAGTTCAAATCATGGTTTAGCTCCAACTCTGGGCAAGTTTACTTCATTTGTCTCTGCAACTCTTTCCTCATCTGTAAAATGTTGTTGCTAATAACAGTACCTACTTTGTTTGTATGGATTAAGTGAACTAATGCTAACACATGTGTTATATTTACAATTAGGTTTAGTTATGAGACTCAAAGACCCAGATAAAGAAATCTACAGGTGAGTCATATGGTATAGTGACTCCAGGATATCAGTGAGCCAGGCTCGTTCTCTCTTGTTTCTCTACAGTTCTTAGTTTTTATTCTCACAGTCATCTGTCATTTCATCATCCTAGAGAGTGTGGTGAAACCTGGACACATCACATTTCAGGCAGCAGAGGGAAAGGGCAAAGGAGAGAGTATTACTTATCTATGGGGGACCCTGGTTAGATACCCCATACACAGCAGCCTTACAATTATCTCACCAAGCAAAACTTACATGATCTACAGTGAAAGAGATTAGGGAAGGGATAGAGGATGGTTACTGTAATCATTTTACTTGTTTTATTAAATTGTTTTTAAAAATCCTACAGCCTACAGATTTTTTATCTACAATCCCATTGTCATGAAAATAAAGTTACATACAAACCTTACTTAGAATCCCAATTAGTTGCATGATAATCAAATAAAGATTTCATATGCCATTTGATCACTGAAATTATAAATCCCCTTTCTGGGTCCACCTAATGACTGTCTCATTCTCATTAAATAGACTGTCAATACTAGTTGCACCAAGATGAACCTAAAACTATTTTTTGCCTCAGAGTGACCCACTGCAAGCAAGCCTCACTTTGAAAAAATATAGTTATGCATTTGGAAAATCCAGATTTATTTGTTGTCTTAAACTAAGAACTTTCCAGTTTACTTAATTCCCATATACCATGATTCTTCATAAGTTTAAAATAGAATATCTTAAGTTCTTAGCACAGTAAATAGTACAAAAAAACATGCTTATAAATGATTAGCCTGCAATATTTCATCTGTTATTCTGAACTAACATAAAAGTCCATGCTTCCAATTTGTTTTTCTGCCCAATAAATTCATTACTTGGGATATAATTAATGTACCATTACTTCAATATCACTGACTCATATACTTAGTCATATAGCTCACATGGTCAGAATAAAAACTTTCTAGAAGTGAATTGTTGGAAAAGTAGAGGTCTTAAAGCAGCAAAATTACTTGTCATTCAATAGATAATATCTTCAGGAATTAAGGTGCCTGTTCCAGTCAAGAATAGAGCTGCTCTGAAAAATGCACGGTTAACTTTGCTATTTCTTTTCCTAGGAATAAAATGACTTTGCATCACTGTCTTGGACAAAAATTTGTGTTCATGTTCAAAATGGCTAGAAGTAACCAAAAATAGAATTTTATAACCATATCCTCCAAAAATTAGGTATCAGAAATCTAACTCCAATGAGGGCTGATGATGGTTCAGGAATTTACTATCGATATGTTAGTGTTTGGTGGAAATAATTTTTAAAAATTGGGAGCAGAATGTTTAGAACTAGAAATAGAACTAAAATGGGTGATAGACTATGGATATTTTTGCAAGGCAACTTTAGGAAATCTTAAGAAAGGCAAAGCAAACTGTATCCAAGCCAGGGCTTAAAATTCTGAGTTGGTTATGGAGAAAAAATAATATGCCTATAAAAGGACAGTGAGGAGGATTGATAAAAACCAGCTTTTATGATGTGTTCTGTTGTGTTCTTATGTACTGTGTCATAAAGTACTTAATCCTGCAAATTGGAAAATTATTTTGGAAAAAAACCCTGAAAATATAGTTTAGTATTCATGGTTATTTCTCCCCAGCAATTTAGGCTAAAAAGATGAAAGAAAAAAGATTTCTTAATTCTTTTTTCCATTTAGAGAAAATAATCTAAAAATATAGTAGAATATAGGTCATAAGAGTCATTTATTCCTTTATAGATTATAAGCAATGGCACACAAAATAAAAAAATTTCTAAGGAGTATGTGTTCTATGTTTAAGATATTTATCAAAAGCTGATATGTGGGAAGGGCGAGTTTTCTTGTCTGTGGTCATATCTGCTAGTATTGAATAGTGAGAGCTAAGAGTTAAATTTTCTAAAATTTTTCCAACTAGTTTTTAAACACAGCTACTATTAAAAAAATTAATAATGTGTAAACTTACAATTAAAAATTATATTTAAAAAGGTAATATATATTTAAAACTTATTATTTCTTAATTAGTTTTATTTATTGTATTTTACTCTTAATTATGTTCTTGAGGTCATTTACATCTATTTTATCTGTATAATGAAAATGTTATGTAATGATAGATTCTGTGCATCTCTTCCCAATTCCATGTTCAATGACATCTCATTGGTAACTTGAAATTGGCCATGTGTGAGTACTGATACCACAGAAACCATCAAATCAAGGGTTGATTTATTGTTTTGTTGAGTGTCTAGACTTGAAGTGATGGAAATATTAATAATTAAGATCACATTTGAAGTGGATAATGTTATAGCTATTATATTATGAGTGTACCCCCAGAGTGAGAAAATATTCCAGTATTCCAAAACTATTATTCAATTCAGTAAAAAAGTCACTGACATGACTGAAGAATGAACAAAGTTGCAACTGACGTCTTCATTGTTCCACTTTTATCTTACTCATTAACGTAAATGAAAACATCAATCAACATTTATGTTGGGTCTACACTCATTTATCAGTGTCATGAGTGACTCCTTTGTCAAATCTGAGAGTAACCAAGCATTTACTTATAGTCTGATTTTTTCATATGACAGTTGAATTGCAACCATAGGTAGAATGCAGATAGAAGAGTTTAACAAAAGCAACAAAGCATTTGTTGATAATCAATAGATTATGTGGAATTTACAATAAAGAATGCTGTGTGTTTATTTCATTAATATTTGTAAATTTCCTATGCAGTCTTTATATAATTAAAGTTTTTATAAATTTAAGTACATGTATACTGTATATGTGCACTGTTCCTAAAGCCTGTTCATAAACATCTGCAGCATAGCACTGTCGATATCTAAGTTACAAAGCGCTCCTCTAAACGTATGCTATATCAATAATAGTACAGCTTGAGGCTCCAAGTATTTAATCAATCTATTCTTGAATCCATTTCTATTTTTACCCTGCCTTTCCTTCTGCCCTTAGTGGTAACAGTTATTATGGTATAAATTACTGCTTCTTTCAGATTGGTTGAACATTTTAGGTATAGTATTTAAGACTTTGATAAAATTATGTTCCTCCTCCTCATATTTTTCCCATTTTTGAATCCATCTATCTCAATCACACCACTTCTTGGCTTCTATTATTTCAAAATGAAGATCCCTCGCCTAACTGATGAGGCCTATGTCTTTGTTTCTGTTACTCAGAAATCCTCAGATTAAAACGTGATATGAATCCATTTGATCAAAGTCTTTTCCAGATTATCCACTAACACTTCCAAGATCTAGAATCTAGGAAACCTGGAGAAACTTATGCCAGCATCAGAGGAATTAATAACAAGAGACAAGTTCTACTCTCAATCCTGTGCCAGAGACTACAAATGGCAGATGAATAAAAATATCAAAATCCAATCAGAAATGAGACCATATTGGGAATGAGAAAAAACAATGAGAATACTGGAACATGATCAAGAAGGCTTTCCAGCGCCTGTAGATTAACATTGACAATTTTTCAAATTGAGGTGCATCTGTAAGTAATTGGCTGGAAGTATTTCTTTCATTTTTGAAATATTTATAATATCTGTAACATACTATGCCCAGTGTTTAGTGCTATGGATACAATAGTGAGCAAGATATATTTAGTGCCTGATGTCAAGGAGCTTACTCCCTAAGGTTGGGAGGGATTACACTGTCATTCTGCTTTTTTAAAGAAACATTTGTTTTCTATTTCTATTGCAGTACTTGTCTTTTCTTTGGCTTTCTTTAGTGGTATACCATTCAAGACTATTCTGAGATTTCAAATATTTCTACATGTGTATATTACTACAGCCTATTAATTGAGTGTTATTTTCATCTACTCTCTCGTTATTCTTCTTTGCTTCTTCAAACTTACTCTCTGACCACATATTTTGCTAGTTTCCTACTCCTTCACTCTACTAAGCCACACTAGCCTCTTTGTTATTCCTCAGACATGCTAGGCACACTCTAAATTTGGGAACTCTACACTGAATATTCTGTATGCGTGAAAACTTCTTCCTAGTAGATATTCACATCCTTGAAATCTTAGTTCAGTGTCACTTTCGTGATAAGACTTGCCCCAAAGACCTGTGCCGGTTATTGTGTATCAACCTGGCAAGGCTATGGTGCCCATGTCAAACACCAGTCTAGATGTTTCTGTGAAGGCATATTGTAGATGTGATTAACATTTACAATCAGTGGACTTGATGTAAAAGAGGTTACTTTCAACAATATGAGTGGGACTCATCCAATCGTTGAGGGTCTTAAGAGCAAACATTGAGGTTTTCAGGAAAAGAAAGCACTCTGCTTCAATATTGTAATATAGACCCTGGCTGAGTTTCCAATCTGTTGGTCTGACCTACAGATCTCATTACTTGCCAGCCCCTACAAACACATGAGCTAATTCCTGTCTGTCTCTGTCTCTTTCAATATATGTTTATGTCTCACTAATATATATAAAGATTTCATATTTAAAGAAAAAATTAAAAAAGTGTGTGTGTGTGTGTGTGTGTGTGTGTGTGTGTGTGTGTAGAACCAATAGGAGAATCCTGATATACTACCCTACTTAAAATGGCACTCCTTGGAACTTCCAATTCCCCTTATTTTTCTATACTCATCCTCCTCCGTATAATTCTCCACACTAAGACATATTCTTTAACTTACCTTTTTTAGTTTATGATTTGTTGACTATCTCCCACCCAGACTAGAAAGAATTTTAATAAAGGCAAAAAATTTGTGATTTTTGTGCACTGATATGTCCCAGTGAATTAAGCCAACCAAACAATGCTTGACACATGGTAGATGCTGAATAATTATTTGTCGAGTGCATTAATAGGCCATGTCTTTCATAATATAATGCGTAAGGCAAAATTTGTGATAATTATTTATAAGATTTAAAAACAGCTTTACCACAATTACCTGAATGTTAACAATTCATGTTATTTATAGAGAAATTACACTATATAAAATATACTACACTCTCATCTTTGTGTGTACATTACTTAAAATCACAAGAACCCTATGAAGTAAGTACTATTATTCTTAATTTTCCAATGAAGATTCTGATGTACAGAGAGCTTAGATGACTTGCCCAAACTCACAAAACTCAAAAGTGGTAGAATTCAGTAAGGAGCCTACAACTCATAGAGCTTTTCCTATAGAGCCTATGCTCTTCATTACTACAATACTGGGGGGAAAAAAATTGAGGCATGAAATCTTCACCTGAGTTCTCCAAATTATTCCACACAACTGGAAAAGACTAAAAAGCTAGACTTGGCCATGTTATTTTGTAAAGAGAGCAAGGTTTTGCCCTAATGAGAGACATCTCTAATGTATACTCATCTAGTAATTTGTCTTGTTTTTATTCTGATCTAAAGAAAGACTAGGGTTTTATTTTAGCAAGACTTTTATCTTTCCACTCATATTCTTTCACTATAATGAACGGTTCATTTGTAATTTAAAACTATGAACTATAAATCTTTCTAATAGCCATGTGTATCTCCTTAGAAGACCCTTCATACTGCCTTGGTTTTATTATTCCAATTTGTCAGACTGGTTGGCAATTGAGACACTGGTTCTTATCTATCAGCTCTAATAGATAGTGGATAATGAGCAATTTAAGCACGCATTCATTGATCATCTTTCCCCAATTCTTTTCTGTGGTAAAGCTCATGTGACTTTGAAATCAAGTAGCTTTACATACTTTCAGAAAACATCAAAGAATGGGTGTAAAAAGAAGTGGCTTCTTTTAAAGGTCTAATTCGAAAATATAGCCATTATAATGAGACTCCAGGAAATGTCTGTGTTCAAGCTAACGTGATGAGCCTGTATGGGAGAGTTCATGGTGGCTTCTGTGTTGTCTGCTTGAGCACATTTAAAAATAGTGCATATGACAGAATTTTATCTCCAGAATATGTGTGACTCAAAGGATATTCAAGTTATATCTGTGATAACAGGATTTTCTTTGGTTTCCATTATACCAACATCATACATTTTTCTAATGAGAGTCTACTTTTCTCTTTCCTCATATAGGGAAACAGTCTTAAGAAAGGTTTAAGCTCTAAGTGATGATCATAATCCAAAAATATGCAGGCCTTAAGTTCCAGTAAAACACTGTAGTTTGATGGCAAATGATGAGGAGAGTAAGCTGGCTTAGGTAAGAAAATAAAAATTGTTTCACATTACTAAAATATGAACCTCAGCAACATCTGAATCCAGCTGCTCTCCACTTCTCAACACAGCTGTCTTTTCTATCGGCTTTATTTCAACATTTTGCTCATGGTAGTAGGAAGTTGGCCACCATTAGCTCCAGATTTTCCTCTTCATAATTTAGCAACTCTACTTGGGATGGGAGACAAAAAAAAATTATTTTAAAGTTTTGTTTTGTTTTGTTTTCCAAAATTTTTAGATATACAGGTAAGTTTTGGACTTGAGTCCCATTGACCCAGTTGGTTTTGCTTGCCTGTCCCTCAACCTATCAAAGAAGCCAGGAAGCTAGAACATCCTTATTGATCAAGTCTATGTTATACATCCACCTTCAAAACAGGATTGAGGATGGAGCAGCAACACCCAAAAACATAGGCTGAGAGTTGAGGAAGGGTGTATCTTTCCTCACCAGTCACTAAACTAGCCCTATTTTTATTCACGCCACCTTCTTAAAAAAACAAGATCTTAAAACATAACAGAAAACTACTATCTACTACACTAGAGAGAAATTTCTATTATTTTTAGTTTGTTGTGTGTTTTTTGGTTTTGTTTTTCCAAAAGTCAGCAACATGGGAATTAGAAGCTCAAGTCCCAGTCCTGCCTTAGGTACCACCTAAATAAATGAATTTCTGCAAGTCCTACAGGTTAAAAATTCAAGTACTAGAAACAGTATGCCTGAGATCATATCTGTAACATTTTTCTAGATAATTGGCTTTCTGTAATGTTATAAGTTGAATTGTGTTCTTCAAAAAGATATGTTGAAATCCTAACCCTTGGTACCTATAAATGTGACTCTATCTAGAAATAAAAAATAAAGTATTTGCAGATATACACAGTTAAGATGAGGTCATTAGAATGAATCTTAATCTAATATGACTGGTGTCTTTATAAGAAGGGATAACAGAGACACGGAAATATATAGAGAGAATTCCATGTGACAACAGAGACAGAAATGAGAGTGATGCATCTGTAAGCCAAGTCATGTCAGAGATTGACTGCCACCAACAGAAACTAGAAAGAAATAATGAAGGATTCTCCTCTACAGGTTCAGAGGGATCTTAACCAGGTCAATACCTTGCTTCTGGATTTCTAGCTTCAATAACTGTGAAAGAGTAACTTTCTGCTTTAAACCACCCAGTTTGTGGTGCTTTGTTACAAAAGCCTTAAGACCCTAATGTAGGGAGAATTCTTAATTTGTTTGAGCCCCATTTTTAATGTAGAAGGGGAGAATATGATTACCAGCCTCATTTGATTATTTGGGACAATGTATATGATAAGTTTAACACTGAGTCTAGGACAAAACAGGTCCAAAATAAAAGGAAGATGCCCTTTGCTCTAACTAAATGCCATTAACATTAATAAGAACTTACCATTCAAAACTTTTTATATTTTAGGAGGTCCTCATAAAAACCCTGCTAGCTAGTCATAATGGGGCTTTTTATATCTATTTTAAATACTGGCATCTGAGATTAAAAGAAGTTCAAACAACTTATCTAATTTCATACAGTGACTGTGTGATAGAGACAGGGTTCAATCTTAAGCCTTCTGAATATTAGTGGGAATTTCTTTACCTATAAAAAATTCACTTCAGAGTGGCAAGGGTCTCTTTCTCCTGCAGAACTGAGAGTCTAATATTACTTAATACCAACCATGTGTGTCACTTTTCTAGGTGAAATATAACCATTACTGCATCGATCATTATAGCAACCACCCAAGCAGTCATATGCCCATTTTTCAGAAGGGAAAACTTAGGCTCAGAGAAAAGAGTTACTTACTCAAAGTCATACAATTTAAAATGTTAGAAAAGCAAGATTTAAAAAAAACATAGATTCCTTATATGTTTATTTCATTTCCTCCCAGCACCCTTCAACATACAAAGGGTCAACTAAGAGTGCATGTATGCTTTTGGCTATGCCTAAGGGAGCATCATTTATCACAAGCAGTTTGGACAATACAATCTGTAATGTTCTTCTAATACTACCTTGGATATATCAAGGTAACCTTTAATTATTTTTAAAGACTTGCTTCTTGCCTGCCCAGCACCATGAAGAAGCAGAACACTTGTCACAGTGTTCAGGAGCACAAGGCAATATGGATATAAATGGTGCTGTCTTTTTTAAGAGACAACTTTTAAATGCTTCACTTCAGCTCCAGTCTTCAAGATTGGATGTTTTTGTGACACCCAGTTCCACTCAGGAGCTTTGATCAGGAAAATAAATAAGACATGATCATGGAGTCATGTGAAATACCCAATGAAAAATGAGATTTAACATCAGGGGAAATGGTGAGCAAGACAGAGAAGACAGAGTAAAAATGTTCTGACTCTCAGAACCAGACGTTCAGACAAAGTGGATACAATTTAATTCCTAAGGGTGTTGAGGGAAATGTTACCACCCACTAATGCACCACTGATGGATTCCTTTTGGCCTTAATGAATCAATGAAAACACAGAGGTCACGTGATGACCATGTAGTTCAAGGAGCATATGCTATTACATGCTATTTTGGGGGGGAATATATCCTTCCAGAAACTTCTATCTCTTATCAAATTTAACCAGGACAGGGCATTAGGGTAGTAAAATAAAAAAGGAAAACAATATACATTATGAGCTCACATTTAGCAACTATTAATTGAGCACTGAATAAAGCCAAGTGTCTTCCCTCACGGAGCTTCCATTCCAGGGTCATCTGTTATGTGCCAAGGATTTTCTGAGAGTCATATCATTTAATCAGTACCAGACTCCATGGTGGTAGATGTGGTGGAGACAATCCTTTTGTTCATGTTTTGAGTGATTGGCACTTTTTCTCCCTTTTTGCAGCAAACATTGACTGGGGGAGTTATTTCTCATTCATTGTGTGTAAACTTTGTAAGTCCATAAATCAAAGTGTCATGCTACATTCAATGGACTCTCTTTCCAGTTGCCTTGAGACTTGGTGGAAGTAATTTAAGGGTAGAAGAAAAAATAGTGAGCAGTGTTCATTACAGTTGTGGAGTTTAAAAAGATTATAAAGCAGGGGTTGGGAACCTATGGCTCACGAGTCAGATGTGGCTCTTTTGATGACTGCATCTGGCTCGCAGACAAATCTTTAATAAAAATAATAATAACATTAAAAATATAAAACATTCTCATATATTACAATCCATTTATTTCCTACCACTCATGTTCATGGTTGTGGGTGGCTGGATCCAATCACAGCTGTCCTCCGGAACAACATCAAATTTTTATTGGATAGTGCGTAACATACATGGGTCGTTATATGGCTCTCATGGAATTACATTTGAAAATATGTGGTGTTCACAGCTCTCTCAGCCAAAAAGTTTCCCGACCCCTGTTATAAAGTATTCCTGTCTCCTGAACCACCTCCACCCCATTTCCAATGCAGCCATACTTCTTGCCCATCTCTAATCCTGGTTTTACTGCCTTCCCAGATCTTTTCTGAATTTCCCCAACATTCTCCTAATATATTCCCTTTCTGTTAAGTCTACCAAGGCTTAGAGAGGTGAAAAATGTGTCCAAGTTTATATTACTCCTATACAATGGTGGAAAGTGTGTCTGATCCCAAGGTCAAGCTCTTTCTACCACACTACTTTATGCATGTCTTATTTATTTATTTAAATTTATAGTGTTTACATAGATTCTAGTGTTGCTTCAAATGCATCACGACTCCCTTGTATTTCCCTCAACATCTCCCTTGCCTCTCTCCGCAAAATACCCTCCCCCCTTCTCTTCAACTTTATCCCATCCTATCATCCCCTTTCCCTCTGTTCTCTTTTCCTCTGGTCCCTTGGATCCCTCCTCTGTCTCAATTCTGTTCCTCAGTTCACATTGTTCATTAGATTCCTCAAACGAGTGAGGTCATATAATATTTTTTCTTTCTTGCCAGGCTTATTTCACTCAACATAATAGTTCCATGTCCATCCATGTTGTTACAAAAGGTAAGATTTCTTTCTTTTTCATGGCCCCATAATATTCCATTGTATGTATGTACCACTGCTTTTTAATCCACTCATTCACTGACAGACACTTGGGCTGTTTCCAGATCTTCGCTATTGTGAACAATGCTGCCATAAACATGGGGATACATTTCTCCTTTTGAAACAGTGCTATGGTGTCCTTGGGGTATATTACTAAAAGTGAGATAGCTGGATCAAAAAGCAGTTCAATTTCTAATTTTTTGAGGAATCTCCATACTGTTTTCCACAGTGGCTGCCCCAGTCTGCATTCCCACCAGCAGTGCAGGAGGGTTCCCTTTTCTCCACATCCTTGCCAGAACTTACTCTGTGTTGTTTTGTTGATGAGCACCATTCTGACTGGTGTGAGGTAATATCTCATTATGTTTTTAATTTGCATTTCTCTAATGATTAGTGATGTTGAGCATTTTTTCATCTGCCTATTGGCCATCTGTATGTCCTCTTTGGAGAAGTGTCTGTTCATTTCTTTTGCTCATTTTTTGATTGAATTGTTTATGTTTCTGGTGTTGAGTTTTACAAGTTCTTTATATAAATTTTGGTTATTAACCCCTTACCAGACATATTGTTGAATGTGTTCTCCCATTGTGTAGTTTTGTCTTTTTATTCTGTTCTTATTGTCTTTAGCTGTGCAGAAGCTTTTTAGAAGTAAAACTATAATTATTTGCAGATGATATGATATTGCATATAGAAAACCCTAAAGTCTCAATCAAAAAACTACTGGACCTGATAAATAAATTCAGCAAGGTGGCAGGATATAAAATTAATACTCAGAAATCAGAGGCATTTTTATACACCAACAATGAACTGTCAGAAAGAGAAATTAAGAAACAATCCCCTTCACTATTGTAACCAAATAAATAAAGTACCTAGGAGTAAACTTAACCAAGGAGATTAAAGACTTGTACTCGGAAAATTATAAAACATTGATAAAAGAAATCAAGGAAGATACAAACAAGTGGAAGCATATACTGTGCTCATGGTTAGGAAAAATAAACATCATTAGAATGTCTATATTACCCAAAGCAATTTATAAATTCAGTGCAATACCAATTAAAATACCAATGACATACTTCAAAGATATAGAACACATTTTTCATAAATTTATGTGAAACCTAAAAAGAACACAAATAGCCTCAGCAATCTTGAAAAGGAAGAATAAAGTGGGAGGTATCACACTTCCTGATATTAAGTTATACTACAAGGCCATTGTACTCAAAACAGCCTGGTACTGGCATAAGAACAGGCATATAGATCAATGGAACAGAACAGAGAACCCAGAAATAAACCCACAGCTTTATGGACAAAAGAGGTGAGAGCATACAATGGAGTAAAGTCAGTCTCTTCAACAAATGGTGTTGAGAAATTGGACAGCTACCTGCAAAAAAATGTAACTAGACCACCAACTTACATCGTTCACAAAAAATAAACTCAAAATGAATAAAAGACTTAAATGTAAGCCGTAAAACCTTAAGCATCTTAGAAGAAAACATAGGCAGTAAGCTCTCCGACATCTCTCACAGCAATATATTTGCTGATTTATCTCTACAGGCAAGTGAAATAAAAGACAGGATAAACAAATGGGACTATATCAAACTAAAAAGCTTCTGTATGCATGTCTTAACGAGGGCAATTTAACCAAGAGCATCCTTTCCATAGTTGCTGGCACATCTATTTCTACATTCCAAGAAAATTAGTTAAATGATAGAAATGACATTAAAGGCTACAGAACAGACCTTATCTCCTCCTTACAGAAAAATACAGAGACAAGAAAATGCAAAGGTAAACTGCCTGGACTTTACCTATTGTCTGAGATAAACAAAAGGAAATACTGCTGCAGAGGCTCTTTAAAGGGATTTATTAACATGCTTTCTATTCATCCCTTGTTTGCAGTTTCATTAATGACTAACATGATTATGTTCCCTGAATCCATTGGCAATTAAAAACAAGCACACTAAATAACTACATTCCATAGTAAAACACATTAAAAGAAAAAAAAAAACTGTCAGTAATTAGCAATGATATGTGTATTTTATGAACCTGCATCCTCCATATTTCATCTATACCCATGATGGTTCTTGTATTATTTTGCATTGGTCACAGTGCTTTCAGTCCATCATGAAGGATGATAGAAGAAATGCCCTTTGAAATTGCTTTGTCTTATTACTACAAATCTATTGCTCACTGTAATGTAAGTTTCTACTCAGTAAGGACTCATTCAAGAAGCCTTGGAATCAAATTTGCTTGTGCTCCTTCTGAACTGGTGTTTTCATTGCTACGATTCATGTAACTGATTATATTTCTGTCTTCCCCTTGACTGTTAAAAGCTTGGAGGCAAGAGTGTGCAAGGAACTCACAGCTGGCTTCAAATTGTGTTCCCATCTTTTTCCTTTTAATGATTCACTTCACTTCCTTATTATTCTTTCCTGCTAGTGACTCAGATGCCCTCACTTTACTAGTATGTGTTATGGTATTCTATTTTCATCTTTATTAAAAGAAAAAAGTGTATAAATAGATAACCAAATAACCAAATGCATTATTTAATACTTAGGACAACTTAATTCACCTGCCATTTGTTGAGTTCCTACTTTATCCTAGATTTTGCCTTGTGCCAGTCTGTGCCACACTATATATAATGCAAGTGTTGCAAAGAATTCCTCAGTGCAAATATAAAATGTGCAGAATATTCAGACCTAATCCTTTGGGGAACCAGAGTAATTTGAGAACTTCACTGAAGCATAATATTTAGGTAATTGTGGAAGTTCCTGATATCCTAATGCCAAAGAAATCAGCTTCATCGTTATAGGTGAAGTATCAGTAATAGTAGAAACAGGTTTTCTTATTGATTTTCTTCTCTTATTTCCTGACAGCATTATTGAAATTAGTTAAAAAGGCTGAGCTCATATTTTACTATTATATTTATGTTCAATTACCTTTTGAATTTTAAGAGCCCTGGAAAAGATTTTTTCTCTTGGAAATGCTTAAGTTATTAAAAAAATATACAGATAATTACCTCCAAATAAGTAGATATGAGAACTACCATGGCAGGAATTGGACTGAATGTCTTTGGAACTAATAGAATTATTTGCCAAGCAAACACACATTAATTCTAATATATGAGAATTTTTTTTTTTCAAAATTACTTTTTGGACTTGATCATCAAAACATCCTAAACAGATCATACCTCATTCAATCAATGTAACACCATTGTTAAAAGCAAAGATGTTAGGACTGGATAGAATTGGTTAGTCTCCACTTACTAAAATAATCTTGGAATATCGTTTATTTAATCTCTTTAAACCAATTTTTTTTTTCTGTAAAGTGTTTAGCGATTCTAACTTCTCAGTGTCACTAAGAAAATTAATAAGATAATAAATATGAAGTTATTATCCCAGTGTCCAGAAAACAGCAAATGCACACTAAAAGAGTTAATATTAGCATAATTTTATACATATATGTGTGCACATGTGTATATTGAGACTATACATGCATGTGTCAAATACTCTAATAACGTAATAAAGGATATATTAGACATAGTTCTAGCAAATAACCAAATTCTGTGGGAGATAGAAACAACAAATATGCCAATGTGATAAAACCATAAGAAATTCTCTGAAGTATTCTTTACTTTCGCTGGACCTCAGGTCTGCCAGACACTGTAGCACGTGACATTTGCATTTATTCACTTATGTCACCATGCTTCTAGAATCAGTTCCAATGACTCATTCCTTGTGTAATATGTCTGGGAAAATTCCTTGTCTTCTTCCACTGCCACTCTCTGCACTTGCCTGCTGAAAGGCCACAGCTTTAAAGGTTCATGGGGGAAAAAGGATCCCAGAAGTACCAAGTAATTGGACAGTTGAGTGGGAAAGTAGATGAGAGGTTGAAAGATGCCATGTGGTTATTCTCATTCCATAGCCAGCATCTTGCTTCCCCATGAACTGATATAATACTAATCATTTAGAGTGATAGCATGTATTAAAAGCCAAGGCTTAAAACAATAATTCAGAAGGCAGACATTTGTCTATCTTTTTCTTCAAATAAGTATGGCTATGGAGCTTTTTGATCACTTATCTATTTCACCCACGTTTTAAAATGCTATTTTTTAAAGCTTTGTTTTGTTAAAATGTTCCTACTGAAATGTAATAAACTGTCACACTTCCAGTACGGTAACATATCATTTTACTTAGCAAAGTGTACTGATGGATACCCCCAGCTAATTAGAAAGATGACTCGAAGACAATATCCAATGACTCAGAAAAACTGCCTCAACTATTTTTTCTAAGTTAATTATTGGTTTGAGAATACACATCCTATTTTGAGGGCTAAATTTCCCCTTCCTGGAATAAAAGCCACAGAAACTTGAATCGGTGTTAGATTTTTGTGTCCATGGCTCCAATTAATATGTATTGCATCCTTACCCATATAAACTTCGCATTTGAAACAGAGTTTCATAAAGATTCTTGTTTTTTACCCTGATTATAGGTGGGATACTGAAAAGGTATATGGAAAAAAATGTTTAGGAATTTGAATCCTATTAGAAACATTTCATTGCATAAAAAATCGTTCCATTATAAAGTTGTTTTAAAGCCAAGTGTTGTTTTGAGACTTTTTTGATTATCTGCACCAAAAGTTCATATGCTCATATTTTAAGTTTTTCCAAAGTAGGCAGGTCTATGCTGTTGAACACATTGCAGTTCTGGGGGAAGAAGTATGTATTCTTGCAATATTGTTTACATAAATATCAAGTATGGTACTGTGTAATCTAGAGAAAATGTAATGCAGTGTAGTCATGCAAATGCATCAAAATTCAAGGGTTATTTTTATTCTCTGGAACTTTCAAAGAAATGAATGATATTAAGTGTCATTTAACAGAAACCAGTGGCTTATTTAGCTGACCATAAAGTTGTAACCAAATTTAACATGAATACAATCTTTGTTCAAAATGTCATTGGCCCTATGAAGTTATAGGTGTATTCTAACTTTATTTTTAAAATAATGTTCATTTCCAAGAAAATGAGATCCAGAAATCAGATCTAATCCCTTCCAGATTAACTACGGCAAAGAGGTGGTTTATATAAATAATTATATTTGAGATGCATTTAGAAGAGGCAAGACCAAGAGGAGAAGAAAGAAAGAGAAGGCCAAATTAAAAAAAAAAAGAGAGAGAGAGAGAGAGGAGAGAGACAGGAGAAGACATGAAAATTTTACACTGATCTAATAGAAAGTGGAATGAAAGACCAGAGAGAAATCAAAATTTGTTCTACATCCAAGTGTTCATGCGATTTCTAAATTTGGCAAACCTGAAATCATGTCTTCTCTCTACAGTGAAATCTCTTCACACTCTGAGGCTCCTAACAGAAAACCTTCTGGAAGGTAGGACTATTCATATTTCACTCTCAGATGTTCCAGAAAACATTCTGTAAATTTAATTAGGACTTCCTGCTCATGAAGATAGGTACAAAAGACTTTTTAAATTCCATTTAAGAGAAAAATATACTTAGGAGACCACCTAAGCAATTGTTTGCCTGTTTCTGAACAGGCAAAACCTGTGGAAAAAGAAAATAGTGTCACTCAATATCAAGTGAGAATGAATACACACAGGAAGGAATACATATAGTTCAAATATAAAGCCATATTTGAACAGAAATGACTAACATGACCATGCTACCGAGTTATGAATGGCCTCAAATAATATTCAATCCTACTTCTCCCAGGATGACCTGCTCTGTTTGCAGGAAAGTGCTATGAAGTTGCCTAGAAAAGTACCATTCCTTAGTCCTCTTTTTTTACAAAGGCCAAACATTAATCTATTTGTCTAGAATGAGGGCTCAAGTAGCTAAGGTCTTGGAAGAGGCACAGCAGTAAAAGAAAGATTAATATCCTCATTCTGCTTCTCTCTTCTCCAAAAATGAACATCGGCTTGAATGATAACAGATAGCAGCCTTTGACTTCCCTTCTGAGATTTCCAAATCTGTAAGCTCATGGTTCTCTCAAGCAGAAAATAACTTATTTTCTTGGTGCTGCTATCTTTCTCTTTCCTTTCAGTTTGCAACTTCTTGAGCAATACGCTGTATAATTGACCACAGAAGAGAAGGAGGAAGGGAGCAGTGTACAACAGAAGCTTTAGGCTACATTGGACTAGTGATTGCAAGGGAATAGTTTCTGGGCAACACAGTGAATCTCATGGCCTTTGTATAAGGAGTTAAGCTATTTGTCAAGTGGTTTTCAGGGAGAAAATAGAGTTTATGAACAGAATATTTTTAGAGGAATCAGAGGACAAAGATGTTTTAGTTTTATCTTACTTCTTCCTCTATTTATAATAGCAGTAAAGCAAGCCATCAGTCAACTTTCTGAGTCAGCCAAATAGACTGAGCATTGTGCTAAGTACATATCACTGTTACAGGGAGAAATTAGTTTAAGACCTGAATATGATCACTGCTTGCACCATAATATACAATAGAAACACACACATACACTCACAATGTTTTGTTGCGTTAAAAGCACAAACAAATAATTAGAAGTTACACTCACACCTTTATAAATTGTATTCTAATTGTTCCTAATTATTTCTTCTCACTCTCCCCATAATAAAATGACCAGTTCCTGTCCCATAGGCATGAGACTTGGCCATGTGACTTGTTTTGACCAATAAAATTAAAACAGGAAGCAATGAATGTCACTATTGCATGTTCTACCATTGCTCTTTTTCTAGTGCCATGAACTCAGATAGGGGCTTCTTCTTTGGCCTGGATCTTAGACTGACAAGGTGTTGAGCAAAACTACAGTTCACTTGTAATATTAAGTGAGAAATACAACCTCTTTCTGGAAGGCAGTAAGATTTGGAAGTACTTTCTTACTGCAGCAAAACATAATGTGAACTGACTATACACATATCTTTTTTTTTTTTTTTTTCTGAAGCTGGAAACAGGGAAAGACAGTCAGACAGACTCCCGCATGCGCCCGACCGGGATCCACCCGGCACGCCCACCATGGGGCGACGCTCTGCCCACCAGGGGGCGATGCTCTGCCCATCCTGGGCGTTGCCATGTTGCGACCAGAGCCACTCTAGCACCTGGGGCAGCGGCCAAGGAGCCATCCCCAGCGCCCGGGCCATCTTTGCTCCAATGGAGCCTTGGCTGCGGGAGGGGAAGAGAGAGACAGAGAGGAAAGCGCGGCGGAGGGGTGGAGAAGCAAATGGGCGCTTCTCCTGTGTGCCCTGGCCGGGTATACACATATCTTGATAGATCAAAATATCTCATATTCTATTCATTTTGTTCCAGTGCCTTCCCTACTTTAAATATTTCTGAAGTTCTTCTCTGTTTATTATGTAAAGTCAAAACTGTTGAGATGGAATTCAAGATTCCATTGGAGGTAAAGCTTGACTTTTCTTTAGCTTCATCTCCTGCCTTCCATTCCACTAAGTATAGATAAACTGATATATCTACAATTCTTCCATTTCCCCAAGACATTTTGTCTCTGAATTGGCTCATAATGTTCCCTCATCTTGGACTTCTACTCATCCCAAGCCTCTACTTTCATTATATCTACAAGGTCATTTCTACTTATTTTCAAGACTTGACCCTTTTTACTTACTGTCCCCTAATTTTTCTCAGACCCATCAAAAAAGTTACTCTCTTCCTACTTTTTGTCATCCATGTAACATACTAAACTTCATTACAATTACTTTTGACATTTTTAGCACTAGAAGTTCCTTGAGAGCAAGCTATTATGCTTTAGAGATATTTACATCTCCAGCACTCAGTCTTTCATATAATAGATACTCATAAATACTGTAGAATTCATGGATAAATAAACAATTGAATGAGTTAATTGTATTTCTCTTGTTCTTCCTTTCACACC
The DNA here is from genome assembly GCF_036850995.1 of Saccopteryx leptura. Classification (NCBI taxonomy): domain Eukaryota; kingdom Metazoa; phylum Chordata; class Mammalia; order Chiroptera; family Emballonuridae; genus Saccopteryx; species Saccopteryx leptura. Next base: position 32,089,136 of record NC_089503.1, on the reverse strand, counting down.
AACATATGGTTTAAGAAAAAAAAAATCTTGCTGAATGACTAAAAGGAAGGGAAAAAGCAATTGATTTGAGTGTGCTGATTTTACTCTGAAATAGAAAAGCTATTACCTGCTTACTAGTATATCCTCTCATAATAAAAGGAATGTTTCTACCCATGGGAGAATGTTGAACTACATACCAGATGGTATCATCTCAACTGCAGATTATTCCCCTGGTCTCTAATTTTGCTTTAATATCTATATTAGCCTGACCAGGCAGTGGCACAGTGGATAGAGCATCAGACTGGGATGCTGAGGACCCAGGTTCGAGACCCCAAGGTCACCAGTTTGAGCGCAGGCTCATCTGGTTTGAGCAAAAGCTCACCAGCTTGAACCCAAGGTCACTGGCTCGAGCAAGGGGTTACTCGGTCTGCTGAAGGCCCGTGGTCAAGGCACATATGAAAAAGCAATCAATGAACAACTAAGGTGTCACAATGAAAAATTGATGATTGATGCTTCTCATCTCTCCATTCCTGTCTGTCCCTGTCTATCCCTCTCTCTGACTCTCTCTCTCTGTAAAAAAAAAAAAAATCTATATTAACAGTCAAATTTATTTAAGTACTTGGTGCACATCATATCAATCTTAGAGGTTTCTACCGCATTTATTTTTGCATATTTTTCCGTATGACATCATTGCAACTACATTAGTATGCACTTCCCTTCATCTAGGGGCTAACACTAAAGACCCTGGAATTATCTTGGAAGGTTCCAGTTAGCATTTATTTTCATCTTAACACAGGAAATAAGTTTTTGCATACTTTTCCACAACTAATTGGGGCCAATTTTATTCTTGGACAAATCATAATGCTTTTGTCTTTTTGTATTAGAAATACTCAATAGGGCTCAGAAGCAGAAAACTTGAACTCAAATTCCAGCTCAATTATAAACTGGTTGTATGCCCCAGGTTGTGTCTAAACTTACCCTTTAGTTTTAGTTTTCTCATCTCTGAAATGAGAGTAGAAGAGGGGAGGAATGATGACATTTCTTTAACATGATAGCTGTCAGAAACAAATCGGAGTAAATGGATTTACCTATAAACTTAGAAACAAAAGAGAGGCTGGATGTTCAGATCTGGAACAAACTAAGAAAACTCCCAGAAAAACATTTGAATCTTCCTTTGTACCCCAGACTGAAATCTGCACAACAGGCCATAAAATCAGATAGACCTGGCTGCGTTAGAATGTCAACTCTATATTTTCTTGACTGTATGATCTTGAACAAGTTGCTTGATTTATCTGAGCTTCTATTTTCTCATGTATAAAAAGAGGATAAATTGTTTTACCCTATAAAATTTTTATAAATATAAAAGAACTTCATATCTCAGTTTTTTGTGGCTATTCATACCAAAATTTTAAAGTCATCTTTGATTTTGTTTTTCTTTTATTCCACATCTTATAGCTAGAAACTCATCACATATCTTGAATGCAACAATTTTTCACAACCTTCACTAGACCAATTAATTCTCACAACAACTTCATGAATTAATAGTGATAACGCTGATGATACTGATGATAAAGTTAACTCTTGGTATTTATTATGTCAGGCACTGTACTAGGACAGTGAGCTACCTCATTTAATCTGTATAGCAACATAATGAAGTAGATATTAAGATCAGATATTTTGACCCAGGAAGTTTGGTTCTAGTACTTTAACTGGATACATACTGTACTATTGATACATTCTAAATAACAACAAGTTCTTAGAACTCTTAAGTGGATTCACTAAAATTCAGACCAAGGCTGCACTCTTTAAAATAAGATTAGCCTTTAAAACCTGAAAATACAGACTTGAATTCCAGTTTTACTCTTTTTATGTTACCGCATGCCCTTGTGAATCTCTCTGAGATCTAATTTCCTCATTCTGACTCAGAATTTTTATTTTTACCTCAGATATTTGTAGGTGCCATGCCAGTACCCATTTCTCCTTATCCATTCCTAGCTGTACTTCTTGTTTTTCAGCTATGTGTATCAAAAAGACATGAACTGAACTCTGATCCAGGCATGTGTTCTTATCTATAAGAAGACACCACTCACTAGGAGATATGACCTCCAATAGAGAATCATAACCACTATCAACCTTCTTCAGTCTAGCAGGTAGCAAGCTGAGGAAAAAACTCCCGAACTTCACTTTTTTCTGCCTACCAGCTTCCTGCTAAAGCCAAGTGGAAATCAATTGACCCAAGAGATTGGCTGCAGTCCATGAAGATCAGCCTCTGGGCACAGAGCAATATAGAACAAACCTTAGACTCAGACAACAGAATGCTGGTCACCAGGGGAGGGGGAGGCATGGCAGAGGACCAAGAGGGTAAAGGAATCAAATGTATGGTGATGGAAGGAGACTAGGCTTCGGGTGGTGAACACACAACAGAATATCGAGATGTTATATTATAAAACTGTACAGTTGAAATTTATATAATGTTATTAACCAGTGTTACCTCCAATAAATTTAATTTAATAAAGAATAGAGAGTGGGTCTGACAAGACCAATGAAACAGATCGAGCATATTTTAATTGTCAATATAAAGTCTGCCAGTCCTCTATCACAAAAGGAAAAGGCTGGGGGAGAATTCAAGGGACCTCCACAAACATGAAAGTCCTTAGGATGTTGTAAGTTAACACATTTTTCTTTCAACATAATTAATAAATTAGGGGAATAGAAGTAAAACCTCATTTGTGTTACGATGACCAAAAGTTGTTTCAGTGTTGCTATGTTATTATTTCTCAGCTTTGGAGTTTCTGTGCTCGGCAGTCATCCCAACTCTTGATTTTGCCGGCTCACCTCCGTCAGTCCTTCCTCTTGTTTATTGAAAGACTTTTCCGTCTTGACTAAATCACGTCTGGCTCGCCAGCTGCTGTTCACATAAAATTGGGGACTGTGCAAAGACTGAACTGGTAATAACTCCTCCTTGAAGAAAGTACCTGGAGTTTCCATAATAGGTTTTCTTGTTAAAAATAAGTCTCTTCAATTTCCCCCCTCACTTCTACTGTACACGCTGCAGGCATTTTCAATCAAGCCACCATGTAAGACTCGCTTTCAAACCTAACCTTTGAAGTGTTCTCTGTCTGATACCATGATTACGCTTACTCTAGCTTATCTTATCAATAATTAAAGTGCTTTTAGCTTTTCATCCAGCCAACCCTGTGAATTACTTTTTTTTGGCGAGGGAGGGGGAATTTGTTTTGTTTGAGTTTTCTGGAATAGAAAGGAGATTTGTTTCTTTATATAAATCTCTTGTCACTCTACCAGAAATAAAAGTGGTTCCAAATTTATTCTGGGAGACCTCTGCTCTGTCCAATCTGAATACTTCACAGATTCAAGACAGTCTATGCTGGATGGGGAGGACTTTGAGGGGAAGGTTCTACACGGTGATTCCTTCTACAGAATTGTCTTTAAATTTTAGAAGCTAAAATTTCAAGATCCATCTGTAACTTCTCTAAAAGTTTATAAAACTACAGTCACGACATAGGGCAAAACTTACTGCCTTGTAAAGAAAAATGAAAAAGATGGAAATAAGTTGCTGTTTGAGAGTTTGAGAGTTAAACTATATATATTATATAATCCATGCAAAAATGCATCAGAGCAAAAGTAAGCAGTTATCTTAGAGAGGCAAAACTGGCTACCAGAGTAAAACTACAATGTTGACAACAATAATAACATTAGCCACAAATTAGAAAATTTTGAAATCAATATACTCCACGTGTCCGAGACATCATGATTACTTTATTTAATTCTAACAAAACTTTATAAGGAAAATGTTATCATGGTTCTTTTTTACTGATGAGAAACGGAGGCTTAGAGCCATTAAATGAGTTACTTGCTCAAGGTTCGCATAGGTAGCAAATGGGAGTTGGAACTTGAACCTTTACAACCAGTACTGTCTGTGGATCAATCAAAGAGAAAGCCCAGACAATGGAAACTCAGGCAGGCACATGCTGGTAGATTTGGGCAAGATAGCACAGTCCTGAAAAACGTACCCATTCTCCCTGGAAGGCAACTTCCTACTGTGGAAATAGACCCAGCAGTTTGTACTGGGCTGAAGTCATTAAACATTGCCTTCCCAGAGCTGACTACCCCTTCTCTAATTCCAAGCTTACCAGTGAGCCTGACATAACTTGGTATCTCCTGCAGCTTTCCTACAGGGAAATGATGTGTTGACTCTTGGCATTTGAATTATTTGCTGCAGACTCTTATGCATTATCAGTGTTAGTTTCACATACCTTCAAAAATAGGACACTAACAAGCTTGAAATTAAGACCCTGTAAAGTGAGTATCTATTGTTTTTATCATCCTGGATCAAGAACTATTTTCTACCACTTATTTACTGAGGAAATGTTTCTTTCCTCTAACTTTAAGCATGTGTCTTGAATGGACATTTCCAGATTTTTGAAAACAAATCTCCCTAGTTATAATCAGCATCAAGTCCCCCAAGGGCCTAGCATGGTATCTAATCTACCCAGTTAATCTGTGAGTCCAGAGATGTGCACCTGTTGCAAATGGAGATAAACGGGACTTCTCCCTAGGATTGTTTAACTTGAGATTAAAGGGAAAGGGTACATTTGATGTTCTTTCCTTAAGTGGCGCTGTTTGACTTTAGAGCTATCAACAGTCACAGTCTCCATACTGTGGGGAAAATCAGTCTACAGTAACAAACAAAACTGCACACAGAGAAAAGCGGAGATGAAAGGATGAGACAAGTTATCATGACGGCAGTTGTTCCTTGTCCCAGCTGTACCACTACCCTCATTTAAGTATCTGATTGCTCTCCTTTTAGGCCAAAGCTAGTCCACGTTTGGTTTCAACCGAGAGGCCTGACTAACATATCTGTTAATCCAAAGAACAAACACAGATCAGTATAGGTGGAACCAGCACAGAGCTGTGCCCTCTGTGCACAGCACAAGGGTCCCCAGCCAAGGGGAGGGGCAGAGGCCAAAACCCAGTGGTGCAGCTTGGAATGAGGTGGCATCCACACGGAGGTGGTGACTTTCTAAAAAATTCACTCATCACAGGGCTAATGTTGGCCCTATGTGAAGTCATCAAAATAAATGTCAACTTGAAAGTCCTCTTGTGATCCACATATACTAAAAATACCCAGATCTTATTTAATTTTTTCTAATTTAAATGTCTATTCCCATGAGTATGTGATAGAGAGATGTCAAAAACTGAGACTGGTGTGTCAGGAACGCTGCCCCCCAACACACACACACACACACACACACACACACACACACACACACACACCAGCCTACTCCAATCAAAATAGATCCAAGATGCTACTTTTCTGTTGCTATGTGAAAAAAATTAGCCAGTTTTTAAAATCAACAATAATGGAAAGAAAGTATATTCTAACATGATGGTATTTCTTACCTATACAGAATGTTTGACACATGTTACAGATTCAGCTAACAATTCTTATAAGTTTCAGGAGACAGTGCATGCATGACAAAACCCTATGTCAAATTCCCATTGAGAACCACATGATCCATGCAAATGCTCAGTCATGCGGATATGATATTAAATGTTTCCAAGTCCACAAGCTATACGTATTTTATTTCCTGAGTATCTTAAGAGTTCCATTGTTGTCATTATGGTGAGTAAGCCATCCGTGTCATAACAGCCTATACCCACCAGCCACCAGCCTTAAACTCATCACAATATCTTTCATATTTCTCTTGACTATCATTAGGGAGCACAAAAAGATAAAAACTGGGCTGCTGGATTTTCCATTTACCCAGTGAGTCACTTTACCTCCAAGCCATATAGGGAATTATAGAAAGAATGATGTTTTAAACATTGACTGCATTAACAAGTAACCAAATGGGGAAATAGGTCACAATTCTTATTATGCAAGCTTCTGATTGTCAGTCAAATCTCTCTCTAGACATGGTCACTGGAGTTCCTAGAAATATAGCTGGTGATATCCATTTACATTTCTATCCCCTTGGATTAATCACTAATTATTTATTCTTTTACTTTAGACACAGTATGAAATAATGGCTAACAGTACAGGCTTTCTAGTTGGGTAATGTCCTTGGTAAAGTTATTGAAATTCTCTAGTTCTCAGTTTCCTCATCAGTACAGGGATGATAATAATAGACCTATGATACAGAACTGTGGTAAGTATGATAATACATATAAAGTATCAAGAACCACTCCTAACATATGGCTAGGACTCAATAAGCATTAGTACCTATTAGTTTGTACACATTTCATAAATATTTACCATGTGCTGGATGTTATATTAAGAAATAAAGAAGAAAAAATATAAAAATGAGTTAAGACAGTCCTGCTCTTAGAAATGTATTATGTAGTGGGATAGGAAAATACATAAAGAATTAAAAGAATGAATGAAGCAAAGTGAATTGTGTTCAATAGGATTAAAAATCACATGTTTTTGTTCACAGTGGCCAGGACATGGAAACAACCAAAAAGCCCATCAATAGATGACTGGATAAAGAAGATGTGGCACATATACACTATGGAATACTACTCAGCCATAAGAAATGATGACATCGGAACATTTACAGCAAAATGGTGGGATCTTGATAACATGATACGAAGCGAAATAAGTAAATCAGAAAAAACCAGGAACTGTATTATTCCATACGTAGGTGGGACATAATAGTGAAACTAAGAGACATTGATAAGAGTGTGGTGGTTACGGGGGGGAGGGGGGAATGGGAGAGGGAAAGGGGGTGGGGAGGGGCACAAAGAAAACAAGATAGAAGGTGACAGAGGACAATCTGACTTTGGGTGGTGGGTATGCAACATAATTGAAAGACAAGATAAACTGGACTTGTTATCTTTGAATATATGTATCCTGATTTATTGATGTCACCCCATTAAAAAAATAAAATTATTATAAAAAAAAATCACATGTTGTAGATATTTCAAGAGTCTGATTCTATCTGGGGCTTCAGGAAAGTCTTGTCATTTGGACTTCTCCCCTGAGGTGCACAATAAATAGTAGATGATTTAGTTAAAATTAAATGTAGAATAAGAGAGAAAATGTAAACATTCATAGAAATCTTTGGTTAAATCCCTTCTTATAGATCTTGGCCCATAGTAAGTGCTCGACTCATCTCTGCTGAAGCAATAAAATAAATATTCTATGTTGTATCTGGAGTGAGTTTCTGACAACTCAAGCCTGCTCAATCCCTCTGCACTGGGATGCTCGTCAGCCTGAACCCTCACAGTACACCCACCTGAAAGAAGAGTCAGAGGAACCAGCCCTTGTCATCTTGTCCGCAGCCCTGGATTTTATTTTCTCTTATACAGTCATTATGTTTCTACACCAAAACAATACAGAACACCTCTTGGGTAATGAGATATTAAAAGAGTAAGAAAAGGAAGTTACTCTGGAAATTCATAGTAATGATCTCCATTGTCTCCCTGACCATGATGCTGAGAATATGTTTCCATAAGGTCAGGGGTGTTGTCATTGAAAGGCAACGTAAGAGTCTAATTGATTCCCATCCCATCCTCTATTTGTACAGAGGAGGAAACAGAGGAATCAAGTTATACCCACAACATGACATATCTCAACATCTCAGGAACCAGCATTCAAACCCAGCTGTTCAGTCTCCAAGGCCCAGCCCTGTACCCACCCGGTGCTCTATCTCTCAGAAAAGTCAGCTCCTTTGTTCCTTCATACATCTTGGGGTTTTCATCTGCTTCTTAGAGTGCTGATTTAATAATTCAGGCATGCCTCAAAAGCTTCTTTGAGGAGCCCTTTGTTCAGCATCATAACTCCCCATTTGGAAGCAGGTTGAAGAGCTAGATGCAGGAGCCAGCTAGAATTCTGCAGGCATTGTCCTCTACCTGGACCTGGCAGATGGAAGTCCTTCTGTGTCTCCTGTCTGTGGCTACATGAACATTGTGATGAGAACACTAGACACATAAAGGGCCTCATTTATGAAATGTTTCTCACAGCAGCAGGAGAAAGGAATTGAAATCAACATTGTAAACGTTGTCGTTCTGCTTGTGCAAAAATAAAAAAAAAATGCTGTTTCTAACCCAAAATGACCCTCAGCTAAGTACATAAATGTATACTAAAAGCTACCCAAGTGCATAGAATTGTGTTCAATGATTAGAGGGCTATGTTCTCTTCTGTATCTCAAAAATCTCCTGAACCTAGTCTCAGTTGATCTAACTCGATCACTTTTCAATTTAATGAACATTTTAATGACCACATATTTCTATTTGAATATTTGTCAGTTATAAGGTTAATTAGATTCTTTGGCTCTCTAACTGCTTCAAACTCAGACTTACTCTAGAAACCGATAACCAGAGGGAACCTGAGAAATGATCAGGTCCAGCTGCAGTCTCCTAAGAAAGGCACTGAGGACTGGAAACTGTGTTATTTTCATGCAGATTTCCAGAGTTAGAGAACCTTTAGTCAGGTGTCCAGGGCTGTATTTCCACTTGAAACCACACTTTTAAAAATAAGTTTGTTGTACTTTATTCTATTTTTCATTCATAGGAAAAACAACTAATTGCCAGAGGTCTAGTCACCCTCTAAGGTTCCTCCCAACTTTTAGATTTTATGCCCCTATTGAGCTCAGAAGCTCCCAAATAAACTGGAAAAGAGTAATTAAGTCTTTTCTCAGCTTCTCTAAGTTAAATCACCATGTATCATTACAATTTATTTGTTTATATAGGATACAGGTATTGTGAATGAAGTTGAAAGAATGTCTCTAAACTCGAGTTGCTCATGATCTCAGTAAGGGGGACAAACAACCAAATGTGACAAGATCCGGGATAGAGATAAGCACAGGGTGCCACTGAACAGAGGCAAAGCATAGAACCTACTCTGGAGTTTTACTGCCAGGTAGACAGTGAGTGACCAAGATGTCCAAGGGTGGCAATTAAAAGGTGTGAGAGCAAGATGAATTCTGGTGTGAGGAATGGGTCATGGAAAGTGGTTCTCACCGAAGATTGCAAGACAGGAACAGCATGATAAAAGAAGAAAGTAGGGATAGACAGACAGGCAGAGGCAAACAGAATGAGAAAGAAGTACAGGTCCTTCATGATGATGGAGGCAAAACACAAAAACCAGGCACGTGGAAGAAGTTGTGTCAGGGTACTTGCCAAGCAGAGAACATGGAGATATATTATACTTTGGGCTTGAACTGAAGGTCGGGTTGAGAGGATGGTAGCTCTATAGTTCAGGTTCCAGGAGGTAAAATAGAAACTCACACATAGTAGTTCAATACAAGAATTTTAATAGCATTAGCCAGTTATAAAGGTTTAGAATAAACTGAACATCAACTAGAAGATATGAGGCAACCCCAAAATTAACAACACCAGATTACCACAGTACCACCTGTGGATGGAAACAAATGATAGATAGATAATAATAATAATAATAATAATAATAATAATAATAATAATAAGATAGATAGATAGATAGATAGATAGATAATAGACATAGATATAGAGATATAGAGATAAATAGATATAAAGCATACAGGGAGTGGCTATTACCAGAGTCCTGGACCTGGGGCCAAAAAGAGAGGCCATAAAGCAGGGTATGGAACCACAGAGGAGACATAGCACTTGGCAAAAGTGTCATGCAGAGCCAAGGGATGAAGGAAGGAACATTCTGGCTTCCTCCTTCCTCTGATACGCCCATCTCTTGCCAGGGCTGTGATTGGCTGAACCTAGCAGGAAGCGAGCTGACAAGTAAGTCTGAGAAATAAGACTGATTGCCCCTCTGAGATTCAGAGCATATCAAGGGACAGGAAATAAAAGACTGTGAGAGCAAGTGGGCAAATGACTGGCAGGGAAGATGAGAAATCAGGAAAGTGAAACCAGAATCCAAAGGCATCCACTTGAATATTGGCCCAAAAGGAAAACTCAATCAGAGACTGAAAGTGGTACAACAAGGGATTAAAGACTCTTTCTTTCTAAAAAGGTTCACAATACATCTTACAATATATATTCAAAACATGTCAGTTAATTACACAGCAACATCCTTGTCTTGATCCAAGAATGGACAGTGAAAGTAGGGTGATTGTCTTAAAAAAGCATAAATGCAAAGTAAGTGACCCAGAGACTTCTTCTGAGAGCTTAATACAGAGATCGTTTTGTGTCTTCAAGTTATGAGAGTAATAATAGCTACATTTATTGAATGCCTAATATATATACTGGATACTTTATAGTACTAAATAGTACTGCAAGGTAGCACAATAACTACAATTTATTGTGAAAACGAAAGCACTGAAAGATTAACTGAACTTCTCAAGGTGAGACAACAAATGAATTGGGAAACTAGTATTGGAATTTCAGTCTATTTAACTCCAAAACTAGTGTACATGACACTCAACCACCCTAGCTCAGTACACTATAATGATTGGTCTCAACTTCATATATTGACAGAGCAAATAGTGGCTGAACAAATAGATGCTGGAGCCAAATCCGAGCTTAGCCAGTTAATGAGAATGTTACTTTGGTATTATTTTACTGCTGCTACAAATTACCATCACAAATACAGTGACTTAAAGCAACCAAATTAGTTTTTCTTTTATAGTTCTGGAATCCTACAGTAAGAAATTAGTTCTACAAGGCTAATTACCTACAAGCAATGGCATGGCTGGTTCCTTCTGGAGACTCCAGGGATGACTCTGTTCTTTTCATCTTCTCATGGCTACCCTTGACATTACCTGTCTTGTAGCCACATCACTCCAATTTCTTTCTTCATCATCACATGTTGTGTGTGTCTGTGTCCCTGTGTCCAAATTTCCCTCTTATAGGAGCTTTGGTTGTTGCATTTAGGATGCTCCTTAATCCAGTAGGACTCATTTTAATGAATCACATCTGTAGTAATCCTATTTCCAAATAAGGTCATAGTCTGAGATTCTGGGTAGATATGAAATGTTGAGGGACACTTCTCAACCCAGTATAGTACTTAATATTTATTTGTCTGAATAAATGAATTAGTTCTGATCTTAAACTGACCAAATATGTTGTAGGCAGGACAGAAAAAAGAGAAAGGCAAGGAACTAGAGTCACTGAGATTTGAGTGTGTGATGCTTGAAGAAAGAAATCCCTCTACATCTGAGCTTGATTTGGGGCAATCAATAATAAACTCAAACTTTACCTGTACTGAAAGGAAGGCCCATATCTCCCTTGCCTTTCCACACATAAACACGAACAAAAGTTTGAGATTGAAAAAGAAATTGTCAGTTTATAGATAGGCTCCAAACTAGAATTTCAGATCATGAAAATAGCATTAATTGGGGACATAGGTTTTCAGTTGAGCAAAAAAGTATCTACCAAGTCTAACAATCCATAGAAATTAAATGAGGACACTTGGAAAGCTGCAAAACAACCAGGTTGTTCACGTTGGTGGAAGCAACATTATTCTATTGAATCTGTCTGCAATTACAAACTTGAAGAACTCTTTTACGATATAGATTTCTCAATATTGACTCTAAAAATATATCCTGCATGCATACAGTATGGTGACCTAAGTAATTAGTCCTTGCTTTATCTATTTCAAGAGCCAAAGTGGGTAGATACCATATATTAACAAAATAACAACCAATGTAGATCGGCTTAAAATGGTGAAGATTGGGAGCAGAGAAGGGCCAATTGCCTTGTCAGCTGGCTACCTTTGACTTGTTTATATATGTGCATCCTTCGTAGATGATATAGTTAGTATGCCATACCATAATAAAGATAATTACAATATAGATAATTTTCCACTTGGAAAAATAACTTAATTTGCTTATTCTGTATTTAAAATTTCATTTCAAGAGGCTTTTGTAAAAACCTAGACAAACAAGCACTAATGGGCACTAGCATTGACTTATTATCAGTGTTCTGGTAGGTGAGTTCCTTCCTATTCTTATTTTGTCTCATATTTTTTTCCACAAAAAATTCATTTCTATATGCAAATCAGTAACCAACATCAGCCATCATCCCCTTTGCCAGAGCATCTGGTGTATTCCAGTAGCCAAAAATACCTGCTTCAAAGAAGAGAGTTAAATGTCCCTACTACATAAAAATGCTCAATAGAATCCTTAGTTATCAGAGGCAGAGAGGAATTGCTTCTTGTCAATGGTTTATACTGAACCTTAACTTTCCAAATGAGCATCATCCCATAGTTCTGGGTACAGAAGGGGACTGGTCTTGACTTACAATACAATTCAGCTGAAGGTTAAAGAGGAACAAGAATTGCATCCTCTTGTCTGTGCTGCTTCTGCAGCTGAGGTTCCATTGCCGAAGGCAGGTAGATCTTTCAGAAACAGCAGGCAGACTGCTCTGAGGTTTGGGAATTGCCTCCAAACAGGCACTCCTTCTCTGATTGAATATTACAGTAACTTAGCCTCCTTGGAGGCTATGTCAGCCAGCACTGTGTATCTTACCATGTCAGCTTAGTGCTCTCTGATCTATTGCCAAAAAGGTTGGGTCAATTGGGGGTGGAGGATGGAAAGCCCCTAAACTGAAACTAGGAGACAGAAAGATGAGGACTGGTTTCACTCTCAAAAACAAAAACAATGATATGGACTTCTAATGTAATATATTAGTGCAGCTACTTGACACTAGAATAATAGGTTATAAAGGGTTTTCTTATCTTAAGAAGTTAACCATGTCTATAATACAGTCTTACAAAAAATAAATATAGTATCTTATCATGTCTTCTTCAGCTTTGTGTTCCTCACACTATGATACCCTCAGAGACAAACAAATGACTAACAACAGGGCAAAATTGCCCATAAAAAGCACTCTCAAAGAAAACCCATCAGAAGAATTCATGTCCCCACTAAAGTGAGTGAAGGAATTTTCCTTTGTGCTTCTAGCACTGTTAAGAGCATATGTCTTCAGATCGATTTCTTTTGAAAGATGCTTAGACAGTTAATAAAGTGTGCCAATCCTTATTAACTTCTCGCCAAATTTTGTCTCTGTGAAAACCTTTGACTCTAACTCTTGCATCCTAGTAGATGTATGTTTCCAGTCTTCACACTACTTTGCTGTATAAAAGAGCCTCTTCCGTTCTGAGAGCATATTGTTCAATGGCGTTTGCCATCACAACACAGGGCCATGCATGGCCTGGGGACTTTTGTTTCATCCACTCTATTGAATCTTTTCTTGTTATCTTCCTTCTTATGTCTAAAATGATTTGTGCAGATATGGGCAACATTAGAAGAGTCAGTATTTCTACACTAGTGGTCCAAAGTCGTATGCCAATAAGATGCTTAGGTAATTACACAATTAACAAAATAATATCAGAATAAAACTGAGATTTATATAAGGCTTCTCTTCAAACTATCCCCATGCCTAAAATTTCTCAAACTCTGAAACCATTCAGATTCTCCACCTTAAAATCTTACTTTATAATCTCCTCTTTTAAACCTTGCTAAAAGAGGGTCAATCAATTGCATAAATTCATTTGTTTTGTTGTGGAATGGTTAATGGTGAGATAATTTTCTTTTTAACTTCACAAGCAACATTTTTGTCAACTTCTTTCACTCTAATTTAGTGAAAACGCTAATGATAAGACCTAGAAAGTTGAACATCCAGTTTTCTTGAACTGTATCTTTTTCAAGTTTACAATCCTAAACTCTTATACTAGAATCCAAGAAAACTGGGTTTACTTTACCTGTATGAATTGGCCACAGCCATTCAGGAAAAAACAATCAGAAACCAGGCTTTGCAATAAATGGCTACTGTTCCAATTTTAAGGGTCATCATGTTCTTGGATCAATGTTATTTTCAGTTGTACATTTTAAAGAAAAAAAGGAAGGACATCATTTTACCAAGTGCCTGTGTACTGGGCTGAAGAGTGTCCACTTCCCAAAATTTATGTTCACCCAGAACCTCAGAATTTTACATTACTTGGAAATAGAGTCTTTGTGCATGCAATTAAGTTATAATGTCATCATAGTAGATTGCAGTGGGTCTTAATCCAGTGACTGATGTCTTTCTAAGAATAGAAAATGTAGACACAGAGACACCCACAGAGAAGGCCATGTGATGATGGAGGAAGAGATTTGAATGATGCACCTGAAGCCGAGAACCAGCAGGATTGCCAGCAACCAGCAGAAACTAGAAAGAAGCAATAAAGAGGCCTCTCCTAAAGCTTTAAAGGAAGCGTGGCTTTCTTACCACCTTGATTTTGGATTTCTAGATTCCAGAACTGTGAGAGATTTCATTTGTGACTTTTTTTTTAAGCCACCCAGTATGTGACACTTGGTAACAACAGCCTTTAGAAATTATATAATAGAGCCTGTGATTATATCTCTACTCAGTATAGTCCCTTCTACCCAAGTCATACTAGGAATCTAAAGATAGAGCTAATGCCCAAATTCCAGGGCATCCTTCTTTGTCATATCTCTCTCCTCTCATTAAAGAATGCTTCAAAGACTAATGATCTCTAGTGCCCAGGGAGATCAAGTCTGGAGAGAATTCTAAAATAGAATCATTAGAGAAGTGCTGTTGTTTTATTGTAAAATTATTTCACAAAATGCTATTCTTTTAACTCAGCCCAATCTTATAAAATAGAAATATCTGCTGATCCCAGTAATGGCACCCATCAGTGGAGAGTGCCAGGTTCTCCAGTAGATCAAAGCAGTACAAGGAGATCATTTCTCTCTTTACTGAGGTTCCCATAGTGGTTGGGGTGGGTTTCCATCATCATGATTTACAACAGCCTTTCCTCAAGGTAGTGGTTTCAATGACGGGCAGCATCTATTAACAGCAACTTCTGCTCTTAACAATGATGGTAACTTCCAGGTATAAAACAAGAACAGGTATTACACAATTAGACATGAATATTGTGTCAACTAACTGCTATTAATAACCTTGAGTAATGTTACATTAAAATGTCCTGAAAGATGTACAAAGCAAGACATTTATACAAAGGAAGCTCCAAGCCTTTTGCACCTTTAATGTTCATAGAGGCTGTGACGGAAACTGGGAATTGTTCATTTCCTAGACAGTAATTAATAAAATAAATCACTCCCCAAATTGCAATCTATCTAAGAACTCAAAATCAGATTTCTCTAGCTCTTACACATTTTAAATTAAATACAGAATGTTCACAGTGCTGTTAGTGAGGTGATTGCCTTCCCTTCTACAATAAACATGTTTGCTCTTGAGTAAACAGCATTGGTATAATTCAGCCCCCCAAATAGAGGTCAAGTGAGGCTCACCAAACAAAGATAAAAATCCTTGAGAAGCACACACTTTAGTTATAGATGTGATAGAAGCAATCTCCAAATAGCATAGTTAGACAAATGTATTGTGCTACTTAGTATAAGTATTACTATAGAACTGTACACACGGAGCACTTCTTACAGAGTCTGCTTGCATAAAAATTGGCTCCTACCAAATAGACTTTACAGCAAGTAAAATTTAAGTCTACATGAGGCAAGAAAAGGAAATCTACTTATTGTTCCTAGGAGAAAGAATTAATATTCATTGCGTGGCTATTCCATATCACATGGACCTATGTGGCATTTCACATCAACCTATGTTGTTTGATTTAGTGCAAACCACACTTGCTATAGATATGAACTGTATTTTCAGATGGTAAGTTGAGTCTCAGAGATGTCAGCAATATAAAAGCTTGAAAAGTACCTATATCTCCAATGTCCACACTGTTTTCCTATCCAACAATAATTCTCTCTGTGCCAATGCCGACCTACTTTATTAGAACCTTAAATTTAGAGCTACTTCAAGGAATCCAGTAGACTGATTTAGTCAGCTCAGTATGCTCTATTCCTTATCAAATACCATAGAATCAGGCCTCTAAGTGATCGACATTTATTTCTCACAGTTCTGGAGGCTGGGAAGCCCAGGATTAGGGTGCCAGAAGATTCTGTTCTTGGTGAGGCTGCTCCTCCTGGTTTGTAAACAGCATCATAGGAACATTGCAGCACTATTCAGCATGTTCTAAGACTGTTTTATTTATATTTTAAAGTTTATATATATATATTTAATTTAAGAACAGTTGGTGTGCAATAGTATATTAGTTTCAGGTGTGTAATATAATGGTTCAACATTTTTATATTTTGCAATGTGATCATCCCACTAATTCTAATAATTTTCTGTCACCACACAAACTTATCATAATATCATCAGCTATATCCCCCTTCACCATTTTCGCCCATCTCCATTCATCCCCACCACAAAGACAGTTTCTTAACATGAAGACAAATTCTGCTTAAGTGAAAGCATGCTCTGCCTATGTAATCATTCAATGTATTTCAATTGTTGACAGTTTACCATATTACCCTTTCAATCTTGCTCAATTCTCTTTTAATACTTTTTAATGCTCTAGTCACTACTCATCTTTCTAAAATGTTTCAAAAACAATACATGTTCCCTTTCTCATTTGTCTACCACCTTGCTTTCTTCTTCCTTCCACTGAAGTTGCTTTGGTTTGGTGTTTCCTATTTGAAGACTGGGTTTTTGAATCCCCGAGCCAACGCCATCCTTTCCCCCAAGGGAAGGTTTTACTTTCTCTTTTCTTTCCCTCAACCATGATGTTTTTAGGGTCTTTGATTTGTTCCCTTTGCATCTGCCCTGACTTCACTCTTTGGAAGCAATGGTCTTTGATCTCGTCTGGATCAGCTCTCTCAAACCACCTAATGAGCTGTTGGGTTTCAGTTGGAAATAGAATAAAAAGCTGATGACTTAAAGGAAAAGTGAGAGAATCAGAAAAAGATTGCCTTCATCAATTGCTATTATTCAATAACTTCAAGGTCATCATAAAAAAACTAGATAAGATAAAAATTTGATGATCAGCTACCTGGGGAATTAGAAATCTATTAAATTGTACTTTTAGAATACAGACAGAAGTAGAAGAACTTCAGATATCATCTACGCCAACCTTGCCATCTTTTAAATCACCAAAGAGGTGATTCAAGTGATCTGGCCCTGAATCACACTGCTAGTTAATGTCAGCATTGTCTTGAGAGCTCAGATGTCTTCCAATAGCACAGTGGTCTGGGAGAATTGCAAGAGATTTTTACAAAAAGAGCTAAAAGTCAGAATAAGTTTGTAGGTGACAAAGGTAAGCTCAAGGACTTGTGAAATAACTAAAATGGCAAGAGAAGAAATATCATCATCCTCATTTTATATTTTACTGGGGAAAGCATGGATTCAAATTCTTGCTTCACTTACTAGGTATATAATTTGTGACCCTGGACGGATTACTTGGCCTACATCTCAATATCCTTAATATAAAATAAATTTGATCATAATAATGTCAAAAATTAAATCAGAGTAATAAATAATGTGGTGTGCATATATCCTTTAGGGATTGCTTTTGGTTGCATGTCTATACAACTCAACTACAAACGTTTAACCAAATATAAGGCACTATTCCAACAAGTCGAAGTCTAGAGGTGGGCATGTTAGGGTTGGTTGAGAGGTTCCACAATGCCTCAGAATCCTTCTATCTTCCTGCTTCATAATGCCTTACATAGTGTCAATTGTTACCTCCTCCAGGCAGAAAACAGAAAACAACATAACCAACGTTTTCCCAGAAATCCCTAGCAGACTTCTGAATCTATACCTGATGTCAGAACTTGGTCATATGGCTGTTTGTAGTTTCAAGAAAAGCTAAGAAATATAGCTTTTAAGCCAGGCACATAATTACTGTTAACACAGAAAAATAGATGTAGGGAAGACAATTGACCATGAGTGCTCCAACAATTAAAATAGTCAAGTAGCTATCGCAATGTCTGGCATATTGCAAGTGCTTAAGAAATATGATATATTTTTGTTCTTATTATTAGTAAAGAAACTCGGGTTCCACAAAAAAATGGGAGTGCCTAACATAGCACAACAGAGTTCTGTGTATGTTATTTTATTCAATAATCACTACAACCTTATGAGATTAATTTTGTTTGGCATGTTAATAATATTTTGACATAAAGAACATTAAGGTTTAGAGTGAAAAATCATGTCCAAGGTTCGATAAACAAGAAATGACTGAATTGAGATTTAAGCACATGTCCATCTGACTGTAGAGGCCCAGTCTTCTGATCATTCTGCTGCTCTATGACAACACTTTATTTTTTGGCAACAATAGTGACACCACAGACACTGTACTACTTCCTAATGTGATCTTTATGGGACTTGACGTAACTGTATTGGTCATCTAGAGCCAAGGCCATTCATTCTAAGCTGTGAGATGTGAGTATAAGCTTTTAGAAATCTACTTAGGAGCAATGTGAGACTGAAAGCACAGGCAGCAGATTCAAGAAAAACATTCCTAACAGACATCTGACTCATTTGGAGCCTGCTTCACAGCACACACAGCCCCCGCACACTCGGTACCTTAGAACTGAACAATGCACTCCCACACCTCACTCCCAAGAGGATATGCAGGGCTTTTACTGCCAATAAGGAGATCAGTAGAATCAGAAGAACCAAATACAGTGCACACCACACATGAATCACCTAGTGGTCTTGTTGCTACAGCTATACCTTGGAACTCTGAGTGCTTCTGAGTCTCTGGAAGACCTTTACAAGGTAGAATTTCTCACTTCCTTCCCAGACAGGATGAGCACTTGGCTGTATATCTTTCATCTCCCTGAGACTCCCTCAGAAGGTCTGCAATGTTAAACATGTGGGCACTGTGCTCTAACACTGTATGGTAGTTTATTCCTGACTATTACATGAAAGAGGTGTTTTAGACCAAGTTAAATCAGTATCCCACCACCACCATTTGCAAAATATTTGATTATGAAGGCTGACACATGGTTTGAAGGGCTTAATAATATGGAGAAGTGCAAGAATACTCCCCAGTTGTCTACAGATGTGGATAAGTACAAAAATTTAATGGTTTGAATAGATTAAGGGATAAATGGATTGAACAAAGGAACCAGAATACAGATTAGATGTGAGGAAGATCTTTTATAAGGATCTTTGAAATTGGTAGAAACTTTGAAGTGGATGGTTATGTTAGGAGACCTTTTCACTGATGTGGGCACAATAACTCCTACAGCCTCTGTGCTCTAGGTGGTCATACTCTAAAGTTTGGAATAATAGAGGCCTCCTCAAAGTAGCTGGAGAAACAGGGATGATTTACTATATCTGTCATTTATCTGATACCTACTTATTCAGACCTCTAATGTAGAAACACCATTCTACAGTGTTGAGAAAAGAGTGGTGAATCAAATAGATAAAGTATCCATTGTCATGTGGTATGCTCTAGGAGAATCTGATAATAAACAAATAAAATAAAAGTGAAAACACATAAATCTCATTAGCACCCATGTATGTTGCTAAATGTTAGGAGGAAAATACAGCAGAGTGACAAGAGGTAAAGGGCATAAAAAAGGCAGTCCTACAGGAAGACTTCTGCAATATGAGGACATTCAAGCTGAGACCAATGTGACAAGAAAAGTCACCATGTTAACACCTGGAAGAACTCAAGAGTAGAAAGTGCATTGCCCAGAACCGGGTATGGAAAAGCTACCAGAGACTACAAAGCTATTGGGAACCAAAATAATCATTCTCTTAAGAACAAAACCACCCCTGTCTCTGCTTCTGTAATCATCCTCAACACTTCTTTCTGTAAACCAGCTTCTTCAGCACTGCTTGGCAAAGGTGCATCCAGATCATTGATCTGAGTCACGGTTTCACAGATCCAAATTTCAAGAAGAATTTGTTTGGTCCAGCTTGGGATCAGCTGGCCAGATTCCCAGCCTTTGCTCGTCATGCAGTAGAGTGAGAAGAGGACAAAGCTGATTCTCTCAAAAGGGGGCGTCAAGATTAATAAAGTGGATTGGCTGAGAACATTCTATTCTTTAAATCACCAACGGTTCATCCAATAGTTCGTGCATTCATTCTTTTCACTCAAACTACTATATGATTACAGAGATGACTATGTACCCATTCCTCTGTACCTAAGTGCAGGAAATGGACTGGGGAGAGGAGTTGTACAGAACTGAGATGCAAATAGAAAAGCAGAGGGTCTATCAGAAAAGCTAAGTCAGGTGCAGGGCCATCAATAGCATACAGATAAAGGGGCCACAATAGGCACACACGGAGCACTAAGGCGTTCTGGCACAGAGAGAAAGATACACATCTTTGTCCATAAACTATATATTTTTTCCTATTTCTCAGAGGGATGGTGGAGTTAAAGTTCCAAGCCATTGGCAGGATTTTGAATCTACCACTGTTTTCTTATCTCATCCTGAAAAGTTATTTCCGTCAGAAAAGTAAGCCTAGCAGGTGAGGTAAAGGGCTCTGGCAGGGAAAGCATCAGGAGGCCAGAGGGCTAAGTGCCGCATCAATAATAAATGTGTGAATACTCTATGGCTTGTGATTAAACCAGGTTTTTCAAAGAGTCAGAGAGGTCAGACTCTTCAGAAAGCCAGTTATCTCTGCCAGGACACCACTGTGCCAGTAACAGTGGAGCCGAGGTTTCTGGACAGATTATACTGGTACAGCATTTTATAGTTCCCCAGCCACTTTCACATCTATGGTCAAATTTGAGTCTCAAAATAAGTAATTGTATTAGGAATTTTAGATTCAAAGCTTTGTTGCTCTGGATCATGGAGATAAAGGTTTTTTGGCCTCTTTTCTAGGTAAAAATATCTGAGCTGATGGTTGAGTCTAAGATATGAAGACTTATTGGTCCCTCCAGATAGATGTAATAAACTGTGAAATGTAATTTTTTTTTATATTCTTTTAAAGTTATACCGCGGCCTCAACAGTTGAAGATAATACAAGGGGGAGCAGGCCACATAATTAGGTTATATTGAATGATGATGATATTGGATATTTGGTCCTTAGTTCACCAAGCACCTTGAGGTTGAAGGTGTAAGGCGTGGATGGAGAAGACGAGCAGTTTCTCTCCTGTGCTGAGTGTAAATGCTCTACCATCAACCGTCACTCCCACATGTGGGAAGGAAAGGAGAATTTCTCTCTGATCCAAAGCTAAATGAGGAGAGTTGTAAGAGGACCTTTTACAAACCTGGCTGTGGCTTGTGTGACCTGTAGTCATAGAAAAAGGGGGAGATAGAAGTGGCCACACATGGGAGTTTCCACCTTCACAGCTGGACCTGCAATTGGAGGAGCTCTTTAGGGAGAAACCTTGAAGACCCCAAAAAGGCCCCAATAAGATAAAAAACCAGATTTGACACTGCTAAACACAGGTGTCAATAAAACCAGACCACTTTTTCTAAAAGTTCTTTTTCCAATTCTGGTTTAGAAATATCACTTCAACCACTTCTACTATATAAATACTGACTATTACCAGAATTCAATATGTATTTGTTTCAGGGAAAGACCCAAGGAGCAAACAACAGGTAGAGGACCAAATTACCTAAATAGAAAAGTCTACAGAATCTTTTCACAGACTTTGGGGCTTTGAGGAATACGTATCTTAGATTCCTTACCCCAGGTAGAGATCTAGTGGGATATTTCCTCAGCTTTCTTTTTTCTATGGTTTAAGAAAAGAAAAAGCCCACCATTAGAAATGCTTGTAAAGTGTTTAGCATTACACCTAGCATGAAGCTCAAATGTATTAAGGAATGGGAAATCGTAATTTGCAGCATTTCTTACTCTGAGTTTGAAATGAGATCCCCAGCCCAACTGTATGGCAAGTCCAGAGGGGTATTTGTAATTTTCATATGGAAGTCAAAGCCATTGGAGCTAAGTCAGGGCTGGCCTTGCACAGAGTATCACTTCTGGGGTATCAAAGGGGCCTCGGGGTCTTTCCTGGGTTCTAACACAGGTTTTATCCCTGATAAGATGAACTGTCTTCGAAGGGAGAACTGAGAACAATTTTGCTACTATTAGCAGGCTTTTACAGCTTTCTGGGTGGCAGAATTTGTCAACGTCGGCACTATAGACGTTTTAGGCGGAATCTTCTCTGTTGTGGAAGCCCACCCTGTGCACTGTAGTATGGTTAGCAGCATCCCTGGCCTCTCTCTGCTAGATACCAATAGCAACCCCCTTCCCAGTGTGACAACCAAAACTATCTCCAGTCATTCATCTCTTTGTTGCAAAATCTCTCCCAGTTGAAGAAAACTGCTTTTCTGTGGCAGATAACTAACTGCAGTGCAAAAGTAGCTTATCTGGTCATGTGATGAAAAAGTCTAGGCATTGAACTTACTTCACAACAGCTGAATGCAGAGGTTCTGATGACATCACTTAAATTCTGTCCCTCTTCGTTTCCTGTATTAATTTAGTTTTCATAGGATTTCTCTATACAATTATTGCCAAATATCTTAAAATTGCATCTTTCATTTCTTTTCTTTTTTTTTTTTGTGAAAGAGAGAGACAGAGAGAAGGACAGATAAGGACAGACAGACAGGAAGAGAGAGAGATGAGAAGCATCAATTCTTCATTGCGACACCTTAGTTGTTCATTGATTGCTTTCTCATATGTGCCTTGACCAGAGGGCTACAGCAGACTGAGTGACCCCTTGCTCAAGCCAGCGACCTTTTGTTCAAGCTGGTGAGCTTTGCTCAAACGAGACGAGCCCATGCTGAAGCCAGCAACCTCGGGGTTTTGAACCTGGGTCCTCTGTGTCCCAGTTCAATGCTCTATCCACTGCACCACCACCTGGTCAGGCCTCATCTTTCAATTCTAAGAGCAATAAAAAATTTTCTGTCCTTCGGTACCTTAAGTCTCAACCTCACTGGTCTTAACTGAGTCTCAGAATCATCTCTGAACCAATCATTGTAGTAGTTACATGATATATATACTCAGGTTTATGAGCCCACCCCTAAGTGGTTGTGGAGTCAGCCCTACCAAAACCCATATATTGAAAATTAGATGTTTTCCCTAAAGCCAAACCAGAGCTAGTACTACCAAATGGTCAAGGTGGGGAGTGGACACTGGGTACAAAAACTAAGGCTGACTCTTTAGGTGACCCTTTCTAAAGATGCACCTGGCTTGCATTCCTTTCATGGTGAACAACAAGCAAAGCTGGCTTCCAGAGTTCCACTGTGACCCCAGGACCCTTCATTAAGGAATATTAGTACCAAAGCCTTGGACAATCAATAACACTGAGGGCTGAGACAGAACATAATTCAACCCCTTGGAAACTTTTTAAAAATATCATCTTGCTGATGCAGAGGAGGATTTCTTTGCCTACTAGAATTTTTTTGGGGGGGAGGGAGACAGAGGGAATAAATCTGAGCCACCTGACAATTACCCTCGCTGTGCATCACACACTGCAATCACGCCCACACCTCTGCACCGGCTCTCCGAGCACAGGCATGGTGCTCACAGAAACCGCACACACCTACCAGCTCAGAGTCAGCCCACCAGGCTGACAATCACTCTGGCAACTGGGCACAACCAAAGCCTTCTTCCCCCACAGCCCATTATTTCCTAGGTTACCAGCTCCCCAACCCTGAGGGGCTGCAGAGGAGAAGAAAATGCCCACAGACACACAGCACACCCAGCCACATAGAAACTATGGTCTCTGTAGGTGAAGAAATCCTAACAAACCTTCCCAGAGGGCTGGCTGCAGGTGAGCATCCTGCCACTGATAATTCACTTCCAGTCCCCTTTCTGAAGCATGAGATGCCAGAGGCATTGGCCAGATTTCAATTGGTGACTCCTAAGCCAGGGGCCATGCAAGCTTGTGCCTGACTTAGAAGACAAACTGAACACAGACATTACTGGGAGGGATGAGCAGCGTATGAGGAGGAGGATAATAGAGACAGTGCCAGGAATTCCAAAGAGCAGTCCTCCCCCAGGGATATGGGTGCCAGGCTCTGTGGGATGGGCAGGAGACAGAAATAGCATCTCCTGGATCCCTGTGGGGCTAGTAGTGGGTGGGCAGCTGGAACCTCTGTGACCCAGTTAGAAGAAAGCTTCCCTAGGGCTGGAGCTGGTCTCAGGTACAGTGAATATAATAGCAATAGTGATGCTATTATTTCCTCATCTGTATAATGATGGCAATAGTATTTAATGTCTCCCACAAGGTAGTGTTGTGAGGATTACATGAAGAGCTCATTTAACATATAGAGCTCATTGAGTGGTGCCAGGCTTATAGTAAAAGATCAATACATAGCCTGACCTGTGGTGGCGCAGTGGATAAAGCATCGACCTGGAAATGCTGAGGTTGCCGGTTTGAAACCCTGGGCTTGCCTGGTCAAGGCACATATGGGAGTTGATGCTTCCAGCTCCTCCCCACTTCTCTCTCTCTGTCTCTCCTCTCTCTCTCTCTCTCTCTCTCTCTCTCTCTCTCTCTCTGTCTCTCCCTCTCCTCTCTAAAATGAATAAATAAAAAAATTAAAAATTAAAAAATCAATACATAATAGCTAATAATAACAATGAGAGGTGATATGGCATAACGGATAAAGCACAGACTCAAGTTCAAAACCTAATCGTACCACTTACTTGTCCATCTCAATCTTGGGCAGCATGTTTGAGCTTCAGTTTACTTAGCTGTGGAATGTTTATTCCATGGGGATTTTTTAAAGGAAAAGACATCATATAATATATGTGAAATTTTCACTTCAGGATGAATAAACACAATTTCAGAATTAGCTAGCAGTATCATCATCATCATCACCATCATCATCATCATCATCATCACCATCCACCTTTGTACTTTTTTCTTTACAAAAAATTACATTCAGTATCTCACTTTCCTTCATTCACTCTTGTATAGTTTGTAGATGAATAGAACAGACATTACCTTCATTTTCTAGATTACAAAATTGGAGTCAGAAAGGTAAATAACTTGTCTATAGCCAAACGATTAGGAGGAGGCATTTGGTACACATGTACCCTTTGGATTCTTAAGATGATGCCCACTGCATTTTGCCATAACACCTCTAAAGCACAGTAATCCATAACACCAAGTAACCCATGACAATAACTGCAGCTGTTGTTTCTTGAGTATCTACTAGGTTACAGGTCTTGTTTTAGATACTTTCCCAGACTCAAGTATGATGAACACAGATGGATCCCAGGAACTCTTATCAGCCAGCCCTCATAGGTGGCCTATAATTTATTTCAGGTACCCATCTCTCCATCTATCACTTCTCTGCAAACTCGTGTATTCCGGCAAGACCCAACCTCCATCTAATCCACACCGGTACCTTTTCAGCCACCATTTAGAAGACTTGATTTTTGCATTGCCTTCCAGAGTTCCCCATTGCCTCCTCAACTCTCTCAGTCTTAAAAGAGAGTCATTCAGCCTCACAGCCAGCTAAGTGAGTCATGGGGGAGGAATCTAGCTTTCTTCATCTCCCCCAAAGAACTACCTGTTTTATTGTGACTTTGTTGCCCTGAGCACCAGTGCATCAGTGGAACAGGGAGTTAATCCTGGGAAGACCACAGCAGCAGGGACACTTGCCTCCTTCTGTACCTCAGGCAGATCCCAGATCCCTCCAGGTTCTAATGTCTCCAGCCCTCCACTGTGGGAACATTTCACTTGGTGCACAATCTAGATTATTCCACCATTCAAGAGCTCTTCATTTTTCTCAATAAGAGTACTGCTCATTAAATGGTCTCTTTTGATACTGATGTGGGAGTTACAGTGTGGGTTTGTTTGATGACTGCCCTAACACATAAGCAATTTTTTATAGTCAATGTGAAAAGGTAAACAAAATGCTTGAAAATCAACTTTTTTATATATTTTAAATGTACAAGGCTGGTAAGAGAAATTGATCATTAAAATAAAGTGTCAAATTTGACAAAATAAGGAAAATTCAGAGAAAGATTTGAAAGGCACACAAATGATACTGAGGCTTGATGTTGTTCTCTGACACAGATATAAAATGAGTCACATTTATCAGAGGCTTTTATAGGAGAAATGAGAGGTGGAGATATATATATATCTACAATAGAATCAAGCAGTGAAAAGTTATTTGCCTAAATGTTGTGTTTTGCCAGTTGAAGAGGTAGTATTCATTTTCAACAATATCCAATAGTCTCCTACTTAGCTCAAATTCTATACCAAAGTTTGTAAGTAAGAACAAACTTTTTCAGTGGTCAGCAAAGTACAGTTTTTAAAATGGCTTCAGAACCAACTCTTTCCATTTCTTTCTTCTGCTTGACTCATACCTTGACCTGGAAATCTCCTCAGCCTCCAAACAGATCCCAAATCTGTGCTCCCTGTTTTATGTTCTTCATTTGAGGTTAATGTTAATTAGTTAGGGAATGCTTCTGGCCTCTTAGAGTTGTGAGAAGTGAAGATGTATGTTTGACACTGGAATAGGCATCTGTGGTCCAAGTTCCATCAGAAAGAAGCCGTTGTGACTCATCTTCACATTCTGGGATACACTCGTCTCATTCATAAGAAAAGGTCATTGACTACATCAGATGTTGTCAGTTGAAATGTATACAGAAGTATACAAAGAAAACACCAAAGGCTCTTAGGGAAGACTGAGTCAAGTATCCTAATTTAAGAGGCAATTTTCAGCTTCAACTGAGCTGCAGTTTTACTGATTAACTTCATCACTAGATGGCAGTTGGAACTTCAGTCGTGCATTCATTCAATAAACACTTCTTGGGAATCTGCTATGTACAAGTTGTGTTCTAGTCATAGGAATATAAACAACAGCCAGAAAAAAATAATCCTACTCTTTTGGACTGTATAGTCCAATGGGAGAGACAAATAATAAACAGGTAAATTTTAAAAATACTATTTCAGGTAGAAATTAGTGCTATGAAAACAATAAAGATCTTTGTTGCCAGCAGCCTGGGGTGGGGTAGAGGGACTGTGAAAAAACACAGCACAGGCAAGCGCAGGGTCTTCCAAACTATTGCATCCCATCCAGAACATAAGAATAGATCCCTGAATAGAGAAAATAAACATGTTTAATACTGCTGCTTCATGAAGAAGTTAAGAAATAAAATAATCAGTAAACTGAAACTTGAATTGTGCACAATAAGCCAAAAAAAAAAAAAAAAAGCTGAAGTTGTTCTACAGCAGAGGCCAACATGGTGCTCACCCCTGCATTAAGCCCGGACCCTCAAAAGGAAGAAAATGGTACCCAAAGACTAGGACTAGCTGGTGAGCAGCAAATAGAAATAGAGCATCCCTGATTTATAACACCAGGATTTCACATTTTAAGTTCAACCAGACACAATCTTTTTTACCTCAGTGAGAATAATAACTACAGAGTATATACCTACATGAAAGATTTAAAGAACTAGAAAGACAAAATAAAAGGTAAGTAACAAAATGCTACCAAAATGAGTCAAGATGAAAAAAAAAAAAAAGTCAGATGAAACTGTTGAACACAAAAAGAGTTACGCTGAAATCTCCTAAAACATATTTTTAAAAACTGGAAATACATTAAGTATTTACAGGACCAAACCCTAAGCTAGTATTTCTCAAAGTATGGTCCACCTATGTCAGGAACCCCAAGATTCATTCAGAAGGTCTATGAGGTCAGAACTACTTTCCTAATAATACTGATGGGTTATTTTCATTTTCACTGGGTTGACATTTGTGATGTTGACCCAAAATAAGTGGAAGGGTAGGAGAGAGAGGGGTAAGATGGCTAGTATCATAGTCCAAATCAAGGCAGTAGCCTCAATAGTAGTCAAAGTACTGGCATTCAAAAACCCAGTTCCACTTAAGAGTACTTTTAATTGAATAGCAAAAACATTTAATTTTGTGTGGTGAAATGGACAGAACACATAAAGCATTTTTGCTGCATACTAAAGTGTAACATTTGTTAAGAGGAAAAGTACAACGTGTTAACTGAGCTGTGAGCTCCACTTGCTGCTTTGATGGATCGCCATTTTTTACTGAAAGACAGATAAACTATGATTGTTTGGACTTGGATGTTTTCCAAGATTTTTTTTGAAAATGAATGAAATGAGCTTGTCACTTCAAGAAAGGCAACTGGCAGTATTTGTTGCCAATGACAAAATTTGAGAATTAAGCAAAACATAAGAGTTTGGAAAACTAGTCTCTGTTATCATGAACTTGACAGCTTACCTAGACATAAAGATGTTTCTGATGATATCAGAGGTGATATTAGCAAACACATATTTTTTTTAATTCATAGATGATATTCTTTAGAGAAATTTGGGGTTTAGAGGGAAGTTAAGTAGCTAGTATGGAGAATATCCATTATCCCTCCCCCAACAATTTCCCTTATTATTAACATCTTGCATTAGTGTGGCATATTGTTAAATTGATGAATCAGTATTGATAAATTACTAGTAGTTAAGTTTCATACTGAATATTAGAGTTCACTCTTTGTGCTGTATATATAGTTCTGTGTCTGAACAAAAGAATGTTGGCATGTGCCTACCTTACAGTATCATGCAGAATAGTTTTGCTTCCCTAAAAATCCTCTGTGATTCACTCATTCATCCCTTTTACTCAAATTTGTGCTCTTTTTAAATTCTCTCTGTAGCTTTGCCTTTTCCAGAATTTCACACAATTAGAGTCATACAGCATGTAGACTTTTTATACTAGCTTGTTTTACTTAGCAATATGCCTTTAAGCTTTTTTCTTATCTTTTTGTGGCTTGCTAACTCCTTTTGTATCACTGTATAATATTCCATTGTCTGGATGTGCCACAGTTTGTTTATCCATACACCTACTGAAGGATATCTTGATTCCTTCCAATTTTTGGCAATTATAAATAAAGCTGCTATAAACACTTGTGTGCAGGCTTCTTTGTTAATGTAGATTTCAATGCATTATGATATATAGGAGTAGAATTGTTAGATCATGTAATAAAACTGTTTTACTTTGTGACAAACTGCCAAACTCTTCCAAAGTGGCTATATCATTTTTCATTCCTTCCGACATGGAATGAGAGTTCCTGTTGCTCCACATCCTTGTCAGGATCTGGTGCATGTAGTGCTATCTCATAGTTTTAATTTGAAATTCCCTAATAATATATATACATATATATATATATATATATATATATATATATATATATATATATATATATATATGATGTTGAGCGTCCATTGGTGAGGTAGCTTTCAGATCTTTTGCCCATTTTATAATTTTTATTGCTTTTTTAATTGCTGAGTTTTAAGAGTTCTTTGTGTATTCTGAATATAAATCCCTTACCAGATACGTGTTATGCAAATATATTCTCCCAGTCTGTAGTGTGTCTTTTCATTCTCTTAATAGCATTATTGCATAGTAGCAGTTTTATTTTTAATGAAGTTCAACATCAATTTTCTTTCAGGGATCATGCTTTTGGTTTTGTATCCAAAAACTCATTATCAAACAAGAGGTCACCAAGATTTCCTACTACATTACTCCCTAGAAATTTTGTACTTTGGCAATTTATATTTAGTCCTCTGATGCATTTTGAGTTAATTTGTGCGAAACTCCATTTGTTGAAAAGACTTTGCTTTTTACATTGAATTGCCTTTGCATTTGTCAGAGACCAGTTAACTGCATTTGTATGGGTATATTCCTGGACCCTCTATTCTGTTCCACTGACATATTTATTCATTATTTCACTATAATGATCCTGCCTTGATTGCAATGGCTTTATAAAAAGTCTTCAAGTCAGACCACCAACTTTGTTCTTTTTCCTCAGTATTTTGTTGGTTATTTGAGACTTTTGCTTTTCTCTCTGTGTATATATATAATATAAATATATTTTATATATGTATAATACATACATTATTTCTTTAGAATAAATTTGTTGATATCTAAAAAATAACTTCTTAGGATATTAATTGGGGTTACATTGAATCCATGGGACAAGTTGGGGAGAATTAACATTTTACTAATCTTCCTATCCATGAACATGGACTATCTCTCCATCTATATAGACCTTTTTAATTCCTTTCATCAGTTTTCTAGGTTTCCTCATATAGATCCTTTACATATTTTATTAGATTTATGCTTAAGTATTTTTTTCCTTTTTTGATGCTAATAAAATGGCATTGTATTTTTAATTCAAGTTCCAATTGCTCAATTCTGGTGTATAAGAGAGCACTAACTTTTGTATTTTAACCTTGAATCCTGCAGCCTTACAATGATTGCTTACTAAATCCAGGAGTTTCAAGTTGTTTTTGTTTTTTCTTAGTTGTTGTTTTATTTCTTGAGATTTCTCTACATAGACAACTGTGAATAAACACAGTTTTATTTCTTCTTTCCAATCTGTCAACCTTTTATTCCCTTTTCTTGTCTCACTGCTTTAACTTAGACAACTACCCAATTACTTATAGAGAAGGCTCCAGGGATGATGAAGAATTGGCTATAATATATTTTATTTCTTAGCCAGGAGATATTTTTTAAAAGTTTTACTCATCGGAACATTTACAGCAAAATGGTGGGATCTTGATAACATGATACGAAGCGAAATAAGTAAATCAGAAAAAACCAGGAACTGTATTATTCCATACGTAGGTGGGACATAATAGTGAAACTAAGAGACATTGATAAGAGTGTGGTGGTTACGGGGGGAGAGGGGGGAATGGGAGAGGGAAAGAGGGTGGGGAGGGGCACAAAGAAAACAAGATAGAAGGTGACAGAGGACAATCTGACTTTGGGTGGTGGGTATGCAACATAATTGAACGACAAGATAACCTGGACTTGTTATCTTTGAATATATGTATCCTGATTTATTGATGTCACCCCATTAAAAAAATAAAATTATTAAAAAAAAAAAAGTTTTACTATTGTAACTTAATCTTTGTGATACTTATTTTTCTATTTATTTTTGATATAGCTAGCTGGAAATGTTTGCAGTATACATGCTGTGATGAGGGAAGTTCATTTTATTGAGAAGGAATCCTCTTTATTACATTTATAACCCAAGAACAGGCTTTGTATTTACCCAACCGATCATCCCAGAGTCTCTTATATAACCATACCCTCTAGCAACAATAGTAATGTCCCTTAGACATTTTTTTTATTCATTTTTTTTAGAGAGGAGAGGGAGAGGAGAGACAGAGAGAAGGGGGGTAAGAGAGAGAGAGAGAGGAGAGACAGAGAGAGAGAAGGGGGAGGAGCTGGAAGCGTCAACTCCCATATGTGCCTTGACCAGGCAAGCCCAGGGTTTTGAACCAGCGACCTCATAATTTCCAGGTTGACACTTTATCCACTGTGCCACCACAGGTCAGGCTGTCCCCTAGACATTTAACTTAATGCATTGTATTGGATTAAATGCAAACAGATGTTTTATACCAGAAAGTAATATATATATATATATCTCAACAATTTTATTTGCATGGGAAGAAACAGCAACTGAAAAGTATCAGTGTCAACTGGGTGACTGTAACTATATCATGAGATCTCATTTGACAACACCAGAGTTAAAACCACGGGAGGCTAATTCGGCAATTGCAATTTAGGTAAAGCTTCAATGATACAAAATGCTCAATTCCATGTAAACAGAAATAAGAAGGTCTGTGAGGGATTTGGAGCAAGACAGGGAAGGATGAGCAATTAATCTGACTTATTAGGAAATAGAAAGTATTCCATCCTGAAAATCAGAAGCAGTCACTGAAGTTGTAGTTACAGTTTAAAAGAATGATTTCCCATGAGAAATTTTACCTCTCTATACTCACAAACAACACAGTAGCCTTTTTCTGCATTCCTTATTTCTGTTAATACCTCCTAGGTTAACTTAGTCAGGAGCATGGGCACTGAAATATAAAAAATTAGACAAGAAGCTGCTTAGTTGTGTGATCCTAGGCAAGTGACTAAATTGTCTAATCCTCAGTTTCTTCATTCATAAAGTTGGGAAAATGGATTTATCTAATTCAGATTGTTCAAAGACTAAATGAGCTAATAATGCTTGTAAAATATCTAGTGTGGTGGTACCTGGCAATAGTAAGATCTTTATAATATTATTGTTAACATTATTACTATTAATAACATTTATTGGCTTACATCGATTGTTTGTATGTGTGTATATTTTTTTAATCTGTCACATCTTACCTTTCTATCTATTTCTATCTTATTACAGACAAGTGCCCATTACTTGGCCTACTCTAATAGCATTGAGTCTCTAGTCTTCCCCTCTGTTTTATTTTACACTCAAATGCCAAGTTAATGTCTTTAAAGCACACCCTGTTGAAAACCTTTATAGGTGCCACAATGTCTACAGAAAAGTTTAGACTCTTTACTTTGGCACTCAAGGCTTCCATAATTTGACCATAACCTCCAGCCCTGAATGCACTATCCAGCCATGCATTTAAACTGCAGCCAGATGACAGGGCATCCAAGCTGAGGCTTGATTGAGCTTCGCAGTTTCCCAGAATGGTGAGGAGGGAATGAAGCCAGATGGGGAATGTGCACTGCATCCAGATGAGCATGCCAAGGTTTAAAACCTGAGAAAAAAAAGCTTTATCCATTGTCAAGACCAAGGGCTAAATTGGGGATCAAGAAGGATAAAGTCAAGAAGATCTAAAGGTAGTAAAAGCAACCAGAGTGAGTTCAAAGAACAAAGACAGGGATGGAGGAAAGTTCGGGACTTTTTATGTGACTAGGACTGTTTTCCAAAATGTGCTTTCATTCGGTTCTATCCTTATGATGTGAAAAGAGACAGGATAGTTCAAAATGTGATTTAAATAGGACTGGTAAAATAGCATATTGCATATAAAATTTAGCACTGGAAATGTTCATCACAGTTCATTTTTGTACTATAAACTTAGAAAACATATATATATGTAAAATTCTTAAGAGGAATAGATTTAATTATTAATATTGGTGATTAAGTTTTGCATTTATATATGTATACATATTGATATATGCTAATATGCAATGTCTAACATTTTTATCTATTATATAAATATCTTTATATATAAGCTTATATATTTATATAATATATAATGTATAACATATTTATATACTATAGATATACATATCTATATATATGCATGCACATTTATATTCTCTTTATAATATAAATATACGTATATATTTATATTAAATAAATATATATATATATTTACCAAAAATATAAATACTAGAATGTTAATACTGGTGAAGAGTAGTATAGGGTTAAAGGCAACTTATTTTCTTCTTTCTTTTACATATGTTCAAATTTCCTGAAGTAGGTGTATATTGATAAAACAACTGGGTAAACCAATTGCCTGACCCACAAAATTAATCAGAAAGACATTAGTGGTTTATCTCTCTAAGAAATTTCCAAATCCGCTGATTAGATAACAGGAATTTAAGAAGACTCAGTTATATAAAGAACTTTAACTTCTGAAAAAATATATTGATTCTTAAGCCAAACAGTGATAAATAAATGTGAGAGAATAAAAGACATTATCCCATCTACAAATTCAAATCTGTATCTTATATGATTATTCCCTTTCTTGGTTATAGGTGTTCAATATATTTATGAGCACTTTTGCTTATGAAGAATCATTTGGTTCTCAAGGCATTCCCTTACATACAGATGTGGAAATTCTCTTACATCTAGATATGGAGAAGTTAAGTAATTTTGTCATTTTCACAAAGTGAAGTTTCACAGCAGTGGAACTATATAGAACACAAATATTCTTGTGAATAATATGAAGTCAAAACACTATACAGAAAACAATTGCTTGGGGATTTTTGTATTTTTTTAAACTAAATGACATTTTACATGATATACTAAGAACATCTGATTCTGTTTTTGAAGATTAATTATAAATATTTAGGAAGGCACTAAATTCTCTACTCTGATTGAGCAGCATCACCACCTCCTAACAGACAAAGGAACCAAACCAAAACAAAGAACAATGGAGAAAAAAAGAAAGAAGGGAGAGAAGGAAGGAAGTAAAGAAAAAAAAATAGATTCTTTAAGCAGTCAAGATTCATTTTTAGACAAAGAAAGGTATTTTTATTTCTCCTTTGCATGTTTTTGCACATTATACTATCCCTCAAATCCACTGCTAGTATGATATCAGGGACTGATTAAATATGTATATAAACCAAGAACTCATTAGGATGGATTGACAGAGTTTAGACTCTGGTGAATTGCCAACCATAAGAAAAGCAAGCAAGCAACAAGTCCTTCACATTTCATTTAAAATGACTTATTATTTATTAAAGGATTCTGAATATAGATTAACCTTCTCTGACTATTTTTTTTTTTTTTTGTCCCTGACTTGAATTCAAGATTGTTCTGATAAATGGATCAAAAGCTATAACATTCCTGGGCAGTTTCACTTCTATCTCTATGTACTGGGCTATCATTCTGTTTTATTACTCCTACTGTTTTATTACTCCTTTCAGTAATAATCCTTATTGAATTACAGCAACACTCATGGTACCTTCCAGAGTACAGAGAACTGGGAGCATTTCCCCATGTCCTCTCAATAATAAAAAATGCCTGGGAGAAAATCCTGAGCTAGATTCTGAAGCCAATTCTTTCAGCACCATTGAGACCAGACTGAACCTAGCTATGCTGTGAAAGTGTCATGCAGGATCCCAGATGTGGATGCTCAGTCGGTAAATAAAAACAATAGGCAAACCTTTCTGGGTCTCGGGTCTCTGCTTGATGACTTCCCATCTGATGACTGCACACAGTCCAAACAATCTCCTGAGTTCAGTTTGCCTCTCACCCTTGATCCCCAATGTCCTTATTAGTCTCTTATGCCTGTTCCATTCATTTGTCACTTCCTTCTTATTGTCTTGCATTGAATGGTTATTTTTTTATGAATATATTTTGCTATCTTATCTCAACTACTATTATCCATAGCATACCAGAAAGAAACAGGATTTGTTAAGCAGCTTTCTGTACAAGGCTCTGCTTAAGTAGGTCTTGGGGATGAGAATGATGACTTCAATTGTATGGTAAGGCCTGTCTATGTCTGTCTATAATGCTATCCAGAGCGATTCTTTAAGTTGTGACTTTATAAATACCAAAAAAAAGGCAACTTATTCAGTTATTCAACAAGTGTTTATTAAACACTTACTATGTACAACGCATCGTTGACATAAAAGATGTAAAAGATTCAGACCCTGTCCTGAAAGAGCTCAGCCTATTGATTGATAAATAAGAATTATAGTAGAGGACATAATAAAAGAGCATTCTGAAACCAGACCTTAGGAGAATTTTACTATATACTGTGACATAAAATGTATGCAGGGAGGTTCTATCCTAGAATCCCAAATTCTTCTCAATAAAGGGCTATTGAGAAGGAAGCCTTTAAGCCACGAGGGTCTCATCTAGCAAGTGGTCTTCTCACTGTTGTTGAATTTCTTATTTTGCCCCCATGTTGTTCTCATCCTATGACAAGCTATACAGGGATGTCATGTTCTTATATTAAAGTCATTACTGAAGTTACAGCACTATTTTTTATTCTCCATCAGAAATTTCCAAAGTTCAGATTTAAAAAAAGAAAAAAGAAGCATGAGCCCATTGTATCATATCTCTGCTTAAATGTCTAGCTTTAATTATCAAGTTTTGTCTTTGTATAGCACTAGGTCTCCACATCTCTCCCTGAGTGGCTTATGTGTTGGGGGAATCCTGCTCTTCTGACTCTGAACTTCTTATTTCTTCCAAAGTTGTTGCAATGGAACAGCATG
Source organism: Saccopteryx leptura (assembly GCF_036850995.1). Taxonomy (NCBI): domain Eukaryota; kingdom Metazoa; phylum Chordata; class Mammalia; order Chiroptera; family Emballonuridae; genus Saccopteryx; species Saccopteryx leptura. The sequence goes on along the minus strand of NC_089503.1, from coordinate 32,053,693 downwards.
TGATTGGATAATGGCTTCATTAGTGCCTTAGCTATAAAACTATCTTTCCAATTGGATAGCAATGTAAGTACTAAAACAAATTTCTTTGTAATGTTAGTTTATTTTATCTCACCTACTTCTCTCTCAGTGCAGCTGTTTGGGAGTATTTAGGCTCCTTAGAGATTGAAGAGTGAGAAAGCTATATTTTATACTTCTTTCTAATAACCTCACTTTCACCGCACTCCCAGTGCCTCAAACAGCACATAGTAGACACTCAATAAATATTTGGTTGACTGATTCTTAATTGTTTTTACAGCAATTTTCATGACAGAGTCCTTAATGCAAGTTTGCATTGTACAAAAAAAACATTTTTATGTCCATCATTGTGAAGTCCAGGCCTGCACTGTCCACTGTGGTAGCCACTAGCCACATTTGTCTAGTGAACATTTTAAATGTCATTAGTTCAAGTTGAGATATACTATAAATATAAATCCACACTATCTTTCATAAACTGGGTACAAAGAATATAAACTATGTCATGAACAACTTTCACATTGATCATATAGTATATGAGAACATTTTGGGTTAAATTTAAAAATTAAAATTTACTTTATGCTTTCTACTTTTTAAAAAATATCATTAGTAAAAAGTTAAAAATAACATATGTACATCCCATTATATCTCTACTGGACAGCTTTTGTCCAGACAAAATTAAATTACTTTTTTTTTTCAAGCCAAGTAATTCATTTTTCACAGTGAGAGGCAGATGACAAGAATCCAGATTGGGACCCATTGGAATTAGTGCTCAGTTCATGTATCAGAATGGCACAAGGTCTGGGGCAACTGTGGAGAAGCCTGGGTCAATTAGAAAGAGACTCAGAGCCTAGTTTCAGAGGTTCCATGAAGACTTCATACATCTAGTCCATTATAGCTTTGGTCGATATCTCAACAAACTGGCTTGGAGCCCTACAGAAAAATAGTGTAGGATACACAGTCCTATTGACAGTGAGAACTGTTGGGGCTGATTGCAGTGAAATGGAAGTTGAGGTTGTTTGTTGATAATAATCTTAAATTGCCATCACAAGAAATAAAAGCAATAAGTCTGTAACATTTTTATCCCAACCATTATTTCAGAATATAGAGCATAAACTCTGCTATGGAGAATTTCAATTAACTGTAGTAATGGTAAGCACTTGGATTCCAGGAGTTCTGAAGTGACCTAACCTGTGGTGAATTGTTTAAAATGAATTTTTTTCCCCTTCTAAAACCCATAGTTTTAAATGCTCACTTCTACCTATTGAGAAGCAATTTTAAGTATAGTATGGGTTAACCAAATGGCATACTCTTAAAATAACTCAACATAAATATAAAAAATATCTCAGATTGAGTTTTCTTTATCCTGAGATTCAGATGAGTTGACATACACCCTTTTAAACAAAACTATAATTTCATCTAAAGTTTTTTGTTAGAAATATGATGTGACTCAAGGGCCCTAAAACATCTTAGAAGAGAGAAAATAAAAGTGCTTCAGGAAGGTTTCAGGAGTCTCTTTATTCAAAATGTGACACCAGCATTTTAAAATCATGGCAACCTGATAGACCTCATAGGACAGGATTGTCTGATCTCTGCTGCCCTTACTTTCCAGGTTATCAGTGAGGCTCCTTGCAGCAACTGGGGAGCAATTTGTTTTAGTGGAGAATATTAACAGGGTCTTGGGACCTCAGCCCTTGTCAAATGAAAGAGTGAATGACAAAGAAACAATGGCCTTAAGAAGACCATTCTTGGCCTTTATGTCTTTCCATGCTTAAGGAAAAGGGTAGAGGATGATCTTTAGGGACTCTCTATCCTTTTAAATCCATATCTGTGTCAATTAGGCATGACAGGTAGAAAGGAGAGAGTCATTCTGTCACTCCAGGTGCTTCTTTCTGTCACTGGGAGAGAGAAAGATGCAGGGATGAATTTCACTTTCTACAGAGTAAGATTTATTCATGGATATAGAGGAAAGTGTGCTTATTCACTGAACTAAATCATACTGGAAAACAAGGCAAATGAGAAATGGTAGTCTGTGTACAGGACAAAGAATAAACTGACTTCACTAAAGAATGTGGTGTTTGTAGTGGAAGTAATTCATCAATTACTTATCTAAATAAATCCTGCAAAAGCAGGAACACACAGCAAAACAGTGTTTATGAGAACAGGTTCCTCACTACATCCCCTTGGGTAAATTCTGATTCTGCACTTATCAGCGGAACTGCCTTTAGCAAGTTACTTGAAGTCTTTATGTCTAGTATCTAGTTTCTTCTATTGTAAAATAAGAATAAAAATAGTATTTTTCTGACGTGGTTCCAGAGAGTAATCAACAAGTTAACAAGTAAAATATTTAGAATTGTGCCTGTTATGTAATGAGTCCTTAATAATTACTAGCTATTATTATTTTTCCTCCAGTATCATTCAATTTCCATAAAGCATCAGCCAGATAAATCACATCAGTTTTTTCAAAATGTTATCAGACTAGATAGATCAGTGTATTCAGACCTAGCTTCAGGAAAAGTGTGCTTGAGAGTCAATGAATTATAAATTATTATTAATCATGATGATGTTGATGATGATGATGACTTTTCATGTATTGCCTGTCTCATCTTATAGGAACTGTCCAAGAAACTCCATATTTTCGTTATTGCTTCCTACCAATACACCTACAAAAGCAACTATCATTATAAAAATTGAAAGTCTATGGTTCAGATATGCTAGTAAAATGCTTTGAGGTTGTAAAGTTAGAATACTGAAGAACTACAGCTCAAAGTGATACCCAAAGGCTGTGGAAGGTGCTCTTTTTCCATTGCAACATACAGAACATTATGCCCATGAGACTAAAGTTTAACTGAATGGACTTCAAGAAAAAGCAATACAAAGAATTTTTTTAAGTTAGAAAAATTACCAGATGGGTTAAAGATTAAGTATTAAACCTCACAGAGAAATAACAAAGAATATAAATATATCCCAAACTCCCCCTTTTAAAGGAAGAAAAACTAATCCTGGTTTAGAAGAGTTTACCCAGTTAATCCTGTGATTGTGTAGTGTTTTTTTTAACTCTTTAGGGTCAACACACTTGGAAGAGACTTAAGAAATACCACTGGATCAAGGGCACATATTTACTAGAAAAAAAGAGATAGAATCAAAATAGAGATTTAAGATCCCTCAAAAAATTAAGAAAAGAGACCCAAAGAAAGCAGTGGAGTAGGCAGATGCACAGACTCCCAGCTCACACCACCAAACTGGATTTCAATTAATTTACGAACAGTCAGCATGAAAATCCAACTCTGGACTACAAGAATAGCTCTTAAGAACCAAGGAGCAAAGAAGAAGCCACACTGAGCCTAGTAGGGAGTGCTGAGGCGTGGTGAGTCTCCCCTGCTTACAAGAACAAAGGGGGGTGAGGATCAGAGCCAAGAAGGGCTCTCATTCCAAGGAAAAGAGCAGACAATATCATTCACAGCCACTTGCCTAGGGACTTGGGAACGAGGTGTGTTGAAAGGGCTGGCTAGTCTTCCAAAAGGGAAGAGGAGAGGACAGATGGTGAGAGGCAGAGGAATGCATGGGATGACCTGAGAAACTGACTCATCCAGTGCTGGAGGTGGCCATAGCTGAGGGAGGGGTTGATCCTTCAAGAATAAAGTAGTTCTGGGTGACCCATCTCCAGACATTTCTCCAGCTCCAATCAGTGCAACAAGACACAGCTGAAAACAGGGAGTGGGGAGGAGGGGCAGTAACTCAGGTCTCCATGGAGATCTGAGATACACCTCCCCCTACTGAAGCTAAGAAAACACCCTGCTCCCAGAGAGATTAGTTGGTGGAAAAGGCCTTCAGAGTCTCAGGTTACACCCACCGCATTCCTGGATACAGTTTCAAGAAAGCCCCCTGCTGAGATCAGTAAACAAGACTATCACCTGTTAAGAAAACAAACAAATAAAGCTTCAAAGCTGCCCAAATCCGAAAGTGGATTACAAATAATAGCTGATATCAACCCAAGAGACCTAGAAATAACACAACTAAAAATTGGAGGCAGACAACACCAAGCCTAGACTCAACCAGCTCTACAAACAATACACCCAAACACACAGACATAATAAGAAGACAGAGAAGGCCCGGGCCGGTTGGCTTAGTGGTGGAGCATCGGCCTGGTGTGCAGAAGTCCCGGGTTCGATTCCTGGCCAGGGCACACAGGAGAAGCGCCCATCTGCTTCTCCACCCCTCCCCCTCTCCTTCCTCTCTGTCTCTCTCTTCCCCTCCCGCAGCCGAGGCTCCACTGGAGCAAAGATGGCCCGGGCACTGGGGAGGGCTCCTTGGCCTCTGCCCCAGGCGCTAGAGTGGCTCTGGAGGGGCAGAGCATCGCCCCCTGGTGGGCATGCTGGGTGGATCCCAGTCGGGCACATGCGGGAGTCTGTCTGACTGTCTCTCCCTGTTTCTAGCTTCAGAAAAATACAAAAAAAAAAAAAGACAGAGAAGTGCAATCCAAATAAAACCACAAGAGAAACCTCCAGAAAATGAACTGATATGGAAATAACAAAACTCCCAGATGCAGAGTTTAAAATAATGATTGTTAGGATGCTTAGGGATCTTAGAACAACAATGGATGGTCATTATGAACACCTAAATAAAGAAATAGCAAGTATAAAAAAGGACATTGAAATATTAAAAAAGAATCAGTCGGAGATGACAAATACAATATCAGAAATGAAGACCACAATGGAAGGAATTAAAAAAAGGATGGATGAAGCTGAGGATCAAATCAGCAAGTTGGAGGACAAGTAGAACAAAGGCATGAAAGCAGAGCAGGAAAAAGAAAAGAGATTCAGAAAGTCTGAGGAAACTCTAAGAGAGCTCTGTGACAACATGAAGAGAAATAACATTCACATCATAGGGGTTCCTGAAGAAGAAGAGAAAGAACAAGGGATAGAGACTTTGTTTAATCATATCATAGCTAAAAACTTCCCTAAATTAATGCAGGAAAAACTCTCACAAGTTCAAGAAGCACAGAGAACTCCATTAAAGAGAAACCCGAAAAAATATACACCAAGACAAATCATAATTAAAATACCAAAGCTAAGCAATAAAGAGAAAATGTTAAAAGCTGTTTGAGAAAAAGGCTATCACCTACAAAGGAGCCCCCATAGGATGACATCTGACATTTTAACAGAAACACTTGAGGCTAGAAGGGGGCAAGAAATAATCAAAGTAATGCAGAACAAGGACCTACAACCAAGACTACTTTATCCAGCAAGGCTATCATTTAAAATTGAAGGAGAAATAAAAAGCTTCCCAGACAAAAAAAAACAAAAAAAAACCTCAAGGAATTCATTACAACCAAACCAATGCTGCAGGAAATGTTAAGAAGCCTGTTGTAAACAGATCAAAGTGGGGGGAAAATATAGCAAAAGAGGAATACAGCTTAAAAAAATAAAATGGCAATAAACAACTACATATTAATAATAACCTTAAATGTAAATGGACTAAATGATCCAAACAAAAGACATAGGGTAGCTGCATGGATAAGAAAACAGTACCCATACACATGCTGTCTATAAGAGACACACCTTAAAACAAAAGATGCACATAAACTGAAGGTAAAAGGATGGAAAAATATATTTCATGCAAATGGAAATGAAAAAAAGCTGGGGTAGCAATACTTATATCAGAAAAAATAGACTTTAAAACAAAGGCTATAGTAAGAGATAAAGAAGGCCACTACATAATGATAAAGTGAGCAATCCAACAGGAAGATTTGACCATTATCAATGTCTATGAACCTAATATAGGAGCACCTACATATATAAAGCAGACTTTGATGGATATAAAGGGCAATATCAACAGCAATACTATAATAGTAGGGGATTTCAATACCCCATTAACATCACTAGATAGATCCTCAAGAAAGAAAATTAACAAAGAAACAGTAGACTTAAAGGACACATTAGATCAACTTGATTTAATAGATATCTTCAAAACCTTTCACCCTAAAACAGCAGAATATACATTCTTTTCAAGTGCTTATGGTACATTCTTTAGGATAGACCACATGTTAGGGTACAAAAGTGGTCTCAACAAATTTAAAAAGATTGATATCATATCATGAATTTTCTCTGATCACAATGGCACAAAACTAGAAATCAACCACAACAGAAAAACTCAAAAATTCTCAAACACATGGAAACTAAATAGCATGTTGTTAAATAATGAATGGATTAACAATGAGATCAAGGAAGAAAAAAAAATTCCTAAATACAAATGATAATCAGCATACAGCAATTCAAAATTTATGGGACACAGCAAAAGCAGTACTGAGAGGGAAGTTCATAGCACTACAAGGATACCTTAAGAATCTAGATAAAGCTCAAATAAACAACTTAACCCTGCATCTAAAAGAACTAGAAAAGGAACAGCAAGTAAAGCCCAGATGTAGTAGAAGGAATAAAATAATAAAAATCAGAGCAGAAATAAATGACATAGAGTCTAAAGAAACAATACAGAGGATCAATGAAACCAGGAGCTGGTTCTTTGAAAAGGTAAACAAGATCGATGAACCTTTAACCAGACTCACCAAGAAAAAAAGAGAGAGGACTCAAATAAATAAAATTAGAAATGAGAATGAAGAAATAAAAACTGACACAACAGAAATACAAAATATTGTAAGAAAATACTATGAAGAACTGTACGCCAAAAAACTAGACAACCTAGATGAAATGGACAAATTCCTTGAAACATATAATCTTCCAAAAATCAATCTGGAAGAATCAGAAAACCTAAATAGACCGATTACAACAAATGAGATCAAAACAGTTATCAAAAGACTACCAACCAAGAAAAGTCCTGGGCCTGATGGCTTCACAAGTGAATTCTACCAAATATCCAAAGAAGAATTAACTCCTATCCTTCTCAAGCTATTTCAAAAAATTCAAGAGAAAGGGAGACTTCCAAGCTCCTTTTATGAGGCAAGCATAATTCTGATTCCAAAACCAGGAAAAGACAACACAAAGAAAAAAAATTATAGGCCAATATCCGTGATGAATATAGACAATAAAATCCTCAACAAAATATTAGCAAACCAGATCCAGCAATATATGAAAAAACATCATACAACATGATCAAGTGGGATTTATTCTGGGGTGGCAAGGCTGGTACAATATTTGCAAATCAATCATTGTGATTCATCACATAAAGAAAAAGAAGGAGAAAAACCACATGATAATTTCAATAGATCCAGAAAAACCATTTGATAAAACCCAGCACCCATTCATGATAAAAACTCTCGGCAAAGTGAGAATACAGGGAACATACCTCAACATGATTAAGGCCATCAATGACGTACCCACAGCTAACAACATACTCAATAGGCGAAAATTAAAATGAATCCCCTTAAGATCAGGAACAAGGCAGGGGTGCCCCCTTTCACCACTCTTATTCAGCATAGTACTGGAAGTTTTAGCTATAGCAATCAGACAAGAAGAAATAAAAGGCATCCAAATTGGAAAAGAAAAAGTAAAACTATCATTATCTGAAGATGATATGATACTGTATATAAAAACCCTAAAGTCTCAGTCAAAAAACTACTGGAACTGATAAATGAATTCAGCAAGGTGGCAGGATATAAAATTAATACTCAGAAATCAGAGGCATTTTTATACACCAACAGTGAACTGTCAGAAAGAGAAGTTAAGGAAACAATCCCCTTCACTATTGCAACCAAAAAAATAAAGTACCTAGGAGCAAATTTAACCAAGGAGATTAAGGACTTGTACTTGGAAAATTATAAAACATTGATAAAAAAATCAAGGAAGATACAAAGAAGTGGAAGCATATACTGTGCTCGTGGTTAGGAAGAATTAACATCATTAAAATGTCTATATTACCCAAAGCAATTTATAAATTCAATGTGCCCTGGTCGGTTGGCTCAGTGGTAGAGCGTCAGAAGTCCCGGGTTCGATTCCCGGCCAGGGCACACAGGAGAAGCACCCATCTGCTTCTCCACCTCTCCCCCTCTCCTTCCTCTCTGTCTCTCTCTTCCCCTCCCGCAGCTGAGGCTCCATTGGAGTGAAGATGGCCCGGGCACTGGGGATGGCTCCATGGCCTCTGCCCCAGGTGCTAGAGTGGCTCTGGTCGCAACAGAGCGATGCCCCGGAGGGGCAGAGCATCGCCCCCTGGTGGGCAGAACGTCACCCCCTGGTGGGCGTGCCGGGTGAGTCCCGGTCGGGCGCATGCGGGAGTCTGTCTGACTGTCTCTCCCCTTTTCCAGCTTCAGAAAATAAATAAATAAATAAATAAATAAATAAATAAATAAATAAATAAATTCAATGCAATACCAATTAAAATACCAATTACATACTTCAAAGATATAGAACACATATTCCAAAAATTTATATGGAACCAAAAAAGAACACGAATAGCCTCAGCAATCTTGAAAAGGAAGAATAAAGTGGGAGGTATCACACTTCCTTATCAAATTATACTACAAGTCCATTGTACTCAAAACAGCCTGGTACTGGCATAAGAACAGGCATATAGATCAGTGGAACAGAACAGAGAACCCAGAAATAAACCTACAGCTTTATGGACAACTGATATTTGACAAAGGAGGTAAGAGCATACAATGGAGTAAAGACAGCCTCTTTAATAAATGGTGTTGGGAAATTGGACATCTACCTGCAAAAAAATGTAACTAGACCACCAACTTACACCATTCACAAAAATAAACTCAAAATTGATAAAAGACTTAAATGTAAGTCATGAAACCATAAGCATCTTAGAAGAAAACATAGACAGTAAACTCTCCAACATCTATTGCAGCAATATATTTGCCAATTTATCTCCACGGGCAAGTAAAATAAAAGACAAGATAAACAAATGGGACTATATCAAACTAAAAAGATTTTGCACAGCTAAAGACAATAAGAACACAATAAAAAGACAAACTACACAATGGGAGAACATATTTGACAATATGTCTGGTAAGGGGTTAATAACCAAAATTTATTCAGAACTTGTGAAACTCAACACCAGGAAGACAAACAATCCAATCCAAAAATGGGCAAAAGAAATGAATAGACACTTCTCCAAAGAGGACATACAGATGGCCAATAGGCATATAAAAAATGCTCAACATCACTAATCACTAGAGAAATGCAAATTAAAAACACAATGAGATATCACCTCACACCAGTCAGAATGGCGCTCATCAACAAAACAACACAGAATAAGTGCTGGCGAGGATGTGGAGAAAAGGGAATCCTCCTGCACTGCTGGTGGGAATGCAGACTGGGGCAGCCACTGTGGAGAACTGTAGGAGATTCCTCAAAAAATTAAAAATCAAGCTGCCTTTTGACCCAGCTATCACACTTTTAGTAATATACCCTAAGAACACCATAGAACTGCTCCAAAAGGAGAAATGCACCCCCATGTTTATGGCAGCATTGTTCACAATAATGAAGATCTGGAAACAGCCCAAGTGTCCATCAGTGGACGAGTAGATTAAAAAGCTTGGTACATATATACTATGGAATACTACTCAGCCATAAGAAATGATGACATCGGATCATTTACAACAACATGGATGGACCTTGATAACATTATAAATAAGTAAATCAGAAAAAACTAAGAACTATATGATTCCATACATAGATGGAACATAAAAATGAGACTCAGAGACATGGACAAGAATGTGATGGTAATGAGGGGGGGGAGCAGCGGGGAGAAAAGAGAGGGAGGGGGTGGATGGAGGTGAGGAATACAAAGAATACCAGATAGAAGATGATGGAAGACAATTTGACTTTGGGTGAGGGGTATGCATAATGAAATGTCAAAGTAATCTGGAGATGTTTTCTCTGAACATATATACCCTGATTTATCAATGTCACCCCATTAAAATTAAAAAAAAAAAAAAAAAACTAAGGAAAGAGAGTGGTGAAAGAACCTAGTTGGAAACCAGAGGTCTCTGCATCAAATTACTTAATTCCCTAGTTAGAGTCTGCAGAGAAGTCAATGACAGGTGACAGTGGCTAGTGTTAGGCTTGTTGCAATAGAAATGTTGAAAATTATCAGATTTGGAATACGTATTTTCCAAATAAATATGACACTGTTCTATCAGTCATCTATTACTATGTATCAAGTTCACCAAAATCAGAATCTTAAATTAACAACCATTTATTTGTTCCAAATTCTGTCATTGGGGCTGGTTTCAGCCAGGCGGTTTTTTTGTTCTCTCCTGGAGTGTCTCATGAAGTCGTAATTATCTGGCAGCTCAGCCAGAGCCGGAAGGTCCTATGTGGCCTCAGTCACATGCGCGTTGGTTATCTGGGGCAGTCAGCCAGGAAACTGTGGTGAACCTCTATATGGTCTCCTCTGCAAAACAACATGGGCTTCCAGCAGGGTGGTAACTGCATTCTCAAGGGTCAGACTCAATATTACAGCTCTTAACAGGTTGTGAGGCAGTATAGGCGTAATGTTTGGACTGTTATGACTGAAAGATCTCCATTGTAGAGGCCTGACGATGACTCCTTGCTTTCAATAAAATTCCGTAGTTAAAATTAACCTAACCACATCCATAAAGAAAAGAATGTATGACAATAACATCCTTTCTTAACATCATGTTCTGCAAAATAGTTGTTTTGTCAATAAAAGGGTAACTAGAATACTTGCACAAGCATCGTTTTACAGGCCCTTTGAGTGGTCTACTGACCACAGAAAACATCTTGTGACTACCCCAGGATCAACCCCCACCTGATGATGAGTACGGGGCTGCTGACCTCATCTGCATTGCCAAGCCCCACACCACCCCAAGGCCCCTGTGTAAGCCATCCACAAGAACCCCTGGGGAGCTCGACTTCTCTTTTCTGGTGGATTCCCTTGTGCCCAAGCTCTTTTTGGGAAACTCTTTCTGATTTATTTTATACTAAGTACTTGTTTCTATGACATTGAGATTCAAGAACCTGGCCTTTAACATCTAGTAACTGTTGCTGCTTATGTCATGTGTGTCCGATTGACTGAAACAAGCCATACAATCAAGCCTAGAATGAATTTAGGAGCGGACTATTCAAGGGTATATTGGTATGTGTACTGTAATTAATTGGGTATCAATGATGTAATAATCTACCATAATAGCCAAAAGAATAAACAGAAATATATCTATCTCTCTATCTGTCTCTCCCAATGCCTCCCAACCTTAGAGAAGTCAGATCAAACTAAGCAAAGATATCAGCCACCATTAGCCACAGAATTTCACGTTCACTTTAATTACTCTTAAATATAAGGTTAAGGGAAAAGTATTACCTGCACTGCTCTCAGCATGGGAAAGGAATTGTATTACTCAACGGTCTCCTCAATCCTAGACCTGGTGCTAACTCACTTAATGATGGGGGGCACCTGTGGGCTCTAACCCAGAAACTGTGACCACTGCCCCTGAGAACTGCAGGTTACTTGTTCCAATGAAATAATGACTTCTCTTGTCTTATTTGAAATACAAGGGACATATTTTTCTTTAAGTAATATAGAATAAGACAGAAAAGGTACAAATAAGAAATATTTCTAAACAAACAGATTTTAAGCAATGACTAGAAAATGTTATAATCAAAATTACAGAGCGCTTATTGGAAGAGGTAAAGTAATACTGAATACTTTGCTTAGAAAGACTCTTGGTTAGAATTTTTAGTGCCATCTGTTCCTGTGAGAAGAAAAGAAATGTTACCGAGCAATGCCAGAGTCTCAGACTTGAGGAGATAATGACAACAAAAGAGAAATTCAGTCCAAGCAGGTGAAGTTTGAGAAAAAGAATCTCTTTGCTTCTCTACAAAACTCTGATAATTCAAGAGCTCTTGCAACCGCTTTGCTTTGCTGCATCAAGGCTAGTAAACTAGTGAGAGAGTCTGCCTCGGGGATGACTAGATGCAGGAAGTAAATGGAGCTCTGGACTTGCCTACATGAGAAGGAATGGCATGCTCTGGCTTGGAAAGCAGGGTGCTCTGGTAGCAGGAGAGGGAGCATGTGGCAGATGTGATTAATTTCCCATCAAAATCTCATGCTACCTTCCACTGTTCATAGTGATTGATGAGGAAGGGCTGGCAGATTAAACACTACATTTTTCAACCTGTTCTGCAGCCATGTAGGGCATGGACATGGACTGATGTGACTGTGGATTGATCGGTTCAATGCCAGTGGAAGTGATGTGTACTACTTCTAGACCTGGCCAATAAAAATACAAAAATGAAAATGTCATGTGATTCTTTTCATAGCCTGTGATATAATGATCTCTAATAAGAAATATATATTTGGTCCTCAACCTCATTCCTGGCACAGTAAGAATTAAACCCTTGGAAATTCATGTGATAAGACTGATAAAGTTATCTTTTGTTATATTAATGAAGTGACTATTGGAAAGTCCTTAAGTAAGCTAAGGCTGGGGGCTGATTGCCAGTTTCCTCAACTTCCAGAAAAGGGAAAGAAACTGAAGGTTATGTCAAGGCCAACGGCCAAGGATTTAATCAAACATGGCTATGTAAGGAAGCTTCCAGAAAAACTCAAAAGGAGAGAGTTCAGAGAGCAGAGTGCCTGGAGAGAGAGAACAGGGAAGTCCATGCCCTTGTCCATTCCTTACCATATGCATTTCTTCTGTCTGGCTGCATCTAAGTTAGGTCCTTTTATAATAAACCAGCCATCTAGTAAGTAAATGGGTTTCCTGAGTTCTATGAGCTTCTCTAGCAAGTTAATCCAAACAGAAGAGGGGGTTATGGGGTCCTCTGATCTACACAGTCAATAGAAGCACAAGTAACAATCTGGGCTTGCTGCTGGTGTCTGAAGTCCAAGGAGTGGTTCACTGAAACCCCAATAGAGCCAGTAGGTCAGAAGCACAGGTAATAACCTGTGATTGGCATCAGAAGTGTTGTGGGTAGAGGGAAGTCTAGTAGGCCTGACCCCTCAACCTGTGAATCTGATGCTATCCCCAGGTAAAGAGTGTCAAAAGTGAGTTGAGTTGAGCTGAGCTGCTTGTTGATAGCATGAGAGCTCCCCCTCAAAACTGAATTTGGTCTCAAGAATCCAAAATACATCCTTCTCCCCTAATTTTGATGAGCCATTGGTCTCAGGACAACCGTGGAAGCTACCTGTTAATGATGGCACCAGCGGTATCACCTTCAGAACCTGGATGACTATCCAGAACAGAACACCAGCTTGTCCTCAAACCCTACCCGCACTGGGACGTCTGTGAGCAAAAAAATCACTTTGACTGTGTAAAACCAATGGAATGTTTTATTTTGTTTTAGCAGATGGCACCACCTTAACAAATACGGGGGGGGGGGGCAGGGGTGTCAGGAATTTTAGCCCCACTGGAATTCTGATGTGAAGTAAATTAGATCAAATGAGGTGGCAAATGAGAGAAAAGGGGAGAATGAGCATGTGGTGACAGACATCACAGACAAACGCAGGATCTCTGGAGCAAGGCGATTCTGGATTGGAGTTCATGATTCACAGCATATGAATAAGTGGAGTGACTGTCATAAAGTGACATTCTTCATTTAATTCCTAGTAATTGCCACACTGTTATAAGCACTGGGGATATCACAGCAAGTGGAATAGAAAGCTTCCTATCATTGTGATGTTTATATTCTTGTCAGGGAGATAAATAACATACAGGCAAAATAATAATTAAAATATATAAAAAAAAGTAAGGCCTCGGCTGATTGGCTCAGTGGTAGAGCATCAGCCCGGTGTGTGGATGTACCGGGTTTAATTCCTGGTCAGGGCACACAGGAGAAATGCCCATCTGCTTCTCCGCCCCTCTCCCTTCCTCTTCTCTCTTTCTCTCTCTTCCCCTCCTGCAGCCATGGCTCAATTGGTTCCAGCACATCTTCCCCAGGTGCTGAGGATGGCTCTGTGGAGCCTCCATCTCAGGCACTAAAAATTGTTTGATTGCGAGCATGGCCTCAGACGGTCAGAGCATCGGCTCCAGATAGAGGTTGCCGGGTGGATTCTGGTCAGGGAGCATGAGGAAGTCTGTCTATCTACCCTCCTCTCATTTGAAAAAAATAAGAAAAAAAAATAGTAAGGTACAGCATCAGGTAATAATAGGCTCTGTGAAAAATAATGAAAAATAGGAGATAGAAGGACAGGGTGCACTCTATTCAATAGAATCATATTCGGAGGAGGCGTCTCTAAGTAAGTGATATTTGATTAGAAATGTGCGTGAAGGACTGAGCCTTGTCACTACTGAGAGCTTGGCATTTCAGGTGTAGGGAAGAATAAGTGTAAAGACCCTGAAAGTGACAGAGGCTTAGCATATCAGAAAACAGCAAGGAAGCAGTACTGATGGAATCAAATATGGAAGAGGAAAAGTAGCAGAAAATGAGATTAGCAAGGGAGGCAATGATCAGATCACAGAGTAGTTTGCCTTTGTTTGGGTCTCCTGGAAGCAGAACCTAAACCCAGAATGTGTACAAATTGATTTATTAAGGGAGTCCTCCTGAGGGGATGAGAGGAATTAAACAGCATAAATAAGAGGAAACAAGATAAAATAAAGCAAGACTCTGAGCTCTGCATTGGCTAGAGACTAGCTTCAGTCCGATGCCCCAGGGAGCTCTGGGGAACAAAGGGCACTCAGAGTCGGTTCCACTTTGTAGCAAGAAGAATGGTCTTCTGCCCACCACCACCCACCCTTGTCATCGGTCATCACCAAAAGGCTGCTTCCTAGGTGAAGCAGCTCCCCGGCGTAACCAAGGGCAGTGCTCTGCAGTGGGCTCCTCTGAGCCACTGGCAGTCACCACCAGGTAGGTACGTTGGCCTCGTGAATGATGTCTTGGGGGAGCACTGACAGCATCCACCACGCTTCACCCCTTGTACCACTCAGATAGCTTGTACATCAGTCCACCCGAACAGTATCTGTCCAGGAGGCTGGTTAGTCACAATTTCAAGAGAAGTTTGCATGAGGAGGGCTTCTGCTGCTGCCATTGACCTTGTGGCTATAACCGATACTCATCATCTGTATCCTCGTTACCCATTCCAGACCCCCCGCTGTTTGACCCTGCACGTCGACTGCACTGTGGTGTGCCTGGCACAGCGGCCGTCATCCATGCAGGTTCTGAGTGTTTTCTCAGAACTTCCTTGCTGTCCCTGCAGATCCAATTAAAACTGTGCATAAGACTAACAAGAGATGTCCCAGCACATCAACCAATTGCCAAAATACATGTAGCAAGAACCCTATCTCCTTGGGATGATCAAGGGCAATCACCCTTGCCTGTGACCCCATTCTCAGCCTGCTGATCTGCAAGCACAAACTATATAAAGAAACTTGGCAGTCATTGTAGCTTTAAGTTTAGCGGAACTCTCACTGTATCCCCGGAGGAAGTGCCCTTCCTCTCTGGGACCCAGGACCTCCGCAGCAGGGATCAGCGAACTTTCTCTATAAGGAGTCGGAGCGGAAATATTTTAGGCTCTTAAAGACTCATACATATTATTCTGTCTCTGTCACTTTTCCTTTTTTATTTATAACCTCTTAAACATGTAAAAACGATTTTCAGCTCTTTGGGCTATGACAAAACAGGTTGTGGTCATTGGCCCTGGTTTGCTGACTCCTACTCTAGACCCACTGATCCTAAAGATGTGGAAACAGGAAATAAAAATTACCTTGATGGGTCACAGGGAGTGACCAAGAGCACAGCCGCCTCTAATTCTAACCCTGGTTCCTTTGATCCATATAGTCTACCTCCCAGAGACCCATAAATAACACCCTGATGAGCCACCTGCTGCTGGCTCTATACATAGCACCTGACTCTGCCAGCATCGTTACCTCATTCATAACCCACGGTGTGAACGCGGGGGTGCCTGCGGTGAGCAGGGACAGATGCTGGCTGATGTCAGCTGGCCAAGTCATTTTGTCCACTTAATTACTTACTGCCTCTTTTGCAGTGACTGTTCTCTGGTGGAAGTCCAGCGCAATACAAAGATCATCACATTTTGAATCTGCCCTTAGGATTTGATAATATAACATAGCCACAGCTTCCCCTGAGACAGCAGGCTCCTCCATTCCTCTTGCTGGACACTTAGAGAAAGGAGAAGACCAGATGAGAAAATATGACTCATCAAATGCAGGTGCCACAGTGTCGCTCTTGTGTCTTTTCTGGACCCTCCGGCTGCCAGCTGCCCCTCCTTAGATCCCCTCCCACGCATAATGTTGCTAGATAAAAAAATGCAGGATGCTCAGATAAATCTGAATTTTATATAAGCAAAATAATTTTACTATGTCTATGCTCCAGCCATATCTATAAAAATATCACTTGTCGTTCAGCTGAAATGTTCATTTTACTAGTCATTCTGTATTTCTATTGGCTGAATCTGGCAAACTTAAGTATGTCAGTGCCACTGCCGCTGCTACCTA
The DNA here is from genome assembly GCF_036850995.1 of Saccopteryx leptura. Taxonomy (NCBI): domain Eukaryota; kingdom Metazoa; phylum Chordata; class Mammalia; order Chiroptera; family Emballonuridae; genus Saccopteryx; species Saccopteryx leptura. The sequence continues at coordinate 32,037,303 of NC_089503.1, read as the reverse complement.
TTTCATGCCCTGACACACCTTGCCATACTGACACAATTCTTTAGCCATATTTTAAACTGTCTTAACCACTTGTAGTTTCCTGAATGAACTTTCATATCCCTCTGCCTTTTGATATTTCCTCAACCTAGACTCTCCTTCCGCACACACTCCTGTGTAGAAGGAATCCAATTGACCTGTGAAGGCCCAGCCCAAACCCTCCCCAGGTCTCTGTCAAGTTCGATTGCTTGTTCACCTTTGCTTCAATGGGACCTGTAGGGTTATATGCATTTCAGTCAGCCTTCTATTTTCATTAGTTGTTTGTAGACTTTTCTCTTTCATTGGATTTTCACACTCCCCACCCCCTTTTTTCTATTAGTTCATCAAAACCAAGAAGCACAATATCTTGAATATAAAAGATAAAACTATTTTCCTGTTTCAACTGAATTAGACAACAACATATCAATCTAATGCAGCCACAGACTAAATACGAACATGGGTAAACCGATAACAATAGGCACCAATTGTAAAAATGACAGCCATTTCGGTTGTGTTTATCTCTGACAGATAGCTTTAGAGAAAGCTCAAAATTTGTGGCAAGCACAGTTGCACGTGAGAAGGACCAATCTTAAATGGGTTTTTAAAAGTAGTGATGGCCTGACCAGGCGGTGGAGCATTGGATGGAGCGTCATACTGGGACGTGGAGGACCCAGGCTCGAAACCCCGAGGTCACCTGCTTGAGCACGGGCTCATCTGGTTTGAGAAAAGCTCACCAGCTTGAACCCAAGGTCACTGGCTTGAGCTAGGGGTCACTTGGTCTGCTGTAGCGCCCTGGTCAAGGCACATATGAGAAAGCAATCAGTGAACAACTAAGGTGCTGTACCAATGAATTGATGCTTCTCCTCTCTCTCCCTTCCTGTCTGTCTGTCCCTCTCTCTGTCTCTCTGTCTCTGTCACAAAAAAATAAAAAATAAAATAAAAGTAGTGATAAGAAAACCTATTATATCCACAACACAATGTAAAAACTCAACATTTGAAAGTACAAACATTAATAAAATAAAATGATTTGGAGGCCATGGCTGGTTGGCTCACTGGTAGAGCGTTGGCCTGACGTGCGGAAGTCCCGGGTTCAATTCCTGGCCAGGGCACAAAGGAGAAGCGCCCATCTGCTTCTCCACCCCTCCCCCTCTCCTTCCTCTCTGTCTCTCTCTTCCCCTCCCGCAGCCAAGGGTCCATTGGAGCAAAGATGGCCCGGGCGCTGGGGATGGCTCCATGGCCTCTGCCTCAGGTGCTAGAGTGGCTCTGGTCGCAACAGAGCGACACCCCGGATGGGCAGAGAATCACCCCCTGGTGGGCATGCCAGGGGGATCCCGGTCAGGCGCATGCAGGAGTCTGTCTGACTGCCTCCCCGTTTCCAGCTTCAGAAAAATACTACAACAACAACAACAACAATAACACAACAAAAAAGATTTGGAAAACCCACAATAAAGCAGATGATTATTTCATGGTCACCTGCAAACCCATAGCACCTCATTCTAGAAGCAGTGTTCCTGATGGAAATGTCCTGGATTTGTCCTCTTCAGTGATCAAACCACTTGTCCCCACTACATGGCCTTTGATCATGCTTAGTTTTTAATTGGTTGCATTAGATATACCTCCCAATTCCAAAAAACACTGCTGGGAAAACTCTAAACCAATAATCACAGGTTTTAAGCACTATTAAACTAAGAAATCAACATATCTGAACAAGTCATTAACCCTTTGAGTAGTGAGTTGTTTGTTCTTTTTTTCATGCTTGCTGACCCCCAGGAGTGAGTCTTTTTTCAAAAAATAAAATTAGTTCCAGTTACAGTTTTATTAACTTAAAATTATGTTTGATAATCAATTTATAGAAACAAGAAGAACATCTATTTTTTATTTTAATGTTACCTTACACATTTTTAAAATAAAAATGTTTGTTATCTCATGCAATGCATGAGGACGTACATGAATGTTCGTACTACTCAAAGGGTTAAAAAAAAAAAAAAAAAAGCACCAGTCGTAGAATATAAAGATGTGGGCAGAGTCCCAGCCATACTATTTCCTAGCTCAGCAGCTGCAGGCAACGCACTTCACATCCACAAACTTTAGTTCCTTCACATCCAGTTCATCAGTTCTGCCTGACCAGGCAGTGGCACAGTGGAGAAAGTACCGGCCTGGGATGCTGACAACCCAAGGTTGAAACCTCGAGGTTGCTGGCTTGAGCGCAGGCTAACAGGCTAGAGCGTGGGGTCGCTGGTTTGAGCGTGGGATCATAGACATGACCTTATTGTTGCTGGCTTGAGCCCAAAGTTCGCTGGCTTGAGCAAGGGGTCACTGGCTTACCTGGAGCCCCCTGGTCAAGGCACATATGAGAAAGCCATCAGTGAACAACTAAAGTGATGTAACAAGTTGATGCTTCTCATCTCTTTCCCTTCCTGTCTGTCTGTCCCTCTCTATCTCTCATCTCTCTCTCTTATTTTTTTTAAAGTCCATCAGTTCTTTTGAAGACCAAGCACCATGACCTTTAAGTAAAAACAGTGCATGAAAGACATTTAAAAAATAGAACTAGTTCTATTTAGAGGTAAAATTAATCTACAACGAAAAGTTTCATCATCAAAGTCATCACAAGTTTTTTCATCTCAGCCCCTTGGCCCTAGTACTAGTATTTTGATAACTGTGGTCATTACCAAAATCCTCACAACCAACCAGCCTGGTAGGAAGAATGCTTTTGTCAGCATCTGTCCATGAGACAGTTGGACAGCTGTTACAATCAAGCATTACCTTGTGGGCTTAATAGCCTCCCTTCTGACTTTGAGTAAGTGAGGTATGCTAATCTACACTTCCATGAGCAACTCCCTGGACCTGGGACATCGGCACCAGCTCTGGAGAGAGCAGCATGGTTCCTTGTTTTCAGCTATACCCAGGATTTTATGCCTCAGTCCCTTCTCAGGTGACATTAGTTAAGCTTCCTTAGAGATGAAGTGAATGAGTTCTGTTAGTAGCAAATGACAAGCCTCCAGCTCTGATGGAATAGGGAGAAAGAAAAATGATTCCTTTCTCTTCTGCTTGGAATGGGAACAAAGAGAAAGAGAGAGAGAGAGAACATGTCATTATTTTTCCATCCGGCTGGGAAGAGTTTCACAACTCTAATCAACAGAATGCTTTTTTCGCAGAGACCTGTGGAATGATGAGCACATCCAACCACTCAGGTTCAAAATAGGTCATTTCTCTGGTGTAAAATTGCTTTGGGGGTTGAAAAATGATGGATGGGGAATAGATTTTTGTGGCCGAAGGGACACTGGGGACTAGACCTACATCTGCTATCACGCTCTTTTAGAAATTCTCATGATCTGCGGTAAGTGTCTTCGCACAGGTTCGCTCCAGCCCCACTCCAGCCCCAGGGCTAGTCACGGTGCCTCTGCAGCCTGTGGGCTCAATAAGAATTTTACAGAACTGAACAAAAAAGAAATAAACAAGCCTCACCCAAGAGCGGAAAAAAAGACATACAAGACTCTTCTATCTGGAGGAGACTTTCTCCCCAGGTAAACATCTGGCTTTTCTGACATCAGGGCATGTCCTTGGCACCTGTCTTTCTACCCTTGATTAAAATGCAATCCAATAATTTACTGGGCAGAAAAATAGTGACCTTTAATTCTTTTCACTCCTAGATGGTCTACACTCACCTGGGCTAACCCCCAGAACCTGTCTCCAAGGGCCCCTTTTCTCTGACTTCTTGGTGAGCCAGAGCAGCCTTGAGTAGGGAAAAAAAAAATTTTTTTTTTTCTATAACATTTTTGAAGAATCAAAGTAGTTTCTCTTCTTTTGTTTATTTTATCCTAGGCTCTTCCTGGCTTCAGTATCCCCAGTATACTTTTTATGGGAGCGTTAAGTGAGAGGCAGGGAGGTAGAGAGTCAGACTCCTACAGTTACCCACACAGGGATCCACCCAGCAAGCCCCCTAAGGGGTGATGCTCTGCCAGTCTGGGGCTGTTGCTCTGTTGTTTGGCAACAAAGCTATTTTAGCGCCTGAGGTGAGTCCATAGAGCCATCATCAGAGCCCGAGTCCAACTTTGCTTGAACCAATCGAGCCATGGCTGCAGGAAAGGAAGAGAGAGACAGAGAGAGAGAGAGAGAGAGAGAGAGAGAGAGAGAGAGAGAGAGAGAGAAGGAAGAGGAGAGGGAGGAGAAGCAGATATTGCTTCTCCTATGTGCCCTGACTGGGAATCGGACCTGGAATATCCACACACCAAGCTGACACTCTACCACTGAGCCAAGCGGCCAGGGCCAGAGTCCCCAGTTTTAATAAACATTATTTCTAGATGAAAAATAAAAAGAAGTGAATCAAGACGCATTAAAATGCATGCAGTAAGTGTCTCTCTGCAACCATTGGTTTGTACCCCTCTTCTTTTCAATACACAGATAAGATGAAATGGAACAACAAAGACATGGTGTGCCCTCTTGTTGGTGAGAAAGAAATATTCCAATATTCACCCATTTGGAATGTGTACAGCTTTGTTTGATCAGTATTGCTGTCTACCTAATGTCCATCCCCTAGCACCTAATTTATTTAAACAATAAGAATTCTCATTTCTTCCTACCATGCCAGTATTTTCAACTTAAGTGCACTGAATGAAATACCACTTTCTTTTTTATTTTACCCCATCAACCTCTATTATCTATTACATGTCAGACCCTGTACCCTGCCTTTAGGGTAAGAAAAAAAGGGATAAAGAAACATAACAACAGTTTATTGAAGAAAAGCAAAGTAATAAAAACAAAACCAAAAATTCTCTGAGGTCAGATATCATGATTCCCTGGGCTTTGCAACCCAGTACCTAGCTCAGTGTCTGGCGCCTGTATCATTAAGGTTGATGGAAAGAAATGCTTCCTGACAAGGATATGTACAAGTATCATGAGACACAGCACAGATTGAGTTTTAAAGAAGCTGAGGCCTGAAGGATGGGTCAGCAGGTAGACGAAGAGGGGAAGGGCATGCCAAGGAGTGGTGGCAGGTATAAAGGCAGGGAGAATGGGAGCTTGGTGCCTGGTGAACCCAAAGGCTAGGAAGTTGGGTATGGCTTGTATATTGGCATTAGCTGTGTTGGGAATGGTAGAAGATGAGCAGGAGAGAAGTAGTAGGAGACATAATCAGGAGTCTTGTTACTTTAAAAAGTTTAAACTTTAGCCTGATCTGACAGTGGCGCAACAGATAAAGCATCAGCCTGGACACAGAGGACCCAGGCTCAAAACCCCGAAATTGCTGGCTTGAGCACTTGAGCATGGGCTCTCCAGCTTGAATGCAGGGTCACTGGCTTGAGCGTGAGATCATACATAACCCCATGGTTGCTGGCTTGAGCCCAAGGTCGCTGGCTTGAGCAAGGGGTCACTGGCTCAGTGAAAGCCCCCCGATCAAGGCATATATGAGAAAGCAATCAATGAGCAACTAAGGTACTGCAAAGAATTGATGCTTCTTATCTCTCTCCCTTCCTGTGTGTCTGTCCCTCTCTTTCTCTCTCTCTCTCTCTAAAAAAAAAAAGAAGTTTGAAATTTATTACTATTTAACTTATAACATGTGACTATTATATATCCCAGGTTAAATCACATGGGGCCAATGCCTCTGTAAGAGTTCACTTTCTGCATCCTATTGTACTTGCATAACACGGTGCTCTACACAGAAGGAAGTCATCTCATCACCATCGCCACCATCACTGTCACTATCTCCCTCATCAATACCCCCTAACATTTCCTGAGCTCTTCAATGTGCCAGAGCAAACAAGATTTTTAACTAACTTTAACTTCAAGTTTTATGCCTCATATAATCTTCCTCTCTTCATAAACATTTTGTTGATTTATTAAATTTATATTTTTTCCCTCTACCCCGAGAGAGTTGTATTTGATGATCAGTTTAACTCTGGCTTACAAAGGTTCGTTTTCTTTCCTTGTAAGCTAATAGTGTGCTGACGTGGGCAATGTGAACAGAACATGGCCATAGGTCAGCCTAGTCACAGAAGTTCTGGGAGAAGTCTGAGCCCTGCCCCTCCTGACTCTCATCATGCATATTTATTCTGGTAAATCACAAAGTACAAAAGTTTGATCTGAGGGCATTTCACCAGCTTTAATAAGCTCTCTCTCCAATTTGCCTTCCCCCAAATTGACAGGTATCATTAAAATCTCCTCCATAAAACTTTTTAGTGTGAACAAGTCTCAACCTCCATGGGAAGAATAAATAAAGGCACATTTTTTAAAATGTATAAACTAAACCTTTAGAGGTACAGCGTTGGAGGTTGCCATGGAAACTTTTCTCTCTCCTTCCCACTGTTTTTGGCAATATTTTTTATTAAAACAAACCAAAACAACAAAAAAATTTAAATGCCCTCATTAGCCACATCTCTACTTCTAGCAGAAACAGATCATTCTTCCAGATGTCTTATGGCCCAAGTCACTGGCTCACAATAGACTGAACAGTGAGAAAAACATAAAAAATATGTATTTTAGTTCTCTAATATTGAGAACTGTGTACTGACTTCATTCACTCACTCATTCAGCACATGTGATCTAGGACTCCCTTCTTTATGAAGGTCTAATCCAGGACTTTTGTGAATATAGACTTGTAAAAAGGCCCTCACGTAAAGGATTCAACTATCTAGTGGTAGAGACAAAATGAGAACATGGCTATGATTTAAGGCAGCATATGAGAGGTTTGACAGGAAAAAGCAACCTTAACCAGCTAGAGCCAGCAGGTAAGGCTTCTTGGAGGAAGTACATTTAAATTGATCCTTCAGGGTTGACAAGAAGGGCGGGAGGTGAGGTTTAATTGTACTGGGCCTTCTGCATCAGGCTGGAAAGCCTAGCATTTACTTACCAAAAAAGGTATTTCTGAGCCACAGTGCAATATGATATATGATATGATATATCTGGATAATAATTCTGAAAGTTCAAAGAGATCCTGTGGGATCAGGAAGATAGAAAAGAACCAAACCAAGAATTTGGAAGGACCAACCAGTCTGGGGAGTATGATAGTGGTTCATTTTATATATCAACCTGGAGAGAGAAAAGACTTGTTTTTCCCCCGAATTAACTAACAAGATAGCAAAAACATTACATAAACATTTCTTATAGAAATATTAAATGAAATCTTAGCCAAGGATGAAACTAAACCTTTTCAAAAGCATAATGAATGAGTTTTAGAAAGACAGGCCCCATGGTCCCTTTTTGATAAATAATGACTCAACTTTTCTATATGTAAATGAGCTATATTCCTCCTTTTCCTTGTTTCCTTTGGTCATATATTTTGGAACACATTTATTTTTGATAGAGGTTAAAAACCAAATGCCATTTTAAAATAGGGAATGCTTGAAGCCTGCTCTCCCTATAATGTCAGTTCATTGAGGCAAAGGGCAGAAACTCATTTGTCTGGAACCCATTAATTCCTGGCACTTAGCAAGAACCAGCCAATATTTGTGCATCACGGCAAAAATGTTTCTTAAACATTCAGCTAAGATGCTGACCCAAAAGTAATTGTAAAGGTCTCAAAAAGAAAAAAAAGAAAAGAAAAGAAAATCATCCTGTGGGCTCTTGTGATCTCCTAAAATTTAACCCAAGAGCTGCGACTCGGATTATCTCAGCATTTCCTCGCCTGGGTTTCCTAAAACTGAAGTATTTTTCAAACAAAGGAAGTTTTCGATATATGGAAAGCCTAACTAAAGTTCTCCATGTACATATGGCAAAGCTAGAAATCTTTTTGCTTTTACTGGATATAATCATCTCAGGGCTGTCACACTGCTTAAATCTCATACTGATAGGGAGCTTTATCTGTTTATGTCCCTGGTTAATTAAAAATGGCAAAAATTAATCATTGTTTAATATATGCCGTCGGCTTGATAGTGAAATCTTTTAGAACAGTGAATCCATGAGGATATAAAAATTTTTTTAAATGCTCCTTAGGTATAAAAATCTGGAAACTATAAAATTACTGTGATAGTTCAACTAAGTGCCTATTGCTTTCATTATTATTAAGAAGAATTACTGTTTCGTAGGCACTAAGACAGAGACTTAGGGCAGATAAGCTTTTTTAAAAATGTTTATCTATTGTTTTGAGAGAAATGGGAACATTGGTCTGTTCCTGTATGTGCCCTGTTGAATTGAACTGGCAACCAACCTCTGGGCTTTGGGAGAAAGCTCTAACCACCCGAGCTATCTGGCCAGGTTAGAGATAAGCTCTGATGTAAAAGAAGGAAGGTGAATAACTACAGTAGAGCTTGATGTAACTTTAATTAGCTTGGTCTGAAGCAAGTACTTGCATATTATTTAAATTGCAATAATACCAAGTACAGCACATAAATGGCTGTGACTCACAGATTACATGGAAAGAAATCTCAGAATTATTCAACCATGATGGTATGTGACACAGCCTAATAAAAAAGGCCCAGTGAATTTCCAAATCAAGCTGGGATATCAGTTGAGTCTCGTAAATTCTGACTTAGGACTCAAAATTAGGAAATAATGGATTCTAATGGCTGTTGACTTACTGTGTGACCTTAGACAAGTAACTTAACTTCTCTGTGCTTTAGCCATTCTTCTTATAAAACAAATGCAGTTCATTCTGGTCTCCGAGTCACAGGATGAAGTGGAGGAAATTTATGCTTGGCTATTCTGAGTTCTGAGCAAGATATTTAGATTCTTCTTGGCTCCAAAAGCTAATAGCTTTTTTGCCTTGGAGTATTTATCTTAATTGATATTTTTCCAGCTTCTTTAATACCAGGGAGGCCAACTATGTCTAGACTTCTTCAGGGCCATTTTATGTTGCTGTTATGGAGCAAAATTATTAAGGTGAATTCACAGTGTCAATGCATTACCTTTCAACCACAACATTAAAAATCATACCAGCTTTCTTAAATTTATATTGTCATTTTCTTCAAAGAGCTCTAAGCTCATTTTGACCTTACAACATCCTGAAGAGAGACTTGTATTAAAATCTCCAATCCCCATTACAGATGGAGTAACTTAGAATCAGAGATAAATAACTGGTCCAGGGAGATTAAATGAATTTCTAGTAGAGGTGGGATTAGGACATACAATATATCTCTCGACTTTCTGCCTGTAGGAACAGCTTGTTTGGTAGATTCAACTGAGAGACACAGAAAGGTCTATGTATCACTCATAAAATAAGTCTCTTCTTATAAGTTTCTTAAAGCATCTTATATTTGCCCTGATTCTATCATTAAGTTATTATTGCAGCTAATAGTGATTGAGCATGCACCTCAAGCTGAGGCAGGATAGTAAGGAGCTAAGAAAATTCCTTGGGAAGTGGAATGGGGAAACTGAGACAGATAGCTGATTCAAACTTGCCTCATCCAGCACTCTGACTCTCCTGCTTCCTTCACCGGTGCATGGCCACTCCCTCAAGCATTATGACAATGAGGTTCTGATCAGCATCAAATAATCTTAAGAACAAAGATTCAGGTCTGTTGACCACAGAGAGAGTTTTGGTCAAACTAAACATAACATCTAAGTCTAAACTGTATTTCAGCTCCAGCCCCAGAAAAGCAGCAAAACCAAATGAAGGGAGGCCATGACTGACAACAGGACCAGATGCAGTGACTAATGACCCCTGCCCCAGGGACAGCCGGTCAGTAGAGCTCACAACCCTGAAAGGATGCACCAGGAGAGCTGATGAATACTGAATATCTTATTGAAAGCCTCCCTGAACCTCCCTGTATGGCCAGTAGTCACAGTCACTAACACAGCTGCCTGGCCCATGCAGGTTCACATTTGATTCGGACAGATGGTAATAAAACAACAGAGCCAAGAACTGGTGGGCCATTACCTTTAATCCTAGCTCGTACCCAGCAGGCGAGAAATACACACAGTGAAAAACACTTCCCTTTTGTTGGTCAAATAAGTTTGTAAATATGATATATATGTTTGCTCGCTTATAGTTTGCATTGGGTGTGGGGGACAGACTGTAAGTAGGCCGGTTTGTTATAGCCTAAGGCTTAGTTTTAAGACTAAGCTTTTCCCCACACCCTTGACTGATTGCATGATGTGGGGTGGTGCACTCTCCTGAGGAATCCCATTATGCCTCAGATAAGTGACTTTGTATCAGAAACTTCCTTATTTGTATATTGGATTAAAGTTTTTTATTTCTACACTATAAAATGGGGGCAGACTGGGAGCTTGCTCTCTCTTGGTTCCTGAGATTGGCATTAGAGGAGAGAGCAGAGAGGAGAGCAGAGAAAGGCCATGTGGAAGAGGCCAAGAGAAGCAGCCAAGATGGTGGAGTGCTGAGGGAGAGGCCAGGTTGTGTAGAGTTTGTGCAGAGAGAAGGAGATAGAGAACAGAGGTGAATAAAGGTAGTGAGCTAGAAACTTTTGATTCTAGGAAACTCAGATAAGTCAGCAGCTTTGTGAGCACTGAATGAGTGGGTTTTGGAGCCCAGTGTGTGTTTTTACTTGCCCGCTGGGTGCAAGCTAGGATTAAGAATAATGGCCCACCAGTTCTTGGCTCTGTTGTTTTATTACCATCTGTCCAAATCTAATGTGAACCCACATGGGCCAGGCGACTGTGATGGTGGCCATGGCTACTGGCTTTACACCTTTTCATTCAGGACTCCCAAAGCCGCTGACTCATCTGAGTATTCTTAGAATCAAAGGCCCCACTAGCCTTATTCCCCTCTGTTCCCCATCTCCTTCTCTCTGCACAAACTCGCACTCCACCATCTTGGCTGCCTCTCCTCTGCAATGCTGATGGCAGGATCTGAGTGAGCGAGAGCCCCAACCTGCTTCATTTTATAGTGTAGAAAATTAAAGACTTTAAGCCAATATACAAATAAGAAAGGCTCTGATACAAAGCCAATTATCTGAGGTATAAATGGGATTCCTCATAAGAGTGCCCCACTCCCTATCATGCAACAGTCAAGGGTGTGGGGAAAAGCTTAGTTTTGAGAAGACCTTCATATTAGAAGGGAAGGAAAGGCTTAGTCTTAAAACTATGCCTGAGGCTATAATGGCTTTGCCTGCTTACAGCCTGTCTCCCACATGCAAAGCAAACTATAAGCGAACAAATATATATATCATTTACAAACTTATTTGACCAACATTCCCCTAAAAGTTCTGCCTTTAGAAAACAGATAACCTCAATTTTGTGTCTCATGGACATATTATAGATTAAAGTGCGGTGGTTACCATGGGGAGGGGGTGGGGCAAAGGGGAGGGGCTTAAAGAGAAACAAAATATAGGGTTACAGAAGATGATTTGACTTGGGGTGATGGGTATACAACATAATCGACTGTCCAAAGGATATGGAGATGTTTCCTTTAAATCTATGTACTCTTCTTGATCAATGTCACTATAAAGCCAGTAGCCACAGCCAGGGCCACCATCACAGCAGCCTGGCCCATGCAGGTTCGCATTGGAATCGGACAGTGGGTAAAGAAACAATGGAGCCAAAAACCGATGGGCCATTAGCTTTAATCCTAGCTTGCACCTGGCGGGCAACTAAAAACACACACTGGGCTCCAAAACTCACTCTCATTCAGTGCTCACAAAGCTACTGACTTATCCGAGTTTCCTAGAATCAAAGGTTTCTAGCTCACCAGACTTATTCACCTCTGTTCCCCATCTCCTTCCTTCTCCCTGCACAAACTCTGCACTAACTGGCTTCTCACTCAACACTCCGCCATCTTGGCTGCTTCTCCTGGCCTACTCCACATGGCCTCCTTCTGCTCTCTCCTCTAATCTCAGGAACCAAGAGCAAGCTCCCATTCTGCCCCCATTTTATAGTGTAGAAATCCAAACCTGTAATCCAATATACAAAATAGGGAAGTCTCTAATACAAAGTCACTTCTCTGAGGCGTGATTGGATTGTACCACCCCACATCAAAAAGGGTGGGAAAGGCTGAATCCCAAAACCAAGGCCCAGGCTACAAGGATTCTGCCTGCCCACAGCCTGCCCCCAACACACATTAATATCACCTGGGCAACAGCTTTCACGTGGGCAGCGACATCTTTAACAAAGTGAGCATAATATATTTTATCTGCCCAACAGTCACCCTGTTAAACTTAATTATCTAAATAAAAAAATAAAAGAAAAAGAAAACAGATAACCTTTAAGGGAGAGAACACAGTTCTCCCTTTCTCTCTCTCTTTCTTTTTCTCTCTCTCTCCCTCTTTCTCTTTCTCTCTATCTATCTTTATCTCCCTGGAGCATACCCACACCTTTCCTCCTTCCTTTTCTCGGGTGAATATCTTTGCTTTTCTTTCTCTTAAGTTCTAAAGGTTTCCAGGAGACTAATAACCAGGGTATTAGCTCATCCAGGCTAACCCCCTAAACCTGTCTCTAAGGGTCCTTCTTTTGTCTCTGTAACATGTTTCCAGAATCCATGCAGCTCAGCTCCCTTTTTCTGCCTCTGAAACTTTCTTTCAAAAGGGCCACGGCAGCCACACGTAGGCTCGACTCTCAGTTCTTCCCTGTGTTTCCAATGGGCCAAGGCAGCTCCACCTAGGCTCACTCCTGCTGCTGTGATCTTGCCTCTTCTATCTTAAGCCCTTCCTTTGTTCTACTGTCTCCAGTTTTAATAAATGCACTCTCAAAATTACCTGAACTTGTTTTGTGAAATCTTTCTTGCAAAAAGTCAAGAATGGAGAGCCTACATCATGGTTAATGTGCCAAACATTTACAACTCATTAATTATCACAACAGCCCTAGGGATGTGAGAAATGACATGTGGCAAAGTTAAATTCCACCAAGGCCAGACAGCTAGTGGGCTAAGCATTTAAGATCCTTATTAAAAGGAAAATGTGTGTTTAGGGAAGTTGACCTGTATTGGCAGTGGTAGGGTGGTTTACAGGAGAAGGATGAGACTCTGAAGTTAAGTAGATCTGAGTTTAAAACTTAACTTAGCAGTTAACAAACCATGAAATCTTTGGTATGCTACAGGTGAAAAGCAAAATGCAAATTGAATCATGTTACTCCCTGTCTACAACCATCTTCTGGTTTCTCATTGCTCTAGGTCCCTGCATGTTCCACCTTTCAGGCCTTTCCAGAATCAGGTTCCACCATTGTCCTTCTTGCTTCCTGGGTCAAATCATGCACCACCACCATTTCGTTCTCCAAATAGACCATAATCTTTCTCTTACTTCAAAGCCATCTCACGTCCTGTTTCCTTTTACCAGAATGTCTCCCCCGGTCTACCTCTCATCTTGCATCAACAATTGAGCCCTCCACCATATATTAGGGGATGTTTACCTTGGTCTAAATTTCATTATTCCACAATTCTGCATGACACACATTATTTTTCACATATTTTAGAAAAGGATACAGAATTTCAGAGGGGTTTAATTGGTTTCCTATGTTCACATTGCTAGTGAGTGGCTGGGATAAATTTAAATCTAGTCTTAATTTGAAAGTTTGGGCTCCCTGCACTTAACCATACTGTCCCTGACATTGTTCTTTGACATAGCTGTAAAGAAATAAAGGTGTCCAGAACTTTCCTGCTCCCAACCAGTTCACTACTGAAAACTGGGGTGTCACAGGCCATAAGGCTTAGGCTTTTCATACAAGACAGGATTGAAGTCTCAAACTGCCAGGGTATACATGCAACCCTTTCAAACTCTATTCACTTGGCTCTCCTACAAGACTTTCTGCCACATGACCTGTCCCAGAAATATTCCAAAGGAAGACCATTGAGCAGGGCTATGGGCATTGAATTACTTCAGTAAATCAACTCAAACAAACTTTGGAAATTCCCAGTGTAGTGTCACTTGTTCACTCAGTCAATAAATTCATAATGAAGAACTACCCACCTGGTACACACTGCATTAGGTATTAGACATACCATGAAGAGTGGGCAGAACCTGGGCTTCACTATTTTTCACTCGAGAAAAAATCAAACAAGAAAAGGTAAACAAATATATCACAAAGTGTTTGCAACTGTGATTGTGAAGGAAACACAGAGTATCGTGATTAGGGAATGGTGAAGGAGCAGGGGGCTACTTCATGTGGTCTCTTCTTGGAATCTGGGATCCTCTAAGGCAGGGGTCCCCAAACTTTTTACACAGGGGGCCAGTTCACTGCCCCCAGACTGTTGGAGGGCCGGACTATAAAAAAACTATGAACAAATCCCTAATGCACACTGCACATATCTTATTTTAAAGTAAAAAAACAAAATGGGAACAAATACAATATTTAAAATAAAGAACAAGTAAATTTAAATCAACAAACTGACCAGTATTTCAATGGGAACTATGGACCTGCTTTTGGCTAATGAGATGGTCAATGTGCTCCTCTCACAGACCACCAATGAAAGAGGTGCCCCTTCCGGAAGTGCAGCGGGGGCTGGATAAATGGCCTCAGGGGGCCGCATGTGGCCTGCAGGCCGTAGTTTGGGGATCCCTGTTCTAAGGAATAGGAAGAAGTTTTTTCTGCAGGCAAAGATCTGGAGGAGAAAACTCCAGCTGGAGGGGATTACAAATGCCAAGGCTCTGTGATTCAGTAAGGAGTCCGATGTGATCAACACACTGGAGGAAGAGACCAGGGAGGTTTATTATGGTGGTTGGATAAAGACAGTAAAATAAGAAGACATTTATTCAGACTGTCAAAGAGAAAACCACAGGATCAAAATGGGCCTTATGCTAAAGCCCATGATTCCAGACTTAGATTGAAGACCTGATTCAACTGCTGTATCAACCTTTTCTAGAATCAGTCTAGAATTTCCTGGTCAAAGACCACTAAGGTAACCTGTCACATGAAACCCCTCCCTCTCCCAATAGAAATCAGAGGCAACTTGCATGATGAAAACCCTTGTGGTCCCCTTCCCCACAAAAGAAGATGGGTTGGCCTAAAAATAATCTATCTTTTTGTTAATAGCTCCCTTGCCTTATTCTTCTTGTAACAGAACCCTCCCCATTAGTACAGCCTTGGAACACTCGTCTAGTTGCTGGATGGGGCGCTGCCCAATTCACGCATTGTTTAATAAAGCCAATTAGATCTTCAAATTTACTCTGCTGAATTTCGGTTTTTAATAAGTTATTGACCCCCCTTTTCTGAGCACCAACCAGTTGTTAGCCATAATTCCAAAGGATGAAGAAAAACTAATGACAAAGACATAGATGTTCCTGGCCCCTTGGAGTTGATATTCCTGGAAAAGTTTGGAGCAATAGACAGGTTGCAATCCTAGAGGGGTTTTATAAGGCATAGAGAAGAGTTTGAAGCTTATTCTAATTGGAATGTTAAGCCAGGAAGTAAGTTTATCTGATAAATATTTCAAAAGCTCACCCTGGTTTTCTCTGTGTGGTGATGGCCAGAAGCCTCCAGAACTATTGTTGTTATTTTGATTATTATCAATAATAAATATCCTGAGTCTCTCTTCCTTACACTTTTGAAGACAGGAATCTTGTCAACCCAGTGACAACAGTTTCAAACCGCAGGAGAGAATCATTTACAAAAAAGGACACCAACAGAGCACGCGCTCTTGTTTGTCCTCAAAGTTTGTTTTCTCCGGAAAATTTCTAAGCTAAAACTGTCATGTTAGCCAATAATGTTTATAAGGCAGAAGCCCCCTCCGGTAAATTGAAAGGGAGTAGAAGAAACTGTTCCCATCTGAAAATATAGAGATAATTTGTAATCAATCAGATCCTTTTTACTCTCTCAGACTTTTCAATCTCTTTCTAATCATTGGCCATAGAATGTAAGGAATAATCAAATTCCATCTGATTCTTTCATGCAAGAAAATAGGCAGCTTTCACCTCCTCTTGCAAAAAAAGTGGATTAACTCCCTGCCTCCTTTGCTCTTGGAAATACAGTTCTCTCCCGGAAAAAAAACATGGGTTTCGGTTTTTTGAGGAACCACCATACTTTCTTCCATAATGGTTGTACTACTTTACATTCCCACCAACAGTGTATGAGGGTTCCTTTTTCTCCACAGCCTCTCCAACATTTGCTGTTACCTGACTTGCTAATAACAGCTAATCGAACAGGTGTGAGGTGGTATCTCATTGCCGTTTTGATTTGCATTTCTCTAATAGCTAAAGAAGATGAGCATCTTTTCATATATCTGTTGGCCATTTGTATTTCTTCCTGGGAGAAGTGTCTATTCATATCCTCTTCCCATTTTTTTATTGGATTGTTTGTTTGTTTGTTGTTGAGTTTTATGAGTTCTTTGTATATTTTGGATATTAGGCCCTTATCTGAGCTGTCGTTTGAAAAAATCATTTCCCATTTAGTTGGCTTTCTGTTTATTTTATTATCAGTTTCTCTTGCTGAGCAAAAACTTCTTAGTCTGATGTAGTCCCATTCATTAATTTTTGCCTTCACTTCTCTTGCCATTGGAGTCAAATTCATAAAATGCTCTTTAAAACCCAGGTCCCTGAGTTGAGTACCTATGTCTTCTTCTATGTACTTAATTGTTTCAGGTCTTATGTTTAGATCTTTGATCCATTTTGAGTTAATTTTTGTACAGGGGGAGAGACTGTAGTCCAGTTTCATTCTTTTGCATGTGGCTTTCCAGTTTTCCCAGCACCATTTATTGAAGAGGCTTTCTTTTCTCCATTGTGTGTTGTTGGCCCCTTTATCAAAAATTATTTGACTATATATATGTGGTTTTATTTCTGGACTTTCTATTCTGTTCCATTGGTCTGAGTGTCTATTTTTCTGCCAATACCATGCTGTTTTGATTGTCGTGGCCCTATAATAGAGTTTGAAGTCAGGTATTGAAATGCCCCCAGCTTCATTCTTTTTCTTTAGGATTGCTTTGGCTATTTGGGGTTTTTTATAGTTCCATATAAATCTGATGATTATGACCCAGCAATCCCTCTACTGGGTATATATCCCAAAAACTCAGAAACATTGATACGTAAAGACACATGCAGCCCCATGTTTATTGCAGCATTGTTCACAGTGGCCAGGACATGGAAACAACCAAAAAGCCCATCAATAGATGACTGGATAAAGAAGATGTGGCACATATACACTATGGAATACTACTCAGCCATAAGAAATGATGACATCAGAACATTTACAGCAAAATGGTGGGATCTTGATAACATGATACGAAGCGAAATAAGTAAATCAGAAAAAAACAGGAACTGTATTATTCCATACGTAGGTGGGACATAATAGTGAAACTAAGAGACATTTATAAGAGTGTGGTGGTTATGGGGGGGGAGGGGGGAATGGGAGAGGGATAGGGGGTGGGGAGGGGCACAAAGAAAACAAGATAGAAGGTGACAGAGGACAATCTGACTTTGGGTGGTGGGTATGCAACATAATTGAACGACAAGATAACCTGGACTTGTTATCTTTGAATATATGTATCCTGATTTATTGATGTCACCCCATTAAAAAAATAAAATTATATAAAAAAAATAAAATAAAAAAAAATAAATAAATAAATAAGCTAAAAAAAAAAAAAACAAAAAAAAAACATGGGTTTCGGACTGTGAAGTCCTGATTCATATCCTAATTTCAGTATTAGCTGTTCAATGTGGGTAAGTTACTTAGCTTCCCAAAACTGAGAAGTTGAAAACAGGTATTTCAACAAAAACTTCTACATAAATATTCAGAGCAGCACTATTCACAATAGCCAAAAAGTGAAAATAATCCAAACATCTATCAGATGATGAATGGACAAACAAAATATGTTACCTGTAGAATGGAATATTAGACAGCCATAAAAAGAAATAAAATATTGAGACATATTACAATATGGATGAAACTTTTAAAAACCATGCCAATTGAATGAAGGCAGACACACAAAAAAAGCCATATGTTATATAATTTAATTCATAAGAAATATCCAGAATTGGTAAACCCTCAGAGACAGAAAGCAGAATGGTGACTCCCGGGGGAGGGCCGAGTAGCTGATGAGTGACAGCTGAATGAATTCAGGGTTGCCTTTCTGAGTGATGAAATGTTTGGGTAAGAGGTAGGGATAAAGATTACATAACATCACAAACAGGCTAAATGCCACTGATTTGTATACTTTAAGATGGTTAATTCTTTGTGATATGAATTTTACCTGTTTTTTAAAAAAAGTGGAGAGTTCTAGGAGCCAGAAACTTCCCTAATTTTAATAGTTATTGCCTAAATTTGGCACAAAAGTTAGATTTGGAAACTGTTTCATTGTCACCTAGAGTTACTCATCCCCCTTGGGAATACTGGTATAACTGTCTCCTCTGCTTTATACCTTGATATCCCTATAAGATTTAATATTTGCCTTCTACAGGGTTCTATGAAGAAATTTTTGTTTTGATCCTGTATTTACTTGCTTTTAAACCAAGGACATTATTGAATGAGAAGGTAAGACCTTGACATTGGAAGTCTATATTTTATATTTAAATTATATGTTTAACATAATTTGACACTTGAAAGGATATATGGTGGTACCTTGAGATACGAGTTTGATTCGTTCTGTAACTGAGCTTGTAAGTCAGTCAACATGTATATCAAACAAATTTCTCCCATTTAAAATAACTGATATAGATTTAATCCATTCCAGCCCACCATTCCAGGATGGTGAAACATCCCCAAACCATCCTAAATTATGAAAAAGACATGTTTTTAATTAAGAAACACATATGTATACTTTACCAATACATAACAAAATATATGAAATTTTAAAAAGTGTTATTTAGTACTGTATTCTTACCTTGGACACAGACGAATGCAGCTAATGGAGGTGACGGTGAAGCGGGAGGGAGGGAGGAAGGGATGCAGGCACTGTAGACTCGTAAACTAAAACTGCACTTTCTTAACACTAAATGTAAACTAAAACCGCATTTTCTTTACTTTAAACAAAACTAAAACCGCACTTTCTTTACTTAAAATGAAACCACAAAAGCTTAATTGTAAAAAAAATGCACTTTCTTAACCTTAAACTTAACCTAAGCTTAACATTACGTTTTTTTTTTTAATAATCATCTGTTTTTGCCTTTTTGGCTGCACTTTCGGCACTTTCACTTGCAGGACTTTTGAATAAAAATCTATCCAAAGATGTTTGCTTTTGCCTGCCTTTTAAAATGTTATGGAAATGTGACAAACAATTGTCATTAAAAAGTGCTGAAGCACGACCAGTTGAAACTTTTTCTGGGTGTTTCTTTTCAATGAAACTTGAAAGCTTCTCCCACATTGCCAATATGTCTTTAATTTCACTTGTAGAAATCACTTCCTCCAAATCTACCTCCTCCTCACTACTAATCTCTTGCAGAATCTCCATATGTTGCATCATCTGTAGCTCCTTCAACTCCTCAAAGTTCCTCCTCATGTTCCTCGATGAGCTCGTTTATGTCACCCTCATCTACCTCCAGACCCATCAACTTTCCGAGGGACACAATCTCCTCCAATGCTTCTACCTCAGTCTTGGTCTCTGGTTCGAATCCTTTGAAGTCCCTGTCTGCAACAACATCAGGCCATAACTTTTTCCATGCCAAGTTCAAGGTTCTCCTTATAACCTCTTGCCATGCCAAGTCAATAATGCGTAAACATATCACGATGTTGTAGTGATCTTTCCAAAACTCTTTTTTTTTTTTTTTTTTTTTTTTTTTGTATTTTTCTGAAGCTGGAAACAGGGAGAGATAGTCAGACAGACTCCCGCATGCGCCCGACCAGGATCCACCCGGCATGCCCACCAGGGGGCGACGCTCTGCCCACCAGGGGGCAATGCTCTGCCCCTCCGGGCGTTGCTCTGTTGCAACCAGAGCCACTCCAGCGCCTGGGGCAGAGGCCAAGGAGCCATCCCCAGCACCCGGGCCATCCTTGCTCCAATGGAGCCTTGCTGCAGGAAGGGAAGAGAGAGAAAGAGAGGAAGGAGAGGGGGAGGGGTGGAGAAGCAGATGGGTGCTTCTCCTGTGTGCCCTGGCCGGGAATTGAACCCGGGACTTCTGCACGCCAGGTCGATGCTCTACCACTGAGCCAACCAGCCAGGGCCCTTTCCAAAACTCTTGAAGGGTTAGAATTGTATTCTCAGTCATCTCAAAGCAGCAGCAGAACAAGTGCTTTGTGTAAAGCTTTTTAAAGTTGGAAATGACATGCTGAAGCATAGGTTGCAAGATTGCAGTTGTGTTGGGTGGGAGGTAGAGGACTTTCATGAATTTGAACTCATCGAGAATGTCATCTTCAAGACCAGGTGGGTGGGCTGGAGCATTTTCAAGGATTAGTAATGCTTTCATTGGAAGTTTATTTTCTTGAAGATATTTCCTCACTGCAGGACCAAAGACGAGATTTACCCATTTAATAAAAACCTGCCACATAACCCATGCCCTAGCATTGGCACGCCATATAACCTGTAGTTTTTCTTTAAGAATCTTGTGAGTCTTAAAGGTTTGAGGATTTTCAGAATGATAAACTAGCAATGGCTACTTTATAGTCACCACTAGCATTAGCACACAATGCAAGGGTCAGATGGTCCTCCATGGGTTTATTGCCTGGCAGCTTCTTCTCCTCTGCAGTGATGTGCTGGGGTCCAGCCCTGGGGGGAATCCAGGGGACCCACAGGAGGAGATGGCGTTGGCGAAAATCGAGTGAGAGAGCTGAATTCTTTTCTTTCTCTTTATTCTCCGGTTAGCATTTACTGCCAGGCATCTCTGCTAAATGCTAGTATAGCTCCCTTTTTATACACACATACTGAGTTACAATTACATGGTGTTAATCATTGCTTCTGTTTCACTATGTTTACATGTTTCCGGATAACAGTTAATTTATATCTATAAATTACAAACCAGGTAGCAAATCATTCAAAGTACAAAATAACTTGAATAGTGATAACAACATCTGTAAAAGCTTTTAAAGTATTAGTACTAATAGTTAACTAACTTTACTGCTGTTGTGAGTCAAGGGGCAGAGAGAGATTAGCAGACGAAATCATTAAGGACTAACAATGGACCACTGCTTGCTCAGGTAAATGGCTTTGAGTTTAAGCAGTGTCCTACTTTTTCTCACAAGATTCTAAAAGGCTTGCCTATAAAGAAATTGACATAACATTAAGAATAGCTTTCACCCAAAGATATACAGAGTGCACTTGCAAGATAGCCTAGTAGCAACATAAGACATTAACTGTTATTACTTCTATGGATTCCCCTACATTTCTCTCATTATCAAAGAATTTTGGAAAGTATATAAATCTCATGAGAACATCTCATTGAGAAAGCCTAGCAATTGCCTTTAGTCAAAAGACAATTCTCTTAGTAAAACATTCTTTTCTTGCTGACTGCACTCTCATCCTAGGCCACACAATGGGCCATTCTACTATACCTTACCTAAGATACTATTGTCTAGTCAAATAATACTTATTTATTATATTTAAACACTAGTTAAGTTCTACCTTTATTCTTCTCAGAGTGTACCACTATTTGCAGATCAAATAAGCAAGAAGAAAGGAATGTTTCTCTACTCTATCACATGAAAAGGCTAGGGAGGAAAAATGTTGAATTAAGTGAAGGCCGAAAGGTGCTCTGTGCACAGCCACTGTCTCCTACCCATTCACAAGTCACAATCTATTCTTTCTAACATGATTAATAAGAAGAAATTCTCCTACAAACTCAACCCTTTACGAGGGATATCATAGCCAGCCTCTTATGTCTATGAGCCCAGTTCAAGGGGCTTACAGGCTTTTCTGTGGAACTCACACCCTCTGTCTTATTTCCAAAGAAATCACTACGAATCTACAGGGAAAGCACGGTACTATTATCCCTGTGCCATAAATAATAGCACACACCCAGAAGAGGGGGGATATAAGGCCAGATTAATTCAAAAAGTCAAAGGGGGAAGTATTGTTGTGTCTCTCCTTTGGGTGACTTTGTCAACCCGCAGCCATTGGTCTTCTCTGCTGTGACTTTGTCAATCAGCAATTTTTGATCTTCTTCTGCTGTGACCTTGTCAGCCAGCAGTTGTGGGTCTTCTTCTGCTGTGACCTTGTCAGCCAGCAGTTGTGGGTCTTCTCCTGCGTGACCTTGTCAGCCAGAAGTTGTGGGTTGGCTCCCGACAGTGATGAAAGTCCTCCGGGGCATTTTTTTCCAAAACAATCCTGTTTCATCACAGTTGAACACTTGTTGGGGGATGTAGCCTTCCTTTGCGATAAGCACAACAAAACGTGCGATGTACTCCTCAGCTTCCTTAACGTCAGCACTCGCAGCTTCACCATGCCTCACCACTGAGTGGATACCAGATCTCTTCTTGAAATTTTCAAACCAGCCATGATTTGCCTTAAATGTATCTTCTGCTGTCTCTTTTGAGGTTGATGGTTTTTTTCTTCTTCAAGTCGCAGTAAATAATATGTGCCTTTTTGCATATTACAATCTCCATCACTATATCTTTTGCCAGCTCTTTCTCTTTCACCGACACCAGCAGAAACTCTCCATTTCTTCATGGATATTTGTCCTTAATTGGGATAGAATTGTAGTTCCTTTCACTGGATTTGCACTTTTGATGGCATCCTTTTGTTTAAGGATGGTACAAATTGTAGATGTATTGCAGCTGTACAGCCTTGCCAGTTCAATCACTTGTACACCACACTCATATTTATCTATTAATTCTTGCTTTACTTATATCAACATCATTCTCTTCTTCTTCTCACCACTGTCCTTTACACACACTTTCTTCAGCTCCATGATAGCACACAAAAAATGTTAGTAAAATATGCAAAAATGATGCAAGAATGAGTACAGCACACAAGATTCGACTTGATCCTGCAGGTAATATGTGAGCAAGAACAAGATGCTGGTGTTGTGCTGCTGATACTGGACCCGTGCGCCAGTGCGCCAACTAGTGGCAGCTTCCCAAATCACGACTTATATCTCGGAATTTCGCTCAGATCTCGAACAAAAATACAAACCAAGTTGCAGCTCGTATCTAAAAAAAAATTATATATTGGTCTGCTTATATCTCAAGGTACCACTGTAACAGATTAGTCTTGTGTTCATTGAGTAATTGATCTTAGACTTGTGACTTCTGTTTGAAGAAGAGTATAAAGATATTTAACCTTGGTAAACAATTTCAGATTCAACAGATATAATCTATTAAGTTTTCTGGAACTGTTTAAGTATTGGGGAAAGTTTTGGTTGTTAGATGTAAATTTGGGTTGTTGAAAAAGAAATAGAGTAAATAAAATTTATAATATTTGAGGGGTTCAATAGACCAAGTTTATAAATGAAACCAAACTAATCAACAATCATCAGAACTTACTTGACTTACAAATAGAATAAGATGAACCAAGAATCTTGAGGAAAAGCAAAATATAAAGTTTCTGGATTTATACATCTAATAAATTAAAAATTGTTTTTCTAAATAACTAAACACAGCCTTACCCGTGCACACAAACACATACACAAGTCACCTGCAAGAACATCTAAAACTTCACTTTGATGTTTTCTAGCCAATAAAGCCATCCACACTCTCTCTAATGTTCTCTCACCAATGTACATATGTGTCCCCTTCCTACCCAGGCTCATAGCTAACTTTCAGAGCTTACTTCTCAATCACAGATAGTATAGTCCAACAATATGACCCTGTAATTCTGTGCCCACACACCTTTGTCCCTTTTTTCTCACAATAAAATTTATAGCAATATTGGTTTCTACTTGAAGGAATACAAAAAAAAAAAAAAAAAGCACTTCCCCTTTCTTCACCTCCTCCTAGACTCAGAGCCGTCACCATGAACTGATGACACTTTTCTGCAGAGCCAGACTATTGCCTCAGAACCTTTCTCAAAACATCCCTTTAGGTTAACTGCTACCAAATTTTCCAAAATAATGCACAAAATGAAATCTGTTTGTCACTCAAGTCTGCACTCTTAAATGATCTTGTCAGCCTAATTTCTCCAACTTCTACCCCTTAAGAAGTAGAAAAACCACCATTCTGCACCATATCTGTTCTATGTGGTTGCCTGGCCAGGCTCCATAAAAATTTTAAAAAATTAAAAATTAAAAAAAAAAAACTGCTTGACAACCCCCTTGTTATATGCTCAAAGATTGGTTCCTCAGAACAGAAGCATGGATAAAAAAAGAAAAAGTAAAGTGCTTTTTATGGAAAGTAACCTCACAGGGTGATCTGACAATAAATTCCTAACTGGGCAGCTTATACGAAGTAGTCATGCCTCCACCTATAAACCCTTCAGTGAAAGGCTGTAGGCCAGCCCTGTCCATTCTTCTGCTGAACCTACAATAGCACACCTTTGAAATATCAGGAGTAATACTCCTTGAAGGGGCACTGACCTTCAAGGGAGCTCATAATCTCATAAACTATCCTGTAATCTACTCCTGGCCTTGCTTCCTCCCATCTTCATGGACATTCCCTCCTTAATTTTAAAAGCATAAAAGAAGCTGGAAAGCTGGTATTCTTAGGAGCATTTGGGATCTTGCTCCTCAACATATGTCATCAGTTGGGTACATATAAACTCATAAAAATTCTCTACAGATTTGGATTTCTTTTTTACATCAACAGAACCCATTCAAATTGATTCCTGAGAACATCCAAAATTAGGCAACTCCCAAATAGGCCCTCTCCTGTTGCAAAAAAAAAAATACAGAGAACAGGACAGTTTCTTTCTAGGGTCCATAGGTATCAACTCCTCCATGCTAGGCTGGATCTCCATCCACATTGTCTTATGCCTCAAAGATGAAACACTCCCTGGTACCATTGCACTTTCCAGACTAATTAAATGGAATCATCTTTAGGATCTATTGCTCCCTAGACAGTCCTCTGGAGGAATATAGTATTAAAGCTCTACTCTAGTGGATTATCATGCTATGTTAATCTATCATCAAGATGCATTACCAGTAGTTCCTTTAATACATTAGTGAGGTTTACTAAAGGTCAAGTATATCATCAAGTGAGTTTCCAACTGACAGGATTACTTAAAATATAGAACAAAGAGCCCTGAAGCAAATTCATTAATGGCTTTTGTTCTCAAGATAGCCCCACACTTGGTTCCTAGAATACTTAACTAATTCTGCACTGGATTCCAGACACTTCTAGACTCACAATACCTGTCTTCAGCATTCAAGCCCCACCCTCTGTACAGATACCCACAACTTTTGTGTCTATTTCTGAATGGTTTTTACTTCCAAGTCTCTTTGTTTCATGAAGTGTTTTATATTCCATGCGTTTTTTCCGATCACACAAGTATAAAGTTGTAGGACCAGCACTAGGATGTGGTGATACAAAAGTGAAACAGATTCAAGTTACTTTCTAGAAGAACGCCTGGACACGTGACAGTGATCTGTCTCCAGATAAAACTATCTTTTTAAGAAAATAATGTTTTCTTTATATAATGTTGTTTATTTATATAATTCAATCTAGTATTTATGTGTATGCAGTTAAGAATAGATACATGGGAGTGGTCTCCAAATAATGTCAACTGGAAAACCGCCTCTTAAAATTTAAGAGATATTTGCTTCTAGCCATGATGAAGTAGCTGGTTCACAACTTGCCCTCTTGCCATAAGAGGCTATAAAACCAGACAAACTGAATGTTGCAATATTGCACAGCAAGGACTTCGGGGTGAACATACAATATGGTGTGTTGGTCAAAAAAGTTTGTAAATATGATATATATGTTTGCTCACTTATAGTTTGCATTGGATGTGGGGGCACAGGCTATAAGCAGGCAGGATCCTTATAGTCTAAGGCTTAGTTTTAAGTTTAAGCCTTTCCCACCTTTTTTGATGTTGGGTGGTGCACTCTTATGAGGAATACCATTATGCCTCAGATAAGTGACTTTGTATCAGAGACTTCCTTGTTTGTATATTGGATTAAAGGTTTTGATTTATATACTATAAAGTGGGGCAGACCAGGAGCTTGCTCTCTCTCGGTTCCTGAGATTAGCATTAGAGGGGAGAGCAGAGAAAGGCCATGTGGACGAGAGGAGAAGCAGCCAAGATGGTGGAGTGCTGAAGGAGAAGCCAGTTTGTACAGAGTTTGTGCAGAGAGAAGAAGATGGGTAACAGAAGTGAATAAGGCTGGTGAGGTAGAAACCTTTGATCCTAGGACAACTCGGATAAGTCAGTAGCTTTGTGAGCACTGAATGAGTGGGTTTTGGAGCCCAGTGTGTGTCTTTACTTTCCCGTCAGGTACAAGCTAGGATTAAAGATGGTGGCCCAAGAGTGATTGGCTCCGTTGTTTCATTACCATCTGTCTGAATCTAATGCGAACCTGCATGGGCCAGGCGGCTCTGATGGTGGCCATGGATACTAGCTTTACATGGTGAACTGAAGATATGTAGTGGAATTACAGTAGTAAAATATATCCTTTCAAGTAAAGGTGAAATAAAAACTTTGATAGACAGATGGAAGCCAAGAAAATTTACTACCAGCAGACTGGCTGTATAGAACATAGTCAAAGAAAACCTTTTAGCCAAAGGAAATAATACCAGATGGAAACTAGAATCTATAAAAAGTAAGAAATAGTGACCGAAATTATAAATATGCAATAAATAAAAGAATTACTTATAGGTATAATACCATCCCAATAACCATCCCAGCAAACTTTTTGTAGAAATTGGCATGCCTGACAGTTCTAAAATTTATATGAAAATGAAAAGAACTTAGACTAGCTACAGTAATTATGATGTAAAGCTAGAAAAATCAAGAGAGTGTGAGATTGGTGGGAAAAAAAATAGATATCTAGGTGAAAAGAAAAAAATACAGACCAAGAAACAGACTCACACAAACAAAAAAACAACAAAAAAACAACTCACTCCTGGTGGTCAGGGATCAGGAAAAAAAGAACTCACTACTCAAAAGGTGAAGGTTGGTGCTAGAGAACTGGATATCTATTTCAGGGTGGGAGTGGGTATCTTCACCTTTAGCTGACATCATTCCCAAGAATTAACTTGAACTAAAAACTATATTGTAAAACCTATAGAAGACAACATATGAAAATAATCTTACTAACTTGGGGCAGGCAAAAATTTCTCAGGAAATAAAAATTAACCAGAAAAGAAAAATAAAATGATAAAGAGATTTCTTTAAAGGTAAATGCCTCTGCTCTTTGAGAGACACCTTTTAGAACATGAAAAATCAACCCCAAACTGGGAAAGTATTTATCATACATATAGATTACAAGAAACTTAAGCCCAAATCCATATTAAGAAAATAATGAAAAAGAAATGGACAAAAACATTTGAAAAGAACTTTCATATAGTTTGATATAGCAATGGCCATTAAGCCCATTAAAAAAATGCTCAATATCATTAGGGAAATACAAATTAAAACTACACTAAGATAGCTCTACATACCCACTAGAATGACTAAACAACCTGAAATATCAAGTCTTCGGGAAGATTTGGAGCAGCTGCAACTGGTGGGAATATTAAATGGTATAACCATGTTAGAAAACAGCTTAGTCATTTTGTATAAGATTAAACCTATAAATCCTGTCTAACCCAGCCATTACATTACTACGTAGTTACCCAAGAAATACCTCCACATCTAGACTTTTATACAAGTGTTTATTACAACTTTATTTATAATAGCTAAAAACTAGAAACATTAATGCCCATGAATGAATAACCACATTGTGGTATATCTACACAATAGTCTATCACTCAACCATGAAAAAAGATACTGATACATGCAACAACTTGAATTAATCTAAAAAAGTCAAGAAATAAGCCAGATACAAACAAGTGTATGTTGTTTCATTTCATTTCATTTATAGGATATTCTAGAATAAATAAATCTCATCTGCAATAATTGAAAGGTGAACTGTTAACTGAAGCTGGGTGGTGGGGATTGACTCCAAAGAACTGTAAGGGAAGTTTTGAGAGTAATGGAAATATACTCTAACATGATTCGAGGAGATGGGGTTATATAGCTGTATATATCTGTAAAAACCCACATACTGTATACTTAAAATAGATGCATTTTACTGAATGTAAATTCTAAATTCTATATGTATGAGTATTAACTAAAATATTGTTTATTCATCTGTGGAACCCCAATTTATAAACATATAAAAGCAGAAATTCAATATTTGATAAGAGGTAAACAGCCTGCAGACCCCCTCCTGCAATGTCCACTTATCCAGTGCGCCTTAGAAACCATGAAGGATTATGAGGATGTGATCAACTACAAAATGAAAACCCATACTCCAAAGTACCTATCTAAGGAATGGCCAGAAAGAAATTTTACTATATTTATTTTATCATTCCTGTATTCCTCTTTAATTCAAATAAATGGTAGTCAATATAAGCTAATCATAATGTATTTAGTTGAGTAAGTCTCAAAAAGACAATGTCAGAAAGATTACTGTTTGAGAGTATCTGGAGTGATAGTCAAGATCACAGTATTTGCCTGCGATGTTTTCCCAACAAGTGAAATCTGAGCTGTGTCAGTCTGGGCATCCAAGCAAGGCAAGGGCTGCTTACAAAGAAGATCCATTTGTGATGGAAAGTCTTTCGTTTAAGGGTGAGTGAAACCTGAAACATTTTCCTGGGTTCTTCTGTCATAGAGGCTTTGCACCAGTGTCTGGACTTCACATTTAATAAAAAAAAATATGGTCTGTGTCTTCCCATTCACTTTGGATAATGCAAGAGACAGGTTCAAATAAACTTGACATAGGTCACAATAAGGAGAGTAGGGCCAAGAAGATTTTCAGAAGATGCCGAAGTTCACCGATGTCAGAAGTAGTCGGCTTTTCTCTATCTGTTGCCAGAACTAAAACTTTCATTGAAGAGTAAACTCTGCACTGACGGCTGGGATGAAATAATTCTTCTTTCTTTTCATCAATTCTTTAATTAGAAGCATTTGATTGCAAAGCAAAGTGATGTTTTAAATAAATGCAAACATGATGGAAATATAACAAACATACAAATAAATATGTGACTCAACTTTAAATACATACTATTTGCTTTTAAGCTAAAAGCCAACTGTTTTCTAAGTAAAATACATTGTTCATGCAATCTACCAAATTTTTCCAAATCATTTGTTGATTTTTTACATTGTTGATGTGCTTTTGTTGGGCACAGCTTTTACTAGCTCAGTAATGTCCCTGCCTGAGCCATCATTTATTGTGGGGAACACATCAAGGCTTCTAACAACTTCCCCAATTAGTTGATAGTAATTCTATGACTTGTAGTCTTCATAAGTAGGAAACTTCTGTAAACTCACCATTATCTCATAGTAGCTCTGTGAACCTTAGACCCCAGCTCTGCAACCCCAGGGGTTTAAGCTGAAGGAAGGGAGATGACGGAATGGAAGGGCTGGGGGAGAGAGAGCTCCCGTTCACAGCTGGGTAGGCAGCATAGCATAAACATTGCCTGGCCTGCCCATTAAGGAAGGACTAGGGGGTCAACTCTAGTGACAGCAATCCTTGTGTTCTAGCCTATCTCCTGTAAGATGAACCCAACAGTGCAAGAACACCTGTCCCTCACCCAGACAGTCTCAGTGGATATTAAAACAAAGAGCAGATGCAGGAAAGATGATAAAATCTAGCACCTTCCATTTTTATGCCAGGGTAAAGCAGGACCAGCCCTACACAGATCCCTCTTCCAATCCAGGCAGACATAACCTGCAGAGGTAAAGTTACTCAACAGAGCATATGTGATCCTCTGAAAGTAGAGTGCTTTCGGAAAACTCCAGAGCACAGCTGAGCTGCTTTTCCAGCCAAAGACTGAGCTGGCAGAAGTATTCAGACATTATTATCCTAACAAAAAGGACCATTCTTTAAAGGTCATTACAACTTCCTACAAGAATTATGTTGAACTAATTTCTCTAGATATCACACTCATAATGGGCCAAAACATGATGAAGAATGTCAACAAGTGCTATACTGATGACTACTTTGTGACTATCAACTGTGATTTCAAATAGAATATTCAACCAGCACTGGCTTAAGCAATTAAAGACTGTTACTTCACATATCCTCAAGAGGCCTTATTTTTTCTGTTTTTCTCTTGACCACCCTCTGCAGGCTGACTTTTCTTCCTTCTGGCTTTCACCTCAAAGCCACACCATGGCTTCTATAATTCTGAGCATCACACAGCCAGAGAAGGAAGGAAGGAAGGAAGGAAGGAAGGAAGGAAGGAAGGAAGGAAGGAAGGAAGGAAGGAAGGAAGGAAGGAAGGAAGGAAGGAGGGAAGGAGGGAAGGAGGGAAGGAGGGAAGGAGGGAAGGGAGGGAGGGAGGG
Organism: Saccopteryx leptura; assembly: GCF_036850995.1. NCBI lineage: Eukaryota > Metazoa > Chordata > Mammalia > Chiroptera > Emballonuridae > Saccopteryx > Saccopteryx leptura. Next base: position 32,007,194 of record NC_089503.1, on the reverse strand, counting down.
AGGGAGGGAGGAAGGAAGGAAGGAAGGAAGGAGGGAGGGAGGGAGGATGAAAAGGAGGGAGGGAGGGAGGGAGGGAGGGAGGGAGTAGATAAAGTTACAACAACAAGAGATATTTGTGTGTACCTTTCTCCTTTTTATCAGGAACGAAAAACATTTTCCAAAAGCTCCTTGGGAAACCTCCTTCTTTCATAACTTAATCCCATGCAAGAGAGCCTGAGAGTCATATGCAAAAGAGATCAAGAGGAATGAGAAGTTATTGTCTTATTTAAACCAATTGTAACTGATTATTTTGAGCTAGTGGGACGGGAAAGGCTAACTTCCTTGAAATCTAGAGCTGTCCAAATGAAGGGGATGTAAAGTACAACATAGGGAATAGAGTCAATTACATTGTAATAACTATGTATGGGGGCCAGGTGGTAGGAGACTTATTGGGGAGATCACTTCGTACATTATAGAAATATCTAACCATTATGTTGCATACTTGAAACTAACATAAAGTAATACTGAATGTGAAAAAAAAATAAGGGTTCTGTTAGGGAAAAGGAAGGTAGCAGCTATTGAATGGGATCTGCCACAATTGAATTTTATTTTGCAGATATGCTTACAACTATTATTATTGCTACCATTACTAGTATTTCTGCTTCTACTATCATCATCTGTCATGAAGGAGCCCTCTTTTCCAAGAAATTTGCTGCACTAAATATATACTTGTATTGTTTTATTTAATTTATGCAATAATCTTTAAGGACTGAAAGGCCAGTAACAATCATATAGACAGTGTTTGATTTCACCTAAGGCCTGCATGTTTCCAAGGCCCAAATCACTTCATACTGTTGTAATGACCATTTTCTACACATGAATGACTCTTAAAAGCAGCCCTCCTCACAGTTCAGTCTTGGCATCATTCTTATTATCTAATTGCACACAAAAGGATGCTCCCTGAAAAATGAATGCAACTCGTTACTCTATCTTGCTCATAATTGTTTCAAAATTGTGTCAAAATGTGCATTGCTTTTGTAAAGTCCTCTAGAAAAAAAAAATTTCAATGATGCTATTAAGAAATGACTGCAGCACAGAAGTTCTCTTCCTAGAAGATTTAAATAGTGAGAGCTTTGCTAACTCAAAGGTTGGCTCAGGGTAAGTCACTAATAAATGCTCATTGAGTGAATAAATGAGATTCAAAGACTCAGAGAATTGTTAGTTTTGATAAGCTTATAAACATGTGTATTGCTCATCAGAACAGAGAAAGAAAAAGAAGTACTTTTTTTTGCAAACTTTGAAGATCACAGGCAAATAACTGAATTTGAGGTGGTAAATATAGGTTAGTTTTGGGGCTGTTGATGGAAAAACAAGGTTTAATCCATAAATTCCTTTTGATCTTCCTTTTTCACATCAGCATGATGCTTCTAAAAGGCTATTCAGAGTGTTCTGGATTTTAATAAATTGAGGACATTTTAAAATAAGTGTGGCATTAAATCATGTTCTTTGAAAGAATTGGATTTAACATTTTTTAAGCATTTGTTAAGCACCAAGTGCTGTGTTAAGTAATTTAAATGCATTTCATTTAATCATCATGATAACACTATGAGGTGGATGTTCTATGGTGTTTTACATAGCCCAATAAAATGTTTTACCATGCTTAAGTTCAGAATGATATTATAGATGAAAAGGTTAGATGGAGATCAAGAAAACATGATTACAGTATATATCAAACTGGTTAAAGAATCTGACTTTAAATCTGGCTGGAACAATGATGGTCTCCTGGAGTGTTGGACTCCTTCAGTAACAAGAAAATGAGCTAGCCCATGGGCACACTCTCTAAAGATAACAAGATCCACAAGGAGAACCCTCAGGTGGCTAAGGGGTGCGTGAAGACTTTCTTCCTTCTTGCATGTTCACAACCAAAGAAATTGCCTCTCTTACTATGTCTGGTCCCCTGGAAAGAGACTCTGAGACAGAGATTTACCTGCAGGAGATTTACTGGGGAGTTTCTTAGGGATCAACACCTGTGGAGGATCAAGGGAGGCAGGATTGGGCAGCAGGAGAAACTGACCTGCCATGCAGTTACAACAGAGGCCTCCTCAGATGTCACAGGGAGCTCTGGAGCAGGGCAGCCTTGCACGGTTGTCTTGTGTTGAGGCAAGAGGCCCAGGCCACTATACCCTAACGTTGACTGGTCATTGGATGCAGGCTGCCCCTGGGAAGTGACATACTTGATACTTGCTCAAGGCCATTCTCTCTAATTACATGCGTTCTTGTAATGTGACTCAGGTGTGACCTGTGAGCAGTCAACATCTTATGTGAAGACACAAATGTCTTGGTCATAGAGGGGAATGTGGGCAGAGCATCACAAGTATTCAGTGGGTGATCAACTCCCAGTGGTTTTCCAGTAGAGCTTCTCCATATGGAAAAAGAAAACAAGGGGAATAGAGAATCTCCCAGAATAGATAGCATAACTATACCCATTTTTACACATGAATAAAAGATTAATGAGAATACACAGCCAGTGGTAGAGATGGGAGTTACAAGTAGTCTGAACTCACTCCACTATATTATTTTTTACTACAGAGCTTGGATTCTAAGTAGCTTATAAGAAAATAGGAGAAAAATCTTAGACTTACATTGATATATTATAAGCAGTATCCCATGACTTGGTAATATATGGAAATAAAAAGGAACTGTTTAGTACAGTTTACTTTGACCCATACAAGTATATATATCAACTTATATCTATTAGTATCAATTCTTTCTATTTGAATTTGATCTCCTACTTATGCTGCTATGTAATAGCAGCATAATAGATGTTAGCAAGTTCTCCCTTTTCACATAACAAAATCAGCTTTTTTATACATTTTTCACACTGTTTATAAATGTTAGTTGTGGCCCTGGCCAGGTAGCTCTGTTGGTTAAATTGTCCCAATATACCAAGGTTGTGGGTTCAATCCCCAGTCAGGGCACATACAGGAATTAACCAATGAATGCATGAATAAGTGGAACAACAAATCGATGTTTCTCTCCCTCTCCCTATCTCTCTCTCTCCAAAATCAATTTTAAAAATGCTAATTTTGTATCAGATTCACCCATGGAGCTGTTAACAAATACTGACTTACCAACTCTACCTCACATTTACAGAACATCAGAGCCTCCTTCCTGAGTTGAAATCCATATTCTGGTTTAGTGTTTGTTTGTTTAAGTTTCTTAATTAATTCTGTTCATTTTCCAGGTTAAGCACCATTGCTCTGGTGTGACATATATTTAAATTACTTTTGATAGCATTAAATGCATAACGGTGTCCATAAACACTAATCTCTCTTAATATATTATAATGCAAATTATCCAACCTAAAATTTTGAGGTCAAACAAGCATGTTCTTTCAAGCAAGATGCTGAAGTTGTGGTTTGTACATTCTTTAACAATCTTCTAGCATAGTTCAACCCCAGTGCTCCAATTAAAAATATATTTTATGCCCTGGCCAGTGGCTCAGTGGATAAAGTGTAAGCCTTGCATATGGACATCCTGGGTTCAAGTTCCAGTCAGGGAACACAGGAGAAGTGACTATCTGCTTCTCCCCTCCTCCCTCTCCCCCTCATCTTCTCCCAAAACCAGTGATCAATTGGCTAAGGGTGGCCTCTGGTGCTGAGGAGAGTTCCACTGTAGCAAATCAGCCTCAGACACTAAAAATAGCTCAGTACTCAAGCATTGGTCCCAGATAGGGGTTGGTACATAAATCCCAGTCAGAGCACATGTGGGAATCTGCCTCACTATCTCCCCTCTCACTTAAAACAAACAAACAAAAAAATTTGGCTTTTAACAACATAATGCCACATAGATTACAATGTATTGTATTGTAGATTTGATTTAGGCTTTTCAACATCTGTGTATATAGGGTACCATAATCCAACCCAATGTTTAAAGGAAATGAAAAATCTGGTTGGTAGCTAAATATAACTTACAATTTTGTGGCATTTCTTTATTATCTTTAAACTATGACTACATAGTCACTCTATTTGATAATTAAAAAGCATTTAAAATGTTGACTTTTGCAACCAAATTGGTCACTCTAACATATTCTAGGCTTATGCAGTGATTGCTGGGCAATACGAAGCCCACCAGACTGTCAGTTCCATGAGGATGGGGTTTTATTCTGCGGTTCCTGACTGCTCTCCCAGAGCCTAGAATAGTCACTGGCACACAGTCCTTACTCCATCAATATTGTCAGTTGAATGAATGAACATCAGAGTTAGACATGAGTGGAAGGCAATTTCTGGAAGTGACTATTAACTCATGTCTAATAAGTCATAAACAGAGGCACCATGGTGGCAGTGCTGTGCCATAGTCTTCTCAGGATAAAAAAAGACAGGGAGCTGACTAGAGTGTATTTGTATATTCAGATAAAAACAAGAGCTGGCCAGTAGGAGGCTGAGCTCAGCTACTACAATGAAAAGTCATGACCTCTCACTTATATCCTATGTTTAAGTCAATTCTCATACCAGAGTCCATTGATTAAAGGAAAAGGAGAGGCCATGCTCTCTGGAGAACAGAGTCTGGTAGCCACAGGTTATCCTAATTTTTGTACAGAAAAGTTTTTCTAGATATTGTCACCAGCCATCACTTTCAAGGCTACATGATGAATTAGATGTAATTAGGATAGCCTGTTGAATTGGGACACACATTCAAGGCGTGAACTGGATCAGACATGTCTTTTGCCAACTCACATCCTCTTGGCCTCTTTTTCCACTCCGGCCAGTGTTGCTATGGTACTCGGCACTCAGCTATAGGTTTACATAATCTGACAACCTCAGCTGTGTCATATGGTAATTATAATGCACGTTTTCTGTCCTGGAACACTTCTTTGAACCTACCACTTCCACTGCCTGCAGGATTCCTCTCAGCTATTCTGATACGCAAACTTCAGTAAGCAGGAGTTCATACACTACGGGACAAGCCTTTACTGATGGGGAAAAGGAACTTCTGGATAAATAATTTCCTCTTCTGTCCCTCACGCAGAAAAACTCACACTACACAAACTCAAAAAGTCCCCAGCAAGAACAGGCCTCTGTTGTCCCTAGCAGAGATCAGGTGGTAACACATCTTCAAATGGGACTTCGATCCTATTTCATTATTTCACTCTCCCTTACCTCTGTTCTTTACAGGCACTGGCTAAAATCAATAACCAATATGGAAATCTTTGTCTCTGGCTCTACATTTTGGAGGTACCTAGACTAAGACACAGTTTTTTTTCCAGATTATAGAGATAAAAGTAAGAGGACAGAAGGCTCTAGTTAATTGAAAGGAAAGGAGTCAAGATTAAAATGGTACAAAAAGGAAAAAAAAAAACCTACAAAAACTCTCCAAGTTTGCCTTCAATGATCCTATAAATTTTATTTGTGTGCTTACAAAAAAAAGTCTTCCCCATCCAACCACTGGGAAATTTAATGGGAATATTGGTCTCAACACAGTTTCCTTGCTATCGTCTACAAATATGGAATCACCCTTTAATAGTTTCTCCTCTCTCCATTCCCTTGGCCCTGTGCAGGAATACAAAGGGCCCAAACACACTGCCTCCTTTACAACTCCAAAGCTGACACCACCCTCCTCTCAGAATTAGTATTTAATACCTGATCTTTCTTACTCCAATGCTTCTACCACTTTTCTGCTAATATTTCTAAAATATCATTCTATTTATTTTGCTGAGCCAAAGCTTCATGGCATTTTGCACTGCAGAATAATGTAAACAACCATTCACACAAAAAATATTTATTAATCACATACTAAATGTCAGCCTCTCTAGCCAAGGACTAGCATTAAACTGCTGAGCAAAGCAGGTGTCATAGTTCTTACTAGCATTTCTAATAGTATCTCATATGACCCCAAAAATCTTCAGCCCAATTCAGTTAAATGTCTCAGAAAGCATGATCTTCCAGTCTCTATTTTAACTGTTCCTGCTGACTATGGACCAATTCTTGTCCTCTCTCTGCTTAAATTGAGCTCATTCTTTATTCCTAATAGGGACTTGTGCTCCAGGGTCTGACCACATCGGTCTGCCTCCAAGCACTGTTTCTTTCCTCTGAATGTTTGTGTCACTGTCTTTGGCACTTTTCTGACCCTCATTGTATACAGAAGCCCTGGACAGACATGCTTCACACTTAAGCCTGCATTATACATACTCTTAAAACTTTCTCTGGTTATATTTCTACTTTCCCCATTAATTTATAAGCTAAATGTAATCTTGGACACAGGTTCATTTGACATTTGTGAGAGTCTTGATTTTACCTTCCTAAAAGCATCCTTTCAATGTGAAATTATTAATCCCAATATAGATCAAGGCTGTCTCTCTCCATTAAAGCTTCTCTTCTCTCCCTGCTTGGACCTGCCACTGGTTGGGAAACATGTAATGAGGCAGAAGCTGAGGGCAAAGTGGCTTCTTCAATATTGCCCATCTTCTTCCCTTCTTCCTCCTCTTTATCAGAAGCACTCTTCCAGTTTCTCCAGAAGTGGAATAGGCAAGGGAGAAGCTAGGGGCAGGAAAAGCCTTCTCTGAGTGATATGATTACATCTGTATTGAGGCTCTCAGGTTGGTCATTCTGAAGCTTGTTTTATATCTAGAGATTGTGGGGGACTCAGAGATCCTCTGACTATAGCTTCCTTAGTGAAAGTAACATACTATTTTCTTCAGTTTTCAAATGGTCTACCCTTCCGTAGAGCCTCCTGCCCCTTCAGGTGTTCTTGTTGGGTGGTGTGACTTTGGGGAAGCCATTCCTCCTGCTTCCTTTTGGGGCTCTACGTATGCACACACCCATTTCCCACCAAGCTGTAGAATTCAGGTCTACCTCTTTCTCTGCTGCCACAGACCATGTCAGGCAGGAGTTACATGCCAGCCCTTGCATAATAAATATCTTAGAAGACACAGCCAGGTTCTCTAAGTAGTTCTCTTAAAGGTCTCTTCAGCTGGCTTTCAGTAGGCCTAGCCCTCACTCTTCCTCAACAGGGCACAGACATCAGTACACTTACAAGTCTCTCCTGAAATAGTCACATTCTGGCTGCTTTTAGCTTTCTAAGAGTATATTATGTAGACTGGACTTGATGTGAAAGTAAACTAATCCTGAGAGGGATTTTAGGGTTTTTTTTTTTTGCCATCCCATTGCATACCTTACAGTACTGATGGTCAAGCACTTCAACAGAGGCATTTAACAATCAACATCTATTCTTCCCAACTGTAAGAACTCAGCTAAATCTCCAAGGCAAGAGACCACTTTAGCATCCTTTCATGCACGTGTAAACACACATTGTTTGTTTTTTAAATAATGGGCATTCTACATATGGTTCAGCAACCTGTTCCTTTCACTTAACATGTCTCACATGTCTTTCCGCATTTCACATTTCTTTAGGTCAATCATTTTAGATATAATATAATATACTTAAATATGATTTAGGGATATCAATATACATATAGCTCTCTAATCTATAAACAAGGGAAGTCATTAGAAAATTTTGCAGACTTCAGGAGGGCATTTCATTTTTTCATGTGTCCTAAATGCCATTGGTGTGATTAAAACAGACGAAAAAAGTTGTAAAAGGCTGAATCTAAGACAACTGAGTATCTAGGACATGGTGAACCACCTGTGTAGAAAATGTGGGCCAAGAAGGAAAACTGGATTAAAACAAAACAAAAAAACAACAAACAAAAAACTAGATTGTGTGTATTCTGAATTGTAATAAAATGAAATAGGGAAATACTGTTTACTATTCATAAGTCATCATGCTAGATGTTTTGTGTTTATTATATCATTTAATCCTTATATAGGTCAGTATCATGCTTAGATCTCATCTTCTCTCACTTGCCCCTTCATTGCATGGTTCCAGCCAAACCAAAATGTTCAGGTCTTTGAAAATTGCTAATCTTTCTACCTGAGATGGTCTTCCTAGATAGAGGCATAGTTCCTGTTTTTACTTCATTCATGTATTTGGTCATTGTCACTTTTCTAAGGCACTGTATACAATAGTACTTCTGGCTTCTTAGCACTTGCTGTTTCTTCACTCGACTTAATCTTTTCCATGCAATTTATGACTATCAGACATGTTTTCCTCTGATTTTTCTGAGAATAAAAAAATGAAAACTCCTGGTGGTCTTAACTGATCTCTGCTGTGAAGTCTCACTTTCTAGGGTGTCCCTATTGACCTCTGAAGGGTTGGGGTCCACATCCAAACAAGCAATGGTGACCTCAGCTTTATTTCTCAAATTCTTTGTTTTGTAACAATTTCATATCAGAGAGGAGACTTAGAAAATTGGTAAGCAGCAGCACTGCCTAAGCTCCCTGATCACGACATTTATAATCTCAGATGATCTGGAAAAACTCCTCAGTTGTTTTGAGGGTAATGGGAACAAAGTGTTCCTTTCTCTTTTCACTTAGCATTGAGCCACTGCTCTCTAGGATGGGATCTCTTATATTCTTCTGGATCAGGGAACAAATAACAGCAGCAGGACAAGCAGCCGTAATAGAGATTTGCCTTGGTGACAACATTTTAGCCCTTTGTGTTCCATGGTTTCTGTGAGGAGGACACTCCACATCACATCACTAGTGGATTTCTATAATTCCTCAAGTGATACTGTGCCAAGATTTTTTTCCATAAATGTCTTCAAAAAGAGCAACCCAGTTCAATAATTCACTTTTGTGGAGAAAAGAACCCAATTCAACTGAATGACTCGTCCTTTGACTTCAGTGTGGTTGAGTCACTGGATCTGACTCGCCTCCAACACAGTCCTGTAAGGAACCTCCACTCACTCCCTTCAAGACTCCTTTGCCTTGGAGATTCCAAGATGGGTGTAGAGTGGGTGAAAGCTACACTCACCTTCTCCCAGCCCCAAAGGGATTTTTTTTAAAGATTTTATTTATTCATTTTAGAGAACAGAGAGGAGAGAGGGAGAGAGAGAGAGAGAGAGAGAGAGAGAGAGAGAGAGAGAGAGAGAAGGGAGGAGCAGGAAGCTTCAACTTCTATATGTGCCTTGACTGGGCAAGCCCAGGGTTTTGAACCAGGGACCTCAGCATTTCAGGTCGACGCTTTATACACTGCGCCACCACAGGTCAGGCCCCAAAGGGATTTAAAGCTAAAATATAGAGCAACGAATTGAATAACCAACAGAAGAATAGCTGAACTGAAATATTATAACCAAGGATTTACAGAAGAAGCCACATAGAGACTTTTAATGAGGATGAAGATGTGGAAAGGGCTAGCTAGCCCCTGAACCCGCATGTGATGACTTGGGACTCTCTCCTCACGGGAGAGTGGGGTCTCAAACTTACACAGGGATCCCCAATCTAGAATAAAGATAGAAAGAGGAGCCTCATAGTATTTAGTGGTGAAAATCAGTGGTGATTTAGTCTAATAGGAGACCCAAATGACACCTTCTCAGGTACCAGCATTCTTATTATTATAGCAATAGCCATAGGAGTTCACCACCCATCCTGACTGCCAACTGGTGGCAATGTGCAGCATCAGAAGGGGACTGCACTGCCCATCCCCGACTGCTGGTGGGTTGCAGCACTGGCCAGGGGACTGCACTGCCCATCCCCGACTGCTGGTGGGTTGCAGCACCAGCCAGGGGAATGCACTGCCTATCCCTGACTGCTGGTGGGTTGCAGCACTGGCCAGGGGAGTGCACTGCCCATCCCTGACTGCTGGTGGGTTGCAGCACCATCCAGGGGATTGCACTGCCTATCTTCAATTGCCAGCAGGGCCACACTGCCATTTTCAATCCCAGCAGTGTCTTTTGTGGTGCCTTTTTCCTGGGGGGGTGGGGGGCTTTGGGCAGAGAGCCAAACAGTGACTAGGCTGTGTGGCTTTGGAAAGAGGGCTAGTTTCCCCACCTTGAGCACTCAGCTGTCTCTGAAAAATCTTTTGTCCAAGAACCGGAAGGATGGGAGCAGCGGTGTTTCTGGGGTGCAAATCTTATCTCTCCAGCAAGCATAGCCCCTGCTACTCCGAGAAGGGAAGAGGTGCCCTCCCCATAATGTGGGCTCATGGGCACCACCCCAAATGGGAGAATGTTTGTGGGGCTTTGGAAACAGAGTTGGCCTCATGCACCTTGAGTATATGGTCACTGGGAGAGCAGAGTGCCACACAGAGAGCCAAGACTTTCAGAGCTTGTCACCCAGGGAAGCTTTGGTGTGGGAGCCATATGGGCAGGAGCTGAGGTATATAGCTGCTTCGCAGTGGGAGCAACAACTCTTGCCTCCTTACAAGCTCAGCTCATACTACCTGAAAAAAAGGAAAAAGTGCCTATCTCCTCTTACAGGCTTGGGGGCACCATCCCTAAAGGGAGACTGGTTGTATTAGCCCTACCAAGTCTCAGATTCCCTCCTCACAGGGCTCAGATCTTCAGCGGGGAAGGGACAGAAACTTGGGGCTCTGATGTTCAGAGTGTGAGTTCCTCAAAAACTATTGTCAGCTACCCAGACAAAGTGCTTAGCACCTTCCTGTGGGTTGGACTGGCATCACCCCCACGCCTTTGACCAGTGGCTCCATTCAGCAGAAATGATCTTGCAGAAAGAATCCAGCTTAAACCTGTGACTCACTCCTCCTGGAGAAACTGAAGTTGGGGGCTCTGGTGGTGACTGACTGATTTGGCTTTGGAGCAGGGGCCTTTGGCCCCCCAGTGAGTACCTGACTAAGTGACCCCAAAGTATGGGACCTACTAGCCCTATTCTCCTGATCTTGGCTTCCCCGCCTTACTGAGCCACAACCTGCAGAAGATTCTGTGGGGTAAAGCCAGTCTAGGCCCACTCTACAGTCTTTCTTTGGGAGACTTTGGAGAAGGACTAGGCTACTGAAGGATGAGGCAGATTGGAAGTTTGTGCCACTGAGCCCAACAAGGCACTTCATCATAAAGACATCATAACAAGTTTGGGAGCCATAACAGATCAAGTTAATGCACAGAGATAAAATGGGGAGGAAAGAAATATACCCCAATTAAAGAACAAGGGAAATCCCCAGAAAAATAATTAAATGAAATGGAAGTAACCAAACTACCTGATGCAGAGTTTAAAACAATGTTTATAAAGATGCTCAAGGACCTTAGGGAAAGAAGAGATTAGCTCAGTGAGAACCTAAAGAAAGAGATAGTAAGCATTAAAAAGGATATAAAAACCATCAAATAGAACAAGTCGAAAATGACAAATTACAATGTCTGAAGTAGAGAATACATTAGAAAAAAGAAATCAACAGCAGGCTAGATGAAGCAGAAGATCAAAGCAGCAATTCAGAAGACAAAAAAACAGTGAGCACCCAGGCAAAGCAATAAAAAGAAAAGAGAATTAAGAGAACTGAGGAAAATCTAAGAGACCTTTGCAATAACATCCAGCATAACAACAAAATAAGGGATAGAGAAGCTGTTTGAAGAAATAATGGCTGACAACTTCCCTACCCTGGTAATGGAAAAAGCCATATAAGTTCAGGAAGCACAGAGAATTCTAATCAAGATGAACCTAAAGAGGCCCATACCTAAATACATTATAATTAAAATGACAAAGATTAAAGACAAAGAAAAAAATTTAAAAGCCATAAGAGAAAAGCAATTAGTTATCTTCAAAGGAGCCTCTATAAGGCTGTCAGCTGATTTCTCAACAGAAACATTTCAGGCCAGAAGGGATTGGCAACAAATAGTCAAAGTGATAACAGCAACGCTTTACAATCAAGATTACTCTACCAGCAAAGCTATCATTTAAAATTGAAGAAGAAATAAAGAGCTTCCTAGACAAAAGAAAGAAAGCTAAAGAAGTTCATTACCACCAAACCAGTATTGCAAGAGATATTAAAGGGCCTGCTTTAAGAAGAGGACAGGAAAAAATAAATCAAGAGAGAGGATTATATGTATAAATTAAAAAATATCAAGAAATAAGTAAATATCAATAATAACTTTAAATGTAAATGAATTAAATGCTTCAGTCAAAAAACATAAAGTAGCTAAATGGATAAGAAAATATGACCCATATGTATTCTGTCTGTAAGAGATCCACCTCAGAACAAAAGATACACATAGACAAAAAGTAAAGGGATAGAAAAAAAAAAAATTCCATGCAAATGGAAATGAAAAAATAAAGCTGTGGTAGCAATACTTATATTTGACAAAACAGACTTCAAAACAATGGTCCTAACAAGAAACAAAGAAGGTTACTACCTAATACTAAAGGGATTAATTTAACCAGAGAAAATAACTTTTGTAAATATACATGCACCCAGCACAGGAACAACTAAATATGATATATAAAGAAAATCTTGACAGACATTAAAGAAAAGATCAACAGCAATACAGTCATAGCAGAGGATTTTAACACCCCAGTATCATCAATGGATAGATCTTCCAGACAAAAAATTCAACAAAGTAAACAACAACCTTAAATGACACACTGAATCAGATGAATTTAATTGATACTTACAGACTACTTTATTCCAAAGGAGCAGAATATAGGTTCTTCTCACATGCAATGGAACATTCTCAAAGATAGACCACATGTTTGGACATAAACTAAGTCATATTAAATTCAAGAAGATTGAAATTATATCAAAAATTTCTGACCACAATGGTATAACCCTAAAAATCAAATACAGTAAAAAAGCTGAAAATCAATCAAAGTCACGGAGACTAAATAGCATGTTATTAAACAATGAATGGGTTAGCAATGGGATCAAGAGAGAAATAAAAAATTACCTAGAAACAAATAAAAATGAGCACACAACAACCCAAAATCTATGAGCACAGTAAACACAGTCTTTTTTTTTATTATTTTACTTTTTTTTTATTTATTGATTTCAGTGAAAGATGAAGGAAAAGACAGGAACAGGAACACACATCTATTCCTGCATGTCCCCTGACCAGGTATCAAAACAGCAACCTCTGCACTTCGGGACAATGCTCTAACCAACCGAGTATCCAGCCAGGACTGAAAGTAGTCTTGAGAGAGAAGTTCATAGCATTACAAGCCTACTTCAAGAAGCAAGAAAAATCTCAAATGAAAAGTGTAACCCTACACCTAAAACAACTAGAAACAGAAAAACAAAGTCCAGCGTAAGTAGAAGGAAGGAAATAAGAAGTATCAGAGCGAAAGCAAATGATATGCAGGGGTCTCAAACTCGGGCCCACCCACCAATTTTGTGTGGCCCGCAGACTGGCCCACAGACTAATCCACGAAGTTTGATTAGTCTGCGGGCAGCACAAAATTGGTGGGCGGGCCACATGTGGCCCGCGGGCCGCGAGTTTGAGACCCCTCATATAGAGAGTAAACAATAATACAGAAGATCAATGAAACCAAGAGCTGTTTCTTTGAAAAGATAAACTATTAACAAACCTTTAACCAGATCCATCAAGAAAAAAAGAGAACTCAAATAAATAAAATCAGAAATTAAAGAGAAGTAAAAACTGATATCACAAAAACACAAAGGACTATAAGAAAATACTCTGAACAACTATATGCCAGCAAATTGGACAAATTGAGTTGTGAAATAAATAAATTTCTAGAAACACACACTCTTCCAAAACTGAATTTGGAAGAATCAGGAAACCTGAATAGACTAATAACAGCTAATGAAATTGAAACAGTTATCAAAAAACACTCAGCAAACAAGTCTTACACCAAATGGCTTCACAGGCAAATTTTACCGAACATTCAAAGAATTAATACTATAGGAGAACATGTTCACTGTCACTTCAAATAAGAGGTTAATACCCAAATTTTATAACAAATTTGTACAATTCAACACCAGGAAGACAAACAATACAATTAAAACATGGGCAAAATACCTGAAGAGACACTAATCAGTGGTAGTCAACCTGATCCCTACTGCCCACTAGTGGGCGTTCCAGCTTTCATGGTGGGCAGTAGAAGAGCAACCAAAGTATAAATGAAAAGATAGATTTAACTATAGTAAGTTGTTTTAGAAAGATTTATTCTGCCAAATTTAGCAAAAATCCAACATAAAGTACTTGTTAAGTAATTATTATTATATGCTTTAACTTGCTGTAACTCTGCTTTATAAATTTTATAAGGTAAAGTTACTTCCCTACTTTATAAATCACCATTACTGTGTAACCAGTTGACTACCCCTGCGACTAACCCAAAGAAGACATACAGATGGCCAATAGGTATATAGGAAAATGTTCAACATCACTAATCATTAGAGAGATGCAAATAAAAACCACAATGAGATGATCACCTTACATCTTTCAGAATGGCTATCATTGAAAAATCAATAAAAAACAAGTGCTGGTGAGGATGTGAGAAAAGGAAACCCTCGGGCACTGTTGGTAGGAATGCAGTTTGGTGCAGCCACTGTGGAAAGCAGTATAGAGTTATCTCAAAAAATATTAAAATGAACTGTTTATGTCCAGTGATTTCAATTCTGGGAATATATCCAAAGAAACCCAAAACACTAATTCAAAATAATATATGCATTTCTATGTCTACTGTGGCATCATTTACAGTAGCCATGATTTGGAAGCAGCCCAAGTGTTCATCAGTAAATGAGTGGATATAAAAAAAGTGTTGGCCTGACCTGTGGTGGCGCAGTGCATCAAGTGTCAACCTGGAACGCTGAGGTCGCCGGTTCAAAACCCTGGGCTTGCCTGGTCAAGGCACATATGGGAGTTGATGCTTCCTGCTCCTCCCCCCTTCTCTCTCTCTCTGTCTCTCTTCTCTAAAATGAATAAATAAATAAAAATAATATAAAAAAAATAAAAGAAGTGTCACATTTATACAATGGAATACTATGCAGCCATTAAAAAGAAATGAAATCTTAACTTTTGCAGTAGCATGAATAGTTCTGAAGATTATTCTGCTAAGTGAAATAAGCCAGTCAGAGAAAGGCAAATAACATACGATCTCACTTATATGTGGAATCTAATTAACACAATAAACTGAGGAACAAAATAGAATCAAAGGTATGGACACATGGAACAGGTGGACAGCTGACAGAGGGGAGGGGTGTGAGGTATCTGGGTGAAATAAGGTGAAGGGATTAGCCAAATATATATAATATTATATATATATATTATATTATATTATATTATATTATATTATATTATATTATATTATATTATATTATATTATATTATATTATATAATACATAGACACAGACAACAGTGTGGCAATAGCCAGAGAGAAAGGGGGCAGGGGCAAGGTGGAGGTGGGCAAAGTGGGGGGGGGGGTAGAAAGAGACTTTTCTTGGGGAAGAGGGTTCACAATGTGGTGTGTAGATGGTGTTATATTGAGTTGTACACTAGAAACTTGAATAGTTTTTTTGAACCACTATCATTTCAATAAATTCAAAAATGAAAAAAAAAAAAACCCTCCAGCTTCATTGCCTTGCACATTAGCCAATCAATATAATCACCACCTTCTGGGCGCAGGGTAGAGCAGGATCCAGTAGATGCAGCTATATATCCCAGAAGGTGTCTCATTGTTTTCTAAAACTAAATAAGATTAAATGGTATATACCATACCATAGAGAAAAGTAGTGCTTTAAAAGTCCTCTTAAAATTTAGGTTAGGACACCATGACAATATGGATGAAAAAGAGGCCAGATACTCAAGCTGACAAGCTCTGCAGATGCCTGCAGGGTGGGCCTTATAAACTCAGAGACCTCAAGTAACCACATAGGGCAGTCTGAAATTAAAACTTCCTAACTAAAAGCAAGTCATGGCAGTTCATGTCCTAGGCTGGTATCTTCCCTGACAAAGATCAATCTTTACCTTATCTGAGCCTGTCTATTGTCCTTGTATGTCATATGAGGCTTGTTTCTGGTCCCTTGTTGCTCCTCTAAGGTGATTTACCTCCTTACTGCTGGTTTGAAAGGCCAGGGGGTCCAAACTACATGACCAGTGATATGCTGGGGTGCTGAAAGGTCACCTTGGTGGGGAGAACCCAGCCCCGTTTTGCCCATTGCTAGGTACCCAGGGCTTCCCACCCTGGTGACCTTCAGTACCTGGCCTACTTTGCTCACATCTGTCTCACTGCCTGCTACAGTTGGAAGTTGTCAGATGGGGACATTCCATTGGGCAGGAAGAGAAAAAGAAGTGTAGGATTTGTGGTTGGGAGATATATAAAATGATAATCAAGTGTAGACTTCAGGGAAGAGATAAACAACATTGGCTGTTAGTTTGGCCTTACAATATTGTGATTTATAGTATACTATATATTTGGTCATTCAGATGACTGAAATAGATTCCTCATATATTGTTGGTTTTCATCCACAGTTTCTGGCTCACAGCTCTCAAAACCCTTGAGAAGCTGCTATGTGTTGAGAGTGATAAAGGCATCTTTTTCTTTGTTAATGAAGCAACTTTTGAAGAAAGTTCTTAAGGATGAGGGCTGGTTGTCAATGGAGCCAACCACAAGATTAGAGGTTTGAAACTTCCAGTCCCGCCCCTGACTTCTGGTGAAGTAAGAGGGTTGGAGGTTGAGCCAATCCCCAGTGGCCAATGATTTAATCAATTATGCCTATGCAATGAAGCCTTCCCTAAAAACCCAAAATAGTGGCATCTACATTTTCTCAGTTGGCAAACACATGGAGGTGCTTGGAGAGTGGTGTGCCTCGGGAGGGCATGGACGCTCTGTTGCCTTCCACCATGCCTTGCTCTGTCTCGCTTTTCCATCTGGCTGTTCCTGAGTTATAAGTAGAATGCTTCACTGAGTTCTGTGCGCTTCTCTAGCAAATTAGTGGAACTTAAGGAGGAGGTTACAGGAAACTAATATATACCCGGTGGGTGAGAAGTACAAGTGACAACCTAGATTTGCAACTAGCATCTAAAGTAGGGAGGAAAGGATGGTAGTCTTGGAGGTCTGAACACTTAACCAGTGGAATCTGATGCTATTTTGAGGTAGGCAGTTTCAGAACTGAGTTGAATTATGGGACGCCAATGGGTATTCTGAGAATTGCTTGTTGTTGTGGGAGCTTACAGACACACACACACACACACACACACACACACACACACACATTGAAATTGGGTCCAGGAACTTAATTTAGTTCCTGTAATCAATGGACGCCAAATCAATTATAAAATCTATAAACATTAGTTAAAACACTGAAGACCCAATAAGCAGTAATTTAAATATTTGACATGAACTATTTTACATGTTAAGAGCTCTGGAGGCAGAGACATTCTAGGGTTGCTGAAATGGGTCTGCAATACCATCAAAGCCCAGAGTTCCTCTCTCCTAGTATTCTGTTTCCACATGTTTGACTTCTTCCCTCAGGTTTGTGCTGTTCTTGATCAAAAAATTACTGCCATATCTCTGAGGCTCACATCCTTGAAAGTTTTGCCTCAAATACCTTTTTCATTATACAACTTTGTTGCCTGAAATATCTAAAAATCCGGTTTGGTGAACAAGAAAAAATGATGTGACTGATCACTGGATAATAATACCTGCCCATATGCCCAGATATATCCTTATTACTAAGTTGTTTTCAATACCTGGGGGGTAGAGAGGATCTAATCTTTGTGCACAAGAGATAAGGACTGTGAAAGTGAGACCATCTTTCATGTAGTTAAGATAATTAAGGACATAGAGATATATTTAAAACAGAATCATAACTCCTCCTCTAAAATGGTACAGAATGTATGAAATTAAAACTCTAATAAAACCTAGAATTTTTTTCTGAATTTATATAACAGTATATTTTAATTAATTGGGTTAATTTATTAAAAGCCACAAAAAATAAATTTGGTGTAAAAAAGGAAAAATATGATATTTTTATGATATTAAATAGAGGATCACCCTGAATAATAAATGAATGCTACAATTAGATTAGAGCACTACTGTGAGGTTTTAAATGAAGTCCTGTCTATAATTAATTTGGAAATATACTTAATTTTTGTTTCTTATTCAGGCCTAGCTGTTTTTCTTTTTCTTCCTTCCTTTCTTCCTTCCTTCCTTCCTTCCTTCCTTCCTTCCTTCCTTCCTTCCTTCCTCTTTCCTCCCTCCCTCCCCCCCTCCCTCCCTCCCTCCCTCCCCCCCCTCCTTCTCTCCCTCCCTCCCTCCCTCCCTTCCTTCCTTCCTTCCTTTCTTCCTTCCTTTCTTTTCTTTCTCTCTTTCTTTCTTCTTTCTTTTTTTAACTGTTTTTTGGGCCTAACAATTTTCCCCCAAGACTGTGAGATTTTTTCTTGTTTAATGCTCTCTTTCCACAAGGGCCCAAAAAAGTAATTCATATAATTTATATACTTGTATCCAGAGGAATTCACTCTTTCAGTATAAATGATTCCATCACTGTCAGGATTCAGTGGAGTATATTACAGGAGACTGTAGATTCATAGAAACTTTAAGAACTCTTCCTCTCAAGCTTGCATAGAAAAGAAAGTCAGACTTGGTTAAATAAAGAGACTTTTATTTATCTTCGATGACCTAAAGCAGCCAGCTAGCTCCACAGCAAGGAGAGATGCCTTTCCCCACAAAAAGGTCTATATAACATTTCAACTTTTGAGAACCATTCAAAAATACTGAGTGTGTCATTAGAAAAATGTGAGCCCTGTCCTATGTTAGAGCAGTTCATATGCCAAAATTTGAACGCGCGCACACACACACATGTAAGTAAAAGCTCAATTAAATTTCTACCCATTTTCAATGTAGGTGCTCTGTTATGGCCCAAAATATTTCAAGAACTATTATGCGATTGGTATAAAATCCAGTATGGCCTCCATGCAAACTGTTTATTGATGAATGAGAAATGAAGAAAATTCAAAGACTCATTTTAACAATTATGAAAAGAAGCATGGTTGTTTTATACTAAGTGTGATATGTTTGTACCACATATTTAGAGTATTGTCAGTTAGGGTCCAGTGACAAAAACAGAAATTATTCTAGGCATTTTTTTTTTTTTTTTTTTGCATTTTCTTTTCTGAAGACAGTCAGACAGACTCCCGCATGCGCCCGACCGGGATCCACCCGGCACGCCCACCATGGGGCGATGCTCTGCCCATCCTGGGCGTCGCCATGTTGCGACCATCCTGGGCGTCGCCATATTGCGACCAGAGCCACTCTAGCGCCTGGGGCAGAGGCCACAGAGCCATCCCCAGTGCCCGGGCCACCTTTGCTCCAATGGAGCCTTGGCTGCGGGAGGGGAAGAGAGAGACAGAGAGGAAGGCGCGGCGGAGGGGTGGAGAAGCAAATGGGCGCTTCTCCTATGTGCCCTGGCCGGGAATTGAACCCGGGTCCTCCGCACGCTAGGCCAACGCTCTACCACTGAGCCAACCGGCCAGGGCCTATTCTAGGCATTTTTTAATTGATTTTAATACAGGGGATTGATTACACAGATGTTGGAAGACTTAAAATGTAAATATTCAAAGATAACTGTAGAAAACAGCCACTACTGCCTTGGATTAGTGTAGAAAATGGAGGATTTGTAGTTATCAGAATCTACTATTTCAAAGGATGATCCACGCACATCTGGGGCTCAGACTTAGGAGGAGGGACAGCAACCTGCTGGGTCACCACCTTGGGAGCTCAGTGAAGAAGTGTGTGGAATCAGAGATTCTCTTCTTATCTTTTCCTCTAACCCCTTCACTTTTTTCTCCCACCCTTTCTCTTCTTTCTTTCTTGTCATAGTCATTATAGTCAATAAAATATCTTGGAAAAACAAATCTCAATCTGAAATCTTTAGAATACTATATCAATTTTTATTAAATTTTTTTCCAAGTGAGATGAGGGGAGATAGAGAGACAGACTCCCACATGTCCCCCAACAGGGATCCACACAGCAATCCCTATCTGGGGCCAATGCTCTGCCTATCTGGGCCATGCTCACACTGAGCTATTTTTAGCGCCTGAGGTGCAGGCTCCATGGAGCTATAGTCAGAGCCTGAGACCAAAGCACTCAAACCAACTGAGTCATGACTGTGGGAGGGAGGCGAGAGAGAGAGGGCAGAGGTGTGGAGAAGCAGATGGTCACTTCTTCTGTGTGCCCTGACTGGGAATCAAACCTGGTACATCTGCACACCAAGCCAACATTCTACCACTGAGCCAAATGGCCAGGGCCTATATCAATTTTAAAAATCAGGTTTATTTAATTCTTTAAAACTTTTCTCTTTGAGAACATCCAGCACAGAGTCAATCAAACTGAGGTCTTGATCTTTTCCTTCCCAGTCTACACTTGCCCTTTACACACACACACATCTGCTCTACCATATTCCCCTTTCAGAAACTGGTCATTCCATTATTTCCATCGCTCAGGACAAGAACCTTGGAGTTATTCTTGACTCTTCTTTTTCTCTTATACACTTCATCAGCTCCATCTGGAAATCCTATAGCCTCTATCTTCAAAATCTATCTTCAAAATAGACCCAGAATCAAGACACTTCTGACCACTTTCATTGCTACATCCAAACCACCATCACCAGGGTTTTGGATTCTTGTAATAGGTAGGTGGTCTACCTGAATTCATCCTTGCCCTCCTACAACAGATTGATCTTTTTAACAAGTAGTGCAGATGACATTTCTCCTCTACTCAAGCCCCACCCCTCTACCTCTCAGTGGAAAAGTCAGTCTACACTGCCCATAGGCCCTGCAGTCTTTGGCTCCTCATTGCCTTGTTGATCTTATTCATTATTCTCCTCACTGCCTCTATTCCAACCACATTGGATTGTTGTTATTTCTCACACCCACCTGGCATGCTCCTACCTCATCTTCAGGGCTGTTCATCTGCTTCCTTTTGCTATAAGAGTCATCCTCTCCTAAATATCTGCATGCTTTCCTCTTCTGCTTCCTCCAGTGTTTGCTCAAATGTCACCTCCTCATTGACATCATAATTGACCACACTATTAAAATTGTAGTTTTACTTGTAAACTTCTTGTACTTACAATCACATACTTTTTCCCCCCCTGGAGGATTAAAATGCTACATATGTTACTTTTTAATTAAATTTATTTTCTGACTCTACTCATCAAACTGTAGTCTCTGTCACAGGAAGAAATTTTGACTGATTTTTTTCCCTTCAGTGTTGTGAAAAGTGCCTAAAAATACCTGGAACATAATTGGTGAAAAATCTATAATTGTTTAATGAAGTAATCGGTGAACAAATAAGTAGAAACAAGCACTTCTATAACTCTGTTTTCATCTCAAACAAATTAATGATATGTTATGTCCAGTCTTTTAATTCCACCTTGACTTTTTTGTACAAGCTCCAAAAAACACCATTGTTGTTTTATAAAATCATTTTTAGTTTAGATGTACCTCTATATTTACCTTCTTTGTGTAAATATGTATTGTCATATGTATTATTTTATGTGTAGGTTTACAGTTGACCTTTGAACAAAGCAGGGATTAGGAGTACCTACTCACCACCCCACAGTTGAAAATCCACATATAAATTTGACTTCCCCCAAAAGTTAACTATAATCACCCCTAGGTATCCACACACATGGTATTTGCTCCAGGACTCCCTGTGAATACCAAAATTCATGGGTGCTCAAGTCCCTTATATAAAATGGCACAGAACAATGCATAGAGTGGGCCCTTCACATACATGGATTCCTAACTATAGATTAAAAATACTATTTTGAATCCACTGTTGGCTGAATCTGAGGATGCAAAATCCAAGGATATTAAGGGCCAACATTTTATTTATTGAAAAAAATCTGCAGTTCAAACCCATGTTGTTCAAGGAGCAACTTTATGTTACTCAATAGTCATTCTTTTATCTCAAACCTTCCTTCTGAGGCCAGTTTCATTATTTTTAAAATATATCTTTTTATATATTCCTCTAGTGATGTCTACTGTTTCAGTAAAACCTAAAAAAAATATTTTCTACCTTTATCCTTAAATAATATTAATAGTTTAGCTGGTTATAAAATCAGAGGTTGTCAGAGTTCTCTTGGAACTATGACAATATAATTCTATTGCATTATGTCTTCTTTTGTTGTCTCTTTGAGAAGCTCTGTGACAGTCTAATTGGCATTTATTTATTTATTTATTTATTTTGTGACAGATCTAAAGAGACAGATAGAGGAACAGACAGAAAGGGAGAGAGATGAGAAGCATCAATTCTTTGTGGTGGCACCTTAGTTGTTCATTTACTGCTTTCTCATATGTGCCTTGACTGGGGGGCTACAGCAGAGTGAGTGACCTCTTGCTCAAGCCAGTGACCTAAGGCTCAAGCCAGCTAACATGAGGTCATGTTTATGATCCTACACTCAAGCCCACGACCGCATTCTCAAGCTGGTGAACCTGTGCTCAAGCTAGATGAGCCTGTGCTCAAGCTGAATGAGCCTGCATTCAAGCTGACAACCATGGGGTTTCAAACCTGGGTGCCTTGTGTCCCACTCTGACACTCTATCCACTGTGCCACCACCTGGTTGGCCTAATTTTCACTTCTTTCTGGGTAACCTGAGGCTTTTACTCTGATTGCTTTTAAGACTTTTCTCTTTGTGAATCATTGTAATTCATGAAGCTAAGGATTCATTTTAGAAAATGATTACCCAATCTTTTTCCATGTTTTTTCTCTCCAATTCTCTGTTTTCTTCTTCTGGAACTACTCTTCAACATATGTTTATCTTCTCAATCTCCACTTACTATATATTTAAACAATTATAATATATTTTCCATCTGTTTGTTACTATTCTGCATTTGCATCAGTTCCTTAAGGTCAATTCAGTCTTTTTTCAGTAGTGGCTCATCTACATATATATATATATGATGTTGCATCACATTTTAATTTGAATAATTATATGCTTTAGAATTTCTCCTAGGTTATTTTCTTCAAACATGACCTTTTTCAATACAACCTTCTCCTTTTCTCATGTTTTGTGTTCTCTCTTTGTATTTCTTATTCATTTTAAACATTGATAGTACAAAAAAATTATAGTGAGAATCAGTTAATCTCTTATGTGAAGTTGTCAGATCCGACCTAGCTTTTACTTAATCTCATTTAGATGTTATTATGTTATGTAGAGTGAGTATAATAATCTTACCTCAAAAAGTTTTTCTGGTGTGTTTTATGAAATGCTTACTGGCATAAAGTAGATGCTCAATAAATATTAGTTTCCCTCTTTCTGAAAACCAAATAATAGAGATAATATATGTATTATAGAAGGAAAATAGAAAATATAGACAAATAGATGTTCCTTTGCAAAATATAACAGATTATGTTCTGGTTTGCATATAAGTGCATTTTACTTCTGAAACTTTATTCAAACAAGTTTGCTTTGTCTCTCTCTTTAGTGGTTCACATGTATTTGACAAATTATTTTAATTCATTCTATGTACTTTGAAACAAATAACTAAAATTAAACCAGCTGAAAGAAGTTAGCTATACAAAACTGAAAGATTTCATTTTGAAAACTTTAAATTTTATAGCAGAAAAGAACAGTTGATGAGTTTCATTATAGAAGCCTGCTAAGCCTAAAGGATGACATTGAAATTGCCCTATAATAAAATTTAATTTTTAATATATAAACTTTCATAGACTATTTAATTATACTAGTCACTGTGCTTGGTAAAAAAATCTGGAAAGTAATAAGTTTTACTAATTCAATAATAAAATGTATAATTTTAGAAGTATAAATTATCATAAAATATACCACACAGTTTTAAGTACTTTGCACATTATGGCACAGTATTCATAGATGTCACCATTCTGCAAGTACAGATTTTCCATTAAAAGTCTCCCTAACATTAGCTAAAACATTATTCAGAGATAGTCATGATGGATGTAGTAATCAAGTTGAGTTAATTCTTCTACCATCATTCCAAATGTTCTGTAAAATAATTGATACCAAATTCCCCATTTTAGTTTTATTGCCTTGAGTATGACATTTTTATTGGACTCTATCTAACACAATACTCAATCTTCAATGTCAAAAAAAATGCAAATGTAAAGAATGGAACACTTATGTCAGAATCATCAAGAAAAACAAAACAAAACAAAAAAACAAGAGCCCAAACAAAATCAGATATAAAAAAGGAAAGATTGTAACCGACATCACAGAAATTCATAGGTTCATTAAAAAATACTATGAAAAATTATATGCCAACAAATTGGACAATCTAGAAAAAGTGGATAAATTTCTAGAAACACACAACCCTCCAAGACTAAACTAAAAAGAAACAAAATATCTAAACAGACTGATTACTAGCAGTGAAATAGAAGCAGTGATCAAAAAAACTCAAAACAAACAAAAACCCATGACCAATCGGCTTCCCAGGTGATGTCTATCAAACAGTTTCAGAAGAATTAATACCTGTCCTTTTCAAACTATGCCAAAAAATTGCAGGGGAACAAACATTTCCAAGTGCATTTTAATTCTGCAAGGCCAGCATTATTCTCATACCAAAACCAGACAAGAGAATTATAGGCCAATATGCCTGATGGACATAGATGCAAAAATTCTCAACAAAATCTTACAGCATAAATGTTGAATTAGAGCAGTTGGGAAAGAATCTTCTCTGACAAATCACCTTATTTTTTTTTTAATATAAGAGAATTATATAAACGAAGTTCTGAAAAATATCCTGCAGAGTGACAATCTTTAACTTCAACCCACAACTGTCTATACCTGACAGGCACAAACCACAGCACCCACTGGAGTGGCAGTCTTTATCGTGCAAAGAAACACAGAGATCTACAGAAGACAAGAGCCATTCCCCCTAAAATGTATCTGACTCCTCTCAGATTTAATAATGTGTAAATGTATCAAGCTGGAATTTTACAAGTGCTGAGTTGTGATCGTTTCTTATACTGATGGAGAGTGTTTCCTTGGAGTATGTCTTCATAGACTGTATTTCTTTGATGGGTTGCTTCTTAAACTAGTGACATGCATCATTTTTATGAACCAGTGGGGTTAAAAATAGAGTATTGCACTCTCCATTTGCCACAAATAAAACAGACTTGTTATTTGTATTGGTGAAAAGTAAATCTACTGAATTCTAAATCCAATGTTACTAAAAATAACTCAAAATGCATTTCTTCTCAAATAGGCATTTAAAATTGGCACAAAAACAGACAACTCCTTCAAACAAATGCATTAATTCTAGCAATTCTGAATGACTATACATTCTCACATATGAAGGCTTGTAATACTCATTTTCCCAGGACAAGAAGACAAAATTCTCACACATACTTATATTATAAGCAATGGAGATTCTGTGTGTCAATATCTCATTCAAGGCCTACAGAAATTTAGATTTTTGATGGAAGAATAGAATATTACCCAATATAAACTAATTTTACAGGGGGGAGAAAAAAACCTTTTATAAATTAACTTAGCATATCTATAGACTAGACAGCAGTTTTGCCTGACCAGGTGGTAACACAGTGGATAGAGTGTCAACCTGGGATGCTGAGGACCAAGGTTCAAAACCCCAAGGTCACCAGCTTGAGCACAGGCTCATCTGGCTTTAGCATGGACTCACCAGCTTGAGTGCAGGATCTCTGGCTTGAGCGTGGGAACAGACATGACCCCATGGTCGCTAGCTCGTGCCCAAAGGTCGCTGGCCTGAGCAAGGGGTCACTTGCTCTGCTGTAGCCCTCTGCCTGCCCCTCATCAAGGCATGTATGAGAAAGCAATCAATGAACAACTAAAGTGCCACAACTACAAATTGATAGTTCTCATTTCTCTCCTTCCTGTCTGTCTGTCTGTCTCTCTCTTTCCAAAAAAAAAAAAAAAAGAATTTTGGGGAACGGATGTCTCCTTAAACTTACACTAATATGTATTTCTCTATTTTAAAGTATTATGTCATAAATTGCAAGCATTTCTGGGTAACATCATTGTAATTGCAAACAGTCACTTCATGTAATCTACGTTGATAGGTAATCTTCACATAAGCCAACAGAAAGAGTTGATTGTTTTTTGTTGTTGGCTTATCGGTAAAATGAAGTTAATGAAAACTTTAAGCCCTACAAAGGAAATCTGGAGAGAAACACAGATCTTTCTTTTCTTTTAAAAAATAAGAAAGTAAAACATTTTTTTTTTTTTTTTTAGTCTTTGGGAAATAGATCATCAAATTCTAGGAATCTTTCATCAGGAGCTTTTAAAAAGTGTAAAATATCATCTATCCGTATCTTTGTGTGGGAGAGCTGGAAATTGTAACCAACACAGCCTTTATTTAATAGCAAATGGCTCTTTGCCCATTTGATGTATTAGGACAGGGTTGAATTTCTCTCGTCAACAATATACATCTTGGCATTTATTATCAGACACAAAAGCTGTACCAAAAACTCAAATACAGGCATTTGGCATAGGATGTTCTTTTTACAACTAGCAGGGGCAAAAATCGCATCAGGACAACCTTTTGACGTTTCAGAGAACTGAGAAAAAGAATCCATTCATTCAGTCATTCTCTATCAAAACTTCCTTCACAGAAGTATGTTAAAGAAAACATTCTCAGTATTAACTAAAGACTAAAAATTGACTTAATTAAAAGGAATGAATCTAGGCCTAGATTCACAGGTGATTCATCAAGGGACCACTTTTGGCAAAATATCGAAGGCATGCGCTTCCTTTTTAGTAGAAATGCAGCTCAGTATCATAGAACCTACATTGGCATTTGCTATGAACTGATTTCTGTTTCTCCCAAAATTAATGAGTTAATGCCCTAACCTATAATGTGATGATTTTGGAGATGAGCTTTTGGGAGATAATTTTGTCACGAGAGTGAAGCCCTCAGGATGGGACTGGTGTCGTTATAAGAAGAGACACAGAGATATCTCTTCCTCTCTCTCTGCCATATGAGGACACAGCAAAAAGATGGTCAACTAGAGGCTAGAACAGGGTCCTCACCACGAACTAAATTGTCTGATGCCTTGATATAGGACTTTCTAGCTTTCAGAATTATGAGAAATACCTGTAGTTTAAGTCACACAGTTTAGGATGTTTTGTTATAGCAACCTGAATGCACTAATATAGTATTGGACCCCAAAACATTTTAATATAAATTCCAGCTAGGCTTCTTACTAGCTTTATGATTTTGAGCAAGTTAAATTCATCTCTCCACACCTTAATTATCTTTCATTGTTGACAAGAAATAATAAATATTTTTAATGCTTAAATGAGAATACATATGCAGCTTCTTAGCAAAATAATTATTGCCTACTAGTTGATTAGCAAATTTTAGTTTTCTTCCCTTGATTGGCATTTCAGCCTCTTTAATTATACTTCCATTCAGAAGACTCCTCTTCTACCTTTATGCATTCTTTCTTTATTCAGGAGACAGTACAATCAATTGCTGATGGCATAACAATTTTTAGTAGAATTATGTGCTATATATTCTAGATAACATATTTACTTTTTAAAAAATTTTTATTGATCTTAATTAATTGTGCTTACATAAGATTCAAGTGTCCCACAAAAAATATCTCCCTTCCCCCATTCCCATGTTCCCCTTGATACCCCTTTAGACCCCTCCCCCCAATAACCTCCCCTTTCCCTTCAGGATTTGCTCTCTTGCTCTCCTATAACCCTCTGTTGTGAATATATAATTTCACTAATCACTTCCCCTTCTCTGATCCCATCCTTTCATCCCCTTTCCCTCTGACCACTTTCCCTCTGATCCCTTTGATCCCACCTCTGCCTCTATTCCTTTCCTCAGTACACACTGTTCATTAAGTTCTTCGTATGAATGAGGCTCATATGATATTTTTCTTTCTCTGCCTGGCTTATTTCACTTAGCATAATAGTCTCCAGGTATATCCATGTTCTCACAAAAGGTAAGATTTACTTCTTTTCACGGCTGTGTAGTATTCCATTGTATATATGTACCACTGTTCTTCAATCCACTTGTCCACTGATGGACACTTGGACTGTTTCCAGAACTTCGCTATTGTGAACAATGCTGCCATAAACATGGGGGTGCATTTCTTTTTTGAGTCAGTGATATGGTGTTCTTGAGATATATTCTTAAAAGCGAGATGGCTGGGTCAAAAGGCAATTTGATTTCTAATTTTTTGAGAAATCTCCATACTGTTTTCCACAGTGGCTGCACCAGTCTGCATTCCCACCAGCAGCACAGAAGGGTTCCCTTTTCTCCACACATTCGTCAGCACTTATTATGTGTTGTTTTGTTAATGAGCGCCATTCTGACAAGTGTGAAGTGGTATCTCATTGTGGTTTTAATTTGCATTTTTCTGATGATTGGTGATGTTGAACATTTTTTCATATTCCTATTGGCCATCTGTATGTCCTCTTTGAAGAAGTGTCTATTCAGTTCTTTTGCCCAATTTTTGATTGGGTTGTTCACTTTCCTGGCGCTGAGTTTTATAAGTTCTTTATAAATTTTGGTTATTAACCCCTTATCAGACTTATTGTCAGATATATTCTCCAATTGTGTGGTTTGTCTTTTTATTTTGTTCAGATTGTCTTTAGCTGTGCAAAAGCTTTTTAGTTTGATATAGTCCCATTTGTTCATCCTGTTCTTTATTTTACTTGCCCGTGGAGATAAATCAGCAAATATATTGCTGAGAGAGATGATGGAGAGTCTACTGCCTATTTTTTCTTCCAAGAAGATTATGGTTTCACGACTTACATTTAAGTCTTTTATCCATTTTGAGTTTATTTTTTGAGTGGTATAAGTTGATGGTCTCGTTTCATTTTCTTGCAAGTACCTGTCCAATTTTCCCAATACCATTTGTTAAAGAGACGGTCTTTATTCCATTGTATGCTTTTACCTCCTTTGTCAAATATCAATTGTCCATAAAGGTGTGGGTTTATTTTTGGGTTCTCTGTTCTGTTCCGCTGATCTGTATGCTTATTCTTATGCAGTTCCAAGCTGTTTTGAGTACAGTGGCCTTGTCGTATCACTTGATATCAGGAAGTGTGATACCACCACTTTATTCTTTCTTTTCAAGATTGCTGAGGCTATTCGTGTTCTTTTTTGGTTCCATATAAATTTTTGGAATGTTTGTTTTATATCTTTGGAGTATGTCATTGGCATTTTAATAGGAATTGCATTGAATTAATAGATTGCTTTGGGTAATATAGACAGTTTAATGATGTTTATTCTTATCCATGAACACAGTATATTCTTCCACTTGTTTGTATTTTCCTTGATTTCTTTTATCAATGTTTATAATTTTCTGAGTACAAGTCTTTAATCTCCTTGGTTAAATTTACTCATAGGTACTTTTTGTTGTTGTTGCAATAATAAAGGGGACTGTTTTCTTAATTTCTCTTTCAAATAGTTCATTGTTGGTGTGTAAAAATGTCATTGATGTCTGAATATTAATTTTATATCCTGCCACCTTGCTGAATTTATTTATCAGGTCCAGTAGTTTTTTGACTGAGACTTTAGGGTTTTCTATGTACAGCATCATGTCATCAGCAAATAATGATAGTCTTACTTCTTCTTTTCTAAGTTGGATGCATTTTATTTCTTTTTCTTGTCTGATTGCTGTGGCTAGGACTTCCAGAACTATGTTGAATAAGAGTGGTGAAAGGGAGCACTCCTGCTTTGTTCCTAATCTTAAGGGGATTACTTTTAATTATTGCCCATTGAGTATGATGTTGGCAGTGGGTTTGTCATAGATGGCTTTTATCATGTTGAGGTATGT
This sequence comes from Saccopteryx leptura, assembly GCF_036850995.1. Taxonomy (NCBI): domain Eukaryota; kingdom Metazoa; phylum Chordata; class Mammalia; order Chiroptera; family Emballonuridae; genus Saccopteryx; species Saccopteryx leptura. The sequence goes on along the minus strand of NC_089503.1, from coordinate 31,977,668 downwards.
TCCCTGTATTCCCACTTTGCTGAGAGTTTTGATCATAAATGGGTGCTGGATTTTACCAAACACTTTTTCTGCGTCTATTGATATTATCCCTGATAACATATTTACTTTTTAATAGCAGCCTTTGAAACTATGGTTAAAACACAAAACAGTGGTGGACATTTAAAAAATATTTGAGGGGCCGGGTAGTTGGACCTTTGAACACCTTGTCAGTTTTACAATGTGGATGATGGCTTTATTGCAAGTACATCAAAAGTTGAATGCAAAATATCCAGATAAAACAGTCATTTAGATTATTTATTTTTATTACCAATGTTAGATATAAAAATGAACTAACTTAGGAGGAAAATATATATAAATCCTCCCCTAAATATGACCCCAAATTCTTCCTTTACAAAGTATACTTATTGTGTTCTCTAAGACCTTATGTGAACTGATCATGACAATTTGCCTCATGTTGTAGTGCTCTCCTACTCGTTCTCCACACTCTTGCTACGAGTCTTTTGGTTGTCCTCTAAGCACACCTGGTTCATTCACTTTTAGGGCCTCTACATTTATTTCTTTTAATATATTAGCAGATGGTAATTGCTATGAAAACAGATTCAGGGTAAAGCAATTAGAAGTAGAGGATTACAATTTTGATCATTGGAAAGGTGACATTTAAGTAAAGATTTTTTTTTAATTATTTTTCTTTTTATTAAGTGAGAGGCAGGGAGGCAGAGACAGGCTCGCACATGCACCCTAACCAAGATCCACCCAACAAGCCTCCTACAGAGCAATGCCCTGCCAATCTAGGGTTGCTGCTTCATTGCTCAACAACCAAGCTATTTCAGCACCTGAAGTGAGGCCATAGAGCCATCCTCAGCACCCAGGGCCAATTTGCTCAAACTATTGGAGCTATGGTTGTGGGAAGGGAAGAGAGAAAGAGAGAGGTGGGAGGGGAAGAGATGCAGATGGTCACTTCTCCTGTGTTCCCTGACTGGGGATAGAACCTGGGACTTCCACACACTGGGCCGACTCTCTACCACTGAGTCAACTGGCCAGGGCCATAAGCAAAAATTTGATAAAGATGAGAAAATAGCTGTTCCTGTATTTTAAGGAAGAACATTCTAGGCAGGGTATCAGCCAGCACAAAGGCCTGAGGCTAGAGTATAGAGAATAAAGGAAGTAAAACAGGAGAGAAGGGTAACGGAAGTCTGGGAGACATGGGATTCATGATGGATTTAGAACAGAGGTTTGATGTGATAATTCATTACTTTAAAAAAATCAACCTTGATGTTGTGACTAGAATCAATCAGAGTTTCTCAACTTTGGCACTACTTATATTCTGGGATGGATAGTTCTTTGCTGGGGGCCCATTCTGTGCATTGCATACTGTTTAGCAGCACACCTGGCCTCTACCCACAAAACATCAGTAGCAAACGTCCCCTACCTGTCACAACCAAAAGTATTTCCAAATATTGTCAAATATCTGGGAGTGGGGCAAACTCATGCCTTACTGAGAATCACCACTGTAGGGGAAAAGAGTGGAGGCTCAAATGTCACCTCTACAATGAAAAACTACTTTGAGTGCCCCATTCAAAGCAGCAGTCATCAGCCCAGGCACCTCTATCACAGCACCCTGTTTTGTTTTTTTTCACAGCACATTATCACATGCTGAGAAATTACCCTAGCTCTTCATTGATGTACTTTGTTTATTGATTGTCTCTGCCTGCCTAATGGTAATGTAAACTCTATGAGATTAAGGACCTCATCTGCATTATTCACTGCTCCATTACCCAGTGCCTTGAGTTTTGCGGAGAACCACAGCTTAGGATCTTACATTAGTTTTCCATTGTCTGAGCAAGCCAAGTACATATACTCTTCAACAAATACAGAATGCTATGGTTCAATGGAAAGGGCATACAGAGATGTGTATTGCATTTGGATTGCTCATAAAAGAATATCCAACAAAATTAGGATAAACCTTACTCCTTGGGGTGGGGAACAAAGGTCTGCATGATGACCTATCTAGCCCATATCGTTATCCTCAAGTTATTATTTTTAATATAAATTTTATTCCATGAACAATTTCTTTGGCTACTTGAATGTCATTCTATTGCTGAGAAACACTTTACATCCTATTCTGGATTGAAATGTTTTCAATCTTTGTGTTCACCTTATCTTTGCTAGATCAAGTCTAAACTTAGGGATCTCTGGGTTTAGAATGGGCAGGCTGGAGGCAGGATGCTGGTAGTGCAAATATCCATATAAAAGAAACACTCAATTGTTTACTACCCAGTGAAGTGCCTCAGTACATTCAGGGCACCCAGGCAAGACTCTTGAACAGTATATCACAGACTTTCCATACTTTATGTCAAGTTTCACAAAAGGACAGTGGTGACTCCAGAGAAGTTACCAGTAACAGATTACAAATAAGACTTTGGGTTTTACTATCAATCTCTTTTCAGGAAATAGTTAAGAGGTTAAGAAATTAAAGGATTCATTCATTCATTCATTCATTCATTCGTCTTACAAATGGGACCCTCCTTGTTCTCAGGCACTGAGTGAAACGCTGAGAAAACTCAAGGTCTTGAGTAGTTAATCTAGTCGGAGAACTATGATTAATTATACAATTAAGCATTCTGATGAGTGCTATAAAGGGGAAATAGAATGTTATGACTTTACAATGTGGGGGATACCTGCAATTGCAGAACATCAGGAAAGACTTCTCTGAGGAAGTACCATTTGAAATGAAATTTATCAGTTGGGCAAGAGCTAACAGATGAAGGATAGGGGCTCCAGAAAGAGCAATGGTCATGTGTTATCATCATCCCAGGAAAGAGAACTGAAGAAACTTTATATGTTCTCTACAAATAAAAAATATGTCAGCCCTAGACAGCTCAGTGGTAGAGCATCAGCCCAGTCTGTGGAAGTCCTGGGTTTGATTCCCGGTCAGGGAACACAGGAGAAGTGATCAACTGCTTCCCCTCCCCTCCACTTCCCTCTTTTTTTTTTCCTCTCTCTATCTTCCCCTCCCTCAGGCATGGCTTGATTGCTTCAAGCACACTGGCCCAGGGCACTGAGGACAGCTCCATGGAGCCACTGCCTCAGACACTAAAAATAGCTCAGTTGTGAGCATAGCCCAAGATGGGCAAGCATTGGACCCGGATAGGGGTTGCTAGGTGGATCCCAGCCAGGCAAATGGGAGAGTCTGTTTCTCTATCTTCGCTCCTCTCACTTGGAAAAAAAAATATTTTAGTGCTTGCCATATGATTTGAATTAGTTCACTTATTGATCTTTTCAAATGAAGACTGTGGACAAATAAGATTTTTTTTTTTGTATTTTTCTTAAGTAAGAAGTGGGGAGGCAGAGAGACTGACTCCTGCATGTGCCTGACCAGGATCCACCTGGAAAACCCACTAGGGGGTGATGCTCTACCCATCTTGGGCTGTTGCTCTATTGCAACCGCAGCCATTTTAGTGCCTGAGGTAATAGTGCCAATCTCAGCACCCGGGCCAACTTGCTCCAGTGGAACCATGGCTGCAGGAGAGGAAGAGAGAGATAGAGAGAGGGGAGAGAGGAAAGGGTGGAGAAGCAGATAATCGCTTCTCTTGTGTGCTCTGACTGGGACTCGAACCTGGGACATCCACACACCAGGCCGACCCTCAACCACTAAGCCAACCAGTCAGGGCCTGACAAATAAGATTTAAACACTAGTAGTTTAACCTTTATTATAGGCCTGTGAAGTACTAACAGGATTCCTGGAACACAAGGAGATAGATACGTACTTAGTAGACATTTGTAAGATAAGTGAATTAATAAAAGGGACTTTTCATCACTTGGTCTCTTGTAGTCAATGTGGAAAGAGGTTGGGAGTAAAACCCAAGACTCTCTTATTCCTACTCGGCTACTAGAGTTGAGGCCTTGTGGGATTAGCATGAAGTCAAGCAGAGAGTCTGCAACGCAGTGCTGCTTTTCCTCAAGGGTCTCAACTTACTTGGCCTGATTTTTGTTTGTTTGTTTGTTTCTTTTATTTTTTAGTTTTGTTGACCTGATGTTTTCAAGTACTGCTGATTGACAGCAGGCATGTCTTTTATATGAGCTTTTATACTACCAACATCCTGCCTCATGTCTTTTATATGAGCTTTTATACTACCAATATTCTGCCTCCAGCCCTACTTTCCTGAACCCAGATGCCTGTAGATTCAGCCTTGATCTGTTGAAGATAATATAAACATGCCAATTGCAAACAACTCAATATAGAATGAAATGTGAAATGTTACCCAACAAGAAAATAAAGATGAGAACTGCGCTTTTGGAAATGAACTTGGCAAGATATAGAAAATAAATATATACATTTGAATTAGAGAAAAACTAGGGGTGGGGGGCAGGGAAAAAAGAGCCTTTTGGAATAAACCACAGAGAGATCAAGAGAATTGGAACCTGAGAAAGTGGGCCAAAATGGAGGAGAAGGGATAAATTTTAGTAAAACTGAAAAAGCAGAATCATTATACAGAACAACTGAGTGGCCATCAGCTAGAGAAAGATAAAAAACATATATTTTAATTACATCAATTTGAGCCTGACCTGTGGTGGTGTAGTGGATAAAGCATCAACCTGGAAATGCTGAGGTCACCAGTTTGAAACCCCTGGCTTGCCTGGTCAAGGCACATATGGGAGTTGATGCTTCCTGCTCCTCCCCCTTGTTTCTCTTTCTCTCTCTCTCTCTCTCTCTCTCTCTCTCTCTCTCTCTCTCTCTCTCCCCCCCTCTCCCCACTCTCTAAAATGAATAAATAAAATTCTAAAAAAAGAATTCTAATTACCTCAATTTGCACTTTATATGGTTAAACAATTAGGGCAGGTTTTAAAAATCTGCTTCTCACCCCTCCTCACCATCTCCCCTCACAGAAATGGAATTATTGAGGGGAAGTTGTCTGGTTGTTCTCTTGTATCAAATTAATTTCTTCACCCCCATATGCCAATCGTTACACAGCCTGTTCTAAATTTTGATCTGGTGCATTATTGATGAGCTCTTAAAAAGATTAGAACAACGATCTCTCCCACTCTCTTTCTGGAAGAAAAAAAAAACTTTCTGCTAAAAGAACTGGCAATTTTGACTAACATGAACCATCCAACAAATTTTTAAATCATATTTGTGACTGATTTTCTGCCAAACTTAATATTTATTGGATAAGTGCCTTTGAGGACCTACTGTGTGGAAAGCACTGTGCTACAAAATTGATTTCTCTGACTTTGATTAGATCCGCATCAGCATTCTAAGACTAGCAGCACCCTCCTGTGAAAAAGGAAAAATTTGCCCTTAGCTAATCTTAGTTCTAAAAATGTCTCTTACTCATTAATACTTCGAACTGAGCAGGTCTATATTTCTTTCAAGAGAGAATCTTAACAGTCCAGCACATCTGTCTGTTGAGGTGCATTGACCGACTTTTCATTTCTTAATATTATTTTCTTATTCTCATTTTTTGATAGAGTGTGGTTTTTTTTATTGGAATTCTCTAGGCCTTGATTTGAATACTTGCATTTAGACTTCATTTCTGTATTGCCAACATAACAAATTGAATAAGTAATGCTGATTTTGAAGTGTATAAGATAAAACTCAGTCTAATTTCATATACCATATCTGCTAATTGACAGGCATGACCCTTCAAACTACAGGGGCAAAATGTTTATGTTTGTAGAAATAATCTTAACTGAGCTCAAGAGAGTAAACATTAATTCCTTTAAAAATTATGTTTCAGACTTAATGAAGGTTTTTTTAATTATTGTATTTTTAACTCATTGATGACTCATTTTTAAATCTACAAATGACTTTTTTTATTACTGCAAAAGCCATATATGCTTACAGGAGAACATTTAAAAACAAAACAAACCCATAAAACATGGAAGAAAATGAAGAAGAAATATGAGAAAAAGAAAAGTACATTCACTGTCACACTACCTGGAGAGAGTTACTGTGGATATCTTGGTGTGTTCTTTCAAATCTATTTTAAATGATAGATTATTCCTCAAACTAAAATATAATCACACTTTACATGCTGCTTTGTAACCTGTTTATTTCCCTAAATAAAACACTGTCATGTCAGAAACTACTCTACAGCATATTTTTTAGTGATTAAATATTCTTTAGAAAGTATAAGTAATTGTATACAGCATCATTTCTGTAATTAATCCCTAAGTGGTTGGCACATACATTGTTTCTAAAATATATCTAATAATATATAAATTTTCCTATGTACTTGCAATTCACTTGAATGTTTTCTTAATATAGCAGACATTGTCGCTCTTTGTCCATATCTTGAGGAGGGGTTAACCTGTTTCCAACTGTCACTAACTTCATCTTTATGGCTGAATGCTTTTTGTGTTATGGTGGAAGTCATTCAGCTCAAGTCCACAGTAGGCTAGAATTGCAGAGAATTAACACTCCCAGAAGCAGCTCTCTACTAGTGAATCTCCAGTGTTTCTGGATAAGTACCCCACTACCTCTCCTCATAGGTGAGATAATTCTAATGTATTGTATATACTCATATCATTCCCAGAGTTTCCCTATGGATTAAGCTCCAGCAACCCACTGGGGCTACTGCTTCCTTTGCTGGCTGCTTCATAATGACTTGCATTTAAATTTAATTTTTTTCTTCCTTTTTGATCTGATATTGCTTCTATGTGTACCTAAAACATGAGAACAGATTCCAAGAAATGAGACTGCTAGTTAAAAAGCAAATACATTTTAAGGCATTTGGTATACATTACTAGGATACTCGCTTTAAATGCTTTACATTCCCACTATTTACATCATTTTCATCACAACCTTGCCAAATGGTACATGCATCATTTTTCAATGCAAATTTTGGTAGGTAAAATTTATTTTATTATAATATTATTTCTCTTTTCATGACTATGTTTATTTCTATTGCTTCATTAATGACTTGCTTGTTCATATTCTGTCTATATTTTAATTAGAAAACATGTTTTTAACTAATATGCAAGAGCTCTTTTTGTGTTAAGAAGATTAACTTTTTTTTACATACATTTTAAAATTAGCTAGTTTGGATTATTTGCAATTGTATCAACCTTGCAACCAGCTAAAAAAAATCATTCTTCATGTGTGTTGTGTCATGTACATTGTAGGAAATACATATGTCATTATTGGACTTCGTGGGGGGAGAAACACTGCTACAGTAGTTTGGTTCTATTATTAGTGTTAGCCAACACACCTGCTCAATACTAAATCCTCTGTTTAAAACAAGACTGTGGGTTCTCTTACTAGGACACCATGGATGCATTCATTATCTAACTCTGAATTACATAACCTCTCTGCATTTCTACTGCCTCATCTAATAGACCACTATTATTAAGTTTCAAATACCAATAGATGTTCTGAGGAATAAATTAGCTTTTTTTTCTCTCTAATGATTCAGCCATTTTTACTATTTTTGTGATCTCAACCCTAATCCTGATAAAGATAATTCAAAATTTATGGCTTTTTTCCTTCCTTTTATTTATTTATTTATTTATTTATTTTGAGAGAGAGAGAGAGAGAGTGAGGAGAAAGACAGGGATAGATGGATGGGAAGGGAGAGAGATGAGAAACATCAACTTATAGTTGCAGCACCTTAGTTGTTCATTGACTGCTTTCTCATATGTTCCTTGACCGGGGAGCTACAACAGACTGAGTGACCCCTTGCTCAAGCCAGTGACCTTTGGGCTCAAGCCAGCAACTATAGGGTCATGTCTATGATCCTACACTCAATCTGATGACCCCACACTCAAGCTGGTAAACCCATGCACAAGCAGGCAATCTTAGGGTTCAAAACTGGATCCTTGGTATCCCAGGCCAACACTCTATCTTCTGTACCACCACCTGGTCAGATCAGACTTTATGGCTTTTTAAAAGCATTTCTGCTGATGTATCACCATCACCTCTGGGAACTTTAAAATGTTTCTGAAACCCAAATGTCACTGTAGGCAATACAGACTGAGCTGTGTTAATATCCTCATTTATGGAATTGGCCTGCCTTTGACTTGACATTTCTGCACCAATGACTCTGATTAGCCAGGCCTACTGTTTAGGCCATTTATTATATTATTGCTAATCCACTTTCCTCTTTTAACTGTCACAATAATTTCCAAATCTTGGCCTACTGCCTCTCCACTTGGAGCCAACATTTTTCATTATAAAACATGCAACATGATTAGGCTCAACAATTGGTAGCACAGAGAAGTCCAGGACCTCACTCACAGCCATCTGAACTCTTCTCCACTGGGGCTTTTTGTTGAACACATGCTTAGTTTCTCTCGGACAGTGCCTTAAGTCTAAGAAGGAAGCACACCGTTCAGAGCTGTGTGCAAATACACATCTATCTTCCCATCCACCTGTGGTTTTTCAACCACAGTGTGAGCCCAAGTAGGTCAGAAGATGAAGTTTCTGTCTCATTTTACACCTTCCTGACTAACCAGTAACATATTTACAGCTCACGACAATATTATTTTCATAACTGTAAAATACTGACGGCTATCCAGAGATCGTGTTCAGCACTTTTCAAATGTCATTCCATTTAATTCTCACAATCATGTAAGGTGCATACTATTATCACTTCCAATGCATAGGTGAATGACCTGAGTCATGGTTATTCAGGAAGTCACTCAAGGCTATATACCTGAAGTGCTAGGTTCCATATTTCTACCCAAGCAGTCTGACTATAGAGCCTGAGCTCTTACATATTATGATAAATATATAATAATTAAAATTAAAAAGAAAACAATAAATTGAAAGACAATATTTTCAATATAGATAACACAGAATTAGAGCCTTAGTATATAAAGAGATAGAAAGGATGGGAAAAGGAAATTTATGACAAGATTTTAAAAGTTAATAAGCATATAAAACTTTCTACCTAAATAAGTAAAGAGATTTTTATATATATTAGCAACCATATTAGCAACTTGTTTTATAAAATAGTAATATATAATGTTGGCCAGTGTGTAAGAAAAATTTCCACATTCATAAACTGTGAGAATAAAAATTGTTTCTCATTTTTGGAAAAGACTTGGCATTAGAAATTGTCTATTCTTTTGCCCTAGCAACTCTACAACTAAGATATAATTTTGGATGTGTACTGAGATTGATCATTACAACATAGCTTATAATAATGAAAAATGAAAACAACATAAATATCAAAAGATTAGAAGTGGTTAAAATAAGAAACATCCAGATAATATCTAGAATACGATCCATATCGTTCATAAAATGATATGGTGGAAAAAACAGTAATGACATAAAAATGTGTTCATGATAAGTGTTAAGTAAAAAAGCTGCCCTGGCCGGTTGGCTCAGCGGTAGAGCGCCGGCCTGGCGTGCGGGGAACCCGGGTTCAATTCCCGGCCAGGGCACATAGGAGAAGCGCTCATTTGCTTCTCCACCTCCCCCCTTCCTCTCTGTCTCTCTCTTCCCCTCCCGCAGCCAAGGCTCCATTGGAGCAAAGATGGCCCGGGCACTGGGGATGGCTCCTTGGCCTCTGCCCCAGGCACTAGAGTGGCTCTGGTCGCGGCAGAGCGACGCCCCAGAGGGGCAGAACATCGCCCCCTGGTGGGCAGAGCGTCAGCCCCTGGTGGGCGTGCCGGGTGGTTCCCGGTCGGGCACATGCGGGAGTCTGTCTGACTGTCTCTCCCCGTTTCCAGCTTCAGAAAAATACAAAAAAAAAAAAAAAAGCTTGCAGTATATTACGTCCAATGCACACTTGTATTTTATATGCATGTATCAAAGTAGCAGTGGAAGGCTATATACCAATATGTTTGTTAACTGTCATGATAGCTGAAGAGAATTTGTGAAAGGTTTATGTTCTTATTTGTATCTTTTCCATTACTTAAGCATTCTGTAATAGCTTTTATTTTATTTATATTTAGATAATTCTATTAAAACCAATTATAAAGCAAGTCTTTTTAGCCCCAATTCTTAAATGGATCAATTATATATTTCTCACAAGAGAGGCAATATGATACGGTTATTGTGGAGAGAGAGTGGAGCCAGTTATTTATGTTCCAGTTATCTGTAGGAAGTCATCCAGCTCTTGCTTTGGGTGGGCCAGCCCTCCCATCTGGGATTGCTAATTAGTGGTGTGATAGCTGCAATCTGTAACTTTGCTGTTTTGCTTAAGTGAGAATTGTGTCTTGTCTTTGTAGAGTGTCAGCTTGTTTTAGCAACTACTGTATACACTTCAAGGTTATCTTTAAAAAACAAAAAATCTTAAGGCTTTAAATGTAAATGAAAGTTTCATTTATCAAAGCAAGTTTTCAAATAAATAAATAATAGAAGGATGGAAGAAAAGGGAAAGTGTAGAAAATTCATTTTAGTTTAATTCTCAGATCACAGAATGTCAGTATGGGGATAAATTTTCAAGGGTATTTAGTTCAACTTCTTCAAATGGATGAAAGAAAGTCAGAGCAAGGGAGAAAACCATTGGTGTTCTGGCAAGATATGAATTGAGGTAACATGGAAGTAAATACAGCAGGGTCCACTTAGAAAAGCTTGTTAAGGGTCTGGGTTTACTTTGAGCCTTTATACTTACTGCCAGGAGGCCTGGACGATTTCCAACAATATAATATGGCTGTCCTCATGGTCAAAGCCACCATGAAATGTTTCATTTTCATCTTTGAATTTAGGGCCTCAAAAGGCAAAGCCCTCAGTGAACTGCTCCATCTTGAAATTTGCCCTCCCATGAAATTAATAGCAACACCTGAGTGAGACTTATCAGTGACTTGACAGATTTCTTGAGAATGAAAACCTCACATTTGAAAAAAAAATCAACATGGAAGGTAAAATGCAACTTAAAAGAAAACCAAGGTTGAAATGTCTTTTCATCATGTACTAAGGACCAAGAGAAGACGACACCCACCCAGAGTTCTGTGCACACTTCAAACCTTCTAGGCAGCCTGATACATACAGCAAAGCCACAGAGAGAACTTAGAATCTGCCGTCTGTTAGACCTACGTGGGAACCCTCCTCAAGCAGGTGGATTCCTGAACTCCAGCTCCCCTCATGTAAAAAAAAAAAAAAAACAATTTTTATTTTATGAGATGGCTATAAAAACTAAACATGGAAATGCATATATCTAATGCACCATAGGCACTAAATAAATATTTCCCTCCTACCTTCTAGTCTTTCCTTATTGGTTCAGATTCCACCTGAGACCCGTTATGCCCACACTAAGAATCCATCCTCTTCTCCACTAAAATCATCCCATTCCAAACATCCCTTGCCCTTCATGTTTTGCTGTATCTCATGGTACACTATACCGTGCACCCTGTAAATACACTAGCATTTGTCAATCCCTGTCCAAAAGTGTGGCAGCAAACACCACCCTAAATACTCAAGCATAACTGCTCTAAGAAGGAAAGATTAAGATTTATTTTTAATATGATGGTGTTGATCAGGGCAGGCTCAGATCAACAGATGTGTGGTATGTGTGTGTGTCCACTAAGTCATGCTGACCCACTGAGAAAAAACCCTCTAAGACTTTTTAATGCATGCTAATAGCTAACATTTATTGAGGACGCTTTATGTACCAGACACTGTTCTTAGTCTTCTACATGAAGTACCAATTTAATTATCAAAGCAGTCCAGAGTGGCAGTTTATCATTATCCCCTTCTTTTTATGGATGAGAAGACTAATGAAGAGGGAAGCTATTTTTTAACTTACAAAGTTAAAGAGCTAGCCTCTGAGCCTGTGCAATCTGACACCAGAATATCTGCGCCTTCTCCGTGATTATAAGATAAATGTCACATAAGATGCCTCACATTCCCTTAGGAAAGAGAAGAAAGTTTTTGCTGCTGAAGTGGTATTTGTACAGGTCAGACCCTAAACCCTCACATTATGAAGCAGAACCCACAAGGTTCACATAATAGAGCCAAAGAATAGGGAACATGCTCTTTAACGACCAAAGCCAGGCATCAGTAAGAAGGGGAGGGAGGCTTAGAATAGGGGGCTTTGCCTTTGTCATCAAAGGCAGCAAGAGCAGACCTTGAGCCCCAGGTTTCTCCTGAGGTTCCTTGGATGGGTCAATGAATGGAGAGGGAGGATCTGCCCAGAGAGGGTCTCCACGGTTCTAAGACCCAAATTCAGCTCCAGCGGCCCCACTCTTTTTGGCTTTATCACATACTGGTCCTTTATTTGAAGAAGTGGTGTTTCTGTTTTGAAAATTTTGAAAACCATTTGCAGGAACAGTATTTACTTAGGGTTCAAGACATCGGCGACTTTATATGATTATCTTTTGACCTTGGTTATGCGCGGCACTTTCTCTGGACATTAACTTCAACTCAGCCTTACAGGGTTATTATAAGGAACAAATGTGACATTTAAGGAAGGCACTTTTAACTTACTATTAATTATAATGATACTTGGCACATTAAAATCACTAGAGAGCTGTGCCAATATGAGTGATATTCATGACTCATCAACAAAAATACCTATGACCCTTGGTTACTCATGAGAGACAGTAACGTTTTAAAAGAATGGGATGTTGAGTCAGAATCAGTTGGAATCAAATACTAATGATTACTGAGTAATATGACTACAGGAAAGTTACTTCAGCTTCCTACTTTGTCCCAATACCTGTAAACAGAAACTAAGAGCATAGTGGTTACAAAGACTTCCTTCAGTGAAATTATGTCTCCATATGCTTTCATGCTTTCAACAAGGCTCAAGACACTCTAAAAATGGAAGCACTGATGATCTGTTAATATTCTGACGTCAATTTTTATCTCACGTTTTCTACCTGCCTGGTGACGGAAGCGCAAGGGGAAAATAGACTTCAGGCACGCTCCTTTCTACAGGAGTGAATCCTGAGCTCCCATATCTGAGCTTCCTTTGCCAACAGGCATAAATAAATATTCTGCAATTGCTTTGAAGTGTCCTGGAAACAACATGGCCACCTGTTCCCCGGGATGACTCAGGCGTTGCTCTGAAACAGAACGGTGCGTGCGATGGGAGGCTGTAATGCTCTCAAGCTTGAGTCACTGTGGTGGCCACAGCCTTTGGCTCTGAGGTTCAAAAGCCTTGACAGCTCCACATCCTTGTGTCCACGACCTGGCCTAAGAATACCTAGATACTTCTTACCTCACTGAGAAAACACAGCTCAACCTACCACCTGCTACATACTCTCCTGCCTACTCATAGTCTGGTCATCCCTTACCATGACCAGCTCAAATGTCACCTCTTCAGAGAAGCCTTTCCAGAGGACCCTCATCAGCACAAATGACTTTTTTCATCTCCAACCCCACAAAACATGGCAAGCCCATCAATTTTTTTTATGTACACTTGACATTTTAATGTGGCCATTTTGAATTGGTCTCAAGAAAACTGTTTTAGAACCTATATTTCTTGATAGCAAAGATGCTATTTTACTCATTCTACATCCCCTCAAAGTGTAATTAAGGTTAAATGAAAGTATCAGCTATGAGTAACCTTCAACCTAGGTCTTACAATGATATACTAGCTCATGTGACATGTAAAGATTAAGAATGTTGACAATAGTCCCTTGCCAGTAGGCTCACTGGTAGAGCATTAGCCCTGCTGTGTATATCCTGGGTTTGATTCCCAGTCAAAAGAAGCACCCATCTGCTTCTTTACCCCTGCCCCCTCACTTCTCTTTCTCTCTCTCTCTCTCTCTCTCTCCCCTCCTGCAGCCAAGACTCGATTGGACCAAGTTGGTCCCGGGTGCAGAGGATGGCTCCATGGCCTCCACCTCAGGCACTAAGAAGAGCTTGGTTGCTGAGCAACAGAGAAATGCCCCAGATGGGCAGAGCATTGCCCCAACATGGTTGGCCAGGTGGATCCCATTTGGGGTGCATGTGGAAGTCTGTTTCTCTGCCTCTCTTTCTCTCACTGAATTTAAAAAAAAAAAAGAATGTTGACAATAAATTCAATTACGTTTTATGTATTTTAAAATTCAGTATTTTGTGTAAAAGCTTAATCTTTAGTTAAACTGATATTATCATTGAATTTTTACTGACTAGTGTAAAAGGGATCAGAAATATTTTAATAGAGCCATTGTATTTATTTTCTCCATTAAAAATTAGCTGTTACAGCTACATGTTTCTAAAACAGTCATTTGCAGGGCTTTTGGCAGTCAAGGAGTTCTCATGTCTGAATTTTAATAATGTGTTACTACTTGAAGAGTTTTCTGTCATCACAAATTTAAAGTAGCTAAACCGAGTTTGTTTGCCCCTCCCACAGCAGCTCCAGCCCTCAACACCCTTGCTTTTGCCAATAATAACATATCTGTCCAATGGCTCCAAACTTTGGAGTCAAGTACAATGAAACAGAGGAAGCACAACACAGATATAATCTAGTATATTTTTACCTACAAATGCTTAGCAATTTCTGTCAAAATGTGCAAGAGCTTTTCTCCTTATCTCTTTCTGTCCATTCTCCTGGACACAGAGTTTTCCCTCCCCCCAAGCCAGCTCCTCATACCTGGATTACAGCCGAGGTCTCTTGTCAGCCTCCTTGACTTTAAACTCACTTGATCTGATCTATTTTAAGTGTAGCTTCAAAGCATTTTCTTCCTTAAATAGCACTTTCATAATGCTGCTCCTGTACTTAAAGACCTTTTATGGTGTGTGAGTTCTTACAACTTCACAGCTAGACTCTTCTCCCTCATCCTGTAGAGGCACCTTATTTTCCACTTGTTTCTCTAGTTGGATGAGCTTCTGACCCATTTCACCAACACACAAGGGAAGTGACTCGCTTAGCTCCCACGAATGAAGTGAAACTTGGGCCACGCCTGTGCAACAAGCTGCTTAAATGAGAGGCCACTGACTGAGGATGTCATGATAAACCAGGGAAGAGAAAACAATTAGACTATGTAAATTCTATACAAGATAGACTTGTCATGCTTAGGTGGACATAAAGTGCAACGAAGGTCTAAAATAGGAAGCTAGTAGAATGGAGTAAACAAGATGGAAGGAACTTTGCCTTTGCCCAATCTACTCATCCACCAATGGTTAAGTCAAATCCCAACACTGTATGGTGAGTCAGAGGGTGGCTTAATTTGTGATTCCCCCAGATACATATCTTGAGATAAGGCTTCCAATGAAAGCAGTTTATTATTGTTTAGAATCTCAAGGAGACTCTGGAAGTGAATATATTATATAAGAAAAGAAATTATATTTAAGAAGTATGTTATTAAGTAAACTACCCCTATGGGTAATCAGAGCTTAATTTCAGAGGGCAAATCCTAAGAAAACAGTCTAGAACACACACCTCAGAGATATTTCACTGGAGGAGCAAGGTATTTATACACCAACTTGTCACTGGTTGGTTGAAGCTTCAAGGGTTGTTAATTCTTTAGCCTTCCCAATCTCCCCTGCATTGTGGTGGAGCAGCCTCCAGAGTCAAAAGCCCTCAGGTGAAGGGATGTCAATGCAGGTACCTGGAAGTCCTCTCTTGGAGCTCTGATTTGGTGAGGCCAGAAGAATCTGATCTTACACCAACAAAGCCCTCCACACAAATTAGCTGAGTTCTCATGATGTTGTTGCCTCTGTCTCTTGTTATGTACGTGCTTTTGTGAAGGTCAATTTTCTGAGTCTCAGTTTCTTCACCTTTAAAAAGGAGCATAAGTATTATTGATGAGATTTGAGTTTTAATATATATATATATATTTTTTTTAGTGAGAGAGAGAAGGACAGACAGACTAGAAGGGAGAGAGATAAGAAGCATCAACTCGTAGTTGTAGTACCTTAGCTGTTCCTTGAGTGCTTTCTCATACATGCCTTGACTTGGTGGTTTTAGCTGAGCCAGTGACCCCTTGCTCAACCCACCAATCTTGGGATTCAAGCCAGTGACCCTGTGTTCAAGTTGGTGAGCCCATGCTCCAGCCTGATGAGCTTATGCTCAAGCCAGCAACCTTGGGGTTTCAAACCTGGGTCCTCGGCATTCCAGGTTGATGCTTTATCCATGGTGCCACCACCTAGTCAGGAGAGCATTCAGTTTTTTAAAATAGCAGAGCCATTAATACTCAAAGACAGTCTGGAATGGAATCCTAATTTGTAAAGTAAGCAAAAACAGAATTGGGCAGATTGAAGTACTGGCAGGAATCTTGACTGAGGGACATCTTCTTGGGAACCTAGAGTTTGCAGAGAGCAACAAGTGCAATGATATGTATCACTGAGCAGTATCTAAGATCCCCCTGGCATCACAGTGTTCTCTTCTCTGTGTGCTCAATAGTTCTTTGTCAAATGTTCAACAATCAGTCCTAATGCCCTGACCTAGAACTTCTTTGTCTTATAAGACATCAGAACCTATATCTCTGGTTTACAAAACATAGCCTCCTTTGCTCAATGATCAGATTCTAATACTACCATGTCTTTGAAGTCCACCGCTTGAGATGGAGGGTGCCCCCCCCACTTCTCCAGTTCCAGTCTCAGCCCACAAGACACATAGCAACCAAGTCTACCCTCATCTTCTTTGCCCACCACCTTCCTGTCTGAAAAGAAGATTCAAAAAGGTAGCATTATTGCAAGCAGTTAGACAGCCATGGAAAAGAAGTCCAAACCAGAAATATAAACATAGTAGACAACCTCATTTAGTGATTAAGGGTGTTAATTTTGGAGATAAAAGAATTGAGATTAAAAAAATTAGAACCATATAATGGGTATGTGGTCATAATTAAGTTTCTTAAGCCTCTAAATCTCCTCTGTAAAACAGAAACAATGGCATAGGATGTGGTAGGGACTATATAACATAGTTCATGGAAAATTCTGAGCACAGTGCCTAGATCCTACAGGTATTCAAAATGTGTTATCTATTTGGTAATAGTGATGATGAGGATGATGAAGCTGGTTTTGGAGAGTCATATATATAGTATGTTACTTGAAGCCATGATGGTAGATAAAAATGACCAAGGAACAATTATTGGGAAAAAAGTGGTGTGGAAAAAGTAACAGAACCTTTGGGCCTACCTTTATTCTGGATATGTTAGACAATATTTTACACTAATGGTCATAACACATTTTTATTACTACATGCTTTCCTAGACCCTAGGTACTTCTGACATCAAGTAGTGGAGTCTATTTTCCTGTCTCCTTAACCTGAGTGGAACTTTGTGATAGCTTAAAAAAAAATGTATGACTGCCAAGAAAGGTCATAAAAGATTTGTCCTCTATCTTGAGACATATATCTCTGACTTCGTCTGTCCGTGAGCTGCCAAATAAAAGGTCCAGCTAGCCTGAAGGCAGCTGCTAGAAAATTTAGCAGCATTGTTGCCTCTGCAATGTGGAAAATAAGAAAAATGTACCTAATGAATTAGGTAAGTAAGATTTCAAGACAGAGCACTGAAGCTGCTGCTTGTTTTCTTGTTGCCGATAGCAAAACTGCAAAAGGAGAGAAATAATCTAAAGAAAGAATTGCTAAATATTAAGGCACCAGAACTTTCTGAGAAAATAAAACACTTTTCTTCCAAGCCTCTCTGGAAGAAAAACAATCCTGAAATTAGTAACGTCTCCAGGATATTAAAAAAGTCTAGCATACAATTGGAAAACAGTCTAAAAGGAAAGCCAGGAACGTGACTGCAAAACTTATGTTAGGAAAAATTTAAGGTGATACCACAAACAAACAACCTTCTAAGAATATTGTCATGTCTCACAGATTTTATTACATGATAGGGCTTTAAAGAATCTGAAGTGTATTGTCCTACAACAGTCTCAAAAGAAGCTCAAGGCTGCAAGGGATCCTGGGTGTGACTTTTATCTAATGCAATGGATTAGAGATTGATAAACACACACACAGTTTTTTTTTTTTCTTTTTGTTGTTTGTTTTTTTTCACACACACAGTTTTTAAAGGAATTGTATCACCTTGGTCTAAAAAGAACCTTGGGCTTCTACTGGCAGGAAATAGACCGAAAGAACAATTGAACTGCAAACACAGACCACATTTTATGAAAAAGGCAGAGGCAAGAGCTGCTTGAACTTGTTCTCAGACAGTACAACTAGACCTTAACCAAGAAATTGGCAACACATGCTCAGCTATTTTTTCAGAACTGCTATGAACCAAAGACTATTTCTCTTTTTCTGAATTGGATTGTCTATTGTGGTTATTCTGGGTCTGTCCCATGATTATATGTTGGATGTGGGGGAGAGGCAGGTACTCTGTCATTTTTGTTTACAGGTCTGAGGTCAAGAGGAAAGATAGTGAAGCTATATATAAGAAAACACACTGAGGAGATGCATCCACATCTAAACCTGACTTACATGCTGGAATCCTAGCCCCTTGAACATGAGCTTCATGCCACAATGGAGTGAAACTTTGAGGGAGGTGGTCTTAGGGACAGTTTGAGTCTATTTTGCACAAAGAGACATGCATTATCAGGATCAGAGTACTATAGTAAGTTTTATTTTCCCACTGTAGCCAAAAAAATATTTGTGGTTCTACATGCTCTTTCAGAATCTTGTCTCACCCTCATTGAGAGTGGAGTTTGTTTCTCCTCTCCTTGAAGCAGGCCCCAGTGACTGCCTGGGTGAATACAATGTTTCAAAAGTGGTCATGCATGACCTCTGAGGCTAGGTCATAAAACATGATTGCTCTCTTTCTCAGCAATGTATTTTTGAAGACCCCCCGCACCATGTAAGAAATATGGTTACCCTGAAGCCGCTGCACTAACACAACTGTGAAATGGGACTCTGGACAGACAAAGAGGTGTCCAAGGATCCCCCAGCTGCTGCAGCCCCTGTCTAGTCACCTATCTCCCTCCTCTTAAAAGCCAGACACAAGGGAATAAGCCTTCAAACGGCCCAGCCCTGCGATCTTGACTGCAACGGTCAGAGAGAACCCAAATGAGAACCACCAAGTTGAGCCAGTCAACTTCCAGTGATAAAAATACAATAATACTTCTTATTTTAAGACAAGAAGTACAGAGGTAGTTTGTTACACAATGACAGGTAACCAGAACACACAATTTTTCTAAAACCAGGAGAAAGTGGTGCAGTCGTATAATAAAGCAGAACTAATCTGGTAGAGCCTGTGGAAGCCAAAGGAAGACACTGAAGAAAGAGCAAGAACACATCATTAGCAAAGGCGGCAGAGAGGAAATGTAGAATGAGAACAGAAAACGGTTCATGAAGAATTAAATGCATCTGTCATCTCCGGTCTGGGATATAAAACGAACTAGCCTCCAACACAAAAACAATATCAAATATAATCGTCCCTCCATGTTGGAGGGAGATTGGTACCAGGACCTCCACGAATACCAAAATCTGTAGATGCTCAAGTCCCTTATATAAAATGGCATGGTATTTGCATATTAACTATGCAATCCTCTCGTATGTTTTAAATCATCTCTAGACTACTTGTAATATATAATAGAATATAATTATTATGTAAATAGTCATTATACTGTGTTATTTAAGGAATAATGACCAAAAAAGTCTGTACACATTCAATACAGACACAAGAATTATAAGCCTTACTACATGGCACATGTTAGCAACAACGTAACTTTTAAAAAAAATATTTCTGACCTGTGGTTGGTTAAACCCACAGAAGCAGAACCTGCGAATGCGTAGGGCCTGTGGTCTGGGAAAACACCAGCATATGTTCCCACTACCTGGACCATCCTGTCCCACTTGCCAAGTCCTTCTCTTCCAACACCTTCCACAAAGAAAGCAGCCCTCCTTATTTATCAGTTAGGAACAAAGAACACTGTAGGTGCTCTTCTTTCCCATAATAATAACAGTAAGTCCATTCACTGAGTATTAACCTCAGGTTGCTGATGATCAATCTAAGATTTAGAAAAATTAAGTAATTTGAAAATAGATGTATAACTAGGAAATGGTGGACCCATTCGTTAATCCCAGCCCTATGTGAATCCAATAGTCAGAATGGAGATAACTATAATCAGTTCTTTATGATCAAATCTAGTCCAATAGAGACTAAAACAGGTTCTGATGACTTAAGCGATGGTCCTCTTCTGAACCCTTCCCTCTTCCATCTGGCATCCTCCAGCTGGCTGCAAACTCAAGAGAGTGGTCTGTGGCAATCAGTTTTTCTGTCTCCCCACCAAAGCCAAGTCATGTATTGCTTTGCCATAATACCCCAGCCTCCAAAAGACCTGCCTTCTGCAGGCACAAATGAAGCCTGCTCTATGAGAGCATAAGAAAACTAAGCTCAACATTCTAAAAATGAACTACAAAAAGAGTGCATTTAATACAGGAACTGGGTTCCAGATTGTGTCCTGTTTACAAAAGCACATATTGTGCTGATAGTAAAAGCAAGTGAATTCTACTTTTATAATGGCTTAAAATGAATGCCACCCACCCACACCCACACTCTATCCAAACTCACTCCATCAGAGCAATTAAATCTTAAATTCACCTTCCTCTGAACTACACAGATAAATAAAAGTCTGTGCACATATTTGTGTGGTTTGTTTATCATCTTCCCCAAACTGCTTCACCAATTGAAATGATAGAACTATTAATAGCTTACCCACACATGCCTCCTGGGCTTCTAAGTTTTAACTCACGAGATCAATGCACTCTCTTAGTGACCATGGTGAAACCACTTAGAAGAAACAGGTGTCATTCATTACCAAAAGCCATCTACTCTAGAAAATTCTAGGGTCATTAAGACTCTATTAACATAATTACTTACTAAGAATAAGGTTTTGTGGTCAAATAATCTAGGAATACACAGCAGCTCATTCATTTTATTCTTTTGGAAATTTATACTGCTTATTAGAATGTAAATATGTAGAAAATCCTTCAAGATACAACCTGTTTAATTGTTTAAACCAGGATTTCCTAAATTTATTATACCTTACATAGGCCCTTATCCTCATACAAGATCTGTACTTTCTTTAGAACATCATTATTCAAGCAACATATTTGGGTGAACACTACTCTCCTTCATTTGTACACAATTCTTGTTTTATAGCAACTCTTATGATTACATTGGATGCCCAAAACCATGAATATTACTGAATCCTATATATACTATGTTTTTCCCCTATCCATAAATACCTATGATAAAGATTAATATATAAATTAGGCACAGTAAGAGATTAACAACAATAACTAAAAATAAATAAAATAGAACTATAAGAATACATTGTGATAAATGTTATATAAATGTGCAGGTTTTTTCTCTCTCTCTCTCATAACCAAGATGATGACTAAGTAACCATAGGTTAGGTGCATTCATATCCCAGGAGAAATGTGGAGGGATGGCATGACATCTCTTCATGCTACTCAGAACTGCACATAATGTATAACTTAATATTTCTGGACAACAGTTGAACAGAGGTAACTGTAACTGGAAAATGAAATCAGATATAAAGAGTGATTGTAATTAATTTCAGGGAAACAGTACACTATTGATATGTATATATGATAGAAAGATTGTGGGCTTCAGAGTCAACATGTTCTGGCTAAAATTCTATTTCTACACTTATTACTAGAATGAATGCTTTTTTAAAACTGTCTTAAAGCAAGTTATTTAATTTCCCTGGGTCTCAATTCCCTTGTATGTAAAATAGAGATAAAAATATCTACTTTGTAGGAGTGGTTATGAGAATTAAATCAGGTACAGTATGTAAAATGCCTGACATTCCTAAGCATAAAATAACTAGTATTTTTCCTTTCTGATTAAGTTACTTTAATTTTACACTTAAGCAATTTTATATTGTTATAGTTAAAATAATAGTCCCATGTGAACTGGACAAGAACATATGAATTGAAGTCACAGGCATTATAACTCTGGTTTTTATGGCTACATAAATATCTTAAAAAGCACAGACAAAAAGGAAGATTGATAAACCTCTCTAGGCTGCTCTGGTTTGTGTTTTGATAATTCTAAACAATCATAAAGGCACTGTCTAGAGGAAAAACTGTTCTATTTTCCCACCATGTCTTCTTGTACACCTGAACCTCAATATTTTTCCTACTCAATCACCAACCCCCAAAGCAGTCTGCCATTTAAAAACTCTTAGGGAATTATGTGTCTTTATCTACGTTTCCTTACTAAGATTTCTATCTAACCTTACTAACATCTAAATCAAATTCTTAACTATGTTTACTTCCTTCTTTATAGCTCCCACGTATTCCAGCACTGCCCTGAGCTCATACTAATCCCTCAGAGAGTATTTATCAATGGATTTTGAGCCATTCATAATTGTAGAGATGTGCTATTGACAGAACTGTGTGCTCCACCCCCAATTCGTATTTCAAAGGCCTAGGCCCCAATGTGATGGTATTTGGAACTAAGGCTTTTGGGAGAAAAGAAGGTTCCGATGAGAATGTGAGGGTGAAGCTCTAGTGATGAGATTAACACTCTTAGGAAAAGAGAAGCCAGAGAGCTTGCTCTCTCACACACTCTCCAGGTAAGGATACAGTAAGAAGATGGCCCTCTAAACAAGAAGAGAGTTCTCAGCAGAAACTGATCATGGTCTTGACCTTGATCTTGAACTTTTAGTTTCCAGAAATGTAAGAAAGTAAGTTTCTGTCATTTAAGCCACCCAGTCTATCATATTTTGTTATGATATCTCAAGGTGATGAACACAAGAAGACTAAGATATTTAGTGCTGAAAAGTAAAATAAATTATACACTCCCTATGTCTAATGTTTTTTCCTTGTACATTTACATACATTCATGTTTTAAAATATCCCATTTCAGCTAGTTGTATCAGAACTGAAGAAATCAATTACAGACGTTTCTAGGTAATTTGGAGACATTTTTTTTATCAAAACTAACTCCCAGAGGACTCAAATTTCAAACACAAGGTTTTATAACCTAGGAACAGAAGTTATAGCTTCATGTATAATATAAAGTTTACTAGATGGTTCATCAAGGGAGAGGCAGTTGTTAGAGCACTTACAATTATCAGCTGTATAATTCTTCAGTTGCATGTGGACTAAAGGAGTGGATATAGGGATTAAGAAGGTAATAATAATAGTAAGAAGTATCTGCTACAGATACAGAACATACTTATTACTAGATATAGCGACAAAAAAGAAAGTAATAGAAATTTTGACAAAATAAGACCACGCTTTGAAATCAGCTTTGAAACATGTTATTAAACAAAGAAAGGTAAAGAATGCAGAAAGTGGCTACACCTAGATAGTATTCAGATAGGAGCCTTCAACTCAAGTCATGAACTAAGCAAGTAAGATCCATTAGATCATCCAGTGGGCATCAAACAAAGTTATAAAACAAATATTTTCGATTTGGTTTTTTTGTCTAGAACAACTCTGGTTAATTTAAAAGCAAAATTTGGAAAGATACTAAAAAAAAATAATGCATTCCACCCACCAAATGGAAACCTATCAACTCTCAAAATTGAGGGAAAATTTTAACTATTAAGATGAATAATGTACATCAAAAAGAAAAGGGCCCTGGCCATTTGGCTCAGTGGTAGAGCGTCGGCCTGGTGTGCAGAAGTCCCGGGTTCGATTCCCGGCCAGGGCACACAGGAGAAGCGCCCATCTGCTTCTCCACCCCTCCCCCTCTCCTTCCTCTCTGTCTCTCTCTTCCCCTCCCGCAGCCAAGGCTCTATTGGAGCAAAGACGGCCCGGGCACTGGGGATGGCTCCTTGGCCTCTGCCCCAGGCGCTAGAGTGGCTCTGGTCGCAACAGAGCGACGCCCCGGAGAGGCAGAGCATCACCCCCTGGTGGGCAGAGCCTCGCTCCCTGGTGGGCGAGCCGGATGGATCCCGGTCGGGCGCATGCGGGAGTCTGTCTGACTGTCTCTCCCCGTTTCCAGCTTCCGAAAAATACAAAAAAAAAAAGAAAAGGAGGTATTTGAGATATATACCAGGATAACATATTAATATTTATATTGCACAATTAATGAGAGATATAAAAACAGTTTCTGTTTTACTATATCTAGCAGCATAATTTTAAACCAAATTTTTACCAGTCCAGGCTTTCTCCTGATAGAGTCCAAAATGGCTTATTAAAGTGGGACTTTGGAGATAAAGTTGTTTCTTTCCATTCTTCCTTTGCTGTGGACTGAATGGTAATATCACCACAAAATTCATATGTTAAACCAAGTGATAGTATTAGGAGGGGAGACCTTTAAGAGGTCATGAGATCATGAGGTAAAAGCCTCTTGAATGAGATTAGTGCTCTATTAAAGAGGTTCCAAAAAGTTCTCCGGCCCCTTCTGCCACGTGAGGACACAGTGAGAAGTCTGCAAACCAGAAGAAGGCCTTCTCCCAACCGTACCAGCACTCTGATCATGGGCTTCCAGCCTCCGAAACTGTGGGAAACAAATATCTGTAGTTTGTAAGCCACCGAGCTTGTGGGATTTTGTTATTGCATCCCAAATTGTCAGTTTTCCGTTGTGTTCTCTCTTTATGGTGCCAGTGGACCTTTGTTAGAACTCTAGAGTTTAGTGGTTCCTCAGGGGTATCAGTGCTCACCTTGACTTCAGCACTAGCCCAACCCCTCCTGTGATTCTGATACTGAAGTTATCATCTCCAGGGCAACCAGTTCTTTCCTCAACAAGAAAGGAAGGGGTTTCCTCAACATTATGGGGACGTTTATCAGACCCCACACAGGAATGCTTCATTGTTCTAGATTCCTTTCATGTCCTTGGTGCTGAAAATTAGCTAACTACCTTGTTTTTGTCTTTTCTTATAGTTATCTGTTTCTCTCATAGAAATTGATAGGCATGTCTCCTAAGGAACTAGATCAAAGTGAAATAAGAAAGACTCTGTAATACCTACCCTGTAAGAAATATTCAAAGACAGTAATCATAAATAAAACCCACTTTATAGACATTTACATAAGGAGTTTTATGAACTAAAATCCATAAAAATACTGTGATATATAAACTTTGCAAGGTGCAAGTTCCTTTTGCAAGAACCTTAAGTAAGAAAACAGGAATATACTTCATTTTTAATGTGAAGATGCCTAATGCATCCCACAGGGAAAGAGATAAAATGTTTTTTTTTTCGTATAAGTGTACTTAAGTATTCCAGAGAACTTCATCGCCAGGAGGTGAGAAATATGTCTAAGTATAATAGAACAAATGGTATTCTCTCTGAGCACAATATGAAAAGGGGACAAATAATCATTAAATCGAGGACAAATCTTTATCTTTGGTTGCCAAAGATAGACTAAAAAATGGGATTGCTCAGAATTTTAAGCACATCATGCAAATAAAATCAATCCATAAAAACAAGAAGCCTTGAAATCAAGCCAGACAGAAAGTGGGAAATTATTGACAATTTGTGAAACTGTTGACAATTGTCCCTGTAGCATCTCAAATTGAGCAGTGGCAATCTTTAAGGCCATGGAATACATGGCTAGAGATTAATCTTTCTAAGCCTTATAAATTACTGAGTCATAAGTAAGATATAATATACTGCTAAACACACTTAAATTTTCTAGGTCTCTTGGGAGACAATGAAACAAGAAAATATACTGGTATAACCATTTTAAAAGTTGGTGAAACTATTATATTCTTAAAAAGAGTAATGTGCAATGGAATCTAATTCCACAATCAAAACTCAATTTTCCATTATGCTCGTATCATTTGGATTTGTCTAAAAGAGGTTCATCTAATATGTATTTTGAAAATACATAATCCACAGACATTGTTGTTCAGAAAATAAATATATGCTTTTCTAGTTAGTGGTTGATGGAAGGAAACAAATCCTGGAACAGAATCGTATTTTGGGATCAGCAGACAGAAAATTAACTTTCAGGTTTTGGTGGGGTGAAGGGGGATTCCAAGGTTGATTCCTCATAGTTTGGAACAGTAGGAGTGAATGTCATTTTCTGTTCTAAGCATTAGTACATGTACTGTACAAGTATGACACCCATCATCTCACTGTCACTATTGGAAAATTGTAGGAGTATTTGAAAAAAAATGCATCTCATGAGAGCAGGTATATGTAACAATATACATCACTGTTTGGTCTCCTGGGCAATATCATTTTCCTCATTTTCCATTTTATTCAACAGCATTCATTTTAGTTTGTGTTTCTTCTTGCATATAAATAATTCAGTGATTAATACTAAGCAGATGTAAATTATAAGATTAAAAGGTAATCCTGTTTCATTATTTATATGACAAAAATACGGTATTGTCAAGCAATCTCCCTCAGGAAGTACAATGTGCAATCTGAATGAGTTGGGAATAAATCTAGTCTAAATTTTTATTTAAATTTTAAATATCATTTAAATCTTAAGAGAACCAGATACCTGAAATGTTGCTTTCCCATTTTTTATACTTCTTTTCAATACTTGTTATACATGATATTTTCTAGACACAATAAAAACAATGACAACATCAATAACAACTTTAAAATAATGAGATTTTTTAAGTCAATGCATTGTGGGCCATTTGAAAGGCAGAAGCACCTTATAGAATATAAAAGCTTTTCATAATACCAGAGTGAAAATAGATTGAATTGTAAATCAATATGATATTAGAAAAAGAGCATATGGGTATATGGGTTTTAGAATTAGACATATCTTGTCAGGTTGGAATCCGAGCTCTGCCACTTATAATGTGGCTCTTGGAAAGCTAATATTTTTGAGTCTCAATTTTCTGTCAGAAAATGAAAAAGAAAATAAAGGCATTAGCTTCCAGCCATCTCATTTCTAGGTTTGTACCCAAAAGAATTAAAAGCAGGGACTCAGACAGATACTTGTACAATAATGTTTATAGCAACATTATTCACAATAACCTAAAAGTAGTAACAACCCAACTGTCCACCAACAGATGAATAGACAAACAAAATGTGTTTTATAAAGACAATAGAGGAGGTTCAAGATGGTGGCAGAGTAGGTGGCTGTTACAATCACCTCCTCCTAGGACCAAACTGGAATTATAACTAAATTTAAGAATAACCATCCTAACTAACTCAAGGCTACATGAAGAGGTGTCTTATAACCAAAAGTTCACAAAAGAGGCCACATTGAGACTGTTAGGGAGGGCAGAAATGCAAAAAGGGCTGGCCAGGCTCCCACAAGTAACAGCTGAGGTTCTGGAGGGATATCTCAGCTGTAGCGGTGAGTGGTCTTTAACCCTCAGAAGTGTAGGGCCTAACCCCCAAGCCAGACTTCCCAGCCTAGAGCACCAGAGCTAAGAAAAGGTGCCCACATAGCATTCATCTGTGAAAAGAAGCGACGTTACTATGTGCCAGAAAGAGACGAAAGTCCACAGAGATGCAAGCAACCTCTTAAATGGCCAATGCCATTTAAAAATCTGGTCATATCCTGGGCTCTGGCAAAGGAAGGGTTGAGTGGATTAGAGACCCATAAGGAGAGCCTGTGGTTTGTGGTTATGGGGAGACATATGGTAAGAGACAGCCTCCAGGAACCCTGTGTAAGTCATTCACCAATACCACAGATACCATCGTTCTTGGGTGGAGCACTCCTATCCATGTGACATCAGTTGGGAAAGGCAAGCAATTTCCTTACCCTCAGAAATCTCTTACCTCACCCTGTGCAGATAGGCCTTGCTGAGGAGTCAACAGCCTTGGCCAGGGAGTAGAGGTCTGGGCAGACACAGGGGGAAACAATGACTTGGTTATCTAGCTCTGAGGTGGGAGCAATTCCCCTACTTTCCTGAGAATCTGACTAGTGTTTCCCCATCACCGTAAATACAATAGAACCATTCTCTTGGCTTTTGGAAGGCCCTACTGGCTTGACTCTTAGTAGCTACACTCTGCTGAAGTATGGGGAAATCCAGGACAGATCAATAACCTGTGGCTCTGTGGTGTGAGCCATACCCACCACCTCTCCGAAAGCTGATGGACACCTCCTTCTCAGGGGGGATCTACTAGCCTCAGCCTCCCAACTCTACCAGAGGTTCTTTTAATGGCCGAGCCTTACAAGCAGCCCGAAGATAAAGGCAGCCAGAAGCAAATCTTGGTATAACTGGGTTCTTTTGCTGACCCATCCCTGGACTTGATGTTAGTAAAAGGCAGCCTTGCTGTGCAGCATGGTCCTTCCACATGCACCTAAACCAGCAGAGGCTGTCACAAACTGTGAATCACTGTAGCTCCAAACAGGTTGCTGAGGGCCAGTAACAGGCAGTGTTTTACATAGGCCTGCACCAGGATCCCTCCCAAGAGGTCCAGAATGAACACACCCAGTGGCCAGCCTCAGACAACATCAGAGCAGGATTCAATTAGCTTTATAAACAGCATATCCAAAGGGAGAACTTGTCAGGCACCAGACCCTGCTGAGGCAAATCTGCTTTCTGTAGTCAGCACCTGCATAGCAGCCGGCACATATTGGTCAATGTAGAGCCTCATAATTGGCCAGTCTAAAGGTCAATCACACACCCAAGGGGCCAATAGCAATCAAGACTCAATTATAATAGGGGGCCCACATAACTGACACAAAGTACATTCCTGGAACACACAGTCCAAGTGATCAAGGAGTTTGCACCACTGTACCCAATAGAATACCTACTACAGAAGGTCACCCCATGAATACTGGGAATCATACAGATCTATCTAATATATAGAAACAAACACAAAGAAACAGGCCCCAAATGACAGAACAGGAGACAGAAACATCCAGAAAAATAGCTAATTGAAATGGAGATAAGCAAGTTAGCAGATATGGATTTCAAAGTAATAGTTATACCGATGCTCAAGGAACAAAAGGAGAACTTCAACAAAGAGATAGCAAGCATACAAAAGGACATAGAAGCCAGTCAGAAACGAAGAATACAATATCCAACATCAAGAACATAATAGAAGGAGTACAGTAGTAAGTTGGATAAAACAGAGGATAGAATCAGTGATTTAGAAGGCAAGGTAGAAAAAAAAACCCACACTCAATTAGAGCAGCAAAAAGAAAAAAAAAAAGAATGAGGATAGTTGAAGAGAACTTTGGCACAACATGAAACATAACAACATCTGTATCATAAGGTTATCAGAAGAAAAGAGAGCACAAGGGATCAAGAACCTATCTGAAGAAATAATAATCCAAAATTTCCCTAACCTGGTAAAGGAAAAAGACACACAAGTCCCAAAAGTGCAGACAGTCCTAAACAAGATGGACCAAAAGAGACCCACACCAAGACACATCATAATTAAAATGACAAAGATTAAAGATAAAGAGAACTCTTAAAAGCAGCAAGAGAAAAGCAGTTAATTACTTACAAAGGAGCTCTTATAAGACTGTCAGATGATTTTTGAACAGAAACACATCAGGCTAGAAGAGATTAGCATAAAATATTCAAAGTGACGAAAAGCCAGGACTTACTTTTACAACCAAGACTACTTTACCCAGCAAGGCTATCATTTAAAATTGAAGGAGAAATAAAGAGCTTTCTAGACAAGAAAAAGCTGAAGGAATTTCTTTCCACTAAACCAGTATTAAAATAAGTGCTAAAGGGCCTAGAAGAAGCAGGAGAAAAGAATGAGGAGGAGGAGGAGAAAACAGAGGAAAATAATAAAAAGAATAAAATGGCGACCCTGGCCAGTTGGCTCAGTGGTAGAGCTTCAGCCTGGAGTGTAGATGTTCCAGGTATGATTCCAAGTCAAGGCACACAGGAGAAGTTCCCATCTGCTTCTTCACCCATCCTCCTCTCACTTCTGTCTCTCTCTCTCTCTCTCTCTCTCTCCTCCTCCCCTCCTGCAGACATGGCTCTATTAGAGCAAGTTGGCCCCAGGTGTTGAGGATGGTTCCAGGGCTTCCGCCTCAGGCATTAAAAAATGGCTCTGGTTACAATGGAGCAAGGGCTCCAGATGGACAGAGCATTGGCCCCTACTGAACTTGCCAGATGGATCTCAGTTGGGGCACATATGGGATCTGTCTCTGCATCCCTTCCTCTCACTTAAAAAAAAAAAAAAAGAATAAAATGGCAACAAAACATACCTATCAATAATCACTTTAAAAGCAAACAACGTAAATGTTCCAATCAAAAGACATAGGGTAGGTGAATGGATAAAAATTTAAGAGTCATATATAAGCTGTCTACAAGAGAACCACCTTAGAACAAGACATGCACAGATGAAAATAAAGGGATGGTAAAAGATATTTCATGCAAATGGAAAGGAAAAACAAGCTGGGGTAGCAATACCTATATCTGACAAAATAGACTTTAAAACAAAAGCTATAGTTAGAGATAAAGTAGAATACTACACAATGATAAAGGGAGCAATTCAACAGGATATAACCTTTGTAAAAATTTATGAACAACTATATGCCAAAAAAATGGTACAAACTGGATGAAATGGATTAATTCCTAGAAACATACAAATTTTTAAAACAAAATCATGAAGAATCAAAGAATCTGAATAGATATATAGCCAGTGAGATTGAAGGAGTAATGAAAAAATTCCCCAAAAACAAATGTCCTGGACCAGGTGGCTTCATGGATAAATTTTACCAAACATTCAAACACCTATCATTCTTCAACTATTTCAAAAAATTCAAGAGAAGGAAAGAGTCCCAAGCTCATTTTACAAGGCCAGCATTGTTCTCATTCCAAAACCAAATTAAGACACTACAAAGAAAGAAACTTATATATAGGTCAATATTTCTGATGAATAGAGATGCTAACATACTCAAGAAAGCATTAGCAAATCAGATCCATCAATATGTTAAGAAGGTCATACTCCATGATCAAGTGGAATTTATTTTGGGAATGCAAGATTGGTACAACATTTACAAATTAATAAATGTAATACACCACATAAAAAAGAATAAAAATCACAAGATCATATCAATAGTTGCAAAAAAAGCATTTATAAAATCTGGCACCCATTTAAGTGAAAAACTCACAGCATTCATTCCCTTTCTCTCATCCGCTAGGTTATAAATTATATGAAAGCAAATACCAAGTGTTATGTATTCCCTTTCTATAGCCTTCCCAATATATAGTATATCATGGTGCAAAGCTAATGGCAGATATTGAATGAAGAGCTGTTAATTCTGATCAAACTCTGTGCCTGTCAGATTAAATGAGACTGAATCATCCCCTCCTGTCTCTATTACTCATCCCATTTTGTAGAACTATCATACGGACCATAAAGGCTCGCACAGAAAACAGTAACAATATACTCCAACTAATTCCCAGTAGGGCTCATCCAAGAAGCTAAATTTTGCTCCCAGCTTTACAATAACAATTTTTCTCTCATTTATCTTCATCTAACTTCTCAGAAATTTTTTCACAGAAAAAAACATTATTCACAACTACATTTTCTTATCCCGACTAAGGATTAGACGGAAAGTACGGTTAGGTATTTACTTCCTCATATGAAAATGAATATCATAATACAAACAGATTTTCTGTAAGTTAACATTGTAGAAAACCCATCTTCAATGAACTAAATTCCCTGTTTTGTTTTGCTGTTAAGCTTCCCTGGATGGTACACGGTGCCGCAGCTCCTCTCCTAAGA
This sequence comes from Saccopteryx leptura, assembly GCF_036850995.1. Classification (NCBI taxonomy): domain Eukaryota; kingdom Metazoa; phylum Chordata; class Mammalia; order Chiroptera; family Emballonuridae; genus Saccopteryx; species Saccopteryx leptura. Next base: position 31,946,308 of record NC_089503.1, on the reverse strand, counting down.
AAAGAGAACACCTCGTCTTCATTTCCAGTCAAATAGTGAAGCATGATACTCTTCTTAGGAGATACAGGAACATAAAATTCTGCACTTCAAAGTAGAAACTCTCTGAGTTAGAATTTGGGGTTTTCTTCTTTTAATTTTTTTTAATGATACGTGTTTTTCTGTTATTTCAAGGCTCCTTTGCTGCGAGGTGAATTCTACATGTTAACCTCAGAATACAGACATCCACCCAGCTGTCTTCACACTCATATCAACTCAGCTATCACAGCTGAAATGAAGCATGAAAATTACCTCTGAGCTTGCATGTCTGTAGGACACACACACACACACACAGTACTATGAATGAAAACTGATGCAGGTGTTATTGAAAATGGGGAGATGTTGGTCAAAGAGTACAAAGTTGCAGTTATGTAGGATGAGTAAATCTAGATACCTAATGAATAGCATGATGATTATACTTATTTAATAATTCTGTATTAAATGCTGGAAATTTGTTAAGAAAGTAGAAATCAGGTGCTCTCCTTAACAAATATATATAGTAACTATGTAAGGAGATTGATATTTTAGTTTGCTTGAGTAGAGTAATTATTTCACTATGTATATGTGTCAAATTATCATGTTGCATAGCTAAATATTTACAATTTTTATTTAAAAAAATAAAAGCTCCTGGGAGAATGAGTCTTAAATCAACCACCAACATAATGTCACATGGGTCATTTAAAACCAGAGATTTAATCATCAGACTCTGTGCCACACTCAAGCCCAGAAAGTCTTCCACTAGCAGAAATGTCCGCTGATGCCAGAGGAATTATGCATCCACAAATGAACAGACGATAATGTGTCATACTTTGACCTCCCTAAACCCGACTTGAGTCATATTTCTACTGCTGTTTTAATATACTTTTCTAAACTGAACTGTTCAGTTGTCCCAGTACTAAACCTTAAAAAAAAGCAGGATTTTATAAGTGTTTCTATTTTCTATCACCCAGTGATATTATTCCTGAGAAAAGTAACCACCGAGATGTCAATGTTTTCACAGGCCAACAACAGGGAAGGTTACTACCAAGTTTAGCCAACAGACTAAAATGCTGTATTGCACACACCCTTTACTTGACTGAAGAAAAATTCCAGATCTGATATAAAGCCAAGCCTTTCCATGACATCAACACCTTGTATTTTTCCCTTTTTCTTCTTACATTAGAAGAATATTCTATAGTCGACATAATGTGTATTATATAGAAATAGTATACATAACATAAAGTTCTAAAAAACACAAAGCTGACTATAGAAGCCCCAAACATTTTGATCTGAAGAAACTCAACATTACCTACTATAAAATAAAAATCCCTTTCAAAACTCATAAATATATGACTTTTCTTGAATTGCCACATCATTTTAAAATTTTGAATAAATGTTCATTCTAAATTATTTTTTTTAAATATATGCATAAGTACCTGCTACGAGAAAAGCCCTTATAAATTCTAGTGGGAAATTCAGAGCTGAATGTGGACTTGGCCTCAGAAAGAGTTGTATAAGGTAAATAGATTGGAAGAAGAGAAGCCATAAAACTTATATTTTAGAATTCTCTTTCTTTGTTGACTGGATGACCCAATAGAGAAACTATACACCATATACATACAAGGTAGATTCTGGGAGAAACAAAAAGGTTAAGTTAATTTTATCAGCCCCATAAATAATAAAATGATATACTGGGTACCAACCAAGAACAGATGAAATGTATTCCATGGGATCTTCCAGCAGAATTTCCATTAAAGGATACAAGAGAAAATATATCAGCCATAAAGGAATCTGGAAGTGAAGGAAAAATACAGTACCTTTGGGTGGAACATAGGGTCTTGAACATCTGACCCTGACATCTGTGATCTTATAAAGCAGGAAAATGTGAGGGCAGGAGAATTCCTGCTGAAAATAAGAAAGAGAGACAGAGTACTCCTCACTCCACAGTTGGGGGTACATTTGAGGAGTCAGGAGCCTTCAACTGCAGTATCCAGCCCCTGCTGGTCCTCTACTGCTGACTCATTTATTCAAAGTCACACCTGGTTAAATTTATTATGAATGCAGCAGAAAGAAATGGTAGAAAGGAAGAGGTGTGCTTTTTTTAACTTTTTTATTGAATTTATTGAGGTGACATTAGTTAATAAAATTAAACAGGTTTCAAGTGTACAATTCTATAATAGTAGATCATTTGCATATTTTATTGTGTGCTTGCCACCCCAAGTCAAGTCTCCTTCCATCACCATTTATCCCCCTTTTACTCGCTTCTATCTTCTTCCACCCTCCTGTCCCTCTGATAATCACCTCACTGTTGTCTGTCTGTGAGTTTGGTGGGGATTTTTATGTTCATTCTCTTCACTTTTTCTTACACAGTTTCACAACCCCACTCTCCTCTTCCAGCTGTCTGTCTGTTCTCTACCTTGAGTCTGTTTCTATTATGTTAGTTTATTTTGTTCATTAGATTCCACTTATGAGTTAAATCATATGGTACTTGTCTTCCTCTGACTGGCTTATTTCACTTAGCATAATGCTGACACAAAAGGTAAGATTTTCTTCTTTTTAACAGCCAAGTAGTATTCCATTGTGCAGTATTCTATCTACTGATGGGCTGTTTCTAAATCTTGGCTATTACAATACAGTGCAATTCTAATAATACATTTTCCTTCTCCCCTCTGTGAGAAACTGTTAAAATTTTTAGCAGGCCAATGTCTTAGCACTGTTTCCATTTATCTGCTTGCATTATCCACATTTTTCTGTTCCACACTGTTATTGTTGATTTGCCATTTTGAGGTGATATGCCTTTTCTGTATTGGGATTGCTAGTACCATATACAGATGTTTTCCACCTCTATTAATGTGATAGTATTTGTCTTATTGATCATCATATTTGTAGGAACTAGAACTACTATGTGCTATATACCTAGTAGTTACTCAGTAAACATTTGATGTATAAAAAAATAATCTTTTTACTCCAGACCTCCAACTTAACCTCTTTCCCAGACTGGTTTCTATCCTTGTGCAGTTATCCTGCTTTGTGTCACTTTTAGATCTACCTTTACTGTTTCTAGAAAAAAATATATCTGAACTAGGTCCAAATTAAAAATGGCAGCACTGTTGGGTAGAAATATGGATACTTATATTGAATCAGTTCTTAATGTCAAACCCAGAGCCATCCGTGTGATAAGCCACCACTGAACAGACTACACAAGAACAGGAAAGGAAAGAACAGGGGTGGGTTGGGAGCTGCATGGTGTTCATTAGGCTGAGATATGGAGGACCTTTTTGAAGAGTTATTTAACAAAATGTATCAAAATTACTTTAAAATATATAAACTTTGGTTAAGATATTTCATTTTGAGAAATTTACCCCAAGAAAAAGCATAGAAATACATAAAGATATGTTTGTATATACAGGAGATATAGGTATGCTATGTTAATTATAATGTAACTAAAAATAGGAAAACATTTAAAATAACTCTAGTATTAATAGAGTCTAGTAAGCTAAATTACAGCTCATCTATATAATAGTCTATGAGGTAATGGTATAAACTATGTTTAGAATATGCATTGTCAATGGGGGCTTAAAACTGCTGCTTTGCAAGGGTAAAGAAAGTCTTGGTCTTTGTATATACAAAGCACGGATACACATACAGTGTATAAACAGATAGGCACTATCTCTGTGCTTTTACAGTTCTTTGGTGGGGGATGAAATTCAGAAAAAAAGAATGTCTTAAGAAGCTCCTTTGTGAGACAATAGTGAACAAAAGGTTGAGAAATACTAATATGGAAAAACATTTACTAACAAAGGAAATATACCCGATAAATAATTGTAAAAACCACAGTAATCATTGTTGCTATTATTATAGCCATAGATAATCAAATGTTATATGCTTTATATAAACAATATCATTTAATTTTCAGAAAGTACTTATGAAATAGGTGTTATTCCCATTTTATAAATGTGGAAATGGAAATTTAGAATGGCTCTTATTTTGCCACGTGAGAAAAATGAGGGTCAAAATGATTATGAAATGTATGCAAAAGAATACAATGGTAAAAGATTCAGACCCAGGTCTAGATGCACACACACACACACACACACACACACACACACACATGGAAGCCTGCAAATAAACTTATTCATGGAAACCCATGGAAGTTTAAGTGCTTAAATTTCTTTGGCTTTTCTTCTTTATTACCAAGTTTTCTACATAGGACATGTATAACTTTTCATCACAAGGAATAAACAGAAAAATGCTATATAAACAATGAACCTCACCTTCAAGAAGCATTCAGATAATTGGGGTGGGGGTGGGAGAGACATGGAAGCAAATAGTTATGATGCCAGTGGAATTAGGCGGAGTTCACTCACTCACTACCTGGACTCCTTAGGCAAGTTCCCCAAACTTTCTTTGAGCCTCAGCTACTAAAGAGGATGAGAATATCTATGAGGAAGGATGTGAAAAGTGTCATAAGAGACATGGAAAATAAGGCTCCTTCCCCTCCAGCCTCACTCCTGCTGCCTGAATGCCACTGGTACCGAGGCTTCAGGAGCAGTGTCCCAGAGAGAGCATCGTGGACAAGACAGTAACCTTGAACCCCAAGCTAGCAAGTCAGGACTAAATCTGGCAAATGTGTTCTTGAATAAATCCTAATGACAATGAGCTCCAATTTTCTTCTTTTCTTCCCTTTTCTTATCTTTCCTTTCAACTTTCTACTTGTAGGAGATGTTTCAGGTTAACCTCAGGGTTCATATTAATTGAATGTTTCCTTTATTGCTTGCTGTAAAGATTTCTAGAGATGTCTCCTGTGTTGAAGGACTTATTAGCAGAGAAAATGGCACACTTTGCCGCCTGCCAGCAGAATTCAAAGCAGCCTGGCACCTGCCGTGTTCAATGAATAAGCAAGTGAGAGCTTTGTGCGACTACACATCCCCCCTTCCCCTCTCCTCATCCACCTTGAACAATCATTAGAGCCAGACGGCGCTATGCTCCTGGGAAAGGCTTCCTCCCAAAGTCATTCTTCTCTGGATCTCCACTTGTTGTGGCCCTTCTTGGGCAGATGGTGTCTGGAAGGCATGATTGATAAATACGTTTAAATATAGAAGGCAATCTCTTCTGTTTGCCAAGCAATTATTCAACATCACAGATAGGCCTGCCATGGACCAACAAAATAGCCATAGTTTATGATTTAACACGTTGAAGAAATGGAAAGTTATTAAGAGACCATCAAATGTCAGTGTCACAGCAGAGTTTGGGAAGCATTTCTCAGCCACCATTCGCAAGGAAAGCTACTGACTTATAGGCAGGCCGAAGCCCCCTTGCCTTCTCAGTGCACTGTATAATCACAGTTTGGACAGAATCATCTTTTAAGGAAAATGGCTCTACTACAGAGCATATTCTAAACTAGACAAGGTATATCTCTTTATCGGAATCTGATTGCTTTCTACCCTACACCTGACCTGAATGAGTATCATAATCACAAGTATCGTGATGGCTTCGCATGTGTCAGGTGTTGTGTTAAGCTCTTAACATGCATGACCTTGTTTAATCTCCAGGACAAACACACTAGTGGGTTCTGTTATCTCCAAAATAATAATTGTAGAAGTTAAAGCTCAGGAAAGTTAAATTGCTTAAGATAACACAGCTTATGAGGGCTAGAGGCAAAATTCATGCCAAGGACAGTTGGACTACAAATCCAGTGCTTGTTCAACAGGACTAGGCTGACCCTCCATTCACTAGAATCCACTCAGCTCACTACAGGGCTCCCAAACCTGCCTGATTATGCTGGCGCCTCTGGTTGGCAAAGCCTTACCCAGAACCCTGCATTGAGTGGGGATAGAGGGGAGATTTGGCAGCTCTTAGAGCCTCTTGCTCTTCAGACAGTGGCAGGGGCAACTTCATAGCTGGGTCCCCAGCGTGCTGGTTCAGGAAGGAGAGATTTGGGGAGAGGCTCCGGGAAAACGGACTCTCTTATTGTTGGAGTCTTCAAGCACTAACAAGCACCACATATTGATGGGACTGTGGCCTAACTTATGCCATCACCATAGCGACACAACAGCAAATCTCTGCCTAAGAATGCCACGGGGCAGAACCTGTGGTATGGTGCCACCAGCCAAAAAGAGAGAGAAGAAAGAAAAAGGAAGAAGATAACTTCTCAAAAACCAGGAAAAATCCACAGACTTTATAACTTTTTCTATTTTTTCTTGTATTTTTAATCTTTTTTTTTTCCTTCCCCCTTGGTCATTTTATCCTTTTTCTATTTTATTCTTTTCTTTTCTTTTTGAACGTTATTACCCATAGGTGTTACATTTTTCACTCTTTTTTTTCTATGAGTGTTACATTCCAAAAAACTTAACTCATTTTTTTCTCTCTCTTTTTGTTTCTTCTTTTCTCTTTCACTTTTTTGCTCATTCGAATCTCACTCACAAACAAATTATTGTATTCTGCATTTCAATTTTTTCTTTGTGGCATTTTGTGCGCTTTTTATTTCGCTTTTTATCTCTTTAGCATTTCCCCCAACTCCGGCTCTCCGTTCTATAGTTTTTGTGCCTCTTAATACAATAGAATTTTCATTTTTCACTGTATTTTTTTCTCTTTTTCTTTTTTTCTTTTCTCTTACACTATTTCTCTCATTTGACCATCTCAGAACCCACTAGTGTGTTTGTCCTGGAGATTAAACAAGGTCATGCATGTTAAACAAGGTCTCAAATGTTTCTCTCATTTACAAACACATTATTTTATTCTTGATCCAAATTTTTTTCTTGTGGCATTTTGTGGGTTCTTGTCTCGTTTTTTGCCTCTCTGTCACTCCCCCAACCTAGGCCCTCCATTCTACATATTTTTGTTCCACCTAGCTCAAAATAATTTTCAGTTTTTTGCTGCATTTTCTCAAAAAAATTAATCAACTCATATTAGTGTTATTAAAAATACGACTCTCAAATGCCATTAAAGAAAAAGAAATCAAGTATCATGGATACAAAAGACAGTGATATAGCTCAGATAGATGAGGAAAAATCTATAGAAAAAATTTCAATAGTTTAGAAACCTTGGAGTTAAATGACAGAATTTAAAATTGAAGTCCTAAAAATACTCAGGGCTATACAAGAAAATGCAGAAAGGCAATTTAGGGAGCTCAAAAAACAGAAAGAATACTTCACCAAGGAAATTGAAACTATGAAAACAAATCAAACAGAAATGAAAAACTCAATTCATGAACTGAAAAACGAGGTAACTAGCTTAGCCAATAGAATAGGCCAGATAGAGGAGAGAATTGGTGACATAGAAGACAGGCAGCTAGAGGTACTACAGAGAGAAGAGGAGAAAGACTCAGGAATTAAAAAAAAATAAGATAAATCTACAGGAATTGTCTGACTCCATCAGGAAGAGCAACATAAGAATAATGGGTATATCAGAAGGAGAAGAGAGAGAAAATGGAATGGAGAACATATTCAAACAAATAATACATGAGAACTTCCCAAGCCTGTGGAAAGAACTAAAGCCTTGAATTCAAGAAGCAAACAGAACACCGAGTTATCTTAACCCTAACAAACCTATTCCAAGGCACATCATAATGAAATGAAATTTGCACAAATCAATGAAAAAGAAAAAATTCTCAAGGCAGACAGGGAAAAGAAGAATACAACATATAAAGAAAGGCCCATTAGATTATCAACAGATTTCTTAGCAGAAACTCTACAAGCTAGAAGAGAGTGGATCCCAATATTTAAAGTAATCAAAGAGAGGAACTTCCAGCCAAGAATACTATACCCATCAAAGCTATCCTTCAAATATGAAGGAGAATTAAAAACATTCACAGATACAGAAAAGATGAGGAAATTTATCACCAGAAAACACCCACTTCAGGAAATACTAAAGGAGATTTTTCGACCAGACACACACAGACACACAAAAAAACTACAAGTAAAAGTTCCATCAAGATCACAATAAAAACAAGATTAATCTATGACAAAAAAAAAGGGGGGGGAGAGGACAAAGATTAATAGTAGCAAAGGAGAATGGAGTGCAGAAGCACTCATGAGATAATGTACTACAATGAACATGATATGTATGCTTTCCATTACTTAATGGTAACCACCCCTGAAAAAACCAACACAAAAGTACATGGCTTGAAAATAGAAGTAACAGAGAAAAAAAGTATGGATTACAAACAAACAAAAACAATTGATAGAAAAATAAAAGAGAAGAACCAAACAAGATACAAAACTATCAGAAAGCAATATATAAAATGGCAATAGGAAACCCTCAAATGTCAGTAATTACACTAAACTTAAATGGATTGAACTCACTAATAAAAAGACACAGAGTAGCAGAATGGATTAAAAAAGAAAATCCAACTGTATGAGGTCTACAAGAAACACAATTAAGCTACAAGTATGATATAAAAACAAATTCAAAGTGAAAGGCTGGAAAACAATACTCCAAGCAAATAACATCCAAAAAAAAGCAGGTGTAGCAATACTCAAATCTAACAATGCTGACTACAAGACAGCAAAGGTAATCAGAGACAAAAACGGTCATTTCATAATGATAAAGGGGACACTGAATCAAGAAGACATAACACTTCTTAATATATATGCACCAAACCAAGGAGCACCAAAATATATGACAGCTACTGACTGACCTAAAAACAACAACCGACAAAAATACAATCATACTTGGAGACCTCAATACACCGCTGACGGCTCTAGATCATTCATCCAAACAGAAAATCAATAAAGAAATATTGGCCTTAAATGAAACACTAGAACAATTGGATATCATAGACATCTATAGGACATTTCATCCCAAAGTGACAGAGTATACATTTTTCTCTAGTGTATATGGAACATTCTCAAGAATTGACTATATGTTGGTCCACAAAAATAACATCAACAAATCCAGAAAGATTGAAATTATACCAAGCATATTTTCTGATCATAAAGCCTTGAAACTAGAATTCAACTGCAAAAAAAGAGGGAGAAAAAAACCACAAAAATGTAGAAATTAAACAACATACTTTTAAAAAATGAGTGCGTCAAAGAAGAAATAAGTGCAGAGATCAAAAGATACATACAGGCAAACAAAAATAACAATACGACATATCAGAATCTCTGGGATGCAGCAAAAGCAGTAATAAGAGGGAAGTTCATATCACTACAGGCTTATATGAACAAATAAGAGAGAGCCCAAGTAAACCACTTAACTTCACATGTTAAGGAACAAGAAAAAGAAAAGAACAAAGACAACCCAAAACCAGCAGAAGAAAGAAAATAATAAAAATCAGTGCAGAAATAAACAAAATAGAGAACAGAAAAACTACAGAAAAAATTAATAAAACAAGGAGGTGTTTCTTTGAAAAGATCAACAAAATTGACAAATTCGTGGCAAAACTCACCAAGGAAAAAAGAGAAAGGACTCATATAAACAAAATCCAAAAGGAAAGAGGAGAAATCACCACAGATATCATAGATATACAAAGAATTATTGTAGAATAATATGAAAAACTATATGCCACCAAATTTAACAATATAGAAGAAATGGATAAATTCCTAGAACAATACAATCTTCCTAGACAGAGTCATGAAGAAGCAGAAAGCCTAAACAAACCCATAAGCAGGGAGTAAATAGAAACAGCTATTAAAAACCTCCCCAAAAATAAAAGTCCAGGGCCAGACGGCTATAGTAGTGAATTCTATCAAACATTCAAAGAAGACTTGGTTCTTTTTCTACTCAAAGTCTTCCAAAAAATTTAAGAAGAAGCAATACTGCCAAACATATTTTATGAGGCCAACATGACCCTCATACCAAAACCTGGCAAGGACAACACAAAAAAAGAAAACTACAGACCAATATCTCTAATGAATACAAATGCTAAAATACTAAACAAAATACTAGCAAATCAAATACAACAACACATTAAAAAATAATTTATCATGATCAAATGGGATTCATCCCAGAATCACAAGGATGGTTCAACATATGTAAAAACGGTTAACGTAATACACCATATCAACAAAACAAAGAACAAAAACCATATGACCTTATCAATAGATGCAAAAAAAGCATTTGATAAAATAAAACATTTTATGTTTAAAACACTTAACAAAATGGGTATAGAAGGAAAATATCTCAACATAATAAAGGCCATCTATGATAAACCATCAGCTAACATCATATTAAATGGCATAAAACTGAGGACTTTTCCCCTAAAATCAGGAACAAGACAAGGTTGTCCACTCTCTCCAATCTTATTCAATGTAGTGCTGGAAGTTCTAGCCAGAGCAATCAGACAAGAGAAATAAATAAAAAGTATTCATTAAAAAAAAGCATTCATATTGGGAAAGAAGAAGTAAAGGTTTCACTTTTTGCAGATGATATGATCCTGTACATCGAAAACCCCAAAGACTCCACAAAAATACTACTAGAAACAATAAACCAATACAGTAAGTTTGCAGGATATGAAATTAACATACAAAAATCCATTGCCTTCCTATATGCCAACAATAAAACATCAGAAAACGAGCTAAAAAAAACAATCCCCTTCATGGATGCAACAAAAAAAATAAAATTCCTAGGAATAAACATAGCAAAGAATGTAAAGAACCTATATAATTAAAACTACAAAGCATTGTTAAGGGAAATCGAAAAAGATATAAAGAAATAAAAAAATATTCCTTGTTCTTGGATAGGAAGAATAAATATAGTCAAAATGACTATATTACCCAAAGCAATATACAAATTTAATGCAATTCCCATCAAAATCCCAATGTCTTTTTTTTTTTTTTTTTTTTTTTTTTTTTTTTATTTTTCTGAAGCTGGAAACGGGGAGAGACAGTCAGACAGACTCCCGCATGCGCCGGACCAGGATCCACCTGGCACGCCCACCAGGGGGCGACGCTCTGCCCCTCGGGGCATCATTCTTTTGCGACCAGAGCCACTCTAGCGCCTGGGGCAGAGGCCAAGGAGCCATCCCCAGCGCCCGGGCCATCTTTGCTCCAATGAAGCCTTGGCTGCGGGAGGGGAAGAGAGAGACAGAGAGGAAGGAGAGGGGGAGGGGTGGAGAAGCAGATGGGCGCTTTTCCTGTGTACCCTGGCCGGGAATTGAACCCGGGACTTCTGCACGCCAGGCTGAGGCTCTACAACTGAGCCAAACGTCCAGGGCCTCATTTTTTAAAGAAATGGAACAAAAAATCATCAGATTTATATGGAACTATAAAAAACCCCGAATAGCCAAAGCAATCCTAAGGAAAAAGAACAAAGCTGGGGGCATTACAATACCTGACTTTAAATTATATTATAGATCCCGATAATCAAAACAGCATGGTATTGGCAGAAAAATAGACACTCAGGCCAATGGAACAGAATAGAAAGTCCAGAAATAAAACCACATGTAGGCCCTGGCCGGTTGGCTCAGCGATAGAGCGTCGGCCTGGCGTGCGGGGGACCCGGGTTCGATTCCTGGCTGGGGCATATAGGAGAAGCGCCCATTTGCTTCTCCACTCCCCCCCTCCTTCCTCTCTGTCTCTCTCTTCCCCTCCCGCAGCCAAGGCTCCATTGGAGCAAAGACGGCCCGGGCGCTGGGGATGGCTCCTTGGCCTCTGCCCCAGGCGCTAGAGTGGCTCTGGTCACGGCAAAGCAACGCCCCAGAGGGGCAGAGCATCGCCCCCTGGTGGGCAGAGCTTCGCCCCTGGTGGGCGTGCCGGGTGGATCCCAGTCGGGTGCATGTGGGAGTCTGTCTGACTATCTCTCCCCGTTTCCAGCTTCAGAAAAAAAATACAAAAAATCAAACAAACAAACAAAAAAACAAAAAAAAACCCACATGTATATGGTCAAATAATTTTTGATAAAGGGGCCAACAACACACAATGGAGAAAAGAAAGCCTCTTCAACAAATGGTGCTGGGAAAACTGGAAAACCACATGCAAAAGAATGAAACTCGACTACAGTTTGTCCCCTTGTACTAAAATTACTTCAAAATAGATCAAAGACCAAAATATAAGACCTGAAACAATAAATTACATAGAAGAAAACATAGGTACTAAACTCATGGACCTAGGTTACAAAGAGCACTTTATGAATTTCACTCCAAAGGCAAGGGAAGTGAAGGCAAAGATAAATGAATGGAACCACATTAGACTAAGAAGCTTTTGCACAGCAAGAGATACTGACAACAAAACGAACAGCCAATTAAATGGGAGATGATATTTTCAAACAACAGCTCAGATAAGGGCCCAATATCCAAAATATACAAAGGACTCATAAAGCTCAACAACAAACAAGCAAACAATCCAATAAAAAATGGGTAGAGAATATGAACAGACACTTCTCCCAGGAAGAAACACAAATGGCCAACAGATATATGAAAAGATGTTCATCTTCATTAGCTATTAGAGAAATGCAAATCAAAACTACAATGAGATATCACCTCATACCTGTTAGATTAGCTATTATCAACAAGACAGGTAAAAACAAGTATTGGAGAGGCTGTGGAGAAAAAGGAACCCTCATCCACTGTTGGTGAGAATTTAAAGTAGTACAACCACTATGGAAGAAAGTATGGTGGTTTCTCAAAAAATTAAAAATAGAACTACCATATGACCTAGCAATCCCTCTACTGGGAATATACCCCCATAACTCAAAAACACTGGTACGTAAAGACACATGCAGCCCCATGTTCATTGCAGCATTGTTCACAGTGGCCAAGACATGGAAACAACCAAAAAGCTCTTCAATAGATGATTGGATAAAGAAGATGTGGTACATATATACTAAGGAATACTACTCAGCCATAAGAAATGATGACATCGGATCATTTACAACAACATGAATGGACCTTGATAACATTAAACTGAGTGAAATAAGTAAATCAGAAAAAACTAAGAACTATATGATTCCATATATAGGTGGGACATAAAAATGAGACTCAAGGACATGAACAAGAGTGTGGTGGTTATGGGGGGTGGGGAGGGGGAGGGAGGGGGTGGGGGGAGAAGAAGGGCACAAAGAAAACCAGATAGAAGGTGACAGAAGACTATATGACTTTGAGTGATGGGTATGCAACATAATTAAATGTCAAAATAACCTGGAAATCTTTTCTCTGAACCTATGTACTCTGACTGATTAATGTCACCCCATTAAAATTAATAAAAAAATTAACAGCCTGACCAGGTGGTGGCACAGTGTATAGAGCGTTGGACTGGGATGCGGAGGACTGAGGTTCGAGACCCCGACTCACCAGCTTGAAGGTGGGCTCATTTGGTTTGAGCAAAGCTCTCCAGCTTGGACTCAAGGTATGTGGCTTGAGCAAGGGCTTATTCGGTTTGCTGTAGCCCCACAGGCAAGGCACATATGAGAAAGCAATCAATGAACAACTAAGGTGTTGTAATGAAAAACTGATGATTGATGCTTTTCATCTCTCTCTGTTCCTGTCTGTCTGTCCCTGTCTATCCCTCTCTCTGACTCTCTCTCTCTCTCTGTCTCTGTAAAAAATAATAAAATAAAATGAAATAAACAAATGAGAACAAAACCAGATGTAGGAGTTTTAGTGAGAACTAAATTAGCCATAATCTAACCACTATGACACCCTCCCCTCCAGCAAGCATGTACTTATCCTCAGAGCGTTAGTTTTTTCTTTGTTTATTTGTGTGAGAGAGAGACTGGGGGGGGGGGGGGAGGGAGGGAGAGAGATGCAAAGCATCAACTCGTAGTTGCTACTTTAGTTGTTCATTGATTGTTTCTCATATATGCCTTGTGGGGGGGTGCTTAAGCCAGCGACCTTGGGTTCAAGCCAGCAACCTTTGATTTTCAGCCAGTGACCTTTGGTCTCAAGTCTGAGACCATGGGATCATGTTGATGATCCCACAGTCAAGCCTGTGACCCTGTGCTCAAGCTGGCAAGCCTGCACTCAAGCCAAATGAACCCGCATTCATGCAGGCAACCTTGGGGTTTCAAACCTGGGACCACAGCATCCCAGGTCAATGCTCTATTTACTATGCCACTGCCTGGTCAGGAACTCATAGTATTAGTATTAAAAAGATATAAAACATACCTAGAGTCAGATTAAAATAAAATAGAAATATTTTTATAATATCCCATTCTTTATTGTCTTTTCTTCTTGATAATCTATATTTGTATAAGTAGTTCTGGGTACATTTCTCAGAGTTAGTGTAGGCAATAAGGATAATCATAACGAAGAAGTGAAGGTCCATAAGCGAACAACAAAAATTTTATGAGATAAAAAACTTGCTTGTAATACAGTTTTTAGAAAGGTAAAGAATGACACATGTTTATGTTTAAGTATCTACATATTTATGGTCATAAACATAGAAAGAGATCAAAATACAAATAAAGGCCTGACCAGGGAGTGGCATAGTGGATAGAATATCAGCCTGGAATGCTAAGGACCCAGGTTTGAAACCTTGAGGTCCCCGGCTTGAACGCAGGGTCGCTAGCTTGAGTGTGGGATCATAGTCATGACCTCATGGTTGCTGGCTTTAGACCAAAGGTTGTTGGCTTGAGCAAGGGGTCACCAGCTTGTCTGGAGCATGTGAGTCAAGGCACATATGAGAAAGCAATCAATGAACAAATAAGGTGCCTCTATGAAAAATTGATACTTCGCATCTCTCTCCCTTTCTGACTGTCTGTCCCTGTCTGTCTGTCTCATGTGTGTGCTAAAATAAATAAATAAATAAATAAATAAATAAATAAATAAATAAATACAAATGAAGCCCTACCCCTCCATTTGACTTTATAGCCAAAGGCATGGCAAGAAAAGGGAATCCCATCACTGGCTTGTTCTTTAGACTTCTCTGTATAATCCCTCACCAAGAAATATGAAATACCCCAATATGATTCTCCCATCTTAATTTTGTATCCAGCAAAATAGATTCACAAATCACTTATAAACTGGTAGCCCTATTAACAATTGATAACATCTATTAAGCGTTTAGTGTATCTTTTAGTAGGCTAAATGTTTGACATCATTCCCTTACTCTCACAAAAGCCCCATGGGTACAAGTTATCATTATAGTTATCATACTTACTTTACAGATAAAATTAAGTTCAGAGCACTTAAATAACTTATTCAGGGTCAAGAAGTAGAACTTGAGCCCAAGTCTGTTATAAACCCATACTTTTAAAAATCATTCTATTGCTAGTTTCCTGACTTTGATATTTGTTTTTTAACATCAGTCAGAGCAGTATTTTTCTCTGAAGATGCCAATAAATACATAATGGCTCTGAAACAAAAACCCATTTGGATTAAATATATGGCTTTGCACATCTCCTTAAGGGAAAACATTATAACAATTTTAAATTTTAACCAAAAAAAAAATCTCATTTATAACAGCAAATAAAACATAAAATGGCTCAGTATAAACTAATTAAAAAAAATAATTAGGACCTAAAAGAAAAATACTTCAAAACTTTTCAAGGGTCATAAAAGTAGCAGAGACAAAGATAGATAATGTTCCTCAAAGAGAATGACTTCATTTTGAAAAGATGAAGCTCTTTTCAAATTAATGAAGAGGTTTAATGGAATTCCAATCAAAAGTCCAGTAAGATTATTTGTACAGCAGTAAGAGAGGCTAAAAGAAAGATCTAGGCATTGCCTGGTAGAATAAACTAGTTAAAAAAAATCTAAAACAAAATTTCCCAGAGCAATGGGGCAGAGAAATATATAATATAGATATAATGAATCTACGACATACTCTTTTTGCTAGCTCTTTGACCTCAACCGTTGACTTCAACCCTCAGTGCCTCTGTTGTCTTACCTGCAAATGGAGATATAAAAGCACCCACTGTTAATGAGTATTATTTGTAGTAATAATGTTTCATATGTATTCAATAAGCAAATCGCATTTGGTGGATTATGGAAAATAATGCTTGTAAACCAGTGGTCCCCAACCATTTTTGGGCCATGGTCCGGTTTAATGTCAGAAAATATTTTCACGGACCGGCCTTTAGGGTGGGACAGATAAATGCACAAAATAAAATTATGCAACCGGCGTAAAAACTGTGGTATTTTTAAATATAATTGTCAAACCTATGAGGCAAGCATCGAGAGTGAATCTTAGACGGATGTAACAGAGGGAATCTGGTCATTTTTAAAAAATAAAACATCATTCAGACTTAAATATAAATAAAACGAAAATAATGTAAGTTATTTATTCATTCTCTGCAGACCAGTACCTAATGGCCCACAGACCAGTACTGGTCTGCAGCCCGGGGGGTTGGGGACCACTGTTGTAAACCACTTAGTAGTGTGATAATCACAGAGTTAGAACTCAGTTGAGGTTAGCTGTAATTGTTGTCAATATCTTTATATTGTGATTATGACACTTGGCTAATAACACACACCAAATCTATTTATTCATTTGACTAAGGAACATAACAATTGAATAGATATATATGCCGGGCCAATCTATTTCTCAATGTTGGGGAACTAATGGTGAAGCGGACAGGCAAGGGCCATGTTGCCACAGAGCTTACATGCTGGTGTTGGAGACAAATAACAAATATATTCACAAATGGACAAGTAATTTTGGATATTACTGTGTCCTAGGGAAAAATATAAGAAGGTTAAGGGACCAGTAGTGACAGCAGAAGGGTCCTTAAAATAGAATGGTCAGAAAGGTCTCTTTGAAAAAGATGAGCATGATGAGGAACAAGCCATGTGAGATAAGAGGATGGGTCTTCCAAGCAAAATAATCAAGTGTCAAAATCTTGAGGGATGGTTCTGACAGAAGCTTAGTGGATAGAGCATATGGATAGATCTAGCATATGGATGTCCCAGGTTTGACTTCCCCTCAGAGCACACAGAAGAAATGACCATCTGCTTCTTCCCCCACCCTCTTCCCTTCTCTCCTACTTCCCCTCCCTTAGCCAGTGGCTTGATTGGTTCGAGTCTGGCCCCAGGTGCTGAGGATAGCTCTATTGGAACACATCAGCATCAGGCACTAAAAATAGCTAAGTACTACAGCATTGGCCCCAGATGGTGGTTGCCAGGTGGATCCTAGTCAGGGTGCATGCAGAGTCTGCCTTCTCTCACAAAGAGAATTAAAAAAATGAAAAAACCTTGAGGGAGGAATTCACTTGGGTGTAATGGGAAAGTGAGAAGGGCAGAGTGGATGGAAAGTAGCGATTCAGGGGAGAATAAGGGAGATGATTGGGCTTAGTGGGATAGGCAGGCACCAGGTCATATAGGGCCCTACAGGCCAGGACATGGAGTTTAGTGGGGAAACAAATCAAATTAAACCTTTACATCATGGCCATGCACCAAGATAAATTCCAGAAAGCTCAAACTGTTAAATATAAAAACCACTATAGCCCTGGCCGGTTGGCTCAGCGGTAGAGCGTCGGCCTGGCGTGCGGGGGGACCCGGGTTCGATTCCCGGCCAGGGCACATAGGAGAAGCGCCCATTTGCTTCTCCACCCCCCCTCCTTCCTCTCTGTCTCTCTCTTCCCCTCCCGCAGCCAAGGCTCCATTGGAGCAAAGATGGCCCAGGCGCTGGGGATGTCCCCTTGGCCTCTGCCCCAGGCGCTAGAGTGGCTCTGGTCGTGGCAGAGCGACGCCCCGGAGGGGCAGAGCATCGCCCCCTGGTGGGCTGAGCATCGCCCCTGGTGGGCGTGCCGGGTGGATCCCGGTCGGGCGCATGCGGGAGTCTGTCTGACTGTCTCTCCCTGTTTCCAGCTTCAGAAAAATACAAAAAAAAAAAAAAACAAACAAACACTATAAACACCATCATACCCATCTTCAAATATACCACTATAATTGCTTTAGTCTATATATTCTAGAATGGTAAAAAAAATTTCAAGTACAAAATTAAAGGAAGAAATCATGAAAGAATAGGCAGATATATATGAACATAGAGCACCTTAAAGTTCTCATGCATTAAGAAACTAAATGATAATAAATTTTAACAATAAAGGTAAAAGAAAGTCCTAAATAATATGTGCAATTTATTTAATAAACTGTTACACTCTTTAATAATCTATTAAATATTATTGAAAAATATTTTAAAAATGTAAAATTCAAATAAAAATACAAATACAGGGGGAGATGTAGGTGGTCATTTCTCCTATGTGCCCGACCAGAGATCGAGCCTGGGACGCCCATACATATGTCAGGCAAATACTCTATCCACTAAACCACCAGCCAGAGCCATTATATTGTTTTAATACTTTCAACATTTTCAAAAATGTTATTTCAGATTCCACATATAAAAAATAACTATGTATATGTAATATAAACATCATTCTATACCCTACAATCTTTATTTAAAAAATTTTCCAGTCTTCCCTTTCTCATTATCATGCTGTTATATAATTTGTTTAATCTTTCCTCTTCTTCATCAGATACCTCTGTCAAGCAAGTAGAAATTATAACACAGACTATTTTTATCCCCATACTAGAGACATATGCATATAAACACATTGAATATACAGTTATAATTCATACAAAGGATTTTATAAGGCTAACAGATAAATTATAATTATAGCGATATATTTGGAAGTAGATAAATATGATAGAGATGATAGACAGACATAGATATAACATTACTTCCACTCTGACCCTGAGTGTATAGCTACTTAATTAGAATAAATACACAACTGAGTAAGTTATATAACATCTTGAAAGCCACATGGTAGGTTATTGTATGTCTAAGGTATCAATGTTTTAGTACTGACTTGACCTTACATGAAATCCTTTGCTCAGATTATTTTGAGTAGTCTAAGAATATTCATGCAATTTGTTTTGCTTGGGGCAAAGCTAAGAATACGCACTTCCCAAAGTCTGTCATTCTCCTTGCTAGCACATACTTCTCTATCCTCACTTCAGTTCACCTGACAGACCCATTCACTCTGCAAAACACATGGAAATGCTAATGGGCACCGAGGGCAAATGAGTGAGCTCAAATAACTGTCAGGTTTCACGGAGAAGTGGGAAGTCCAGGGTTGCTGAACCCCAACCTTGCAGAGCACACAGTAAGAACGGTGGTATTTTTCAGCAAAGAAGCCTAGTCTGCTTAAGCCTCATAATTCCTCTGTTGACCAAACAGATCAAGCATGATTCAGGATTGTTTCAGCAAATCATCCTGGCAGGCAAACACGTTCTGCAGATTGTGGCTCGTTCTAGCTATTGCAGAATGAAGTGTGCGAACAATGCTGAGGTGATACTGATGTGAATCAAACAATAAAGCAACACTGTGCTTATGTACTCAGCTGCCCAGCTGCTGAAGGAGACTGAGACAGATTGAAGAGCTGAAATATACTATACAAAAATAATTCATGTTTTCCTTTAGCAGATGCTGGTTTTCTGGTGCTATTTTTAGTAGCATGATCTTTTTTTTTTTTTTTTTTGGCCCTATTCTAAAGAGCTACACACATGAAACTCCAATTCATAAAACATATAACTAGGAACATTTTTCACTGACCTTTGGCAGGGGCCCAGTCATTCCAAATATGCCTTCTTCTCAGGCACATTCAGCTACCCTAAGATGCATGCAAGATAGACTCTCCCACTTTTGAAAAACTACAAGAAGAAGAAGAAAAAAAGATTGACAATGTCTGTTTATCTTGAAATACTTATATGAAATCCACTGGCCAAAAAAATATTCTGTAAGCAAAATTACAGGTGTTTATCTTTTCAGTGTCTTCCTACCTCTATTTCCTTAACCACCTTTCCTTCCCCCCCCCCTTCATACTACTCACCTTTCCCCCAAGGACACACCCCTGCCACAGAACCCCAGGCTCACTCGAGACCCCTGCCCCAGCCCGCCCTGTCATTATTGCATCCTCTCGGCAGCTTGCCCTCCCACCGGACAAATAACTGCACAGCCCTTACTGTGAGCGCTGTGTTTCTGCCACACGGTCTCCATTTCCAGCCCTGATAGCATTTCCTTTCCCTCTGTGTGGGCCAGGGCTGGCATTCAGGCGGTTTGCCCCTGTTCATAGAACTGATACCAAAGTTTTTGCTGAGTTTGGCGAACCAGTTGTTAAAATGGCACTTGTAGCCCTGGCCGGTTGGCTCAGTGGTAGAGCGTCGGCCTGGCATGCAGAGGTCCCAGGTTCAATTCCCGGCTAGGGCACACAGGAGAAGCGCCCATCTGCTTCTCCACCCCTCCCCCTCTCCTTCCTCTCTGTCTCTCTCTTCCCCTCCCGCAGCTGAGGCTCCATTGGAGCAAGGATGGTCCAGGCACTGGGGATGGCTCCTTGGCCTCTGCCCCAGGCGCTGGAGTGGCTCTGGTCGCAACAGAGCGACGCCCAGGAGGGGCAGAGCATCGCCCCCTGGTGGGCAGAGCGTCGCCCCATGGTGGGCGTGCCGGGTGGATCCTGGTCGGGCGCATGCGGGAGTCTGTCTGACTGTCTCTCCCCGTTCCCAGCTTCGGAAAAATACAAAAAAAAAAAAAAAAAAAAAAAAGGCACTTGTAATCAGGG
Organism: Saccopteryx leptura; assembly: GCF_036850995.1. Lineage (NCBI taxonomy): Eukaryota > Metazoa > Chordata > Mammalia > Chiroptera > Emballonuridae > Saccopteryx > Saccopteryx leptura. The sequence continues at coordinate 31,925,860 of NC_089503.1, read as the reverse complement.
TTCTCTCTAAGGTGGGCACCTGGGCAGCCGCCCAATGTGGAAATCACAAATTCACATTCCTTTTTTTTTTTTTAAACATTCATCTGCGCAACAATGTATTCTAAGTGCCTGTCGTAATGTTCATTCCATCCATAGGCGAAAAAAATTTGATGGAACGATGCTTGTAATATTTATTTATTCATTTCATAGAACTCATACCTTCGATGAAATATTACATTTTAATTCCCTCGTGTTTGTTACTTCAAGAAACAAACAGATAATGTAAAGAGAAAAAATACCCAAAAGCCAGGGGGTGACAACTTATATTGTTTTTTTGTCAGGTATTATTTAATATTTTCTCATTAATATTTTAAAACTCTTTCTTATAACAATCTAGTTTTGTGTACTTCTTTTATAATTCTTTTAAAGTAATAAATGCATGAAAAAATAAACTACCTTTCAGTACATCAGGGTTTTTTTATACTTAAAACAGTCATTATGGCAGAGAACCTGTTGTTAAATTATTTGAATCCCACCACTGGTGTGGACAGTCTTGATGGTCAGTTAATTAAGGTGGCTTGCCCCAGCTAACCAGCTGAAGGGTTTCTACCTCAGAATGGCGACATTTGGTCTTGGTCTCTTCCCAGCAATTCTGAATCTTAAGCAGAAAATCTCAAAGAGAGGAAGGTGAAACTGATTCTTTCTTTCTGGTGAAGGCATCCTGACAAGGCCACTCACTGGTTTCTGTCATTTCTCTTCCTGCTCCAGCCCTGGTTCCTGTGCCTTCATACCTAGTATCCCAGCTTTGTCCTTTCATTTAGTGAGTTACCCCTTCTGATAAATTTTTTTTATTTTATTTATTTATTTATTTATTTATTTATTTATTTATTTGCTTAAGTTAGACAGAATCTGTTGCTTCTATCCAAAGAGTCCTAAATAATACAAAGCTTTTATAGCCTGACTTGTGGTGGCGCAGTGGATAAAGTGTCGACCTGGAAATGCTGAGGTCGCCGGTTCGAAACCCTGGGCTTACCTGGTCAAGGCACATATATATGGGAGTTGATGCTTCCAGCTCCTCCCCCCTGTCTCTCTCTCCTCTCTCTCTCTCTCCTCTCTAAAATGAATAAATAAAAATTAAATAATACAAAGCTTTTATAAAAGAGTTTCAGACTCATTATTTAACTTGGTCCCCAGAGAAATCCTTTGAAATCAGGGAAATACTATCAATCCCATTTTATAGAGAAATAAATGCAGGTTTGTATTACCTAATTTTATGGTCCAAAGTGTCATATTCATATTGATGCTGCACCACAATTTCAAACCCAGTTCTTCTGACCCCAACACATACTTTGTCTTCTGCCATGCTGGCTGGTGCTTGGAGTAGGACCCACATTCAGGATCTAGTCCTACTGGGGCAATATGCTTTCTTGGGTCTAATTCCCTCAGAGGCTCTTGAAATGATCATTAGTTAATTCAAAAAGCCAAGTTCCATGAATAAAGAACTGGTAGAGGATTCATGTGCTATACACCCTTCCCAAGGGGATTTACTCCTTTTCAACAGGAAGTCAAAAGAGCACACGCTCCCTTAACCACAACCACAAAAGGATTCATTAAAATAGAAAAACTTCAAGAAGACAAATTTATATACAGATGTAATTCTAGATTTCATATTTTCAAAGATACTGACTTAAATTCTGTCAGGTATTCTGTAGAGAGCATCTAAATTCTGCCATAATATGATTTCACTCTGATGGCTAAATTCATGTGTAACTGAAACTCTTACAAAGAAAAAAAAAGTAATACCCTGGAAAATTAATAATAAGCCACTTGGATTGCAACAGAAAGGGAAAAAATTAAGATAATGAAATTTCTAAGCTTTAGGGGGGAACTAAATGGCCCAGACCGTAAGTTTCTCCTTCGCATCTGGAATCAACAAGAGATGAACTGTGACTGTCTTGCCCTATTTATCAGAGCAACTTGTAAAGTACAGTGAATTGAATCATAGAAATAATCCCAGGATCCTGGCCCATCCCAACACACACACACACACACACACACACACACACACACACAACTAAATTCTAGGGATCTCTGGTCCAGGAAGATAAATATTATAGTTTTTGAAAAAAGAAGACTTAAAAAATAGATTGAACTCTAGTTTTAACAGTCTGTCTGGAAGCATTACCCCATTTCCAGAGACAGAAGAAACTTCCCTCCCTCCACTCCCTTTGCACCCATCCCTTCAGGCTTCAGGTTGTCCTACTGACCACAAAATAGAAAAGATCAAAAAACACAGTAAAGTCAAAGACCCAACCTGGAGTCCACATTCCACTATTAACATTAGTGTGACTTTGGGCAAACAGTTGGTCCTTTCTGAGCCCTTGTTCAATTCCATTTTAAAAGGATAAAAGTAATATTTATTATCTGCCCTTTTAACTCATGAAGATGTTCAGATGATTATTGATGCAGATAAAGATAAAGGTGTATAGTGACTTGGGATATTATCTGACAGAGACTGGCTAGCCACTCAGAGCTTTACAGAGTAGACTCAAAAAATCTGCTTTACTAATAGATTAACAAAGGTTCTATCTGTCACGGGTGGCCTCATGTTATCTATTATGTAAAACCAGAATGTCCTGTTACCATTTTACATGAATAACTACAACTGGCCTTCAAATCATTTTAACTTTTTTCTAGGCTTGATGAGTATATCTAAAATAATTTAATATGGGCCTGTATTCAAATGAAGTCACACTTACATTAATACAGAATTTTCAATCGCTCTGCAATCTCTCTTACCCTCCTCTTTGAGTAATAATTCCAATATATTCTATAAATATCTTTCCCCAAAAATCTCTGAGAATCTCCAAGACTGATCATGTGTTAGACCCATTTCTTGTTTGCTGCTCCTTCCCTGAAGAGAGGAACATAGCCCTTAAGGTTGAACTTGAGCTCTCTCCAGCTGCTGCCGAGCCATAGGCATCTCTCAGAACAACTGGCACAAGAACTGCAAGATGCAGGCTAAAGAAAGCCCCAGCACAGGACACAAAAATATGAGCTGGGATGCCCTGCTGCCAATGTTGAGATTGGCCCCCTACTCAGACACACAGCCCACAGGTGGGGAGACAGGAAGAAGTACCAAGCCTTGAGGCTGGACTTTGGCAACTTCTCCTGGGGCTCCAAGTATTGTATAATACATGCCAAACAAGGATTATTGACGCTGTCTGTGATTCATCCAACCGTGAACTGTTCCGCACCGAGAGCCTAGCAGAGAACTGTAGTGATACACACATTGACAGCACGCCCTACTGACAGTGGTGTGAGTCCCACTGAGCACTGCCCTTGGACAGCAAGAAGGGCTCAAGCTGACTCCTGAGAATAAACAGATTGTAAACAAACAAACAACCACAACAAAGAAAGGTCAAAGAAAGTTCAGACAAAATATGAGGGGAAAGAGAAAGAATGCCCAAATCAGCAGTCTTCCAGAGGAGCAGCGCCAGCAGGGCAAGCTTCTCACATGCATGGCTCCAAGACCAGACCAGCGCGGCCAAGCAGATGGTTCTGTGCTGGAGGGCGAGGAGCTGAAGTTATATTTGAGGAAAATCAAAGCTGGGAAAGGCAATAAAATCTTCCTCCCTCCTATCTTATCTCAGGTAATAAAGGTGTTTAATATTCTAAAAAAAAAAAAAAAAAAAAAAGATTGAGCCCACTAAAATTAGCATATATGTTTGCTGGCTCCCAACAGTTCTGCTTTTTAGTTTTAATTAACATCATTGTCAGTGAGTGTCTGGTGGTGGAGTTGGGTTTGCACCTCCTCTTGTCCCCTAATGTTGCATTGTTGCACACCTTTTCACACTGCCTTTTCTTTTTGATTATTCATTAATTTTAGAGAGACAGAAAAACATCGATTTGTTGTTCCACTTACTTATGCATTCATCGGTTGATTCTTTTATCACCTGAATTCAGAGTTTGACCCTGAATGGAGATTGAACTCACAACCTTGGTATATTGGGATAGTGCTCTAACCACCGAGCTACCCAGCCCAGGCTTCACATAGCATTTGAGTGGAGAGCTGCTCGGCTGCCCAGGCAAAGGTAGCTCCATGATGAGTGCTGGGAGGAAATGCTGTTAGCTTTCAGCTACACTCAGTAGTCCCACAGAAAAACCGCTTGACGCCTAAGAGTTTCCATGTCCTAATTAAGTTCTCTCAATTCAAACATATGTGAAATTATTTTTTCCCAAGGCATAGACAGGTATCAAGGTGGTTGTGTCAAAATGGTTCTAATGCCAATCATCCTGGGCATAAATCAAGACTTTGCCACTGCTGAGAGAAAGACTCCTTGGGTCTGGATTTTTTATGCCTCCAAATAAGTTACCTTTCAAGCACCTCATTGCTCTTTCCCACAGTTTGGCCTTTCTCAAGGTCATCCTAACCATCAGACATTTTTCAATATCTTTGAACCTTAAAGGAAAAGGAGTTCAGACCAATCTATTTTCCCTCTAGACATGCTTCTTTTTCCTTATGGAAATTAGTAGATATAAATAAATTCAAAAAAGAGTGATGATGTCCAACTTCACCTGCAGCATCCAAGCAGCAAGAGTTCAGAGATATTTGAGAAGACAATTACAGTAATTCCCTCCACCAACCAAGTTTAAGCCTTAGACCCAGCCCGGAGCCTTGTCCCTTTCCCACTCTCCTCTCCTCTCCCTCTCACACACTCACACAGCTCTCATCTACAGAAAGCAAAGTTTAAAAAAGAACTGTAGTACTAATGAAAATGTACCAACATAAAACTCTAGACTGAAAAATAGAATGAAAAATATCCAGAGACATCAAATGAGCAAACAGGCTACATAATGAGCTGTTTGATGGAGCTTAGAAATTTAATGAGCAACTTGAAGAATCATTTAATATTTGGTTATGAAGAAACTCAAAAGATCAGTTAGTCCTAACCCCTTCATTTTCCAGCTGGGGACATGGAGATCCACACTGATGACTGGACTTGCCCAAGGTCACACTGCTCCACTCCTGTGAGGCAGACTTTGAACTAGAGCTTTTACATGACACCCTCCCACCTATAATTTTTCTCTATATATGTAATGTTAGCTTGAGAACTTATTCTTTTGCTAAGAGACAGAAGAGAAGAAATCTTTTTTTAACAAATCAGTTAAATCTTATGAATCATGGGCCAATTCCATGACTCAGAATATTCAAGGGGAAAGAAGTACAGAAGACTCATTTCTTCCCTACAGTATTAAACTGTTATTTGCAGCCTTCATAAGTAATAGTAGTAACAATACTAATGATCATTAATGTATTGAATATTTTCCACTCATCAGGCCCTGTGCCAAATACTTTGTAGTTTTGTTTTTTTTTTCTTCTCATCAATCTTCATAGTAAAAACACATTGGAAGTAAATTAAAGGACTTAGGTAACGTGTTCAAGGTCATGTGAGTACTAAACGGCAGACTGCGACGCAGGGCTGGGAAGACTGACAATACTCTGAAGGAGGAGCATACTGTAGCCAGTCGTTAAGAGTATTAAACTGTTAAAAGAGTTTTTAAATATCCTTAAATAGACCTCTCATGCCTGTTTTTCTGTATTCACCCCATCACTGGACTCCATGTCTCTTGTCTATGCCTTTCTTTTAACAATCTACACTGCACACTGCTACCACATTCACTTTCCTGAAACGAATTCCTTTGTGTCACACTCTCTCTCCATAACCTTCTGTGGCTCCCCACAGTCTATTTACTACCTTGGCGTGTAAGACCTCCATAATCTGTCCCAATCTACCTTCCTAACATAGATGTCATTTCTTCTCTATCAAATCCTTGCTCTTGACAAAACGAGATACTTTTCTGTCCTCAATATCCACCTTGCCATTTATCCTTCATTCTTCAACACTTGCTGAGTGCCTATATGTGCCTGACATTGTGTTAAACACCGAAAATAAAAACACCAAAGACACTCCCTCCTTTTAAAATGTTATAGTACTACAGACAGAGAAACCTGCAAAGAAGTGATTACAGTTGAAGAAAGTGATTGCCATGACTCAGGCTGATCAAAGCGCAGTAGGAGCCAAGGTGCCCTCTGAGCTTTCAGTTTAGAGGAGTGGATTTTTGGGTTGTTTTTTATTTTATTTTTTGGCTTATATGCCTCTACAACCCACACTTCCACCTTCATGTAACTATATCTCATAGAAACAAGTTTAAATGCCACTTCCTTCATGAAGTCTTGCCTTATAACCATGTGGATATCTTACTTCCCCTTTTCTGTGAGTGCCCCTCTCAAAAATGTAGTGAAAGTTCCTAATAAATAAAAAAAATACATGTTTTACTTTTTTGTTTTAAAACCTTGAGTGTTCATGCTTAGAAAGCAGAAAATAAATCTGCCTAAATTCCGAAGGTGATTACAAGGGTCCCAGTGGTTTCATGTTGTGAAACTTTCTGGCTAATTTTACTTCAAAATGTCTGATTTTCTCTAAATTCACTTAGCTATGATTAGGGTCTTTTATTTATTTCACAAATGGAATGAGGAGGAAGTGGGAGATGGTAGATTTCCTGGTGTGAATAGCTAAGAGAAACATACTACAAAGGATATGTGTGTAATGTGACAGCAACATTGCCTGAAGTGAAAGAACCTTGACTGTGGCGATGAAAGGTACATGAGAATGAAGGCACACAGAGAGTGCCCTGAGACAGAGCCAGGGATGTACTGAAGAAATGCAAAACCAAGTAGTTCCCAAGACCAGCCACGAGGGTCCCAGCCTACTTCGTCTTTCAGGGCTACCTCTGGGTGATAAGCAGAGTAGGAGGCTGCCTCTAACCAGCCAATCATATTACAGTTCTCTCAATATGTTTTAGGCTTAGGCTTCTGACCACAGGAGCCTTATCAATTTCATTTCCCACGATGTCTAGCACAATCTTGAACACAAAGCAAATACTCAGACACATTTGATGAATACATGTTAAATAAAAGAACAAACCAGCACTCACATGGCTATAAAGCGCAAATCTTACAAACTGCTTCATAATCAATAGTTTTGACAGGCTAGGTGGTTGTGCTTCTGGGTGCCTCATTATCCCAACCAATGCTACAATAAATCTCTAGCCTGCAGCATGCCCAAGGAATTTGTTCATACCTTTTGTCTACTCCTTTATATAGAAGAGAGAGTAAAAGATGTTAACTACAAGGTTGAATGAAGCAACAAGCCAAGAGGTGGAATGTTCCAAATATGTTCCTGGACTTGAACAACTTCCAAGGTTTAACTGGGTTCAGTACTCAGCTCCCTGACAAGCAATTATTGCCCACTGGTTCCGATTGCCAAGGAGGCCACAATGAAACCACTGCGAGCAGCTTCTTGGTCCCCTACACACTCTCTATCAGCCCTAGTGGCTCTCTATTCTAAGCCATGAAAACATTTTGTAAAAGAGAATATGATCCTGGAGAATTAACTGGACTCTTCCCTGTGCCCAGAGAGTAAATAATGAGATGGATGGCCTACAGCTAACTGAGTCTACCACGTTCCCAGCCCTGGTCAGAGGCCGTGACGCAAAGAACAGCAGTGTCTGTACCTAAAATAACAGCCAAGCGGATAAATAGATTTTTAAAACTGTAAAGAGCCCTGCAATCATCCAACACCAGTGGTTTTCAAGTGGTTTTCGTCATAGGGTCCTTACTTCAAATAAAAACTGTTCTGACCTTTAATATAACTGAGTAGGGAAAAGTTACTCCTGGGGAAAGGGTACAGAAGGCAGTAAAGACGGGCTTTCTAGAGCAGGGGTCCCCAAACTTTTTACACAGGGGGCCAGTACACTGTCCCTCAGACCATTGGAGGACCAGACTATAAAAAAAAAACTATGAACAAATCCCTATGCACACTGCACATATCTTATTTTAAAGTTAAAAAAACAAAATGGGAACAAATACAATATTTAAAATAAAGAACAAGTAAATTTAAATCAACAAACTGACCAATATTTCAATGGGAACTATGGGCCTGCTTTTGGCTAATGAGATGGTCAATGTCCAGTTTTATATTTGTCACTGCTAGCCGTAACAAGTGATATGACGCGCTTCCAGAGCCATAACGCGTGCATCCCGTGTCACCGGAAGTAGTACTATATGTGGGTGACACCGCGCTTTGCGGTGCTGCCACATACAGTACTCCAGGAGCACAGAATGCAGATGCACCCTGTGCTCCTCTCACTGACCACCAATGAAAGAGGTGCCCCTTCCGGAAGTGTGGTGGGGGCAGATAAATGGCCTCAGGGGGCCTCATGTGGCCCGCAACCCGTAGTTTGGGGACCCCTGCTCTAGAGCTTTGGAAAACTGTTTGAACACGATCACTCTGGGCCACCCCCTGATTTTACATATGCAGAGCATCTGAGAAGAGAAACAACTTTACCTCCACTTTGTAGATGAGGACACAGAAGCACAGTGACGTGTTTTCGTCAAGGTTAGGCAGATCAGGCATAGTCTCTTAGGAAAACAGATGGGATGTGCAAAATTGGATAATTTAAAGAGGAGTTAATAAAACAACTATTTACAAAGGTGTGGGCAGGGTTTTCCAAAACAAACAAAGATAATGTAATGACCTGGACCTGGTAATTTAGACTCAAGAAAGGGAGGAGAGGGAACAGTTAGTTATGTGAACTTATGGAGGAGACGTAACCTATAGTTGAAAGATCCAGCCAGCCCTAGGGAACCCTTCTAAGAGGAAAACAGAGGAATACATATACCATTCCCATCTCCTCCTCCTCCCTGATCTCCTGCCAGGGCTGCCATTGGCTAAACAAGCTAGTAATCAGACAACAGAGAGTCTATTGATATATTCCTTAGAGATTAGCTTCCTGGAGCAAAGACAGAGTTCGATCCAGAGCAGCAGGGAGTGGATGGGAAGGGACAAACTGAAGGTGGCGGCCACAGTTGGCCAATGCCCAGACACAGACTTATTCAGATATGTAAAAGCCAAATCTACATTCCTGGTCACAAACTATTGTGGTGTTTACACTCCAGGGATTTTTCATTCGTATAGCTGTTTGGGGGAAAAATCATATTGAATAGGATTTTCTCTCCTTTACTCCACAAATATGTCTTATCTCCTATTAATCTATAAATTGACTGAGACTGGTGTTACCAAATATTCAGCAATATTTCCAGCTTCTAAGACAACTTTAATCATGTTCTTTTAATATAAATATATATTACTATAGCTGTCCTAATGTACTTCATAACATTAAAGTGAGAGCTCGTGTTTTGATAAATACTTAACTACTACATTTCCATACACATACCTGCTATGTGTCAGTTTCTCTTCATGACTTGAAATAGTTTACATCCTAAAGAATGTTTGGCAGATACAGGGGACCTCACTTGCTCAGTTTATGGCTGTAGTAGACTATTTGAACCACCACTATTTGATAATGGTTCCCCTTGATGAGAACTGATACCAACTTAGACTCTTCCTTAGCATAGTCCACAACTTCCAAAGGACCAGTCAGCACCTAAGAATAAGCCCATAGTTATTCCTATAGTGAAGAAGAAAAAATGTAGCAGGTCTGAAAAAGTCTGTGAGGATGTAAGAACACAAGCCTGAAGGCCCCAACACACTGAATGTCATTTTTAAAGAACTCTCATCCAAAGGCAGTTACTGTAAAAGCGTCCAAGAGAAAATAAAGACACGTTGAAACAAAATACCTCTTAGCTCCAGGGAAACAAATCTACCCTTAGTTAAATTTGAGAATATTCAATGCCTTAAGTTAGATAGTTTTAAACTGTTACAAAATGAATATAATTTCCCAATGAGAAACATTTATAAAAATCTGTTAGATGGCCCGTTTAACATTCTCTTAGGGTCATACAGGGATCTTTTCCTGCAGGAAACCTGTGGGAAGGATTTTGATCTAAGAATTTATTCTTCCTTCCAGCAAAGAAAGTAAAAAAAATGTAAACAGAGATGAAAGGAAGAAGTGGGCAGAGGGAAAAAGAGTGAGTGTGGTCTTTGCTCAGAGAACAAAAAATAATGTAAAGCTTCTATGAACTACAGAACAGAAACAGACATCCTCTCTTTCTTATACCTCACTTCATTAGATCAGGAATATTTAGCCATCATTCAGTGCCTTTCCATGAAACTTATAGAATAAAAAACAAACTCCTTACCCTGATCAACAAGACCCCATATGATCCACCCACTGCCCATTTCTTCCATGTAATTCTTTACTGCTCTCTTGTTTACCACACTCTCATCCCACACACTAAACCTACTGGTAGTTCCTTGAATGATCCAAGCTTCTTTCTACCTCAGGACTGCTGCTCATTCCTCTCTGCCTGGACTGCTTAGACCCATTCTACTTTGTAAGTAGCTCCTACCCATCCTTTTGAAATCAGCTTAAATAAAGACCTCCTCTAGAAACTTTATTTAAAACCGGTCTCTTCTGTAACTCTCTAGCTCTGTATCTTGCACATTTTTTTTCCCACTTTACAGTTGCATCTACTGCATTTATACTCCTATTTGTCAGTTCTTTGCTTGGTTCCTGCACTAAGATACAGGTCCTATCGGAGTAAACACTCTTTCAGGGTTCCTCACCATTCTATCCCCAGGACCGACTCCAGTGGCAACCACAGAGAGAACATTCTATAAATAGTTGTGAACAGATAAATTGCAACTCCTGGGAAAGTTTTTGTTTCTAGCCTATCTGTCCAGTCTTACTTCTAGGGCCTTCAACTCAAGAGCATATGATAAAAAAAAGCATATGAAATTTTGTGAAGATTTGATTTGCAGGCAATAATCACTGAAGAACCTACCTGCCATGTCTGGACATTTTTCTAAGCAAATACGTGTGTGTGTGTGTGTGTGTGTGTGTGTGTGTGTGTGTGTAATTTACTTTTAGATGTGTTTAATTTTAAAACTCACAAAATCCCAGTAGATTATTGGTCCCATTTTACAGATAAGGAAAATGAAGTTCTGATAGATTTTGCTACTGAAATGGAGTAATATGTATTAAAATGGCAAATTTTAGAAATATCACAGCAGATGATTTAAAAAATTTTTTAAAAATATATCCAGGCCCTGGCCAGTTGGCTCAGCGGTAGAGCATCGGCCTGGCGTGCGGGGGACCGGGGTTCAATTCCCGGCCAGGGCACATAGGAGAAGTGCCCATTTGCTTCTCCACCCCCCCCCTCCTTCCTCTCTGTCTCTCTCTTCCCCTCCCGCAGCCAAGGCTGCATTGGAGCAAAGATGGCCTGGGCGCTGGGGATGGCTCCTTGGCCTCTGCCCCAGGTGCTAGAGTGGCTCTGGTTGCAGCAGAGCAACGCCCTGGAGGGGCAGAGCATCGCCCCTGGTGGGCGTGCCGGGTAGATCCCGGTCGGGCGCATGCGGGAGTCTGTCTGACTGTCTCTCCCCGTTTCCAGCTTCAGAAAAATACAAAAATATATATATTTATATCCAAGCAACTAGTGTAATCTCTGGAGAAGGGGGATTGTTCCTGAGAGGCAGCCGTGATACATGAAAAGGAAACAGGGAGAGGCTAGGACACTGGTATCAGACTACTTTTCTTCCATTTGCCACTGTCTAATTATAATAAAATCCCTTATCTCTCTTACCTGACCTCAGATTCTCCATCTGTCCCAAGAGGAATTGGGACTAGATGCACAACTTGGTAATTTATGTAACTTATAGACCTGCCACCAGGTATTAGAAACAGCCTAAAATATTAAATATATTCTGGCATGATATTGATTGCCAGAACCTGTGCTTTGTGCTAACTTTTCTTGATGGGTAATAAGGGATTGCAATATTGCTTTCTTAGTATAAGGAATATAAAATTAATGCTGGCAGGCAAAAGGAGTTGCCAGCTGGGATGAAAGTCATGGTAGAAGAATTGAGAATGGAAAGGTTCATGGAGATGTTTGAGTCAAAGGAGAACTGAGAAAAAATAAATAAATTTAAATTTCATTTATAAATATATATACAAGATAGATTTGTTTTGTATCTCAAACCATCTTAAGTAGGAGACAATGTAATAGGTCATCAAAAACAAGGTTAACACACTGAAAAATTAACACTGGCATGCTTTCTTAGCCAAGCGATGGACATTTGGAGAGAATATGAAAATGAGAGATATCCCCCCTGTAATATGAAGGGTTGAAGCAGATAACCCTGTAGACCTCTACAGCTCTCTGACTCTGCCTTTCAAAGGTGCTTACTGCCCATTCCTAATGGACTTCACCCCATCATGGGCACAGCAAGTCATGCAGAACAAGAAAACATCATCCTTCCCTCAAACAGAGTCTAATTAAAAGATCCCTAGTGATCAAAACTGATAAAAAACAAAATGTATATTTCCAAAAAATAATTCCAATTTCAATTTATTTCCATTATTATAGAAATCAAAATGTACTAACTAATCTCTCCATTTTTTGAGAAAATGGAAAGTCTTAGAATTTTTGATAGTATGAGTAGCAATATCTTGGGAGATAAAAATAAAACCAAGTAAACAATTTTATTATATTAACCAGGTAATATAAGTTTGGTGCATTTTGATAGAAATGGGTTTAGAATGTAATTGGGATGTTCCATTTGCAGTATTTAATAATAGTGGAAAGGAAAAGAGAACAAAAGACTCTGGTGTAGAAAAGAGGGTAAAGCGATCCAACTGTTCCTCCGTAGGATTAAAACTTCAAACATTGGGCCCTGGCCGGTTGGCTCAGTGGTAGAGCGTCGGCCTGGCGTGTAGAAGTCCCGGGTTCGATTCCCGGCCAGGGCACACAGGAGAAGCGCCCATCTGCCTTTCCACCCCTCCCCCTCTCCTTCTTCTCTGTCTCTCTCTTCCCCTCTCGCAGCGAGGCTCCATTGGAGCAAAGATGGCCTGGGCACTGGGGATGGCTCCTTGGCCGCTGCCCCAGGGGCTGGAGCGGCTCTGGTCGCAAAAGAGTGACGCCCCAGAGGGGCAGAGCATTGCCCCCTGGTGGGCAGAGCGTCCCCCCTGGTGGGCGTGCCGGGTGGATCCCAGTCGGGCGCATGCGGGAGTCTGTCTGACTGTCTCTCCCCATTTCCAGCTTCAGAAAAATACAAAAAAAAACAAAAAACAAAACAAACAAACAAAAAAAACTTCAAACATTGCCCAAAGCCAAAGAATCATCACTATAGTAATGCTGACCAGGGAGAAGTTTCAACAATAGGGAAAAATTAAAAGAAAAATTCTCCCCAATACACATAGCAAGGGCCTGACCAGGCAGTGGTGCAGTGGATAGATGGTTGGACTGGGACGTGGAGGACCCAGGTTTGAAACCCTGAGGTTGCCAGCTTGAGCACGGGCTCATCTGGCTTGAGCGCAGGGTCACTGGCTTGAGTGTGGGATCATAGACATAAACCCATTGTCACTGGCTTGAGATCAAGGTCACTGGCTTGAGCAAGGGGTCACTCGTTCTGTTGTAGCCCCCCTCTCATCAAGGCACATATGAGAAAGCAATCAAAGAACAATGAAGGTACAGCAACAAAGAATTGATGCTTATCTCCTTCTCTTTCTGTCTGTCTGCCCCTATCCGTCCCTCTCTCTGCCTCTCTCTGTCTCTGTCCCACACACACACACACAGACACAAAATACACATTGTAAGATGGACAGCAGAAACAGTAACTACTTGGAAGCAGATTATCCTCATAAATTTCCCTTTTCATGAGCTTGTGTTCATAAAATATGAAAACTCTGGTGGCATTTTCCCTTCGGAGGCTTTTTTTCTTGTTAATGGGCTGCCTATAAAATCAAGATTTTGAAGAAAAGCTGAATTAATGAAGACAAAGATAAATTAAAATTTAAAATATTCCCAGGATCTTAATGTAAATATAATGCATATTTTAAAATTAAATCATGCTTTTAAAAGATCCAAGAGATGAATTAGGTTAATTAGAATCTCATTTTTAAAATGAGAAAAGAAAAACTTAATCTACATATCATGTAACAAGAAATATCATTTTGTGAGTAAAAGTAAATATTGCTTCTATTGAGAAAATTTCCTAGATATTCTAATTTTACCTACATGAAAAGAAATGTAAGATTTCAACAAATAGAAATAACTTAAAATGATATGAAGACTGGAAAGAAATAAAAGCCTGGAAAATTACCTATGCATTTATTCATTCAACAAATACTTCTTGGGCATTTCTGTGTCAGGTCCTATGTCCAATTGTGACATAAAATACAAAATGTATATGGCATGGATTTCAAGATCTCAAGTAATGGCTAGGGGTGGGGGACAAATAAATGTATAAGTAAACATTAAAAAATCAAACTATTTCATAATAATAATACAAACTAAAAATTATAGATCTAACTTAATGATCATTTCAGCTAATTAGATATGACTACCAAAGCACGTAGCAAATAAGGTCAATATTGAAGGATGTATGACTTTCCCCAGGTATTCCAAGGGTTAGAAATAGTGAGGATGAAACTGACACAAGAAACTGAATAGGTATACAGGGGTCAGGAGCTGGAAAGCCTTGACTACTTTCCAGTCAATATTTTATGCTTAAATATTTTATGCTTAAAGTTACGGTCAATAGGCAGCCACTGTCACTCTTTCCAACACATAAATGGCATAAAATCATGGAATCATAAAACTTTCAGAGGCTGGTAGAGAACACAGGGTGGGACAGGTAGTGTTAAGAAGAATAGCGATGATGCCCTCCTTGCTTGTCCATGCAGGATTCCCTGATTAAGAACTAGACCCTTTCCTATTGATTCTTCACACGATTCCAAAACACCACCTCCCTACATCATTCCAAGAAGCCATGGCCAAGCGCACTGAGTTATATGTGAAATTTGAATCTTCATCCAGAATTGATTGTTTTATTTTTATTTACCCTTCCACGGCTCATATTTAACCATGTGACCAAAACAAGTTATCAACCCAGACTCCATGTTAGGCACTAGGGGAGAAAAAAACAGACCCAAACTTCATCAGTACTGGGTTTAGGAGTGTTAGAAGGAAAGACAGGCATTTATATTCACTGAGATAGTGTCACCTTTGTGAGTAAATAATTTTTATACTCTTTTCTATAATGTTGGCGTTTGGAGTAAACAGTGTCTAAACTAAGATGGTAGCAGTGGTTCTGGAAAGGGACGCAGAGTGACTGAACACAGAGCTATATCCAAAACACTTACTGCATTTCTACTATTCACTTTCACGTGCTTTGTAACCCATGCATCTCACAGTTTCCTGGGAACATGCCATGCGTCCTCATGCTTTTTTATGGGTTATTTCTAGTGGTGGGATTCAGCCGGTTTGCACTGGTTTAGCAGAACCAATACCTAAGTTTTTGTTGAGTTCAGCAAACTGGTTGTTAAAATGGCACTTGTAGTCAGGGTTCTCTCTAAGGGGGGGTGCGTGGATAGCCGCCCAATGCGGAAATCACAAATTGACATTCCTCACTCTTTTTTAACGTTCATCTGCGCAACAGTGTATTCTAAGCACCCGTAGTGATGTTCACTCCGTCCATAGGTGAAAAGTGAGGACACCAATCAAGAAGCAATATGATAATCTCTTAAATAACAGTTTTATTGTTTTTTGTCAGGTACTATTTAATATTTTTTCATTAATATTTTAAAACTCTCTTATAATATAATCTAGTTTTGTGTACCTCTTTTATTGTTCTTATTTAAGTATTACATGCATGAAATAATAAACTACCTTTCAGTATATCTTTTTATATATGTAAAACGGTCATTAGGGCAGAGAACTGGTTGTTATTTGAATCCCACCACTGGTTATTCCCTTTACCTGAACCTCCTTGAATACTTCACTGCTTGGTGAACTGCCTGCCCATCAAACCTAAATCACATGTTGCATCCTCCAGAAAGCTTTATTCAACAGTCACTCCTTGCTACTTCCAGGATATCTCTATTTTAGCACTTATGCACTGTGTTTATTCACTCTTCTTGTTCTTCAGGTCTAAAGTAGTCTTCTTCAGTTTCATATTACAGACATTCAACAATATGCCCACCACCCATTAGCGTGTTAACTAGTATGATTTGATTCAATAAATATATGCTTAAATTGAACTTCAGAATATATGTTACAGAGCATTCACTAGGCTTGTTTTATATGTTTCCTAATGCTCATGTTCATATTATAAGTTTAAACATAAAGAGTTTAAAGACATCACTTGGTGAGGTTTCTGAAATACTATAATGGCTATGTGGAACCCAGGCAAAGTGACAAATTTCCTATAGCTAATACCTCACAAAAGTAATCCTGAAAGGTGATATAGGAATTTCTGTACTTGAAAAAAAAATGTTTAGCCTGGAAGGTTAGTGTTCCTCCTTGAAATAGTTTTAAAACCACACATCTTTTAGAAGAATTTATTTTTCTAGATGTCGAGTAGTTTAGGATTTTTTGTACTGTCTGTATCTTCGGCCATATCATCCCAGGGTCATGTTTAATGTTGAGATGACCAGAGAGATACAGTTTTAGAACTCATGAGACATCACTGTATTGGGCCTGCACTTATGAAGGCTGGTAAAACCTTTGGTTTGATGGTTTTGACTTATGAGAGAAGGTTGTAGTACTGTCTCTATTTTAAAGATGAAGAAATTAATATTCAATGTGCTAAGCCCTTACTTAGCCCAAGGTTTTTGACCAGGAAATAATGAAACCTAGACCTGAACCCAACATGGTAAGACATTACCAGTCAGAGATCATTACTATTGTCTAGCAAATTATTATTAATAGATAGCATCACTATTATCACCACCAGTTTCAAAATCTATTTCTTTACTGACTTGAGTCCCTTGTACCCAGGCAACAAACAATAATTATAATAATCCCAGGAAAAGTTAAGGTTAAGTCTCTTTCTTAATTTCCAATGAGAAAACTGTAGAGTGCTAATAAATTTAAACAAGGACTCAAGCTAATTAAAACATACTATGCAAATAAGAATTTTGTTTTTCACATAGTCAAAACTTTAAAAGACTGATATCTAGTTTTAGTGAAGTTATAAAGGAAAATATACCCTTACACATTTTTTGGTGTGAATAAATTGTTCCAAAATTTCGGAAGGACAATTTGATAGTATCCATCAAACTTAAATGGGTATACTCTCTGACTAACCCAACCCTTTTCAAAATCTTTCCTAGAGAAATATTTGCACATATTCCCAAAATATTACTTGTAAGGATGTTTGCTGTGCCAATATTTATATTAATGAGAAAAAGGAAACAACCAAAAGACCCATCAGTAGAAGACTGATGGACTACAACTTGAGGCATTCACATTATGGGATATTACAGAATGGTAAATTCGAGATAGATATGTTTAACTAACATGGAAAGATGAAAATAATATTAGCAATTAAAAACAAAGTTGTAGAATATATACTTAATATGATACATGCATGCACATCCTCATATACACACTCACATGCATGCATGTACAATCCAAAATGCAAATAGTAGATATCTCTGGGAAATAAATTGGAATTAAATTAGAATAAGTGAGGGAAAAACCTTATATTTCTTAATACTTCTTTTGGGATTCTTGGATTTTTAACATTTAATATGTACAATTTGTGCTAAACACACACTCATACCACATTCGCATTGAAAACTTTTAGAAAGCATAAAAGCAATCCCTTCTTGCCTTTGTTTTAGAGTTTATACAACATATTCCCATCTATCACCTGACTCCAACCTTCCAACCTGCAGAGAAGGTAGGGCAGGTGCTATTATCCCTCTTTCATTGGTGATTTGCCCTGGTCACACCTGTCTTGAAGAGAGCTCCAACACCCTGCTTGAAACTGTGATTCTGAACCTCCTTTTATAAGCCTACCAGGAAACGAAGCTCTCTCAGAGATATCCTGTATAATAGTCATAATGACAAGTTCTTAACCAGCACCATCTTATATAGCCTCTCAACTAGCAAGAGGCCCCCACCAAAGCCAGTCCACACGATCCAACCGAAAGAAACACATGACTTTCTAGTTACCCACTTGCAGCGAGAGCACTGTCAGTTATGCCAACTTTCAGTTCTAAGAAAAATGAAACAGATCCTCCATCAACCCGCAAAAGAGCCTACATTTCAGACAAAATATCATCCTTTAATACAGAGGTCCCCAAACTACAGCCCGAGGGCCACATGTGGCCCCCAGAGGCCATTTATCCGGCCCCCACTGCACTTCCGGAAGGGGCACCTCATTCATTGGTGGTCAGATGCATCCTGTGCTCCTGGAGTACTGTATGTGGTGGCACCACAAAGCACGGTGTCGCTCACATACAATACTACTTCCAGTGATACGGGACACATGCGTCAAGGCTCCGGAAGTGTGTCATATCACTTGTTACGGCTAGCAGTGACAAATATGGAACCGGACATTGACCATCTCATTAGCCAAAAGTAGGCCCATAGTTCCCATTGAAATACTGGTCAGTTTGTTGATTTAAATTTACTTGTTCTTTATTTTAAATATTGTATTTGTTCCCATTTTGGTTTTTTAACTTTAAAATAAGATTATGTGCAGTGTGCATAGGGATTTGTTCATAGTTTCTTTTTATAGTCCGGCCCTCATAAGGTCTGAGGGACAGTGAACTGTGTAAAACATTTGGGGACCCCTGCTTTAATAACTCCAAGAAAAAAATGATTAAGTTCAAATAAAACCGTTTCAAGACTTCAAATTCTTTTACCCTGATTCTCATCTCCCACCTTTTTTTCTTAACCATACACTAAAATAAGTCACTTATTTCACAGGATTCTATTCTGAAGCACTGATAACTTTCACTTTAAAATGTAGTAAGATTTTTTAATGAAATAATTAATTCAGTAAAGCTGATATTTTGGGGGCAGTTAAGAGATCCTTCTTTTTGCTTCCCTTTTCTTTTTGTTTTGTTAATTGGGTACCTAAAAATGGCAGCCTTGCTCTAGACAGGACGAGTTTGTACAAAAGGTAAGAACTTGTTTTTGTCCCCTCTATTTATGCCTGTGTGGTTGAGTGAGTGGGTCCATGCCTGGGAATTAAATGCCAGCCCCATCACTCACTGGCTGTGTGACTTGGACAAAAGTCTTATCCTTTACTCATCCCCCAAAACAATGACCTAACTCATGTAAGGAGTAGAAGAGCGAGGGTATGATACTTGTATTACCAAGTGACGTATCATGTCAAATCAACAGGTGCTATTTATAGCCTTTAATATTATTATTATTTCCTTTTGTATTTTTCCAAAGTTAGAAGCGGGTAGGCAGTCAGACTCCTGCATACGCCCAACTGGGATCCACCTGGCATGTCCACCAGGGGGTGATGCTTGGCCCCTCTGAGGCATTGCTCTATTGTGGCCTGATCTATTCTAGGGCCTGAGGCAGAGGCCATGGAGCCATCCTCATCGCCCGGGCCAACTTTGCTCCAATGGAGCCTTGGCTGCAGGAGGGGAAGAAAAAGATAAAGAGGAAGGAAATGGGGAAGGGTGGAGAAGCAGATGGGCACTTCTTCTGTGTGCCCTGGCCAGGAATTGAACCCGGGACTTCCACATGCCAGGATGACACTCTACTGCTGAGGCATCTGCCAAGGCCCTTTAATATTATCAATAGATTTATTCATATTATATAGAGTGGCTTCATTGTCATTGTTGTCTTCTAATATATCCAGATGTTTTTAAACCTTTTAAAATTTGGAGATATTTTGCCTGCTTACTAAAAACTAAGAAGCTTCTGCACAGCAAAAGAAACTGTCAACAAAACAAATAGACAGCCAACTAATGGAAGATAATATTTTCAAACAACAGCTCAGATAATGGGCTAATATACAAAATATATAAAAACTCACAAAACTCAGCAACAAATAGACCTTTCTCCCAAGAAGAAATATAAATGGCTTAACAGATATATTTTAAAAATGCTCATTTTCACTATTAGAGAAATGCAAATCAAAACTACAATAAGATACTACCTCACACCTGTTAGATTAGCTATTATTAACAAGACAGGTAATAACAAGTGTTGGAGAGGCTGTGGAGATAAAGGAACCCTCATTCACTGTTGGTGGGAATGTAAATTAGTACAACCACTGTGGAAGATAGCATAGCATGGTGGTTCCTCAAAGAATTAAGAATAGAACTACCATATGACCCAGCAATCCCTCTACTGGGTATATACCCCCCAAAACTTGAAAACATGAGTATGTAAAGACACATGCACCACCATGTTCATCGCAGCATTGTTCACGGTAGCCAAGATATGGAAACAGCCGAAATGCCCTTCAGTAGAGGATTGGATAAAGAAGATATAGTACATATATACAATGGAATACTACTCAGCCATAAGAAATGATGACATAGTATCATTTATAACAACATGGATAGACATTGATAATATTATACTGAGTGAAATAAGTAAGTCAGAAAAAAATTAAGAACTGCATGATTCCATATATGGGTGGGACACAAAATTGAGGCTCATGGACATAAAAGTGCAGCAGTTACCAGGGGGAGGGAAAAGGAGGAGAGAGAGGGGGTGGTGGGAGGGGAGGGGCATAAAAAGAAACAAAATATAGGGTGAAAGATGATTTGACTTTGGGTGATGGGTATACAGCATACTCAACTGTCCAAATGATGTGGAGATGTTTTCTCTAAATCTATGTACTCTGGTTGACCAATGTAATCCTATTAAATTTAATTGTCTAAATAGATTTTAAAAACTTTCTTTTTCCTACTTCACTATAGTATAGATCTTTTCAACTCAACAGGTATCTCCTCCACACTAAGAAGCAGGTCTTGACTTTCAGCAAGATGATTCTGGGTTAAGAGAAGCAAAATACTCCATTTTTCTTTTTCAAGATTCTAAAATGATATTTAATATTTATAAGATTGTTGCATACACATTACTAGACTCCAAACACTGCCCTTAGAACTGTTACTTGAAGCTCCCCACCTACATAGTCCCTGGCACCTCAAACTCAATATGTTCAAAAGAGATTCAGCAACTTACTTCTCAAATGTGATCCTTCCCTCTGCTTTCTCTTCTAGCCAATGTTATAAACATGTTCCAAATAATCCAGATTTAAACATGAAATTATAATTGGCCTCTTGCCCATCTGTCTCAATGAATCATATGTAAAATCTTTTCAATTCTGTTACCCAATAGCCCTATTATCCACCCCACCCACCACTTCTCTGTCCCTATGTCACTGATTTATTCTAGATCTTCAATGCCTTTTACTCAGACTATTGCAATGGCTTTCCCTCAATTTGTTCAATTCTAAGTTCCTTCCCCACAACTATGTTTTATTTCACCATTTAATTCCTCTTTTTGAAATACAAAACTGATAATATTCCTCTCTTGTTAATAACAGCCTCTCTTATTCCTCCTGTCTTCTAAAAATGTCGATCTAGCAAAGATATTCCAAGTTTAGGTTCTACATTCCAGTCTATACCTTTTCCTATAATGATTCTCTAGCCAATATATATATATACACACACATACACATACACACACATATACATTACATATATATATGTATAGATATAGATATAGATATTAGATATAGATATATACACACACCCACACACAACGTCACACGAACTTAATCATGATTTTGCACCTCTGAGTCTTTGTTATAATTTCCTCAGCTCTCAATTGTTCTTCCATATCCAGTTATTCAAAGCAACCTACCTGTCACTCATGGTCTGGGATACCACCTTCATCCCCCTAGCAAGAGGTAAACACTTATTACTCTAACCTTCCAAAAAACTTGTCTGAATTTTTTTCAACAAATATTGTTTTACGTTCTGTTGTAATTATTTAAGTATATTTTCTAATATATATACTACGATATAGGACCTTTGAAGGTAGGTTCATGGATGTTTCATTTTTGCATCTTCAGACTACATAAAACAGCACCTTGAGAATAGTGGGTACTCACCAAACAGACAACTTAGTTTTTGAATGGTTGAAATTAGGACTACTAGCTGAAGCATGACCTACCCCAATATTATCTTCTTTTCTTTATACATTCAGAGAGATTAACGTCATTTTGGATGAGTCATTTCCATGCTTCTCAATCATTCTTAACCTAAGCTCCCTTTTGATATATGCAAATTTGACATCATATGCAATCTGATAGGCCCTTACTCAATACTCACCCTAGCATGCTAACACCTATCAATACCCAAGAACAGAACGTGTGGTCAAGCTTTACTTCTATAGCTTGCATTATGAAACAATAATCTACTGTTGTTTTACAATTATGAAAATAATATTTGCAATACTTTCTGAAAGTCCTTTCTGTAGAAAAATCACTAACTCAGTATTTACATACAAACATTGAATGTTAATGATGACTCTTGCCTGGGCCTTAGATGATACCTAGCTTCTAGCTTCTCATTTAAAGTACTTGCAGAAAAGCGCTCCCATCCTCTCCATTTGAGCCGTATTCACTCTTCTGACTTTTCTGTCCCATTAGTAACAATGCAACAACAGCAAAATTTAATCACACTGATGACTAGAGATTTCTTTGTGGACTTTATGAATTAATAATAAAGTGGAACAAATCTGCAAAATAAAGGAAAACAGCTCTTCAAATTTATTCATTTATTTTGACGAGAGCAATTTTGTTTTAATTACTTATGATAGCATCTCAGTAACTGTGCCACTGCATGTTTTCTCAAATTAATTCAGCCTATTTTCTCATCAAAGCGTTCTGCTTATGCAAGAAAAAGGGAGAAAAAATCACAGATTTCATTGAGATATTCACTGGTTTTGTTTTTTTGGGGGGGAGTCTTTCAAGAAAATATATAAAAGTTTGTCAGAAGACATTTACTGCTCCATTTAAATATATATTCCATAAGCTCAGTTGGAGAGAAAACTAAGTATTGCTTTTAAAAGGTAAATATGAATATGAATTAAATTTACAAAGTGAATTTGTTTCTGTACTTAAAAAGTGTTTTGAAACATGTCCCAAGAGAAATAGCTTCAACCAAACTGTTTTTACTAAGTCATTGACTTTCAGGACTTAAAAAGCAATTTTAAAAATGTCTAATGTAACACAGTAATAGATGTTGTATTTTGTGTTTTCCACCCCTTGTATTAACTTATAACAGAACTAAATCCTACCAGAGTTGAAATAAAGACTTTTGGTTCTGTTAAGAACATCTAAATTTTTTGGCCGGCTCTGAATTAATGCACTGAAGAAATTGGAGAATGAATATATTGGTTAGGAGCAAGGACCCTGGGGGCTGATCACATCTACCATCGCCTATGCACATGAGCTTGGCCAAGTCCTGAACCTCAGTTTACAATCTTCAGAAAACACATATAATAATAATATATTGCTCATTATATTGTCTGAAACTAAATGGCATAATGCATACAAAGTGCTTTACATAGTGTCTGGCGTATAACAAACACTATGGTGTGTTAACTATTTTTGTTGAGTGGATAATCACACACTGCTGCCTTGAAGAGCATGTTGCTCGGAGTACAGGTTTCAGAACTAATTCCAACTAACATTGGATCTGCTCACTGGCTTGGAACAAATTAATAAAGTTTCCCAATACAATGATTTTCACCCCACAAAATGGGATTTGGTGGCTAGCATGGACAAAAAAAGGGGTCACATACTAAACCTGATGAGCTTAGTGGAGGTCTGTGTGGCAGGCCTTACAAACTCAAAGACCTAATGTAACCACAGAGGATGATAAGAAATTATAACTTTGTAACTAAAAGCGAGTCATGGCTCATCGTCCTGTCTTAGGCCAGGATCTTCCTTGACAAACGTCCGTCTTTACCTTCACTGAGCCTATTGTCTCTTTGCATCTCCCATAAACATACCTTTAGAATGTCAGGGTCATTTTCTTTTTCCAGGCCCCTTAGGGCACAACCTTCCACTAGAGTAGGAGGCACCAGGGCCCCTCATTGTTGTCTTCTTTTCCCTTGAACTGATTCATGTATACACCCCTCTTATTGCCCTTGTCTAAGTTTATGCCTGCTTACAGCCCAGAAACAAATAGACATGATAAGGAGATTCTTCAATCAATATATTTGCTTTGTAGGGAGCTCAGTGCAGGGTATGTAGGGAGAGAAATATAAAAGACATGGTCTCTCGTCTCAGAGAGGATTATTCAGCATGCTATGATCTCTTCTCCCCAATGCATTAGGCAATGTAATTTATATAAAGCTACAAGAAAGCCAGTACGTGAACCTAAGAATGTAAACAGAAGCTTACAAGTAGCTCTGACACAAATTTCTCTATTTTTTTCTGCCTGTTAATCCACATTTTCATCTTCTCTAACACACAAATGAGAAAACAATATTCTGTACACATATTTGAATTAGCTTTTTTTTTTTATTTTCTTCAATTGCAGTATTGTAATTGTACAGCAACAAGCGCTGAATTTACAGCCGTACAACTATGATAGGTTTTGCATTCTTATATTGTAGAGTTATGATACATACCTCATTATAATAGCCAGAACCAGCCATCTGAATTTACGGTGAAGTGGGAACAAGAGTGGCCCAGCAAATTACACACAACTCGTAAAACGGCGAGCAGCTTATCCTGGTCTCTATCCTGACTTTACCAAGTCAGAAAAGCTCTTATGTAGATTTATACAGGGAACAAGATAACAAAACAATATATACCACCAACAACACAAGAACATTAGACACAAGAATATACACAAATGCCAAGGCTATACTATGTCATCCTTTTAAAAAAATTATAGCTTCTAGGAGAGTAAGTCACTGGATAATTTGACTCTTTTTTTTTTTTTACACTGGGCATCTATATTGCATTGAATCTGCTCCAATAAACTGAATGTAACACATAAAAGTTAATATTGTAAATGATTTATTATTGTTATTATTGTCAATGCCTTATTACACAATTCTAGGAACATAAAAAAATCATGATTCAGATTCAATTAATTTGAAATTTTTGATATGACCAAGAATTCGACTAAAGTTTAACTCTATAACATGACAAAGAAAATGTTTATAATCAAAACTGCAGAAAATATGTTTGTCCTACAGAAGACTTTTAATGACTCCATCCGTGTTTGCAAATAGGAGTTTTTAATTACAAAAAAAATTATTTTTTTATAACAGGACCTCTATTAGGAAGAATTCATCAGCAAGGAATTTGAAGAGTAGTCAATCTAAGCACTGAGAAGGGGCTTAAAGGAATAACATTGAATTTATTTTTAGCGCAATCCAGATATTTCACTGGAAACGTGGCCCAGTTACTCTGAGTACACAGCCTAAAAAGCATATTTAGTACTAAAGAAAATAAAATGCCATTTGAAGCAAATCATTTTTATAATAGCTTTAGCCAATGTTTAACTATTTGACAATTGATGCTAACCAAATCACAGGGTGCAAGGACCATCTGTTGACAATGTGGTATCAGTTGAGATGTCAGATGAGCGCCTCTGTTCCTGTGAGAACACCTCCCTTCTCAGGCTCAGCACAGACATCACTAATAGATTGTGTTGCTCTTTCCAGGCAAACTCACACCGTAGCCTTGAATTCTGTCTACTGATATCCCATTAGATATCAAAAACAGATGAATGAAGTTAGCCCAAGAAATGAACCTTATCCTTAACTCAATTTAAACAATTAAAACCCTTTCTGAATCACTGATGAACTTCCAAATAGTCAGGTAAGCCTTTGCTCTAGGCTGGGTGCAAGAGTACTGGGATAGGTAAGGTGTTAAATGAGTAGATTTAACTAAGAATTCTAGATGTGTATTTAACATTCAAACTTATTGTTTACAGAAGAGAGACCCGAACTCACCCCTGGGGACTTCTCGGAAAATGCCATGAAATACTTCAGACACACACAGCGATTGTGAAAGCACATAGCTATTTGCTATTTATTCTAAATCTATGAGTGTGTGTGTGCACACATGTGTGTGCATCCTTTGTAGCCAGACAAAATTATCAGGAAAAATAAACAGAGTGCAAGTAATATAATATAATATACAAGTAGATGATGTGGCATAACTACTTACTCAGCTCTAAGTTCCATTCCCACAAGGAAATGCCCCCTCTAACCAGTTCACCTCCAGGCTCCGTGTAGCAGAGACCATTTTAACTCTTTCACTCGGGAGTGCCCCTTAAATATTTAAAGTGAGTTCCAAAGGCCAATAGCATTAATATCATCTGGGAGCTTGTTAGGAATGCAAAATCACTGCCCCCATTGAGATCAACTGAATCACATTCTGCATATTGACAAGACAGCCAGCAAATCTGGACGCACATGCAAGTCACAGAGGCACTTAGAGCCCTCAGAAGCCCCAACCCAAGAGACATCTTACAAAAGTTTAATAAAGTTTTTCAAAAATTCTCTTTTCTAAATTCTATAAACAGTATTGACCAAATTCTATTCTGTGGAACAAAAGTCCCAATGCCCTAATAAGAGGGGAAAGGGGAGAGGAGGGGAATTTATGTTTTAAAATGTGTGAGAAAGTCCTCATATTGTCTCCTTGGAAATCCATTATACACAATAGCGTATTGTAGACTATGAGACAAAAAAGCTAGGTCTACTATGAGACCCTTTGGAAAACTGCTGTAGACCATAATTTGCTCCAGCCCAAAAAACATGCAGCACATGGAGGCCTCCTTCTGCATCACCTCTGGGACCTATATATGTAGAGACTGAGTTACAGTGGAGTCCTTTTGGCACATCGGGTTAAAACTGAAGAAAATTAATAAATAAAAGAAAAAGAAAAATCTTGGCTACAGCCCCAGAATATCCAGCATCAAAGTGAATTTTTGATACACTAGACTATTTTGTCAAGGTTTCTGTATATTTTCCTGGAGTCAAAGGATAGAAAAAGGTCTCGAGTTTGAGAAGGACCTTTGTCAGTAAAGCAGTCCATCCTAAAAGCTTGACAATAAAAGCTTTTGATTCTTTTAGCCCCATGCTATAGCATTAGAAGTTCTTACAGTGACCTTACTGCTCAAGCTTATTCACAAATACTAAGAGTTCTGTCTTTATTTAAGTATATCCTTTGCCTAACCAGGTAGTGGTGCAGTGGATAGAGTGTCAGTCTGGGATGCTGAGGACCCAGGTTCAGAACTCCAAGGTCGCCAGCTTGAGTGTGGGCTCATCTGGCTTGAGTGCAGGCTCACCAGCTTGAGCTCAGGGTTGCTGGCCTAAGGGTGGGATCATAGACATGACCCCTTGGTCTCTGGCTTGAGGGCACAAAGATTGCTGGCTTGAAGCCTAAGGTCGCTGGCTTGAGCTTAAGGTCACTGGCTTGAGTTCAAGGTCACTGGTTTGAGCAAGGGGTCATTAGCCCCCTGGTCAAGGCACAAATGAGAAAGCAATCAATGAACAACTAAGATATTGCAATGAAGAATTGATGTTTCTCATCTCTCCCATCCAGCCTGTCTGTCTGTCTCTCTCTCTCATTAAAAAAAAAAAAAAAAAGAGTAAAAATGTTGAGCTTTACAAAGGGATCAAACTTAACTTTTTGCAACATAAAATATAGACTGTAACAGATGTAAGTTGTTATATGTAAGCCCCATGGTAACCACAAAGCAAAAATTTATAGTAAACACACAAAAATAAATACATCTCTTTAGATTCATAATCATAATATCATTGCTACTTGAAAACTGTATCAATAAATTAGTGAAACGTAGGGTCCCCCAACACTTAATTGGGCTAATCATTCAGTATCACCCAAGTTCATGTATTTAAAGAAAATAGAGAGAGCTTAAGACAGGGTGAAACAACATCTGAATGAAAAAGAGGGGGTGATAACAGGGTGAAGAAACCATTCAGGGCCCTTATTCTCCTCACTCAACCCTTCTACCCCCACATATGACAAAACCTGGTTATATAGACTCACATATATTCTTGTCAAGTTCTCTGTTTCCATCTCTTCCAAAAGACATGGGAAGTGGGTTCTGAAATTTCGCAAAGCCCCAATCATTTGTTGTGTTTTGCTTTGATCTTCTAGGTAGTTAGCCTAAGGCAAAACTTCAACCTGTTGTTGAGAGTAGCCAGCTGCTCAGAGAAACCCTATCCTCTGGAGTAATCTGCCCATTCAAATGAGCAACAACTGATCATAAGATCAAGGGTAGATCCCACCATTTTGCTGTAAATGATCTGATGTCATCTTGATAACATTATACGGAGTGAAATAAGTAAATCAGAAAAAAACAAGAACTACATGATTCCATACATTGGTGGAACATAAAAACGAGACTAAGAGACATGGACAAGAGAGTGGTGGTTACCAGGGGTGGGGGGAGGGAGGACGCAGGAGGGAGGGAAGGAAAGTTAGGGGGAGGGGGAGGGGCACAGAGAAAACTAGACAGAGGATGACGGAGGACAATCTGACTCTGGGTGAGGGGTATGCAACATAATTTAATGACAAAATAACCTAGACATGTTTTCTTTGAATATATGTACCCTAAATTATTAATGTCATCCCATTAACATCAATAAAAATTTATTTAAAAAAAAATAATAATAATAACCTGAAAAAAAAAAAAAAAAGATCAAGGGTAGAGTCCTTTCTTTCCCCACAAGTCCTATTAGTTGAAACCCAAATGCAAAGACAGGAACAAAGCATGCCCTTGGGTATGTTTTATTATGACCCAGGAATAAACAAGCATACAGCACTTTTCTGAACACTCCCCAAAATCTAAATACATCCTCTTATATCATTAAAAACAATTACTAGTTAAGAACTCTTAATACCTTATGCTCTACTCAGATTTATTCACTTTGGGGCCAAAAGTTAAGCACTTCAATTTAAAAAATGCTAAAGGAACCCACTTATTAATAATAAAGATATGCCAACCAACTAGGTTTGAACTACATACACACACACACACACACACTCACATACACACACAGTGTTTGTATGTGTGCATATGTATTTATGGGTATTTACATACAGGGTACAGCAAATGTTAGATTACAGTTGTGAGTACACAAAACAGAGTTTATTCTTATTTATTAATTATTATATTATTTTCCATACAAACAACTGTAAGCCTACTTTTGCCCCATCCTATATTCATATATACACATTAGGTATATTAGGTCCCCAAATTGGATCCTATGTCATACAATATATTACAACCTTCGATTCAGAAAATACAATCTCTCTAACATTAACAGGAGTAGAGGTATGAGAAGTATTGTGAATCAAATTTGGTAAAGTTTGTGTAACTTTGAAGGTAAATAAGAAAGGAAAAGCATATATGAAACTTTCAATCTGGTTTAGGCTATAAGTCTCTAGAAGGCGGTCTCTCCAAATAGCTTCTCAGGAGCGTGCAAAGTAAGTTTATTTTCTAAATCAGGTCTTCAGGGAGCTGCAGGGGCCAACGGAAGTCAGACTGCTCTTAAGAGGGGCTATGATGCAGGGTCACATAATGGAACCAACTGTGTGGGAAACTGTGGGAGACAGAAGATTTCCAGCATTGCACCTCTAAAAATAAACCAGCAACAGCAAACTTGATGATTGCTTTTTTTCTCTGAAAGAAAATCTTGATTCCTTGGGCCATCAATAATTCCCATCAAAGGCTCTCCCCAAAACTAGCCTAGATCTCTGCAAACCAACCACATGAGATTACTTTAATTGACCCCATCTCACAAACAGAAGTTATTTCAGTGGCAAAAACAGCTCGCTCTTAAAAAATCAATATACTTATTCTATTTAAATGACATACAACTGTGAGAAGTATAAGAGTATCAACCCAGAGTGCCTTTGCAAGAAAGGACATTAAGCCTTGATGATATATGAGCACAGCCAGAAGTCAGATTAATAGATAAAACCAGAAAACGCAGCACTGGATAGTCCACAAGATACGACACTGGAAGCCAGCTAGTAGGAAGATCAACCAGGAGATGGAAGCATAAATCACAGGGCTTGTATCTCCACCTATCTCAATCCTCTTCCAGGAAGCCTTCTCCGATACCAATTATATAGTTCATCTCTGAACTCCAGTAGCACCTTATCCAGACCTCTTCTAGGCCAGTGATCACTTTTGTATTGTCCTACAGATATTTATAGATATCTCATCTTGCCTACTAGACTGAGCTCTTTGAAGCTGGAAACTAACATTTGTGAAGCACCGCAGTTGGTGTTTTCACATGCATTACCTCAATTTCATCCTTATAACACCCTGTGAAATGGCTCTCATTTGCCCACTTTTGGAGGCAAGGAAACAGGTTCAAAGCAGCTAAGTATTTGCTCAGAGTCTGACTTTCACTAAGAGCTAGACAGAAAGTAGGAGCTAAATTGAATCTGAAGTTGATGGCTTTCCCACTATAAAAGGTTGCATCTAGTTCATCTTCATATCCCTAGCACGGTTCTTGAAGCATTCAAGATCCTTAATAAATCCTTGCTTTTTTGGTTTAGTAATTTACACACATCCAGTGAATATGAATGACAAGATCAGTTGTCTGTTTCAGGTCACCTTCTGAAATGCAACCCAGAAAATATAACAGTATGACAATGACCATATGTATCTGCTATAGACTGTAAAAATTCAAACGGCACAAGAGTAAAAAAGAAAAAAATGAATTAGAGGCAGTGAGCCAGTTTCTAATCTATCCTTGGATGAGCTCCATAAAAACCACATATATTGTACGTAAGAACACACTGTTCTAACTGACTATAGCATCGCAATATACTACCCAGAGGAAATGCAGGAAATTAAATGGTACCGTGAGTTTTCTCAACAGTCCATTAAATAGTCTATCAAAACAAGCCACAGCACAGTGCTAATCATGCTCTCTGTTCATAAAAATCAATTGTTTACCTTTATTAGTATGGAAGTTTCTTAATGGTGGCCTGAGTAAGAAGCACTCACAAAGTTCATGTGTTCCTCCACTTTGAGGAAAAATTCTGGGCTGTACAATTTCAACTGGAGCCGTAGTTATAAATTTTATAAGCTTCTTGGGAGAGCCTTAGGGTATCTTTCCTTTTAAAAAAAAAAATGTCACTGAACTAATTCTGAAGTGTACAGATCTTTTTTTCAAGTGTATCATAAATGAAGTTCAAGAAGATAGACTACCTTCTGATTGCAAAGGGGCCACAAGTTCAATTTAAAGCTGCCTGCAATTTCATAATATGAGCTCTTAATCTAATCGAATCGAAATCTAATCGATTGGCCAATGGGCACAGTTTTAAGAAATGCTGCATGAAAACACTGGAAAAGTCATCTGATTAGGGATCCAAGACCTGGTATTTGGTCCCAGGTAGTATCACCATCCTCTACTATATTTTAGTTTTCTCATCTCTAAAGTGAGCGCTCATTATAGTTTTAGATCTAAAGTTTTGTGATTCTACTCAGCAAGTAATGTTAATGGTTTTCTTTTCTTTTTTAAAAAAAAAAAAATTTCCATTGATGAGTGAGAGAGAGAACCATGAACTCATTGTTTCACTTAGTTGTTCCATTTTGTTGTATACTTATTGATTGCCTCTCATAAGTGCCCTGACCAGGGATCAAACTCATGACCTCTGGCATGACAGGTCTATGCTTTATCCACTGAGCCACCTGGCCAGGCTTGTTCATGGTTTTCATTAAGGCCTCTGACAGGTACAATGATGGACCACATATACTCATGTCTTGATTCTCAGAACTTGCAAGTGGGACTCTGTAGATGTGACTCAGTTAAATATCATAAAATGGGGAGATCATCCTGGAATGTCTAAATGGGTCCAACACAATCACAAGAATCCTTATCAGAGGGAGGCGGAGGGCCAGAGTCAGAGAAGTGGAGGTTGGTATGATGTGCTGGCTGGCTGTGCAGATGGAAGAGACCAGGAGCCCGGGAGTGTGGGCAGCCCCTAAAAGCTGCAAGAAAATAGATGTGCCACTCAAGCCCTCAGAAGAGATGCAGCTTTGCTGATACCTTGATTTTACTACTCTGGCCTTCATAACTAGAAGATGATAAATGGGTGTGGTTTCAAGCCAGTAAATTTGTGGTCATGTTTTAAAGCTGTAGTGGAAAATGAATACAGACCTGAATATGCTTCAGTGTCATTTGTATCAGATATGTGACAAAATTATGCAAAGATGGTATTCTTTCTTACATTTATCAAGTGTCTATAGTCAAAGGTGAAAATTTTCTGTTGCTAATGATTATGAGGCATGGTGGAGAAATACTTAAACTGTTCAATCTGACATAATTGTGAAATATTCATGTAAAAGCAAAGGGGAGTAATGAGAATATGAATCATGATAATAAAAATACTGAGCATTTATTACATGCAAGGTACCATTTTAGACACTTTTCATGTATTATCTTAATTGTGGCACTCTCTGACTTCACTGACTGTCTACTGCTGCTTTCCTACCTGCTCCACAAGCAGCATTCGAAACCACAGGTGGGAAACTGGGGAGAAGGAAGGCTAGGTAAGCTCAGCTAGTACTAGGTCATGTCCTTTGGAAAGAGCACCTGAGGTCATTTTTTTCTGATTTCATTCAGAGAGATAGCTATGTTACAATCATGAGATAAAAGGTCAGCATTTGCAGACTCCACATCTGGCCAGTCACACACTAGTCTACAATGTACCAGCCAACCTCTCTTCCATCTGAGATTCAAGCAAACACCTTGGTCAGAAGCCAAGAGCAGAAACTCAAAAAGAAATGTTTCCAGCATGGAATGACAGAGCAAAAAGAAGAACAAAAAATATATGGACAACAGGGTGGTGATTTCCAGGATGTGGGGGGGTAGAGAATGGTATGGGAACATAAATGGCGTGGGACAAAGACGACATAGGGGTGAACACACAATACAGTGTATAGAGGTGTATTGTAGAATTGGGCACCTGAAACCTCTATTAGTTATGTCAACTAGTATCACCCTAATAAATTCAATTAAAATTTGTTTTAAATACCTAACTGAGCTACTTATCTGGAAATTCTTGTGAAAAGAATCATATTATTATTTCTTAACTGTGGCCCATTATATCGTGTGTGTGTGTGTGTGTGTGTGTGTGAGAGAGAGAGAGAGAGAGAGAGAGAGAGAGAGAGAGAGAGAGAGAGAGATAGACAGAGGGGGGAGAGGGAGAGACAGAGAGAAAAAAACAGCAATGGATGAAGTGCTTTCTCATTTAACTCAATTACCCTAGAAGAGAAAAAGGTTATAAGTTGCAAGAAACTGATGTTGAGAAATAACCAAAGCTGTATCTCTAGTGAATTAGCTAGTTAGCTAATATATGAAGAAATTATGGAGATTACCAAAGATAGACACCCCCAACCATGGTAAACTGCAATTCCAATTTTAGAATAATCTGCAAGGAATATATGATATCATATATGGGAACACCTATGCTTTCACTCAATTCTAATCAATTTCTCCCAGCATCTCTCTAAATGTGGAATATATAATACTTCTTCACAAGAAGGCACATTACTTCAAAAATAAGTTACAAAATAAAATTGCTGCTGTTTAAAGAATATTAAAATTATAGTTAAATATATATTAGCAAGAGATTAAAATAAAAGATAATCATAAATTCAAAAGTTGTGTTTTCTCCTAAACGAAAGTCTTCCGAAAGCAATGGAATGGTTTCAGCTGACAAAATTGGTTTTCCTCATTCCATGAGCTTTCCAGAAAGTCTGGTATAAAAGACATGCCGAGTAAACAAGGAATCAAGGCTTCCATGGCACTGCGTATGGGATGTACTCCTATAAGCTCAAGGGTGAGAATAACTGTCTTATTAATTTGTATGCATCTCCATCACATCAAATATATGTTGGCTCATAAAGAAGTGCCCACCAGTATTAATAGGTTTTTTTAAATAAATTAATAAAATGCATGGCAAAGACTTTGACCTGAATATTCACTGAAGTCAAGAATATGTCTCCAACACAACCCAGGATTCTTCACGTAGTATAAGCTTACTAAATATTGATTGAAGACTAAGAGCCTATGATGCTATTAGCAGTGTTTTTAAATCTTCATATCAGTGACACTTATCAAATTATAACCACTTTATAAGACTCTTAACTGTCTACTAGCCAATTCTGACCTATTTTCTCCCTTCTGTAAGAGCCATTGTTAATATGATAGTAAATCAAATAATGACAGTTTTATTAATGCTCAAAGACAACCCATTCCAGCCTATTAATACCTCCTTTCCCTACTTCTCCCACTGCCCCATTCACCTATCCACTTAGCCATCTGGTTTACCAGGGTTCTGTCTACATTTGGAAACACACGTAGAACTACTTAATTGTTATATTACCATGACTAAGCTAAATAATACTGCAATTACTTTCCATAATATGGGATGAGCAAGATTCCCAGGAGCCTCACACAATCAGTGCAGTCACAGCAACTATGAGTAGGAGTAAGGAAACGCTTTGGGGGTAGAAGAGGAAGGTGACTTGGGGACTTAACTAGATGTTTAGAAATATACATATGTGTGTGTAAATATACATTCTGTGTATACATATACACATATGTTTGTATTTTTATATACATACTCTTTACACTGATGAAGTGGTCAAATACTTTGGCAAAAGATTTTGAGGACATGCATTTGGCTGAAATTCTTTTAGGAAAGCAAACTGAATGGTGCTACAAAGATCTTAAGGCAGTTTCTAAAAGAGAAATTCCACTGAGACCAGTTCTAGGAGATTTGCCAGGTGATAGGATACAGAACTCACTCCAGCAATATCTCTGAGATTTCTGTGTTAGGAAAGCAAAATTTCACAGGCAGGACGGTCAAAGCAGAGCTGAAAGAATTTCTCCTGTGGTACTCAGTCCTTCCCTAGGATCTTTGTGGCTAAAGGGAAGAGGGAAGAGAAAGAGAGATGTGTAGATGCAGATGGAAAATGAAGGGAGAAGAAAACGAGAGAGAGAGAGAGAGAGAGGACAGAAACATAGAGAACCCTAGAGAACCTAAAAATATGAGGTACTCAAACATTAATATTAGATTTAAGAGGCTAAGTGGGAAGATTTAGAAGAAAATATCTATAAGAATTTTTAAAATAAAATAAAATAGGCTCCCTAAACTCACTCAGGTTGTCAGGGTATAATCGGTCTTCTATAAACTTGTAGCTTCCTACTCAGATGATCGTCACTTAAAAAAAAAAAAAAAACAACTAAACTAATGAAAGCCTCAAAAAGCCTAATTTTCAGATGGGGAACATGGAAAACTCTATATTTCATTTATCAACTTTCATAACTGAAATTCTACTAAATGTCATGTACTATTTCTTTGAAACAAAGAAGCGCTCTGTCAGCAGACTGCTAGGCTGCTGGTACGTCAGCCTGGATTTCTCCAGAAATCCTCATCCTTGCTGCCATCAGCCTGACAAAATGGCCCAGGGATAAAAGTGACCTTTGGAGAAAAAGATGACACATTCTTGATTAGAAGTAATTTCCTTTGGGAAAGAAATCATTAAGAACTAAATTTTTTTGACTGCTCAGTTATTCTACCAAAACATACAGATTCAATATAAACTTTTAATAATATATTGGTTTCTTGGAGTGTACAGAGGGAGGTTATATCCAAGTAGCAGTGTAAGTAAAAATAAAGATGAATAAAATTTAGGTTTAAGGACATGAAAAAATTAGCAGGTGGCACTAAAACCATGATTTGGCGAAAAATATCAAAAACAGGATTTAGAAAATCTAAATGTGCACCGAGAGGTAAATGAATAAACAAAATGTGGTGTATCCATACAATAAATAGTACTCAGTGATAAAATAAACCAAGTAATGATACATGCATGGATGAATCAAAAAATTATGCTGAGTGCAAGTAGCTAGAAACAAAAGAGGCCACAGTGCATGATTGCATTTTTATAAAAATTCTAGAAATTGCAAACTAACCTACAGTGACACAATGCAGATTATACGGGTTGCTGGAGTCAGAGAATCTTGACTGTAGTATCAGTTTCATGGGTGTATACATTTGTCAAACTTCACTAACGTGTACACTTAAAGTGGATACCGCTTGTTGTACAAAACTTAAACCTCAACAGAGATTATTGGAAAAGAAGAATAATAAATGGGAAAAAAATAGGGTATGGATCTGATTTTGCCATAGTTTCCAAAATAAATTAGCAAGCATTTTTAATTTACCATTAAAGGATGGATAAGTTGGATGTGCATGGTGGGGCCTCACTCTTCAGAGCGGCACCCATCAGGTCAGCTACTTTACAACCCCTGGATAAGTGGGAGGATAAAATCTGGTGGTCTCCACCATCAGAAGGAAAATGACCGAGGCATGGAAGACCTCGTGAATAGGACAGCCAGAGTGGAGAAGCTCAGGGCAGCCATAAGTGGCCCAAGAAAAGAGTCTCTTGTTCCACTCTTGCTTTTGGAATGTGATTTTTTATATTTTTATAGTGAAGATAAGAGAAATCAAAAAGTACCAACAACATGGCAAAGGACGCAGAAGAGAAGTCAAAGTCTACCTAACTGTTTTGGACACATATTCCATATCACAAATTCTTCTAGATCCTTCAGTCCCGGTCTCTGTCACCTCTTTACTGGCATTTGTTTTTCTTTGACATTTTTATTATCAGCAACCACATCATTGGGCAAAGAGCACACAAAATAATGACCTATACGGACACTACATGTTTCTCTATAAAAAGCTAAATAAATGTCCTGAAAGAAATGGGAGTTGGGGGAAAGAAAAGGATAAAGGGAGTCCAATAATATGGTGGGGGAAGGAAACTTGACTCTGGGTGGTGAGCACACCATGCAATATATGGATGAGGTATTGTAGAATTGTCCCCTTGAAACATACAATCTTACTAACCAATGTCACCCCAATACATGTAACAAAAATTTGAAAAATGAACACACACTGAATTTAAGAAGTATCTTTTGACTACTACTGCCTTCTCTCCTTATGCACACTTGGGCTTTTTGTGGGTTTTGCGTAAATAGCCTTAAAAATAGAGAATGAAATAAAGCCACTCACACTGAGCTGTGGACACGCCTACTTTCTGGTAAAGAAGTGTTTAGAAAATCCTACTTAGTATGATTATTATTCAAAATTTACCTGCACTCAGAGCGTACTACAAGGGCTCTGTTGTCTAATGTGTATGGAGAAGTCACTGCTATAAGAAATGTAACTGATAGAGATACCCACAGAAAAGAATTGTCTTTGCTTATTGAAGAATCCAAATGTCCCAGAAAGAATTGACTTTGCTGTCTAATTGCTATTTGGAAAAGAAAATGCAATTTTCAGGTATGAAATTGAAACATGGCAAAGGAAGCATTCTAAAACCTTTTATGGATAGGAACAAAGAAGCTACACGTTTGAACCAAAGGGAAAAAGACACAACAATATACATGTGTATACAACCACAGCAAGGGAGAGAAATAAGCAACTATTATTATATGACTAAGCATAATGAAGAGAGCTTTCCCAAATAAAAGGATTTATCTGCTCTACCAATTATATTTTCCAAAATCCTTAAAATATTAACAATTTGTTGATGGATAAAACCATCACATGCACTTGGAAAGACATTTTTATAACCTAAGGAGGGGAAATAAAGGAGTAATTCTCTAGTCATTTCCTCATAGGTACATTAAAAAAATATATATCAACTTCATTGCCCTATGATTGCAAGACATCTATGAACACGGCAAGAGAAGTACCAAGTTCAGCATAAGTATTATTGATATCAGTAATTAGCCAACATGAAAGCTCTGAAATCACTTGAAAACTTGTTATAAGACTGATCCTACACTCAACAGATATCAAATTGAGCACACTTCAATACCAGATGTCTCATTGGCAGCTAGCTGACTAGAATTGACCTAGTGCTTGATGAAATTCACGTGTGCCACATACAAAAGACAGTCTCATGTACTTTCTAATGAAATCTCACAGGAGATAAGCTTTACATTCACAAGAGAAAGCAATGTTCTCAGCTTAAAATTCAAGACACAAAGAAGTAGCTCCCATTAATGCAAAGGTTTATTTTTTCAAATAATTGTATTAAACAACGATTAAAAAGCAGAGTCACAAGCAAATAGAACAAAATACTGTGATCATGCTTAATGTGAAATTTTTGTCTATGTCTAGCCAATGGAACTGACGGCTTAGCCAATAACCCTGTGCAGGCCACTAGACTGGAGAAAAATTAACAAAAGAAGTTATCAATTGTTTATCTCTTGAAGCTTATAATTTTCTCAGGAAGGAATTTTTCAAAAAAACAAAAACAAAAACTGAACAGAGATCAGAATAACTCTAAAGCACTTTCTAGAAACTACTACCTTCATAAGCACATATAATCTAGAGTCCATAAATGTTTCAAGGTGTACTAGGCAATAAATAGGCTAAATTAAAATATTATTTTCTTCCCTGCATTCTCTCCATAGACAAGGACAACCATCTCTAAAATGCTGGTTTAGGGGTAGATTCGTTATCAAAAGAAATCTGGTCACATGCTACTGTCAACTGAAAAAAAATGGCGTTAAGTATTTTATAGCACCTCTAATCAAAAAGAGCACTCTTTATCTACTTCTTGAATCTGGGCTTGCTATATAACTTTTTTGGCTAGTAGGACATTAGCACACAAGATGTAGGCAGAGGCTGCAAAAGAGTTTATAACATATTTGCCCTCACCTGCTGCTTTTGAACCCAGCTGCCATGTGAAGAA
Source organism: Saccopteryx leptura (assembly GCF_036850995.1). Classification (NCBI taxonomy): domain Eukaryota; kingdom Metazoa; phylum Chordata; class Mammalia; order Chiroptera; family Emballonuridae; genus Saccopteryx; species Saccopteryx leptura. Next base: position 31,887,283 of record NC_089503.1, on the reverse strand, counting down.
GCACATGCTATCCTGGCTAAATGCCAGAGATACATGCATGGGTCACCCCATCAACTTCCACGCATGTGTTGGAGGCCATGTCGGATCTGATGTGGGAGCTCTGGGGACACCTTAATTAAAGTCACCCAGCTAAACCCAACACCAATTGCCAACCTACAAAATTATATCTAATTATTTACTGCTTTAAGACACTACACGTTGGTGGTGGCTTAAAGAAGGACAATGATCACTGCCATATATATTAACATGTAAACCAATGTGTAATTCAAATCTTTAAGCACTTTACAAATTCCACAGAAATTTCTCCACCTTTCCTGTGTCTGGTTTCATCAGACCAAGGGAACAAGTGAGTCTAAGGCATAGAGAAAGTGAATAGATCTATGAGATCTGAAACCAAAGCAGGAGTCAGAACTAGAACCAGAATCCAGAAATGCTAAAACTCAAAATTGTAGAAATAGTGGGTCACTTGAAGACTGGTCGCATATCAGGCATCATATTTAAATAACAGTACAACTGGTTAAGCATGAGAATTAAGATACATCATAGCCTTAGCCCTGGTGCTGAATTTGGGAGGTCCTCTGAGGTGCCGGTTTACCCTTTAATTCATAGATCTTGAAGAGATCTCAGGGGAGAAACAAATACTTTAGACCGCTTGGTTTCCAGAGCATCAGCAATATCAGGCATCCCCAAACTACGGCCCGTGGGCCACATGTGGCCCCTGAAGCCATTTATCCGACCCCCGGTCGCACTTCTGGAAGGGGCACCTCTTTCATTGGTGGTCAGTGAGAGGAGCACTGTATGTGGCGGCCCTCCAACAGTCTGAGGGACAGTGAACTGGCCCCCTGTGTAAAAAGTTTGGGGACCCCTGATAGTTGCGAATCAATTTCAACATTTTAACAACAGGTACCTCTGTGCCCCTGAACAAAAATCAGCCTCAAACACAACCAGTGAGCTTTCAAAAATTCAGAACTTCATTGTCTCATTTAGTGAACTAAACTGTTCTAATCTGTTTGCTTGTTTATTTTAGAAACTAAACAAAATCTGGCTTTATTGCCTCTTCATTGAAATGACTGACTCTAAAAACTCCACAATTAGGGTTTAAGATACCAAGATCCCCGTCTCTCTCTCTCTCTCTCTCTCTGAAAAGCAAGGTACAATTATATAAAATGCAGTTGGCAAACCGTCTGCAAGATGGTAGAAATTGTTTCAGATCTTTAAAAAGAAAAGAAAAAAACCATATTTATTTCTATGATTTCTTCCTAGCACAGGAGGTGGCTCTTGGAGTAACTAGAAGCAGCCCTGACTGGATCCATTGCCCCGAAACCAGCATTCCCAAAGACAAGCGGATAATAAGAAACAGTAAAGAGTTATGGGCTCAGAGTATAAAATAAGCAGAGTTTTAATTCCAGAAATCTTTTCAGGAGGCCTTGAAAAAATGAGCTAAAAATATACATTTAGCTGCCAAGAAAAGGAAAAAAAAAGATTATCTACTACCCTTCCCCATCAACCTCTTTTCATTAAAATGTTGAATCCAGGAAGTTTGAAAGACAGAGGTTCTTCTTCAGGAGCTGGGATTAGTATTCCTACAAATAATGTACATGTATTTATTTCCATAAACAACTACCGTAAGAATATGAGACTTACTCTGTAAACTCTGTCGTCTATGCGGCTCAACCTCTTAGTGGGAAACGTGCTGGTAAGTTTTCATCTTAACACTTTTAAGCTCTTCTCAGGGACTTCCCAATTTTAAGGAAGTGAGAAGAAAGAAATGGGCAGAGGGCTTTCCGTTTGTAATTTGTCCCTCAGTATTGAAACAGCAAGTCAGTGAAAAATCGAGACACTCATCCAGAAGAAAAATGAGAAGGAAAGAAACTGAAGGAGAATGAAGAGAATAAAGAAGAGAAATGAAACGGAAGAGAAACCCTGTGTCCTGTTCTTTCATATCCTTTGATGAAATGACCATGAAATCCTTCATAAGCCATAGACAACTTGGATGGTGGAGGATAGTATGTTATCTTATGGGCAAATGAAGGGCTTGTGATGGGACAGGTAAGAAAGACTAGGGAGCTGAAGGCAGGCCTTTCAGGTGAGGCTCAGAGATAATTAACCTGACCATCACGGGCCAGATGAAAAGGGACAGGAGGGGTCTGCTCACATGAGGAAAACAGAGAACTAATTCACACCGCTTTGTCGTGAGCTGCTCAAGCATCATTTATTATCTAAAACAATTTGCTATATGAATAGGCAAAGCTAAGGTCAACGTACACTCATTACTTTATTGATAATACTGAAATGATCAATATTTGTTAAACTGCAGAGAACAGCAAATGAATTATTTTCAGAACTTAATTCTCACCCCGCTAGCTTCATTATTAATATATTACATTATATTGGGGGGGAAAAAAACTACATTACCATTTAAAATGAAAATCCCTTTATCTAAAAACAAACAACTTTCTCTGGGAAACTAGCTTTAAAAGTCATTTTTAAATATTTATTCATGAAGATATTTATCACAGTTTTATTTATAATGAAAAAAAAAAAAGCAATCTAGAAAATATCCATCAGACTAGAATGAACAAGAAAGCAGCACAAACTGATTCAATAGAATAGGATGCAGCTACCAAATCACTGCAAAAAAATAAAAATAGGAAAACAAGCAACACCGAGAAAAAGGTAGTTCAGGGAAAAGCACAACTCAGATATAAATATGTTATTCAAGTGAGGGAGGACAAAGATGCTTAGGGGGAAAGAATTAGAGTTAGGATAACAAGTCTGCCCACCCCCAACCCCTGCCCCTTTTTCTCTATTTTACATGTTGAGAACATGATAGGGTATTCCTTTAGTAAAAAAATGTATTTAAAATAACTCCTCCAGCCTTAATTGCAATAACTGTTTTCTTTATGACCACATGCCATTATGTGTACACGTGATCCTGATATTATAGTTTGAAATACTAGCATAAGATAAACACACTTTAGCAGTGTTTGTTTGTTTTTTTTTAATAAATAAATCATCGGCACAGCATCCACAAAAGCAATGAGTAAATAAATAATTCAGTCAGCTTCATCAACATAAAGGCACAGTTCAAATGCTTCCAGAGCCTCTGACAAATTGTTGAACTGCGTGGAGCGCACCGCACCTCCCCCACTTTCCAATGGCATCCAGTAGCACAAGGCAGGCCTGACCTGAGCTTACCTTCCACTAGCAGGGACGCAAATGAGGAGCCCTTTCTCAGGCATGCATCTCTTTCAAAACACTTCACCAAGGTAAGAGGTATACATGAGTCACTTTACCAATCCTGATTTGGACTTGTACAAGCAGCCTAAACGGGACCAACATTACAGACACACACACAACTATTTCTCCCAAACACTGTCCAAAAACATAAAAAAAATCCTTAAATAAAATTAAATACTTTTCTCAGAGAATCTGAGAAGTAAAAAATACAAAATACAAAAACAAAAACCTTTCACCATAAGTAAGTTCAAATACTGGTAGTAATGGAAAGTGACCATGTCCACCCATGTAACGGGTAGCTGGTTGAAAAGCACACAGTCTAAATTTACCACCTGATCTTCCCTGAAAAATCATAAACTGTTAATATGTTATGATACCAGCTTGGTAAAGAGAAATTATAAAGCCCTAAATTTGTGTTATAGTCACTAGCACACACACAAACACACAGAGACAAATTTTGCTTATTCATGATAAATCTGACTGAACTTAGTGCTCTCGTTATCTGTTAGAAAACCAAAAATTCCCCAAAATTAGAAACAACTTGCTTATGAGAGTAACAACAGCGTCAAAATTAAAATAAAAGCATTTTATTTAATAGCAAAAAATTCTCTGCTTCATCCCCTATTTTTCATTTGACCATTCGCTGATAATTAATGTTTGGCAACTAATGTGATTTAAAAGAGTGCATGTATGGCAACGTTCAAGAATCTGGACTTTCTTTTTAATGTAACTGAATCACTTACGTTGTCTGTACTTCCCATTACATACCTTGGAGCTGCCTAGAACACTGTCCCTGAGTCCTGACATGGAACCATCTTTCTGGTGAGGGTTTTATTACAATGTGCTTTTAATATTATCCTAAGAAGACAAAGAGGTTTACTTCTCCATGCCAAACAGTTGGATTTTGATAAAAAGCATGACGAGGCTGCAATAAATACTTAGTGAAATAAGGGGAGTTGGAAATTTTAAAAAGAAAAAAACATGATTACTGAAAAATTGCTCTACTTAACCAATGAAAAGAGGAATGTCTGTTGTGTATGCTAACTCTCTAGGGGTCAATCGGTTCAAATTATTAGGCCCTCCTATTTTTTAAGAAAAACTTTTATTTTAATAGAAGTAAAAAAATAATAATTCAATGCCATAGAAACCCATCCACTAGATATCAGAAAAAAAGTGAAACCTAGAGCCAAATTATAAGATCAAGATCTAAAATAAGAGTTAACAATAGTTAGGGTAACATATTTATATTCAAATGTGTACATAAATAAAACTTAAAAAAAATACTTTTTTTCCAGGGAGAGAAGTTTCCAAATTGTCCTACTTTATTCTAGGAACATTCACACATAGCCTATTAAGCTATTTAGTGTGATTTTAAAAATAGGCCCTAAATAGAGGTAATATTATATGATAGAAATGTATTTAAAATCTCAGAAATGCAATCTACTTAAGATAATATCATACTTCTAAATTACACCCTGTAGTTAAGTATAGAACAATCTGATATATTTTAAATGCACTTGGCTTCCATTAAAGGATTTCTGAATGAACTACTTTGATGTTTTGGCATCCATTACCTTCAGTCTCTCTCAGAAACTGTAAATAAATATATGTCTTTCCATTTCCGATTTTCAATATGCAAAAAAACAAAACAAAACCTAAAGCATTTTCTCTTTCATACTATAATAATGTACAATTTTGCTACTTGCCTAAAAATCTTCAAATACTATGTATCAGCTAATGTAAGCTCAAATATACATTCTCAAAATTTCAAATACTTTCATAAAAAATTGTGAAATAAAAATAATCTTGGTTTTTAAGAATCACATAAATAATGTCTTTAGGCCTGGCCTGTGGTGGCGCAGTGGATAAAGCGTCAACCTGGAACGCTGAGGTCTCTAGTTCAAAACTCCAGGCTTGCTTGGTCAAGGCACATAGGAGAAGCAAGTACAAGTTGACTTGTCCCACTCCTCCCAGCCTTCTCTCTCTCTCTCCTCTCTCTAAAAGAATTAAAAAATCTTTAAAAAAAATAATAATGTTCTCATTTACTATGCAGAATGTCATATTTCTAAGGCACAGGAATAGTTACAGTTGGCTAAACTAAAAAATTTTTAAATTCCACAAAATAATGGTTTTACAATCAAAGGTATTTCTCTGACAGAATAGCTAGCAATTGAAAACTCCCCAAATTTAAAGAGAATACAGGATGTTTGATAATAATGGCTTTAATGAAGCAGAATTGAACTGATAGCTTCACAATGCCAGACAATCAGCTTGGCTTTTTTCTTCCTCAATGACTCGACCAATTGTTTTGGCTTCAAGGAGAAGCAGCTTCAATTAAAGGTAATTGTTGTTTGGCTTGAATGAAGACTAAAAGCTAGGGTCTCTAATGTAGGTTCCGAAACACTTAGAAAACAAACAGTCCTTAAGGTACGGTTTCACAGAAGTCCAAGCTGTTCTTAAGAAGTTAAAGCTATATCATTGAAGAGAGCTGAACATGTTTCTATAACAATATTTCACATGGGAAAGACTTAACTCCAAGAGAAAGAAATCAGATATCATCTTGCAAGCAAATGGAAACCTGAGTAAACACCTATGGGATCTGACCCAAACAGACAGAAAGCAGCTCAGAAAAATCTTCAACATCTGTCTCGACTGTTCTGATGTAGCCATTGTAATTGATAAATTTATCCAAGAAAGAAACTCAGGTCTTACTCAAGACAAAAATTTTTAAATGCATCATTGATGGTTCTCATACCTTTTCCAAATAGAAACATACATAAGGGTTCTTAAAAACATTATATATGTTTTTGTGGGGGCAGAAGAAACATGGCCCTGAAAAAAACACCTACTCTGGAATAAAAAATATAAGTATTGTTTACTGTTTCACAGATGTTTATTAGTTTCAGTCAAATCTGCTTCTCTCCCTCTCTCTGTCATAATTTAATCACATGCTTATTGGAAAGTACTGACTACTGTTATTGCTCATGCAAGAATCATAAAAAAAAATTGAATTGTCAACTTGAATTTGGTCCTATATTCTATGCCCTTTATACAGAAGCTATTCAGAAAATGAAGCACATTACAGAACACAAGATAGAATTTACAAAAAGTACCATTAAAGCAAGATAGCCTGGCAACTCACTTTCCAAGGAGAAACTAGACCCAGTCACTCATAGGTTCTGGGGGGAAAAAAAAAAAGAAAAAGAAAAAAAGGAAATGCAATAGTAATAAGAAACAAGAATCCTGCTATGTAAAAAAAATGCATCTTCCCCGTAACTCAAAAATCCTTCCACACAGAGTGCAATTCTCTGAAGTGTTTGCACATCTAGAGATTAGAGACACAGGCACAGCCCTGTCACCTAGTATGAGCTTAGCACATATCTGGTGAAAAATAATTGGTGAAGAAAAAGAAGTCCATGCTCCCTTTTGATTCTAATTTTAGCCCTGGTTAGGATCTAACAAACAGAACCTGAATTAAATGTGTCCTTTTCACAATACCAAACAATCCTACCACCCTGCAAATCATCCCAATAAAACATTGCACTGTCTTTGAATTTCAACCCCTCTAGTCAGGGTTGAAGTTAGTCACAAAGGGACAGACCTAAAAATAGACTCTGGTGAGTGAGAGGGCTGGAGCTTGCCTGCTCAGTCAGCTCCTCTTGCCAGCCGTGAATGGAAAACTCAGGTGATGTCTCATCATGTGTAGACATTTCCCCTTAAGCAAATAAATGTAACAGCCAAAGCACAGCTTCGGTAGCCTAAGGAATATCGCAAGAGGCATTTACAAAGTTGGTAAATCAACTGCCTTGCTTCGGAATGGAAACAAGCACACTGTTATCTAACAACATGTTTGCAAAGCGAACAATAGTCAAAACTGTTTGCCCTTAATTTTCTTGATTAAATTCCTAATAACAACAGTTGAATCAGAGTAAGATTTTTGCTATTATACTCCCAGCTCATTCCACATGGGTTGTTTCTACACAGTAATAAAGCATCTGGGTAAAAAATGGAAAACACTCAACTAATCACCCAGCTGTTTCTCAAATCGCAGCTGTTTGGTAATAGGCAGACAATACCTTAGCGTGACTGCAGAACATAACAGCGCAATATTGCAGGTGACTGTAGAAGCTTTCTGGGTACACACTGTCATGACCTGATTTCAAAAATAGGAGGATGTCTACCTGGCTCACACACACAAATGATCTCCCTGAGAAATCTGTGAACCCGGACTAGCAGGAGCCTTCCTGACCTGGGCTTGTGTTGAATGAAGCAAAGACGAGTGGAGTGCAGTGGGGAGAAGGGGGCGGGGGCACCAAGCATTTTATACGTCTATCTCTGCAGTCAGAAATAAAAGCAACAGGCTTAGCAACTGAGGGGGAAGATCAGAAATGGAAACTAGAAAGGAGCCCCGTGAACACTTTATTTTGAACAAGTTTCTATTTGGTTAGAACTTATATTAGAACCTTCTACTTGGATTTTATTCCCAAATCCTTTCAGAAGCATAGTAAAATTTTCAGAGCCGAGTGACTTTCTAATCTCTCTTGCAAACCTTATAACACAACTACAGCTTTTCGTGACGGAAATGAAGACATTTCCAGTGTGTAATTTTCAGCTTATTTTAGCAACAAGGGCAAGATTTATCCCATGCTCGACTGATCTCCAACGGTGACACCACAGACAAATGAAAAGGAAAGGGTAATTCCTAAACAGAGCCTCTCCCATCCAAAGATTCGAATCAGTCCCCTGAGTGAGTAAAAATAGTCTGGTGTCACAAGATGATTCACACCTTAAAATACTGCATGTTGCTTCATCTCTATTCTATCTAATCAAGCCCTTCGTTCTGCCCTGTTTCTCACACTGCCTTCAAGCCTGTGAAGTATGTGGATTCTAGTAGTGAAATGACACCTCCACTCCAGAGGATCAGCAGCAGCTGAATCAGCAAGGAGTTCTAATTATGTTGCCCCAACTTTATTTTTCCTTTCCTCTAAGAATTGCATGCTGGCAGTAACCAACATAAACCCATCATTCAGCTCTGTGTTAGTGACATTCACTCTTGGGGCTACAATTGGTTGCTTAATTGTGTCTTAGTTTTAACAACAGTATTAGAATAAGGGAAGAGGGTGCATGCAGGTGCCTATGAGATCGTCTTTGAAGGGTGTGAAAGAATCCCTTGCTCTGAAGGGGAAGATGAGTTGCATCCTTACTAGACATAGAGCTTTAATCCTCAATAACCATTTGACAGTTTTATATGTGAGTGCTCGCAAAGCCTACGAGTCAAGGGAAGTAGGATACGAGGACACAGACATATACACATGTCTACTAAATTTTGAAACCAATACTAAGTGATCAATTTACTTTTCCAGATTTTCCGAATTAACAAAAACTAACAGCATTATCAAATGAAGTAGCTTTTAGACTGATCCAGCTATTTTTGCTATTAATTTTAAACGAATGACTTCATTTAGGCATGATTCTTCGCCCTTTGGCCGCCTCCCTCCCACTTCCTATCCCCCAGTTCACTCTGACCCTCCTTATATCCTGCAGCTACTCCAGCAAAAAAAAAAAAAAAGCAGTTCACTAGCTTCCCAGTCTTCAGATCAGATCTGGAGGAAAGAGGTCAAGAATTCTGAGACTACCTCTAGGAACTCAGAAGGAAAATCCATTTTTAATATTCCTTCTCTGTCATTAAGATTCTAATATGGTATATATACATTTCCCTAGGTCGTTTTCACAGATACTGAAATCAGCTTCTAAACTGACTAATAGCAAATGTGGCACAACAGATCACCAAACAATCTTGCATCCTCTAATCAATTGGTAACCAAGCCTTTTACTTGGTTTTCTGGAAGATAAAATGTTTATATCCACCAATTTAAATATAATCCACAATTTAAATATAATGTAGAAAAGCCAGGAAAGAGGGGGGAGGACAAAGAGATTTCATTAATTTCTCAAAAAACCTGAATAAATGAATAATTATTTATGGGATAAATACCCCCCCACACACAATAAATGGTTCTAAATATAGATCACAATCTCTAAATCTCATATTAAATTTTTGAGGGGCAGGGAAGAAAGAGAAGCATCAAATCATTGTTCAACTTAGTTGTGCTATTGGTTGCTTTTCATATGTGCCCTGGCAGGGTCTCCAATTAGGAACTGTGGGATCTAGTCCTGACTGGGGCCCCACTGATGCCCTCAGGATCTATCCAGTGTCTTCTGGATGAAGCTGGTAACTCCGGATTGGCTCTATCCACTGTGCAACCAGCCAGGGTGCTCATATTAACTTCTTAAAATATTGAACTACAGATGCTATTCAAACTAATAAGACAGTGTGGAAATTACAGTGTCTGGTCTATTATCAAAGCCATTCTACTATTAGGCAAATCATTCAAAAATTAAAATCCACCCTCCAAAAGTAATGCCAACAATGACATCAACTAGGAATAGCAAATAAACAAATAAACATAAATGTACTATATTCCCCCAAATTTAATCACCTCTTGATTGATTTCAGTGCAGTGGGAACTTCATTAATTATTTCCTACCTTGCCAGATAGCAAATGAAAACCTCTTTTGGATCATGAGCTCTACCAACTGAAGGAGAACAAAAGACTTGCTCAGGTGCTATCAACACCATTCATGTTCTCCGACCCATCAATCTACTCAGGTACGAGTGAATTAGGTTTATAAATGGAATAGCATGCATCCTCCATGTTAACTAACATAGCCCCAATTATTGAGAGTTTAGATAAGAAAGCCCTGGCCTCCAACAGATATGAAATTTTCTAATTATTTAATAGTGTTGTACATGAGGGTGAGCAATATTGAAACATTCATTAAAAAGAAAAATCACAATAACTTAGACTTTTTACTGCTGGAATTGACCCTAAGAGAATTAAGGAAGTCATGTCTAACAGGAGCTACAACAAAAATGCAGAAAGATGATGGTTTCACATATGTCTATTTCTAGAGAGCACACAATAGATCTATGGAGCCAGACAGTCTGGATCGGTGCTACATGCATCCTTTATATGATGAGAATAAGGTCAATGAAAAGTAAAATAAACATGTTGCATTATTCTATAATACCTAAGAATCAACCCTTCCTGGGATTGAAACTCTCTATTTCCTTAAACCATGAAATGTTTCAGAGCTTAGCACTAATACCACTATGGCAATATGGTACACAAATCCAATCTAGAGTGCCAAGAAAGGTTTTTCAATCCGCAAGTCTCACCATTTCTCCCAAATGAATGGGAATTATACACTATCACTACACTTCAAGACTCTTCATTCAATGCCTCAGACCATATAACTTATCTCTCTTTTGCCAGAATAAAGGCAGAATATAAAATATATGAGAAATATAAATATATGGATATATAATATTAATCTACTTCTTTTTAAACTAATATAATTCTTTGGCTTAGCATTGGCACAGCCTTAGTCAGTATCCACAGGGGCTATTTATTTGACTGCTATGACTGATTTAAGACATGACTGAACCTTTGGCCCTGGCTGGGTAGCTCAGTTGATTAGAGCATCATCCCCACATGCTAAGGTTGCCGGTTCCATCCCCTTGGGGCACATACAAGAATCAATTAATGCATAAGTAAATAAAACAAAAAAATCAATGATTCCCTCCCCCTTTCTTCCTCTCTCTCCCTCAAGTCAATAAATAAAATTTTAAAAAAAAAAAAGAAAAGAAGCCCTGGCCGGTTGGCTCAGCGGTAGAGCGTCGGCCTAGCGTGCGGAGGACCCGGGTTTGATTCCTGGCCAGGGCACATAGGAGAAGCATCCATTTGCTTCTCCACCCCTCCACAGCGCCTTCCTCTCTGTCTCTCTCTTCCCCTCCCGCAGCCACGGCTCCATTGGAGCAAAGATGGCCCGGGCGCTGGGGATGGCTCTGTGGCCTCTGCCCCAGGCGCTAGAGTGGCTCTGGTCGCAACATGGCGACGCCCAGGATGGGCAGAGCATCGCCCCCTGGTGGGCAGAGCGTTGCCCCATGGCAGGCGTGCCGGGTGGATCCCGGTCGGGCGCATGTGGGAGTCTGTCTGACTGTCTCTCCCTGTTTCCAGCTTTAGAAAAATGCAAAAAAAAATAAAAATAAAAATAAAAAAAAATAAAAAAAAAGAAAAGAAAAAGATGTGACTGATTCCTCAATAGCTAGTAGCTTAAGAACCTGTGAATGAAAATGATGCTCTCTGACTTTAAAAATATGCCCCTGGTCTATAAAATCATGAAAAATAAAATGTAAGTACATTTCCACATAATGCTAATAACTGGAAAAAAATGAGCACATTTTTCATATTTATTAGTTATTCCTAACAATTACTATTAAGACCAGTATTGAGGTAAGTTGGCATTTCTATCATTTTCACAGAAAATGCTAACTTGTACACTCATTCTCTCTTATGTCATGCACAATATCAGCTACCTTTCGGTTATCTCTACTAATGGTGAGGAGCGCTGACAAAGGTTACCCTTCACTATTTCCTTCTGATGTATGTGACATATTCACTTGAATAACAAACTGGGCTTCCCAGTTAGGTTTTGCTTGGCTTCTAGATTTAGTGTATTTATTGTTTCTTTATACTGTGCTGTTTTCTTCTTATAATATTGCATTTTCTAGACTGGCTATTTAACGAGAGACAACAGTTCTGAACCTGAATAAAGCCAACCTAAGATGAGAGGCTAGTTGTGAAAAATCTACACCACAAATAATTTTCAGGTCAGGAAGCAAAAGTTGACTGTCGATCAATGATCAAAATAATTTTACTCCTAGTACTCAAGATACAAATCCTCCTTCCAAGATACCAGTAACAACAAATGGGTCAAAAATTTAACAGCATGTCAACAACACCGTGATCAGTAAATGTGGGAATACACTTTCCTAGACAATAACAAGACACCTTACTTAGCACACTATTTGCTCTCTACATCTATTCCTATTCCATTCCCACTTAGTATTACCTCCCTGGTCTAAAAGGGTGTGCTAGAATCTCACTTAGAGCCGCAGCTCATTCTGTATATGCTATGTTCTTCAAAGCACCCAACTCATGACTTGGAATTAATTTATTTACCCATAAACAAAGTAACCATATTTTCTGAACCTCAAATTGAGCCATATGGTCTGATATGTATTAGCATAGTTTTTATGAAGAAGATACTATAAGAAATTGAGACTGATATGGAAACAGAAAATCAAGTCAGAAATAAAACTCCTATCACAGTCCTAATCATAATTTACATTTCAGAAGTACACATTCCTATTAACTGCAAAAATACCTCTGCTTCCTTCAATCTTAAACACAAACCACTCCATCAACCTTCTTTCAAATAGGAATTCTAATCTCCATACTAAAAAATAGGATTATCTTCTAACCTGTAGTGGTTACATTGGTCTGGAATACCCTGTACTTTGAGTCAAGTTTCTTTGCAGGCAGGAAAACAGAAGTACCTTTTGTTCACACCAAATGTCCCTTGCAGAATTCAGAATGACTTTTGGGTCAGGAAGATTTCCTGGGACAGGCCCCTTTGTCACTGAATGACAACCCGTAATCATTCTAAACTGTATCAATAAAAAAAAAACATATAAAAAGGGAGGTTATACTCTGTACCCTGCACATGAGCATATCACACGTTCACTTAAAAAATGTAAACCAAACCTAGGTGTTACTTCCCACTTTACCTAGAAAGAGCTGCAAGGTTAGTGCTGAAGATGCATCCCATTCCTGAAAACCAACAGTGAAGAACACCGTTTCTGAGTCTCTTGGGGTGTGGGGGTACTACTGTTTAGGATCCCAGTGCAATTAAAAAGAATTTTCCTCTGGTTAATGTTGACTTTCTAAAAAGTGAAAAAAAATATATAGATGTGTCTTAACTTCAACGTTTCTTATTCATATATTGGACTCAACGCATGCTTAATGAAAAGATTTTTCACAAAGCTTTAGCAACCTTGTTTGAAACAAATCTGATAAGGAAAGCAGTAGCACTTGTAAAATATTACATGTGTCTAAACATAAAATGAGTTTTCCAGCACAGGTTGAAACACTGTTTACTGACATGACTGTACTATAACAAAGCCACAAATCAAAATGATTACTTACCAAATTCCAGCATTTGTATTTAATTGAAGACTGAGGACTTAATTTTTTTTTTATTAAGTGGATCCCTTCCCTTTAGTAGTTGTTAGGATTAATAGCTCCAAAGTACACACTATTCATTCAGCTTAGTTTGCATTCTAAAATCTCAATTCTAAACTCCTGGTGTGGCATTCAGCCTAACAGTAAGGCTTTGGAACTATTTTGTTCTTATATTGCTTAACTATAAAATCAAGGCTGGCATGACTTGAGGGGTACTTAAGAAATATTAAGCTAGCCTGATACTTCCTTCAACTCCACAGAATTTTGGTGCTAAAAGTAATCAAGTGACTGAAGTAGCTCAATAGCTTGTCATTAAACCAACCAAAACAGAAAAACAAGAAGGAGTAATGTGCTCATGGTCAACAAGCCAGCTCTCAACTCCTAGATCAGCTGTCATTCCTCAGGTATCCACGAGCTCCGTGTCACAGAAACTGAGGGGATATCTAGTCCTCCCCTCTTTTCCATTAAATGTTATGCTTAACTCTTTCCTTTTCAAGAAATTTCAAGAGAACAATGTATCCATCCTTGAAAAAAAATCTGATTAAGGTGACCCTCGAATATTATACTGTTGGTAACAATTATTATCATCTGAAAAGCAATTAAAGGATCCCAGATCTCAAGAATTCAAATCACTAAATGGGTCATTTCTTTTCTAGCTTACAACCAAGCATGCACGGTGGCCTCTAAGAAGATGAAGTTGTCTATATTAGTTACAAATAGCCCCAGAAGCATATTTCTCAGTTAAAATTGTCACAAATATTGCTAGTGCATTTTGCCTAGCTTTGACCTGGAAAAATGTTATAAGTTCTTAACTGCACTGAGGATTCTACCTTCACACATTCTCCATAGGAGAAGGGTTCTATTCAGATGTGCCCTTGTTCAAGTCTTGAGGGCTTAAACGTTTCCTTCTTGGGGTGGAATCAAGATCCAGGCATCCTGAAATTAATGCATCTCGAAGGAAAAAACACATATTTGGTTTGAAAGCCCATGACTATCCAACTTCTTCACTTTGTTACCCTTAAGAAAACCATGCAAGACAAAGGAAAAACCCAGGATCCCCCAATGACTATATTTTTGGATTCTCAGAAATATAAATTATAAAGCAGGTTAATTAAATGTAATAGAACTTTTCAGTTGTAGAAACAATGATTGCAATACATTTTCCCTTCCAAACATCACCAAGCCATTGCTGTTGCTATTATAGAATGTTTGGTAAATACTCAATGCTGGAGAGCATGCATTTACACTATTTTACAATATAATCTGACCTAGTTAGGTACAGCAAAAGAGACAGGGTACCCTGTGCACAGGATCAACTTTTATACTATGACCTGCCTGGAATCTTCCTCCAAAAGAAGAAACTACAACAGTTATTTAATGGTAGGCTATCTTGTGTGTCTGCAAATCAACTTCTTATAAGAAGCCCCTAATTAAAGAAATTACTCATAATTTTCACAACATCCTAATAAACCAGATGTAACTCATGGGTTGTACATCTCTTTCCTCCTAGAGGAAGATGAAGCAAGTCAGACATAAAGTCAGGCATTTGTACAGAATTTATTTCAGAGTTCTCCCGTGTTCTCATTTGCTTTTCCATAACTGATGCAACAAATGCTTTACGTGCCTTCTTTTTCACTCTTGAGGAAACTGAGGTGCAGAGATTAAGAGAGCGACTTTTTCAAAAGAATGGTGACACATCTACACAGCCTTAGGGCTAATCTAATCTAATGTGTTTCATTTTTGCTCCTAATCCAAAATGTATTATATGGCATCCTTGCAGTCTTGTTACAAGACAGCATGTCTTTGTTTTGTCACTCTGTATTGTCAGCTAGAGATCTGCAGTCTACACATTCAATCACTTCCTCTACTTGCTGTTCTTCATTCTCCCAGGTACTCTCAAGAGGCATTTACAAGTGGTGGGGAAGGGATGGGGAGAAGGAAGTAGCTTTGCTTTTAAAGCTAACATTGGATTTACTTTGAATTTCAAATATCATTAAAAGAGGGTAAATTTTATATTATTGTCAAATGATGGTCTGGGATTAAAAAGTTTGAGAAAAGCCATTCTAAGGCTTTTTTTTTCAAAGTTCACAGTTGTCAGAGTTTGTTACATACTGAGATACCCTGCACAGTATCATTTTTCCCCAAACCTCAAAAGAACCGTTTTATAAAAAGTTGCAGAAACATTGGAGAGAATAAGGCCTATTATGTATTCTGAGTTTGCTAACCTATATCTTAACAACACCGAATAGTGCCAGTCAAATCACTAGCTGTTACCTCCCACTCTAGAATACTTTGTCATGAGTTAAACTTATATGTGTCCAAAACTCCTTTGATGAATTCAATAATGGTGGTAATGTTGAAATCAACTGTTTTTACACAATTCTTTCTCATACCAACTTTAGCAAATAGGACACCAAATTCTGAGGTGAATCCCCATATTCAGCTCGCAGGTAGCTGCACAAAGAAATCAATTTAATCAATCTAGCATTTCTGTTGCACATTTAATAGAAAGCTCTTAAGCCATAATCGCTGGAGCTGCCGGGCATCTTATTTTGTCAAGAATTCCTTCAGTGCATGCATTAGCTTTGGTTAAATCATTCTGGATTGAAAGGCAGAAGAATATTTAAAATAGGATGGTTTCAGAAGCATCATTGTCACAGACCATTTTTCAAAGGATTCAGTTGCTAAATTTGACATCATAGGCCCCTTTGCAGATCAGTTATTTAGATTTCAAAAGAGAGGAATCTTGTGCTGTTAAGGGCATGGCCTTTAGTCTCACACAAAGAAAAGAAGAGAACAATAAAAATAAGACTAAGAAATCATTGTTCCAATGATTGTCATTGAACTGTTACATTAGTAAACATTCACAGTATGAAGTCTCTCTCCATCTCCAGTATAGGAAGTAGTGCAAAGAAAAAAATCATTCCAGTCCTGGTATCTGTGAACGAAACGTGTTATATTTTCTCCGATGTCACTTCTTCCATATTGTTAGGTATTTGCTCTCATATCTTCCCAAAATTAATAATAAAATATAATCAATTTCTAAAGGCCCCTGAAGCCTTTTTAAAAGTTAATTTCCAGTTAAAAATAAACTTTAATTAAATCCAAGGTAAAATTGTGACCTATATTCTATTAAATAATTCACTTTTTTTCTTCTACACAGTAATTCTTACAGTTTTTAAAAAACAACTATAGAATCCAAAGACATGAGATGCTATTAAAGCACTGATAAACGACTATTCAAATTCATTAGTTCTTACATAGTAAATACTTCAAAATGCCAACTTTTCCCATCACTGCACAATTACTAACAACATTGACAATTTACTTATACGTACACACACACACGCAGCACACACACACAAACACACACATTCTCTCCATGGAACCATTTTTACTTGTAATATCTTTCCCAGTTAATGTGCAAAATTCTTGCATTCTAATAAAAAATATAAAGATTGATTTGCTCCTATTTAAGCCTCCCTCATCTCCAAGATGCATCATTTATTTGATATGTAATACAAGTTTTTAGTAACAATTATGCCACGGATAACCATTAAATGGTGTACTACTGTATGCGTTGGATTCATTTGCATATTTCATTGTCATAACTGCACTCTCTATGCATAAATATATTTGGAGGTGCCAGGGTTGGGGGCGAGGGGGCAGTGGCCAATGGAGAAGGAGCCTCACACATCTGTCTCCACAGCCTTTGCATTAGAGCAGTTGTTCTTGTCTGTCTCACTGTCATCCCCCTTTCCCTGACACCTCTCTTTTGCACAGAGAGATTCTTTAACTCCTTCTTCCATCTCCAGATACTCTGACTTGTCTCCCAAGGAGGAAGACGTAGAGCTCCGAAATTTCTTCAGCAAATTAGAGGGGAGGTACGGGCAACTGACTGCATTCTGTGTCAGCTGCGTCTGTTCCTCATTTTCAGTCTCTCTGTGGTAGAAATAGTTAAAGTTAGAGACAATCACTGGCACTGGCAAAGCAATGGTTAAGACACCTGCAATGGCACACAGGGACCCCACAATTTTGCCCCCCACAGTGATGGGCCTCATGTCCCCATAGCCCACAGTTGTCATTGTGACCACGGCCCACCAAAATGCATCTGGGATGCTCTGGAAATGGGTGGCACGTTCATCAGCCTCCGCGAAATAAACCGCGCTGGAAAAGAGGATGACCCCGATGAAGAGGAAGAAGATCAGAAGGCCCAGTTCCCGCATGCTGGCTCGCAGTGTGTGGCCCAGGATCTGCAGGCCTTTGGAGTGCCTGGAGAGCTTGAAGATCCGGAACACGCGGACCAAACGAATGATCCTGAGGATGGCAAAGGACATGGCTTGCTGCTGCTGCCCGTTGCCACCCCCCTGCTGCTGGGCCAGGTCAGTGCCCAGGGTGATGAAATAAGGCAAAATGGAGACAATGTCAATGATGTTCATGATGTTTTTGAAGAAGAGGGCTTGGCTGGGGCAAGCAAAGCAGCGAACCACAAACTCAAAGGAAAACCAGACAATGCAGACTGTCTCCACGATGAAGAAGGGGTCGTTGAATATCGTGTGCCCTGGGTTCTCCGGGTAGGGCGCCGAGGTGTCATTCAACAACCCCCCGTGCCCACCCGTGCTCAGAGCCATGATGAGATCCCTGTCGTCCCTAAATTCGGGCAAGGTTTCCAAGCAGAAAATAACGATGGAGATCAAGATGACCAGCACGGAGACGATGGCGATGCCCCTCGCTGGAGTGGAGCTCTCCGGATACTCAAAGAGGAGCCAGATCTGCTTTTTGAACTCGTTCTCCGGCAAGGCCCTGTCCTCCTCCTCCCTCACGAAGCCCTCGTCCTCCCGGAACTTGAGCAAGGCCTCCTCGCCCAGCTGGTAGAACTTCACCTCCTCCGTGAAGATGTCAAAGGGCACGTTGACCGGCCTCTTCAGGCGGCCTCCCGACTGATAGTAATACAAGATGGCATCAAAGCTGGGCCTGTTCCTGTCGAAAAAATACTCGTTGCGCAAAGGGTCAAAGTACTGAGTCCTCTTCTCGGGGTCCCCCAGCAAAGTCTCGGGGAACTGGGCCAGGGTCTTCATCTGGGTCTCGAAGCGGAGGCCGGACACGTTGATGACCACGCGCTCGCAGCAGTCGCTGTAGCGGACGGCGCTGTAGCCCCCGGCGCCCCCGTCGTCCTGCGGCAGCAGGTCGGTGTAGGAGCACTCGTCCCCGCGGTCGTCGTCGCTGTAGTAACACCTCCCCTCCTCCTCCTCCTCGTCCTCGTCCTCCTCCTCCTCCTCCTCTTCCTCGCTCAGCTCGCGCAGGATCTTCTCCTCCGAGCCGCTGGGCGTCAGGTCGGCGCAGTGCGGGAAGCTGCTCTGGCGGTGGTGGCCTTTCTTGCGCTCGTGCTGCTGGCGCCTCTTCCGGCGGCTGCGCCGGCTGCTCTGCGGGTCATGGGCGGTGCAGGCCCCACGGGATGAGTGGTGGTGGTGGGAGCCCCCGCTGCCCTCCACGGCGGCCGTGGCTGCAGCCACAGCTGCTGCGGCCGCAGCCCGGGACTGAGCCAGCCTCTCGCGCTCCCGGGCCCGGGCCTGCGCCGCGTAACCGTAAGGCATGTGACTGTTGCACCCTGAGCTCTCCGCACTCACCATTGCAACCTCCATGGTGGTGGTTTTTTGGAAATGGCTGGTTCCAGTTGTAGAAGAAGGAAGAAAAATAGGGCAGCTTCTTGTCTCACCAAATGAAGGTAAGTTTGGAAGCCTTCAGCAGATTGCTGGGAAGACTAAGGATATTTTCAGTCCAGCTTTGCATTTTCTGTTTTTAAATCAGCACGGCCCATGCTCTGGCTTCCCAGGGATTCAGCATTGCTCTCCCGAGTTGGCTGGTCTAGATAAAGGGCCTAGCACTTTCAAACCTAAGACAGGTAATGCTGGGATCTCGCAAACTCCTGTTTGGGGGTGGATGTTCAAATGTGGAAATACGTCTAGGATGGGTTGGTGACGCTGCAAGGTTCAAAGGCCACAAGTCTATGACAGCCCACAGTTGTGCCTAGAAAATGGAATATATTTTTTTGCCATGGAAACGGTCCAAAGCTCAGTCTACAAAATTTAAATAAAATGCAAATCAGCCTTTAGTCTTAGCACTTGCCTTCCAGTGACAGCTTGACCCATGTTAACATGAGACATGAAGTATATTCAGCCATCACCGTTCAGACCTATCCGGATGATTCTCCAGGCTCTCCCCTTAGGTTCATCACAGGCTTCCTGGACCCAGAGGCAATGCCAAGCTAGTGAAAGAGGCAAAGACCTTGGGAGGTAGAGAAGGTGCAAGATGAGGTGTCAGCCAGCGGGGGCAAACCCAGCTCTGAGGTCTCCATAGAAATCAAGGAAATGCAGAGCATCCTTCAGCTAAAATCATGCAGAAGATGCACTTCACCTGAAAAAGGAAGGAAAATAAGCATAGAAAAAAATAAAAAGAAGAATCAAATCATAAAAAGCAAACTGAGCATTTCTGCCACATACACTTTCTCTTGTCCTCGAGCAAACCGGATAAAGCAGTAAGCAACCATAAATTTCCAAGGAGTGTGAGGCAGGTTGCTAAATCTCCTTCTCACTAAACATCCTTCTTTCCTTCTTCGTTGGATATTATTTCAGCTCAGTCTATTTCATGTCACTCTCATCATTCCATAATAATGCTGTCACTGTATAGCTGTTTGCATCATCCATTGATCTTAAGCATGCTTTAAAAGAAAATTCACTCATGAAATATTTCTGAATTTAGAGTCTTTCCACCCTCTCTATCTTGATCTGGGATTAGAAAAGTCAGAAAAAAAACAACAACATTCTTTCATCCAGGTTCCAGAACTTGAAAAAGCTTCCATCACCTCATCAACAAACTATAGATAATGCAACCTCCCCATCCCATCTTGGTAAGGATTAAATGAGATAGTGGATGTTGATAGAACGGCACATTGACTTGTACATAATGAGTAGCAAATAAACTCTGATATTTATTAATAACATGAGAGTAACCTAAGCTTTCATCATCTGTCTACTCACCCCCCAATGTGTATGTCTCTTTACCACTGTCTGAAGTAGGGGAAGGACAGAACGTGAGGACACCCAGGACATTTTGAGACATACCAATGGTCTGTATTAAATTGGCACTTCCTGATGCCCTGAAGCATGTCCCTGTTATTATTTTCTGTTCCCCAGACTGGAGAACACTTCTTACCACCCACAGCCTAAGAGCTAATCCTAGTTTCCACATCTCTAATAATCATTTTCTCTCCTAGCAGTTCCTCCACGTTCATCTCAGCGCTTCCTCCTACACTCTTCTCAAGGGACTAGCTCCTTCTGTTTTCAATCCCGGGTTATGTGGACTTTGTTTTCAGCCTATAACTTTCATTTAATCCATAACTCCCATCCCCCAACTTCCCCTCCTCTCTCTCTCTCTCTGCCCATCTTTATTTCCAATCTCCCACTCCCTGATCACGTCTTCTTTGCAGCTTGCTCTTTCCCACTGTCACTTGGCATTCCTGGCCTTTCTTTTCTTCTTCCTTAGTTTAGCTCTCCTTAGGTCAACCTAATGTATCTCCTCCACCATGACCTGTAAAAGCTCCTGCCCCCATCTTCTACTCTTGCTTCTGCTATTCACTCTGCCCAACAGGACCTTCAAGAAGGCAGTAGAGTGGCCCAGAGAATTGGACAGGATCATGACAGTTCGAATTCAGGGCATCTACTAGCTTCTATTGTGGAAGCACTTGGGGAGCATAAGAAAAATGACTTTCTGGAGCCATTAAGGGGATTTAGCTCTTGACCACCTGCTGCTTGCTTCATGCTGAGTCGGGTCAGCCTAGAAACTTAAGCACACTGAGTTTTATAAAGTGACAAGCAAGGAAGTGGCAAAAAGTATATCCCTTCCTAATTATATATATATTCTCCTAGGTAACAGGTGACACTTGAGATTGGGATGTAAAACCTAGAAAATACACCTGTGAAGATGTTTTGAATGATACCTCTCTTCCTTTGCCTGACTCCTAATATTGTCTCATACTCTGAATCGTTTTCCCTCAGAAGATCTCTAAATCTGCTTTCCCTGTTGAGGGTCAGGCTGACATCCTTTAAATTCTTTCACAGGCCAAGTAGCTTGAGAGTTTGCTCAATTATTTCCTCAACTCCCTCAAAGCAGTTAAAATACACTGTTTAAAGAAAGCCCCAGTATTACCAAAGTGCCTATAAATTTGTACACTACATACACCCCTCTTCCGTCCAGCTGACTCCCAGAAGGTCATGAATTAGTGGGTCTTCTAATTCACCATCAATTCTGCAGGAGACCTAGATCTGTCCTGTTTTTTTCTGTTCTACACCAAATAATTTCTTATTTATTCATTTATGTTTGCTGGTTTTGGTTTCTCCAACTCCCCTAGTCTACAAAAAGCAAATTACCTCCTTCATTGCCTACCAGCCACTCCACTATCCCTAATCTTAAAGAAAGGAAAAAAGAAAAACAAAGAAGGAGGAGTGGGAGGGGGTAGGAAAGAAAAAAGAAAAAAAATTATTTCACCCAACAAATCAGACTGGTTTAAAAATCTCTTCCTTCTCAATGTATTCATGTTAGGAGAATCTATTCAAGACAACTCCCAGGAGCCTTTATGGGGGAGACCTTTTGCAGGGAAATTTCCCTTCCTCTTTAACACCATCAAATTAATAGGATTTTGCAGACTACCAATTCCCTGAGTCCCTTTCCCCCAAACAACAGCCTTGCATCCTCCCCACCTCCTTCCACCCCCAACAACAAGGCTGTTTTCATTTCTCAGCGCTAATTTCCACCAACTGTCTTAGGGTGGTACCTGAACCTTATCACAGAAAGAGAGGAGCGAGAGATTGAGAGAATCAGAAAGGCTAACAACCGTGAGAAATACACACTTCAACGCACGCCATTTATACAGTCCTTATGTGTTGCTCAAATGCTCAGAAAAAAATGCACACAAATCCAAATGATGGGAGAGGCAGCAATTCAAACCCGTTCACCAGCTGTTCCCAAAGGGACGGAACCGGTGAGTCTGGGATGAGGCAAAAACGATGCTAAATCTAAACCCCACCTCGTTGGGAAACGACATCTTTAATCGCGCCCTCGCCTCCAGTCCTAGGTTCCCGCTCGGGCACAGTAAGCAGGGCGCATGCACCCCATCCCTGGGGTTGGGAAAATAACAACTGTTGGCCCCCCGGAGCTCCGCGCAGCATCTGCACCTCCCTTCTCCCACCTCCTGGTTTATTTTTAAACCGCCTTCCATTCATGCCCTTCTGTCACATACCCGATATTATTTGTCCCTCAAATGTCCACTGTTTCTTAACAGCCAAATGAGAAGAGGGGAAGAAAAGAGAGGCATCATACTTACCGTTCCCAGGGGTGCGAAATAAAAATAAAGACAATCCCCCGATTGGTTTTGATTTTACCCCCTCAAGCTGCAACAGCTGGAGGAGGGGAAGAATGATCTTGGGGGTGGGAGGAATCACGCCTGTGTGGCAGGTGGAGGCTCCAATACATCCACGGACAAGTTCTGTTGCCTGGGGCACAGTCTTCGCTGCTGGAGCCCAGGTGTGGAGATCGGGGCTGCCCCACAGAAGACCCCCCCCCAAGACTCCTGGTTCCTCCCGAGTTCAGCACAGGAGGGCTCGACTGGGAAAGGACGTCAAGGTTCCCCAGAAAAAGAACAAAATCCTAGACAGCAGCGATCACTTGTTAAGCCCGAATTCCTCCTCCAACACGCATCGCTCTCCCTCCGGCGCTGGCTGCAGAAGCAGCACACGCCTCCCCTGGCCTGGAACGCGCGCTGGCCGGGGGCGGGGCCAGGGCCGGGCCGAGGGTGTGGCGTTCGCGGCGGGCGCCCGGGGCGCCTCCCGCGCGGCGGGGCGGGCGCAGTCACGACGCCGAGACTGCCCACCCCCCGGTCAGGCCCCCAGATGCCGAGACCCGGGGGAACAACTGGGAACCATTCCAGGAGTCCCTGGCTGTCGCCCCCGGCAGCAGAGAGCTCATCCCGGAGGGAGAGATGTCCCCTTTGGAGCTGAAATGTGGGTCCCGACGGCAGAGCTGGAGCTCCAACAGAGATTGCGGGAGGGTGACCTCGACGGGAAGTCCAGCCTTGACAATTGAGTGCTTCAAGGTGTCTTCTTTCCCTGTCCCGCTGTCTCTACAGTTCCCCTGGAACCCCCACGCCATAATGGGTTTGTGGGTTTGGGGACATGGGGGGCCTCTCTGGCGGGGCCGCGGGCCTGGGGCCCTCGAGTCACCTGCGAGCGTGCCCAGAGCCCACGGTGTCCGCCTCCCTCGCCCAGAGTTCGTCCGCCTCCAGTCGCGGCTCCGGCCTCCCGGGCGCAGAGCAGAAGGACTTGGTGTGTGTTCCCCGCAGAGGGGTGGGTTGCAGAAATTAGAATCGGGCCCAAGCTGAGGGTGGGCGCGGGAGTCACAAGTCCGAGGGTGAGAAAAGCGAGTGCTCTGAGCGGGTTGCCCGTCCGGCTTGGGGCCGGCAGGCTTGGGAAGAAGGGGAGGCGGCCTCCGCGAACCTGTTGCTGCAAAAAGAAATATGACTCGGCCAGAGATTTAGATCCCGGGAGATCTCTTATCTGTAGTCTCCACCGTGGTGGTCGGATCTGTATCACCACTTACCCCCCTTCAACAACAAAAACCGTACTGCACCCCCAGCCCCGCCGTGGGCAAGAGGGTGCGCCCACAGCGACGTCCTAACCCCTGGATGGTCTCCTAGTTTGTTTACTAGGTTCGTGAAATGCTCCTGGACATGGATGTAAATTTGCAATTCCCACAAATACACCAAAAGGAAGGATAGCGGTGGGAAGTGCGAGTTTACAGACACATAATCAGAAGCTCAGGTGGTGACCGAGCCTCTGCTCCTCCCCTCACTCCCCAGCGAGCACTGGTGGCACCAGCCCGGACTGCTGAAGAAAATCCGACCTTGGGCGGGCCAGTTGGCACTGAAGAGGACACTGTGGTTCTCAGCTGGCAGCTTTGTTCGAGGGCCTTATTGGGCCTCCTCCTTTTGTGGCGCTTGATTAATTATTAAGAGAAATATTCCCGAGCTGAATTATAGATATGCCCTGTGCTCACTCACCTAACCGCTGCTGGCTCCATGAAGGACACCTGGAAGACTGCTTTTACTTGCTGTTTGATTTTTTAAATTAAATAGCTAAAATATTCTCATTGTAACCAGTAAAAAGAAAACATAAACAAAGGGATGGAGGAAGGAGGAAGGGAAGGGAAGGGAAGGGAAGGGAAGGGAAGGGAAGGGAAGGGAAGGGAAGGGAAGGGAAGGGAAGGGAAGGGAAGGAGGGAGGGAGGGAGGGAGGAAGGAAGGAAGGAAGGAAGGAAGGAAGGAAGGAAGGAAGGAAGGAAGGAAGGAAGGAAGGAAGGAAGGAAGGAAGAAAGGAAGGGGAAGGAAGGAAGGAAGGAAGGAGGGAAGGAAGGAAGGAAGGAAGGAAGGAAGGAAGGAAGGAAGGAAGGAAGGAAAAAGAAAGAAGGAAAAGGAGGAAGGAAGGGGAAGGAAGGAAAGAAGGAAGGAAGAAGGAAGGAAGGAAGGAAGAAAGGAAGGAAGGGAGGAAGGACAACCTGAGGTGCAACCCTGGTTTTCCTCGTCTAGCAAGTTCAGGTTGAACTTTTGTCCTTAATAAATGTACTTGTGATTGGGATCCCCTGGCCTTGATCACAGTTGGGGGACTGAGAGAAAGTGCCTCCACGTGGGCTCTAGAGAGAGGGAGATTCTTTGCCTCAATTCATCCATCCCTATTGTTCATTCCAGCAAGGAAGGAGGACAGATTTCTGCAAAAGGAAAAATTATCACATGCACTAAACCAAATTCTCTACAGCTCCACGGAGCCATGGTGTCACTGTGCAGTTTCATATACATCAAAAGTAGATAACTGAGTTTCTGGTTGTCTCATCAGAACAATGTTTCTTGGGATGGTAGAAGGCAGGGCTGAGGGCACAGGATCTTGCAACTGGATTCCCAAAAGCAATTTGTGAAATCAGTCTGGAGCATCTGTGGAATGCTTTCAGGAAGATGAAAACAGATGGAATGATGTCCAAAGGATGACAGTTATATTGAAGCCTGGACATTTTAACGGGATCGTGTTAAAACTTTATGAATTATGCTTTCTTGCCTGAGGACGTGATATATACTTGCACTTCTTACATATCAAAAGTTTGAGTTACTGAAGCACAGGAAGGATGCGATCAACTGTAACTGAGGAAAAACCAGTCTTAGGGAGATATTCAAGTACAACAAATAGTTATGGAGAACTTGATCAAGGCAGGTAACATCCACTGAGTGTCCTCCTTGTACCCAGCTCTGCGCTGAGTTCTTTGCATGCATGTTGTTTAATTTTATCTGAATAACTAAACACTTCATGCAGTAGGCTTACAATGGTTAACTAGTTAGCCCCACCGTTCTATAGCTAGTTATGTAGAGAACTGGGCCTTCAACATCTGACTCTGCAATGGACAGATCCCATGCTAGCGATGATAAAACCATGTGGTCTAATGCCCACTTGTTCTCATAAACTAGTGGCTGCATCAGATGAAGTAGCACAGACAGATTACAGACAAGGGGATGAATGCAGAAAGACCTGTTTTGGGAGAAGCAAAAATGGACTAACAAGGAAAGCGGAGATGTGGCTAGATGTGTCCTCCAATGGTGAGGATTGGAGCAGCTACCATGGAAATACATGGGCCCATGGCGCTGGGGTGGACCATGAGTGACTGGAGCCTAAATGATAGGTGGGATCCAATTGAGAAGAGTGTGCTCTACCCTCAGTCTCCCTCCCTCTGTCCCATCTCTCTCTCTCTCTCTCTCTCTCTCTCTCTCTCTCTCTCTCTCTCTCACACACACACACACACACACACACACATACCTCTTTGCCCTTTTAAATAATTATAAAGCAAACAAGAACCATTCCACTTCTCTCTCTGAAATTCTTTAAGGATTCCTAGAAACCCACAATCTTTGCTTGTTACCAACAAAACTTTGCTCGTGTCCAACAAAAATCTACCTTGTCTCAATCCCAAAACTCTACTTTTTTTGGAGAGCACTGAATTATTGTCTTGCCTTAGTCATCAACTAGTCAAAATTCTTCAGCCAGCCTACCCCAAATATACCTATACCACAAACAGTTTCTCCCTGGCTTTGCATTCTCTCAGCGGAGGTACACGTGTCCCAGACTGTGCCATGAAGCCTTTGTTTATATAGAAATGGGCAAAGGGCAACAGGTCTTCCTTTCTGCAAAGAACATAGGAGGCCCTATGGGATACAAACTAAGTCCATTCTAAATGCTTCTGTTCTCTTTGGGGACCATGGTCCCCAGTGAATTGCAATGTTCTGTTTATTCCTCCTCTGTCCTCCCAAGAAAACTGTGACACCTCCTTGAAAACAAGCACTGTATCCCAAGCAACCAGTGCCATGACTGACCCAGAGTAGGCACTTGATAAGAATGTAGTAAAATGAATGAATAATGAAAGAAGCTTCTGTTTGC
Source organism: Saccopteryx leptura (assembly GCF_036850995.1). Taxonomy (NCBI): domain Eukaryota; kingdom Metazoa; phylum Chordata; class Mammalia; order Chiroptera; family Emballonuridae; genus Saccopteryx; species Saccopteryx leptura. The sequence goes on along the minus strand of NC_089503.1, from coordinate 31,860,372 downwards.
CAACAAAGCTCAGTGCTTGTGTCCAGAGAAACCTAAAGGAAGATCACTTTTTTTCATACTTATGTCAGTCTCTCAACTATCTGACTTTTTAAAGCGCTAAAGGGATGTGAAGGTGAGGGTCCTGGGGAACTGGATTCCATTCATCTCCATCCCAAATTTATGGATGCAGTTGTTCTGAGAAGCCCATATTTCCTTATAAATGTGAGTTATTCAGCTAGTTTTTTTTCTTGTACATAGATTTTTCTCTTCTTCTTTCCTTATTTTTGGCAAGATAGCAGGGGGTGGGGGGACAGACAGACAGGAAGTGAGAGAGAAATGAGAAGCATCAATTCTTCCTTGTGTCATCTTAGTTGTTCATTGATTGCTGTCTCATATGTGCCTTGACTGTGAGGCTCCAGCCAAGCCAGTGATGCTTTAGCTCAAGTCAGCAACCTTGGGCTCAAGCCAGCGACCTTGGGCTTCAAGCCAGTGACCTTTGGGCTCAAGCCAGCGACCATGGGTTCATGTCTATGATCTCATGCTCAAGCCAACAATCTCGCGCTCAAGCTGGAGAGCCCACGCTCAAGCCAGACAAACCTGCCCTCAGGCCGGTGACCTCAGGGTTTCAAACCCAGATCCTCAGCATCCCAGGCAAATGCTCTGTCCGCTGCACCACCTGGTCAGGCTTGTACATGGATTTTTCAATGACTGCTTGCCACCACTTTCCATTTCGTCTTATGCATACCAGTACTGGTCAAGTCTTAAGACCTCAGAAAAGTGCATTTGCTTCTTATTAAAGCAAGAAAACATCAACCCTGGTGTATGTCCAGCAGTCACGGCCATTCGCATGCAGGTTCCCATTAGATTCAGGCAGATGGTAAAGAAACAGTAGAGCCAAAAAATGGTGGGTCATTCCTTTATTCAAGTCTCACACCAGCCGATGAGCAAACACACAGAGAAAATACTTCCCTCTTCATTTAGTCAGATTTCACAAAGCCACTGACACATTCTCCAGTTCCACAACCAGGAGAATCTTCTCTGGTTTCTCCTAAAATCAAAGGCCCCAACAGTCTCAGCAGAGCTCATAAAAGCCCCTCACCTCTGGTTCCCCATCTGTACACCTTCTCCCTTCTCTCTGCACAAACTTTCTTTCTTTCCCTACCAACATGACTTCTTCTCTCTTTCTCCTCCTCTTCTTTTCCTTCTTTTTAAAACTTTTCTGGCAGGAAAACCTCTCCTCCAGCAAACATTAGCATAACAATGACCCTTCCTAAGCAGGAAGGTAATTAGCAATTTCACAGGTCATGTACCTGGAGCTGCCCAGCACCATTTTTTAACACTAAAAGTAAGCAAACTCACCTGACCTGTGGTGGCACAGTGGATAAAGCATCGACCTGGAAATGCTGAGGTCGCTGGTTCGAAACCCTGGGCTTGCCTGGTCAAGGCACATATGGGAGTTGATGCTTCCAGCTTCTCCCCCCTTCTCTCTCTCTGTCTCTCCTCTCTCTCTCTGTCTCTCCCTCTCCTCTCTAAAATGAATAAAAAAAAGTGAGCAAACTCAAAAAATACGAATTTGACAAAGTCATTTGCCCAACACCTGGAGAGAAAGACTGACCCTTGTTTGATTCCTGATTGATCATAGCACTGTGACAGGCATAGTAGAGAATAAAACAGCTACTGTTTACCTGGGCAGACACCCACTGTCTAGATCAGTGGCAGTCAACCTGGTCCCTACCACCCACTAGTGGGCGTTCCAGCTTTCATGGTGGGTGGTAGTGGAGCAACCAAAGTGTAAATAAAAAGATAGATTTAACTGTAGTAAGTTGTTTTATAAAGATGTATTATGCCAAACTTAGCAAAAATCTGACATAAAGTACTTGGTAAGTAATTATTATTATACGCTTTAACTTGCTATAACTCTGCTTTATAAATTTTATAAAGTAAATTTACTTCCCTACTTTATAAATCACCATTACTGTGGAACTGGTAGGCGGTTAGAAAATTTTACTACTAACAGAGATACAAAAGTGGGCAGTAGGTATAAAAAGGTTTCACCCTGGTCTAGAGGGTGAAAACTGAGTCAAGCACTCATGTGGTAAGGGTCTGACAGAAGTCACACACACAGCAGGGGGAAGCAGCACTTAATTGAGTTTGGATAGAAAGGAAAGTTTCTCTAGGTAGGCGGAGCCACATGACAAATTCTCATTGATTGAATGACAGAGATGAGAAGAAGCAAAAATAAGCAGAAGATACCATATGGAATTGGAAAGGGTAAGAGTGATGGTGGACTGCAATCGGTCATGCTCTAGACCAGGGGTCCCCAAACTTTTTACACAGGGGGCCAATTCACTGTCCCTCAGACTGTTGGAGGGCCGAACTATATAAAAAAAACTATGAACCAATCCCTATGCACACTGCATATATCTTATTTTAAAGTAAAAAAACAAAACGGGAACAAATACAATATTTAAAATAAAGAACAAGTAAATTTAAATCAACAAACTGACCAGTATTTCAATGGGAACTATGGGCCTGCTTTGGCTAATGAGATGGTCAATGTGCTCCTCTCACTGACCACCAATGAAAGAGGTGCTTCTTCTGGAAATGCGGCGGGAGACGGATAAATGGCCTCAGGGGGCCGCATGCGGCCCGCAGGCCATAGTTTGGGGACCCCTGCTCTAGAGTGTGAATGAGGCTCTATGATAAAACAGTGCATGAATGGGTACTCAACCTTTCTTCCCACCTCCACATTCAGGACAGGTGTAGTTCCCATACATAACACACTTCCTCGGGCAAACCCAGATTAGCAGCTGTGCCATCCACTGGAAAGACTGAATTACAGGCATTCCCAGACCTCCTGGCTGGGTGGCATCTTTTCCTCCTCCATCTATGACTTCATCTGAGAAGCTAAGTGAGTGAAATTGAGTTGGCAAACCATAATCAGATTTTGTTTTTATATATGCAAATCAATTTTTTAAGAAGGCCCTTCTTTAATTTAAGTAACTTGGATTTGCAATGCACTTCACCTTGAGCAGTGATACACCAATGGGGTGACACTGCTGTTGGGACCCTCCCTGTCAGATGTACTCTACCAAGATGACAAAGAATCATGCTATTGGCTCTTTGTTCTGCCTTCCCTCTCTGTGGTGAGGAAACAGGTCAGTTGTGGAGGCTCATTTAAAATGAAATAGCAACTGGGGTGCAGGTAAGAAATAACCACAGTATTGTCTTCTGGCAAAAATCAATTAGGAGCAAACTTGAGACAGAGATGAATCAAAGAAGGTTTGGGTACGGAACGGTGTTTTAGTTCTTACAGAAACTATCTCCACAATGCCTTCTGTAACAACTCCTAATAGTTTATGCCAAAGAGCCTTTCCCCTATACCTAAATGCAGACCATTTTATAAAAATAAGAGGCATGATATCCTTCCTGCCAAAAATGTCTTCCCAGCTCTCTGAGGCCACTTTAAATATGGTTAGTGGTTATAAGACAGGCTGAATTCTATTGTTTTAGAAGTTGGTTCGTTCTTCTTCTCCCCTGTTTTGACTTTGACCTATACCTTTTACCCTCTAAGACAAGTATCACCACAGTTTACACAGGCCTCTGCTGTGCAGCCTAAAAATGTTTACCTGCCTCCTCCAGGCTGGCAGCACCATCACAGCCCTGACTACCTCTCCTTCATCAGACCAGCATTCCTTCTGGTTTGATGAAGTGATAGGAAAAACCATGTCCAGTACATGCTTCCCCAAATCATGACCATAGTTATAAGAAGAATGTTTTTATGTAGAATACATTTCTACTATGTTCAGATCACAGTTTAAAAATCTACCCAAAATTATTTCTGCTCTTTGCTCACTTTTCTCCACTCCTGGCTAAAGATAGAAACACAGTTCTGGGGATTGGCTGACTGATGTATTTTAGAACGAAAAGCCAAAACGAGCAAAGCCTAGAGTATGAGTGTCATTAAGGATGCTAACTCATGGTTTCTCATCAGTGGCTGCTGAGAACAGTGCATCGCCTGTCAGATTGTATATACACCAGAAGCCCCTCTAATTCACTTCTCAGTTGACCTCACAAATCTGCTCTTATTTTGCATAAGCACAAAATCATAGGCTGACATCACCGGAGGTTGCATGGGAAGGCACAGTTTCCTTTAGAGGGCTTTTCAAAAGAACCCCTTTAATAATGCTTATATAAGTTTGCACCTGAAAGCAAATTTAACATTATATTTACAGTGGAATTCTAATGATTAATTACAACAGCCCTTGGGAAAAAGATACTAAACATTTGACTAAAGCAATTACCCTTGGATTGCTTGAGGCGCTGGAAAAGTTTTAATTGTTCATTCATTCACAAAATTTTACTGAGAATTTCCTTTGTCTCAGGTCTGGCTATTAAATAAACAAGGTTATTGCAGATGTGGATGAACAAGGGACCACACACTAAAAAGACCTAAAGTAACCACATTAGGATGGTCTGAAATGAAAACTTCTTAATCAAAAGGCAGTTCTGGCAGGTAGTCTTGTCTTAGGCCAGTATCTTTCTTAGCAATGGTCAATCTTTACCTTCACTGAATCTATTGTCTTTTTGCATTTATGACAACCTACCTTTGAAATATCAGAGTAATCCCCCTTTCCCAGACCCCTCAGGGCACCACCTCACCAGAACAGATCACAGAACCCCTCGTTGTTATCCTGTTCTCCTGGTATACCAGCTTTAAATACCATAAATGTTAAGTGTTAATTATCCAAGCTTTGTCACTCTTTAAATTGCCGGCTAAGGGATAGGAGGGGATTCTCTTAAGGAAAGGGAGATTGTCCTGGACCAGGGGCTGGGAATCTCTTTGGCTGAGAGAGCCATGAATGCCACATATTTTAAAATGTAATTCCATACAACCATCCATGTACATTAAGCATTATCCAATAAAAATTTGGTGTTGTCCAGCAGGACAGCTGTGATTGGCTCCAGCCACCCACAACCATGAACACGAGCAGTAGGAAATGAATGGATTGTAATACATGAGAATGTTTTATATTTTTAACATTATTATTTTTTTTAATTAAAGATTTGTCCGCGAGCCAGATGCAGCCATCAAAAGAGCCACATCTGGCTCAGAAGCCATAGGTTTCCGACCCCTATCCTGAACAGACTGAAGGGTTCACAGTTCTACATCTGAATGCCACTCACATTTACATAAAAGGCTATAACAATTGCTATCTCCAGGTGTCCTGATTTGTAAATGTAGTTCCCAGATTCCTCTCCTTGTTCTAGTCTTGCCTGATCTCTCAAACGGTGGGATGTTGTTAGCCCCTTTATCAAAAATTATTAGACCATATATATGTGGTTTTATTTCTGGACTTTCTATTCTATTCCATTGGTCTGAGTGTCTATTTTTCTGCCAATACCATGCTGTTTTGATTATCGTGGCTCTATAATACAGTTTGAAGTCAGGTATTGTAATGCCCCCAGCTTCATTCTTTTTCTTTATGATTGCTTTGGCTATTTGGGGTTTTTTATAGTTCCATATAAATCTGATGATTTTTTTGTTCCATTTCTTTAAAAAATGTCATTGGAATTTTGATGGGAATTGCATTAAATTTGTATATTGCTTTGGGTAATATGGCCATTTTGATTATATTTATTCTTCCTATCCAAGAACAAGGAATATTTTTCCATCTCATTATATCTTTTTCGATTTCCCTTAACAATGCTTTGTAGTTTTTGTTATATAGGTCCTTTACATTCTTTGTTATGTTTATTCCTAGGTATTTTGTTGTTGTTGTTGCAATCGTGAAGGGGATTTTTTTTTTTGAGTTTGTTCTCTAATGTTTCATTGTTGGCATATAGAAAGGTTATGGACTTTTCTATATTAATTTTGTATCCTGTGACCTTACTGTATTGGCTTATTGTTTCTAGTAATCTATTTTGTGGAGTCTTTGGGGTTTTTGATGTATAGGATCATATCATCTGCAAAAAGTGATACCTTTACTTCTTCTTTTCCGATATAGATGCTTTTTATTTCTTTATCTTGTCTGATTGCTCTGGCTAGAACTTCTAGCATCACGCTAAATAAGAGTGGAGAGAGTGAACAAACCTGTATTGTTCCTGATTTAAGGGGGAAAGCCTTCAGTTTTATGCCATTTAATATGATGTTAGCTGATGGTTTATTATATATGGCCTTTATCACGTTGAGATATTTTTCTTCTATACCCATTTTGTTGAGAGTCTTAAACATAAAGTTGTGTTGTATTTTATCGAATGCCTTTTCTGCATCTATTGATAAGATCATGTGGTTTTTGTTCTTTGTTTTGTTGTTATGGTGTACTACATTATCAGTTTTAAAGAACATTTTATGAATTTGACTCCAAAGGCAAGGGAAGTGAAGGCAAAAATAAATGAATGGGACTACATCGGACTAAGAAGTTTTTGTTCAGCAAGAGAAACTGACAACAAAATAAACAGATAGCCAACTAAATGGGACATTTTCAAACAACATTTCAGATAAGGGCCTAATATCCAAAATATACAAAGAACTCATAAAACTCAACAACAAATAAACAAACAATCCAATAAAAAAATGGGAAGAGGACATGAACAGACACTTCTCCCAGGAAGAAATACAAATGGCCAACAGATATATGAAAAGATGCTCATCTTCATTAGTTATTAGAGAAATGCAAATCAAAACTGCAATGAGATATCACCTCACACCTGTTAGATTAGCTATTATCAACAAGACAGATAATAGCAAATGTTGAAGAGGCTGTGGAGAAAAAGGAACCCTCATTCACTGTTGGTGGGAATGTAAAGTAGTACAACCATATGGAAGAAAGTATGACTGTTCCTCAAAAAACTGCAAATAGAACTACCTTATGACCCAGCAATCCCTCTACTGGGTATATACCCCCAAAACTCAGAAACATTGATATGTAAAGATACATGTAGCCCCATGTTCATTGAAGCATTGTTCACAGTGGCCAAGACATGGAAACAACCAAAAAGCCCTTCAATAGATGACTGGATAAAGAAGATGTGGTACATATACACTATGGAATACTACTCAGCCATAAGAAATGATGACATCGGATCATTTACAACAAAATGGTTGGATCTTGATAACATTATATGCAGTAAAATAAGTAAATCAGAAAAAACTAAGAACTGCATGATTCCATACACAGGTGGGACATAAAAACGAGACTAAAAGACATGGACAAGAGTGTGGTGGTTATGGGGGGGAAGGAGGCAAAGTGAAGGGGGAAGGGAAGGGGCACAAAGAAAACTAGATAGAAGGTGACGGAGGACAATCTGACTTTGGGTGATAGGTATGCAACATAATTGAATGACAAGATAATCTGGACATGTTTTTTTGAACATATGTACCTGGACTTATTGATGTCACTCTATTAAAATTAATAAAAATTAAAAATAAATAAATAATAAAATAAAAAAGGTGGGATGTTCTGTCTTCTGTTACAACTTCTGTTTCTTTAATGGTTCTTTTGTAGCAAGTAATAGAAAGCACTTCAAGCCAGCTCATATACAGCAAGGTAAGGGCTGAAGGTAAGGATGTTTCAGATCCTTCAGGGAGTCCAGAAAAGAGGTGAAGAACCAAGATTGAGCAAAAACAGAATTAGTCATATATAGTCTTTCTCAGCAATGAGTCTCTGCTTTCCCATAATATGTCCATGCATGTGGCCCCATGATGGCCGACATAGCCCCATTGTTAGATGGTCTTTTAATTTCAAGTTTCTTTAGATAACTTTAAAATTGCTAAAAGAAATATGATTTACTTAGCTCTTTTAGTCCAAGCCACCAAGTTACCATCTTAAGTGGTCAAATCATCTATGTCCTTCAAAGGGAAGTTATTCATCTAAACTGGGACCAACACAAGTCCAAGATACTAATTCTAACAGTAATATGCCAAGTGGTCTGAAGATGTGGAAAATCCATACTATTTTTACTAGGATCTTCTCAGTGTCCTATCTAGTATATTTAAAATGCTTATATATTCTACATTAGAGGTTATGCGAACTATTTTACAATTGAGCTCTGTAAAGTCAGTAGCCACGGCCACCATCACAGCTGCCTGGTCCATGAAGGTTCAAATTTGATTCAGGCAGATGGTAATGAAACAATAGAGCCAAGAACTGGTGGGACATTTTTCTTCATCCTAGACTCATACCGGCCAACAAGTAAAACAAACACGTGAGACACCAAAACCTACTCACATGTTCCTCCAGTTCCACTAGGAGAATCTTTCCAGTTTTCCTAGAATCAAAGGCCCCACCAGCCTTATTCACCTTTGTTCCCCATCTCCTTCTCTCTGCAGGCCTCCATCTTGGCTGCCTGCCTCCTCTGCCACCACGTGGCCTCTCTCCTTCACTGCAACATGTTCTCTCCCTAAAATGGCCTCCTAGCTTCTCCTTTTAAAACTTTTCAGTGGGAAAGTGCACTCCTTCAGCACAGATTAGTATAACCAAGCCCCTTCCCAAGCATGAAAGGCAATTAGCTGTATCTTGTGAGAGCATCATCATATGAGCAGCAGCCATCTTTAACAATAAGAATGACAAAAAAAAAAAAACCCAGAAAATACAGATTTTAAAACTCATTTGGCCAAAAGTTCCATCTGACTAGTAGACAATGTTACACTGTAAGTTTGTAATATTTTACGGTTGGTTTTTGTTCTATATTTCATAGCTAATATTGTACAATATCATTTTCATAGTATAAACATTTCATAGCCTCCTGAAAAGCTTTTAGGCACATAGGCATGGCCCAGCAACAAACTATAATCCCAGAACAAAGAAGTGTCACCTTGATTTATATTAAGATTCTTGATTTATGTTAAGATTCTTGATTTTTAAAGAAATAATTAATAATTTCGGCAGATAAATTCTGGATGAAAGGCATCCTTACCTATTTGTGTGTGAATATATGCTGACCTATGTGAATGCATCCTGTGTTTACGTTGTATTCTATATTGTGTGTAAGCTATAATGGGAAAGCTAATTACTAAACTCTGCAAAATGCACCCAGAGGCTACTGTGAAAAATGTATCAAAAAAAATCTAAAAATAGCCACATAATAAATAACCATTTGCAGATGGGAATTGTTAGCACAGTTTTCTAAACAACAGCAGGTTTCTTTAAGACATTATGGTTTTTTCCTTTATTTTACAAGGTGTACTAAATCTTCTGTACTTAAAAGCAGATAATTTGAATAAGAGTGCAGCAAAATTGACTGGATCCAAGTTAAAGTTATTTTTAAGACAATATCAAACCATCACTTTCATCTTAGAGTAGCTTCACACATCCATATTCTTCTGTTAGCTAAAAGCACAACAGTAACTACCGAGAGGCAAAGCATCCAAACAATTCTCTTTGAATACTGCACTGTCAAAAATGTAAGGGCCACTTTTCATTGTAATGTCATGATTGTTAAATGTCTTATTTGTTCAGGTTCCCTCAGAGGAAAACAAATGTTAAAGAAGGGACTAATCCAGAGATGACAAATTCAGTGTGATCTGGGAGTATGTTGGAGAATTATTTAGATAAGAACGTCACTGAGTTTGCAGACAGAGACTTACCAAACAAATGCAGGAGAATTAAGGATTCTTAGCAGAGATGATATACAGGGGGTCTTTGGGTTACGACAGTCCTGACATAAGATGTTTCCAGTTTAAGACACTCACTCTCATAAAAACTTTAAAAAAATTGAAACATGAATGTTTCGGCTTAAGCGGTTAGTGCCATACTTACAGACTACCTAGGCGAACTAGTGTGGTTGTGCCTGGTGGAAGAATATGCAATATTCTTTTTTCTGTGGCTTAGTTGTGTTTTTATGTTATAGATTATGATTTTTCAACTGTGTTAGGATAGGTTGTGTTTCGACTTACATCAAAATTCAGGTTATAGGCCCTAGCTGGTTGGCTCAGTGGTAGAGAGTCGGCCTGGCGTGCAGAGGTCCCGGGTTCGACTCCTGGCCAGGGCACACAGGAGAAGCGCCCATCTGCTTCTCCACCCCTCCCCCTCTCCTTCCTCTCTGTCTCTCTCTTCCCCTCCCGCAGCCGAGGCTCCATTGGAGCAAAGATGGCCCGGGCGCTGGGGATGGCTCCTTGGCCTCTGCCCCAGGTGCTAGAGTGGCTCGGGTCGCAACAGAGCGATGCCCCACAGGGGCAGAGCATCACCCCCTGGTGGGCAGAGCGTTGCCCCTGGTGGGCATGCCGGGTGGATCCTGATTGGGCGCATGCGGGAGTCTGTCTGACTGTCTCTCCCCGTTTCCAGCTTCAGAAAAATACAAAAAAAAAAAAAAAAAAAAAAAAAATTCAGGTTATATCACTATTGTAGGAACGAAACTGTATCGTAACCCAAAGATCCCCTGTACCAAACTTTACAAACAATGAAAACAATATTATGTAACCAAAATTTAAAATCAACATACAAAGGAGTCAGTTTGATATGTAATAACCTGAGATGGTTTCTTCTACCCAGCACCTTATCAAAGTACTTGGTGCAATGTTTCAAAAGATTTTCAATCACATGATTTTCTGTCACCACTTAAGTATGTGTCGTTATTAGCTGGCCATGTGCTTCAAACTTAGCTCAACTGAGTCCCTGTACTAATAATATTTTTAATAACACAATTAATTTGTCCTGTTCAAGACAGCACACATCCATCAAGTGATAAACTTTGGCTCTGGTTTTAAGCTTAAAAAAGTTATAGCATACTCTCCTCTTCAACTCAGGGGAAGTTATTAAATACTGTATTTCATTCCTAAGTTGAATGTAATTACACCAAGAATAATTTGACTTGTTTATGGTGATATATAGATTACAGGTTAAGAGCACAGCCTCTAAAATCAGCAAATATCTATCTCTTCCTAGATGTTTGGCCTTGATTAAGTTTCTTAAGTTTTCTAAATGTAATGTTCTCACTGTAGAATGATAGTGTTGATACAACTTAATAAGGCTATTATAAGAACTGAATGAGATAAGTTATATGAAAGACATAAATGCCAAGGACAAGTGAGTAGATGATTTTATTCAAACTATTACAATAGGACAAATATTCATTAATGTGAAATGTCTCCAACAAAAGGAAGAAGACCTGCAGTTTTATAGAGGCAGGTAAACAAAGAACTCATCTTGGAATCCAATATGAGTCATGCAGAAAGATAACAGTGAGTATTACTTTGGAATATGCAATAGAATAAAAATCTGTGTGGATATTATACTGATAAGTCTAATGCTGTGTGGATATTATTCTGATAAGTCTTAATGCTGATAAGTCATAAAAAACATTGCTATTCTGGCCTGACCTGTGGTGGCGCAATGGATAAAGCATCGACCTGGAAATGCTGAGGTCGCTGGTTCGAAACCCTGGGCTTGCCTGGTCAAGGCACATATGGGAGTTGATGCTTCCTGCTCCTCCCCCCTTCTCTCTCTCTCTCTTTCTCTCCTCTGTCTCTCTCCTCTCTAAAAATGAATTAAAAAAAATTGCTATTCTTATTAAACCAAAAATATTAAACAGCTCTATTAGTCAAAGATTTACCTAACTTATGTGAGCTTGAAAGTATAAAACAAAATATATTTTATTTTTTAAGGGTACTCTTAAAATCTGGCATACTGAAAGTCTTAGTAGTTCAATTTCCTTAGTTTCTGAGAATTTTAGGAATTTTCAATTTATATATGCAAGATTTTACAAGTAAGCCAATAAGTATACAACTTCTTAAAAAGATCTTATAATCAAATTTGGTAATGCCACTTGGAAGTAGGGAAAATATTATATACTCACATGAGAGGTAAAGGCTTGTCAATGACACATATACATATACAGACCAAGAGAGAGAAAAACTGCACACCTTCAATTCTAAAATTTTAGTCACAGGTCAAGCATGAACACCAAAATGGAAAACTCACTGGCCCATATCAAAGAGCTGTTCTCTTCCTATCTGGTGTAAGTTCTTAATTGATTGACATTCAAAACAGACAAACAGAAAAGACTAACACACCAGAATCTGGGTCGTTTTCACCTGACAGAGACAAGCTCTCCTCAAACCATGAATTCCTTTGCAGAAACCACTAAATGGTCAGGCCACAAGATCAGGAAAAAACTGGTACCAGAAATCAGGCATATATTTCAAAATTATCAAAATCAAATGCTTACATGGAACCAATGGACATGAGTCCGTAGCCCAGAACCAGGAGTCGGACTCACCTTCGAATTGCCAATCTCTAGTCAGGAACAGAACACAAAGGGTTCCAAAAGGCCTGGTACCTGAGTGGAGTCAGCAGAGGTCCAAAGGAAGGTCTGGTCCAGTCCAAGTAACAGCACCAAACTGAAAAACAAATGCACCAGACAAGGTGATGATTTTATGTACACTACTACAACAGGAAAATATTCATTAATGAGGAATGAATTACAGAACAGGGAAAGGGCCTGTGGGTCTATAGAGGCAAGTAAGCAACAAAGTCATCCTGGAATTTATGGGAATCCTGAGGAAGAATAGAAGTCGGTCTGATCTCAGAATAAACCAGCGCAGGGTGGTCCTTAAGGGATGAAAGGATTTCTTAACCATTCCTGCTTTCCAGAAGCAAAGGGCTCAGATACAGTGCGGCATTGTCGCAATGTCAGTTTCATAAATTGTTTACCCATAAAGAACAAAGCATTGGCAATTATTGGGGGAGAGGCCAGTTCAGTTTGAAGTATGCCTTACCAGTTGTATGACTTTGGGGACATTACACACTTTCTTTGATTTTTAATTTTTTTAACAGTTCATTGGACATGAAAGTAGTGGCTTCTTCATAAAACTGTTGTAAAGACCAAATACAATAAAGAAGAAATATTTTGAGACCAGGTTCTCAGCTGGTGAGCTCTCATATATAATAATTGGCTATTATTATCATCACCATTTATCAATGAGCGCTGACCAGAGAGCGTTGTTAGAGCATCATCTAAAGCACAAAGGTAGCCAGTTTGATTTGCGGTTAAAGCACATATAAGAACAGATCAATGTTCCTGTCTGTCTTTCTGTCTCTTTCCCTCTCTTTCTTTCACTTCCTCTCACTCTAAAATCAATAAAAAGAAAACATTTGAAAAAAATAAATGAATTACTGCCATAAGAAAGTAGGTCATTGTTTTATTTTTAAAATCCACTTGAAGAAGTAAACATTTCTAGAGCACAAAAATTCACTTTTTGATTTGTCAGATTAGTTTGGTAATTTTAAAATAAATTTTTGATATGTCTTAACCTAATTTTTAAACATTTTCATCATTCCATTGTCATAAAGGGAAATTTTAAATTTATTTCTATTTTTTAAAAATTCTGTTATTGTAGAGAAAAGAATACAAATTGTCCCTAAATAAACTAAATATTAACCAAGTAAATCAAAATCAAAGCTGGAGAAAACTGGAGTTTTTTTGTATTGTGTTAAAATCCACAATCCTTCTGTTTTCTAGCTGAGCTGATATAAACTAGAAAATTGAGGATATTTGGGGGGGAAGTAATTGTTTTTAATCTTGTTACCTTCTTTCCTTTTTTAAATTTTTTTATTTTTATTTTATTTTTTATTAATTTTAATGGGGTGACATTGATAAACAAATGGGACTATATCAAACTAAAAAGCTTTTGCGCAGCTAAAGACAACAAGAACAGAATAAAAAGACAAACTATACAATGAGAGAACATATTTGACAATACATCTGAAAAGGGGTTAATAACTTTCTTTCCTTTTAATGAGTGAAATTAATGGTAAGGAAATTTTACCAGATCACAATTTATGTGGACCTGGTTCTGGGAGGACAAACGTCTTGATTGAAGAATAACAAATTGAAGAATAGCAAATACAACAGTCCTAAAAATTCAGGAATGAGCCTGTAATTTTATTCCTTTATCTAGAGCTTGGAGAGCTTTGCCACAAGGTTCAGAGTCTATGTCTCATTCAGTCCTTAGCATCCTACTGATGCTATTAATTTAAGCTACCTAATGTAATGACCTTTACAATATCAAGAAAGCAAATAATTTATGCTGATTTTTCTTGATTCCCTACCTGTGATGAGACTTAAAATGGGGGGAAGAGAGGTGGTGAGATGGTGGAGTAGTTTTGTCATTTTGAGCTGAGTCTCTCAACCAGTTTACATCTGCTTTGCAAGAGACTTTAGGGATATTACCTGTTTGCTAAGGGGACCAAACTTACAGGCACTGTACTGGCTAAAGAACCCTTTAAAATCATTTAGTACATTCAAAAACAAGACAAGGCCCTGGCCGGTTGGCTCAGCGGTAGAGCGTCGGCCTAGCGTGTGGACGACCCGGGTTTGATTCCTGGCCAGGGCACACAGGAGAAGCGCCCATTTGCTTCTCTACCCCTCTGCCGCGCTTTCCTCTCTGTCTCTCTCTTCCCCTCCCGCAGCTGAGGCTCCATTGGAGCAAAGATGGCCCGGGCGCTGGGGATGGCTCCTTGGCCTCTGCCCCAGGCGCTAGAGTGGCTCTGGTCGCAACATGGCGATGCCCAGGATGGGCAGAGCATCGCCCCCTGGTGGGCAGAGCGTCGCCCCATGGCGGGCGTGCCGGGTGGATCCCGGTCGGGCGCATGCGGGAATCTGTCTGACTGTCTCTCCCTGTTTCCAGCTTCAGAAAAAAAAAAAAAAAAAAAAAAACAAGACAAGACAAAACTTTTATTCCAAGGACTCAACATCATAATAGACAATTAGAGAAAGCAGAGGTATGGCCTTAAGAAGCTTCAAATCACCCTGGGCAAGGTGGCTCAGAGTACAGTGCATCGTCCAGGTGCGCCCAGGTTGTGGCTTTGATCCTGAGGTTGAGACACGTCCCAGAAGAAATGGAATAACGAGTTGAAGCTTCTCCTCCTTCCTCTCAAATTAATGGAACTTTTTTTTTTTAAGAAAAAGAAGGCAGCATCACATCTACCTAAATACATGGGAAGTTAAGGCCAACGCTTACAAGATATAGTAAAAAATACAGAAGATATATATATATAAGTTTTAGTGGTCTCTGGAGTTACGTAGAGAGCTTTGGCTCAAATTCTAATTCCATCACTTACAGATCATGGGCAATTAACTGAAAAATTGGTTTTCTTCATCTGAAAAATGAGAATAGAGGAAGTACACATATTGCAAAATTGCTTTTGAGGATTAAAAGTGGTCATTGAGTACATAGCTTGGTTCCTGGCCCACTGTAAGTATTCTAATGGACTCCAGCCAGAGCAGCAGGGGAAGTAGTAAAACAGTGCGTAAGGGGCATCTATTACAAAGAATTTATATGTGTATAGGCTACACACATAGCCTACAATTAGTACATCTGACAGTATATAATTAAATAGTATTTATGGTAGCACAGATATAAATGTTATAGCAAGTCAGAAGAAGGAAGAATGGTGGGGTATCAGTAGAAAAATTAATGTTCTTTGTACTGTGCCTGGCAAGTTAAAAGCTCTTGACAAATGTTAGGTGTTTTTATTATCAGCACCACTGTTCATAGTAGGCTTTGTAGAGGAGGTTAAACTTGAGCTGAACTTTAAAGAGTGGGTAAGATAGGATAGCAAGAGTCTCTCAACTGAAGAAAACAGCAGGAGTGAAGTCCCTGATGTGGGAATTAGCGTGATTCCACTAAGTAAGGGCACTGTCCACTAAAGTAGTGGTTTTCAACCCTGTTACACTTGGGGACAGGTGAAAGTAGGAGAATTATTTCAGGGAGCGCTAAAACAGAAATCACCCTGAGCATAAGTGAATTTGACTAATCCTCATACAACATCAGAGAGATTAACTCTTTCGCAGACCAACACAAAATTTTTGGTGGACCAGTCAGTCCATGGACCAGCAGTTGGAGAACACTGAGCTAAGGTCAAGACCCAGGTCTAAAGAGCTCTCTGTCAATGAGTCATTATCATTATTTTAAAAAATATTTTGTTGATTAATTTGAGAGAGAGATATCGATTTGTTGTGTTACTTATTTGTTCATTGACTCTTGCATGTGCCCCTGACTAGTGATCAAAGCCACATTGTTGGCATATCTGGACAATGCTCTAACCAACTGAGCTACCTGGCCAGGGCCAAGTTATTATCATTGTTATCTTCATTATTAATAGTTGCTTTTTCTTACATTGTTTAGGTGCTAGATCCTCAGAATCTGTGAATATGACTTTATTTGGAGCACAGGTGTTTGCATATATAATTAACTAAGGATCTTGTTATGAGGAAATTATCCTGGATTATTCAATGACAAGGTTCCTTATAAGAGAGACACAAAAGAGATCCACAGAAAAGAGACTGCAACGTGGTCATGGAGGCAGCGATTGGAGTGACGCCGTCTCAAGAACAGGGTTGCCAACAGCCACCAGAAGCTGGGAGAGGCCAGGAACAAATGTTCCCTAGAGGCAAGGCATGTTGATTTTGAAATTCTGGCCTCCACACTGCGAAAGAAAAATTTTCATCTATTGGCTTAATCGCCAAAGTTGTGGTATATTTTTTTACAGCAGTCACAGAAAACTAATACACTGAGCCAGTCTTTTACTTTATTTATCCTAAGCCTTCTACAATCTTCTAAACTACAGTCTAGGTCTTATTATCACCATTTGTAGGAGCTACAGAAATATCTGACAGGCACATCTCACGTAGTCTAAAAGAAGGATCAGGAAAGGCTTCTGAAAGGCAGAAATGTCTCAAGTGCAACCCATGGGATGAGTTGGAGGTAGCTGCGACAAGAGCTGAGAGGCATGACAAGCAGGTGGAGGGCCTAGACGAAACCACAGAGAGTGGACAAAGTGTGGAGAGGCTGGGAGGCACTGGGGAGCATGAGCAAGAGCATGCTGGATGCAGCACTAGGCCCAAAGGTGGGAGAGCTGTCTGAGCCTGGTGGGGTTCCCCAAATCAGAATGACACTGGCCATAGGAGAGGCCACACCTAGCCGACTTCAATACACCAGCACAGGTCAAACTTTTATCAACAAATCCACTAGCCTTTTGGTAAATACTAGCTAGGCCTGGATTATTTTAAACCCCTGTGGGGGTGGGGGACGGGGCGGGGAGGAGATAAATACACATACACTCTCCAGGTTTTTGCAGAAACCAGGTGGTAGCCCCAAAAGAAAACCAATAACCACAACTTCTATTTATGGCTCTGTTTCCACAGAAACGGGTTTGTGGATGAATTTGGAAGGCAGATTCACAATGCCAAAACCTCCAGTCCAAAACAGAAAAATTCAGTTCAAGTAAACTTTTTATTATAGTAAAAAAGCTTAGGCCCTGGCCGGTTGGCTCAGTGGTAGAGCGTCGGCCTGGCATGCAGAGGTCCCGGGTTCGATTCCCGACCAGGGCACACAGGAGAAGCGCCCATCTGCTTCTCCACCCCTCCCCCTCTCCTTCCTCTCTGTCTCTCTCTTCCCCTCCCGCAGCAAGGTTCCATTGGAGCAAAGATGGCCCGGGCGCTGGGGATGGCTCCTTGGCCTCTGCCCCAGGCGCTGGAGTGGCTCTGGTAGCGACAGAGCGACACCCGGAGGGGCAGAGCATAGGCCCCTGGTGGGCAGAGCGTTGCCCCTGGTGGGCAGAGCGTTGCCCCTGGTGGGCGTGCCGGGTGGATCCCGGTCGGGCGCATGCGGGAGTCTGTCTGACTGTCTCTCTCCGTTTCCAGCTTCAGAAAAATACAAAAAAAAAAAAAAAAAAAAAAAAAAAAAAAGCTTAGCTTTACTAACATTTTCCCATTTAATTAGCTGAATTTGGAGGGGATTAACAAATAAACTCAGCCATGCTCCTATAGGTTCCATAATACTGAAATCTGGGAGCGATATTAGCTTCAGTAGAAGCAGAATACATGAAAGGTGGCGGGAAAAAGTTTGATTGGCCTGAGAAGTTGAATTTATTTGCAAAAATAATACTGTCAAACTTTAGGGCACTGTACTAGTGAGGTTAACACTAATTAAAAGGGGATAAAAAACAACCTCATTTTTTCTTTTGTCTTTCCTAAATCTTAAATGTTATACCATGCATGTTATAGGCACATCATAAAAATGATTATGAAATTATGTGCTAGGAACGGTTTATTCATGACCCCCTGACCTCAGAAAAAATAAAATTCTTCTTCAGACCTGTTCTTTAGTAACATGAATACATTGTAGTATTTTGGTTAGCGTCGGCCTCAAAATACTAAAACTTCTCAGAACGTTTATCATTACAAAATGTAAAGTTTTGACAGTTCAAATTTAAGACTATTTTTAGTTTTAGGTTTAAGCAATATTGCAAGGGAGGTACAGAGATTTGCTGTATGCCCCCATCCTTCACAGTTGCACAGCCTCCCCTATTACCAACATCTCTCACTGGAATGGGACACTCTATACCAGGGGTCCCCAAACTTTTTACACAGGGGGCCAGTTCACTGTCCCTCAGACCGTTGGAGGGCCAGACTATAAAAAAAACTATGAATAAATCCCTATGCACACTGCACATATCTTATTTTAAAGTAAAAAAACAAAACGGGAACAAATACAATATTTAAAATAAAGAACAAGTAAATTTAAATCAACAAACTGACCAGTATTTCAATGGGAACTATAGGTCTGCTTTTGGCTAATGAGATGGTCAATGTGCTCCTCTCACTGACCATCAATAAAAGAGGTGACCCTTCTGGAAGTCGGCAGGGGCCAGATAAATGGCCTCAGGGGGCCACATGTGGCCCGCGGGCCGTAGTTTGGGGACCCCTGCTCTATACCAAGGCAAAGCCTACGTAGACACATCATAATCATCCACAGTCCACACAGTTCACATGAGGGTTCACTTTTGGCGTTATCAGAGGTGGATTAAGGTTGGTTGAGGCCCCGGGCATGGAAGAAAATATTAGGCCCCTTAAAAAAAAGAGAGAGGCAGAGTATAAAAAAATACCTGTTAACTCTATTTTTAAATAAATAAAAATATTATGTACTATTAATGTTAAAATTGCACATATAAAACCAAACTTGGTGTCATTAGAAAAGAGTGTAAAGTTGGGGTTTTGTGGGGCCCTTCAGAAGTCGAGGCCCATGGCGTATACCTGGTGTGCCTGCCGTTAAATCCGTCTCTGGGTGTTATACATTCTATGAGTTTAGGCAGTTATAGAATGACATATATCCTTCGTTCTAATATCATGCAGATGATTTCTGTGGCCCTAAAAATCCTCTGGGCTCTGCTTATTCAGCTCTTGTCTCCTTCCACCCCCCGCAGCCACTGACACTTTTGACTGTCTCCACAGTCTTACCTTTCCCAGAGTGTCATGTGGTTGGAACTACACAGTGTGCAGCCTTTTTATATTGGCTCACTTTGCTTAGTAATGTGCATTTACGGTGCTTCTGTGTTTTCTCATGGCTTAATTGTTCACTTCTCTTTAGTGCTGAATCATATTCCATTGTGTGGATCATAATTCAGTTTTAAACATCGATCTTGCCCAGCCTCTAAAGGAAATACGAGCCTCACTTATTAAAAGTGTGCTTTAAGCATTGAGTCTCAGATCTAGAGCTCCTTACTTATAAGTTGCCTTCGATGCTGGCAATGGTGGGATTTAGCTGGTTTGCACTGGTTCAGCAGAACTGATATCAAATCTTTTGTTGAATTCAGCGAACCCATTGTTAAAATGGCACTTGTAATCAGAGTTTTGTCTAAGGTGGGTTCCTGGGCCCAATGTGGAAATCACACATTTACATTCTTTACTCCTTTTCAACATTCATCTGTGCAACAGTGTCTTCTAAGTGCCCGTAGTGATGTTCATCCTGTCCACAGGTAAAAAAAACAAACAACAACAACAAAAAAACAACTGCAAGTGAGGACGTCAATCAAGAAACAATATGGAAATATCTTAAATAACAGTTTTATTGTTTTTTATCAGGCATTATTTAACAGTTTTTCATTAATATTTTAAAACTCTTATAACAATCTAGTTTTGTGTACCTCTTTTATTATTCTTGAAATAATAAACCACCCTTTTGTATATCATTCTTTTTATTCTTAAAATAGTCATTAGGGCAGAGAATCAGTTGTTAAATTATTTGAATCCCACCACTGGACCCTGGGTGGTGCTGAGCCTGCAAGAGGGGTGTGGAGAGAAGATAGGAGGACAAAATTAATGCTTTTGGCCTCAGCTGTGACATCTTTGCAGGAACCGAAGGAAAATGAAATAGGGATCTAGGTAGACCAGTATATCAAATCTCCCTGTCATAACAAACCATAATATCCATATATTATATAGGATGAACCAGTTATTTACTTCCTCATTTCTTGAATCTGATATATCTCTATTTAACTCTCTATTTCTTCACCTGAAGTTCATCTAAAGTGGACATTGGTAACTGCTTACCTCCCATCTTTTACCCTCTTGCCTCTTAGGAACAGCATCCCAGACTGAGCGGTCTTGTAACTGGCAACCCAGATCCCTTGTCTACATCTAAAGACTCCTTATGGGCACACTCCAAACACACACTTTCTTCCTAAATTTTCTCTTGTCCTCCTAAATTTTCTCCTTTCAGCAGAACTATCTTTTAAAAATTAGATTGTGTCACCCCTTGTTTATTAAATGACTTCCCCAGGTACTGAGAACATGGTCCAACCTCCTTGGGGACCCACAAGGTCTCAAGTAACCAGGCTATGCTCCCATCAGCGACCTCACCTCCTATTGCTCTCTTCCATGCCTAAAAGTCACATTTGCCTTTTAGTTCTTTAAAAACACCAAGCTCGTTGCACCCTCAGGGCCTCGGCTGTTGCTGTTCCTCCTGCCTAGGAGGCCTGACCTCAGACTTTTGAGCAGTTGGCTCCTTCTTGTCATTTAAGTAACAGGGCCAAATGTCACAGGATTTTCATGCCTACCTGTTCTGAAGGAACCCCACTCCAGTCACCTCCACAGCGCTCTGTTTCATGATCTTCATGCCACTGGTCATTATCTGAAGTATCTGAATTTACTTATTTATTTGTTTAGTTTTCTTTAGAATGAAAACTTTTCAAGTACAGGAAGCTTTTTGTTGCTCTACTGCCAGCATTTAGTAAGTATTCAATAAATATTTGTTAAATGGAAGGAAGGGAAGGAGGGAAGAAAGAAGGAGGGAGGGAGGGAGGGAGGGAGGGAGGGAGGGAGGGAGGGAGGAAGGAAGGAAGGAAGGAAAGATGGAAGGAAGGAAGAGTCTAGTTAGTAATTCTGATTGCACTAGATCTACAAGTAATCAATAGACATTCTTAGAGTTACACCAGACCCATTAGCTGAAGAACATGGAACTAAATCAGTAACTTAAAAATATAATAACATGAACAACTGAAATAAAAAATTTAAAACTCATTATTTGATAAATTCACTAAAGAGATAATCTATTTCTAGTTGTTACACTGACTTTCTTCAACTTTATATCCCAATTGGATAGAATTGTTCATAAATAAAATAATTGGATACTTAACAAGTAGTGTGAACTTTTTAGCAGAATGATTGGGGATGATCTTTATGCCAAACAGCCTAGGTTCAAATATACTGGCTTTGGTACTTCAAAACCATGGGCATTTACCTAATTTTTCTATGCTGTTTTCGCACTTGTAAGATGGGGTCAATGTTAGCCTCCCCCTCACAGAACCATTACTTAAAACAGAAAAATGAATTCCAGGTTGCTAAGCACAACTCTTGCACAAACTAACGATCTGACAAATCTCAATAATTATTAAACTGTTTTATTTTATACTTTATTGTTATCAACAATTTTTCTAAATAAGCACTTGGCTCTCCCATTTATAGTAAGACGAAACAAATGAGTCACCACTGGGCACTGGGTCCACTGGCAATACTTTATACTATGTTTTCTAAGCCTTGGCAGTATATCCATTTCTTTTTAATAATGACAGTAGCACTTTCTTCAACTGCCAGCCAGCATGCCTGTTAGACCTTTATTTCCTTTCTATAAAACTCTCTTTTATCGCAGCTTCACATATTCATCTGATTTGGTCTCTGCTCTATGTGGCTGCCAATATGTGAAATCTATTTGATCTTGATGAAACTCCAGGAGAAGGGATGGAAATTTAACAGAATCCCGCGGCCATTCTCCTTTCCCCCCTCCAAACGGCTTGGGTATCTTGAAGATAAAAATAAAGAAGGATTATTTTCAGGCTTGAATCCTAGGGAAAGTTTTATGTGAACTCAACAGCCAATAAAAGGCACATGATGGGCTGCAAAACCTTCCAATTATAAATATGTATCTAAGAAAAGCTGATGACTGAAATGTAACAAAAAAAAGCAAATGATGACAGAGGCAGAGAATAAAGACCTAGTCACCTTTGAACTCTAAGAGCAAGCCACCTATATGCTTCCTACAATATGGAATTTTAGAGAAAAGATATAAGTTTCACATTAAACCAAAGTTATGAATTTGAGCTATAGTTTTACACTTCTATATTTTTCTGATATTTTTGTGGTCTGTGTTTATAAGCTTGTGATAGACTATCATGAAATGAGACATAAACTAAGGGAAAAAATGTTTCCCATGATACACTAATACCAAGAAAAACAAAAAGGAATAAGGATATGCAATTTAGAGAAAAGTTAATTCTCTTGGAATACAAAAAAAAGCATAATTTTTCATTGTGATAGATAATTCTTACTCTGTGCCCCCAAATGTGGTATAATTGTAAATATCTTTTAGCTGTAGGCAACAATTACAGATGAATCATGCCATCACAGGGAAGCCTATTTGGCAATTCAGACTCAGATTCTAAGAACATTTACTCTATGCCAAGTGGTATGTTAGACACTGCCTCATGTTATCTCATTTATTTCTTGCAATTAAATATGGAGGAAGCATAATTGTCAGCTTTTGACATATGA
This sequence comes from Saccopteryx leptura, assembly GCF_036850995.1. Taxonomy (NCBI): domain Eukaryota; kingdom Metazoa; phylum Chordata; class Mammalia; order Chiroptera; family Emballonuridae; genus Saccopteryx; species Saccopteryx leptura. The sequence goes on along the minus strand of NC_089503.1, from coordinate 31,837,563 downwards.
GAAAACTGATGCTCAGGGAAGTTAATTCATTTATGCTTAGTGGTGCAGCTTAGAATGGCCACTCTGAGACTCACACATGGATCCTAGGATGTCAGTGATCTGACAGACTGGCTTCAAACTCTCATGGAAGAGAAATGAATAGTGGAGGCTGGTGACCAGGATGTGAGACTGAAGAAAAAAGATTATAGACAGAAGTAAGGTTATGAAGTTTAAAACAAAATTCTCAGAGAAACAGAAGGGGGATTAAAAAACTAGCAAACATTTCACCATTTATTTTTCTCTACTGCCTCAACTTACATCCTGTCCCTAAGGGTAGGTGATCCCCAGGCTGTGCCCGCAGCTCCTCCCTTCACTTCCTTTCTCAGGGGTATCATATACAACCCACCTCTCTATAGACAATTCCCATATTGATGCACCTATCTTTGACCTCCCTCAAGAACCCCAATCACATCTCTGTTGTTGTTGTTGTTCATTTAGGACTTTATTTATTGATTTTAGAGAGAGGAGCTAGAGAAAGAAAGAAAGACAGGAGGAGCAAGAAGCATCAACTCATAGTAATTGCCTCTCAATATATGCCTTGACCGGGCAAGCCCAGAGGTTTGGACTGATGACCTCAGCATTCCAGGAAAATGCTTTATCCACTGCAGCACCACAGGTCAGGCCAATCACGTCCTTTTAAAGGGTGGCGGGATGTTGTCACCAGGATATAATAACCTTTCCTCAAATCCAATATTTATGTGAGAAAGAATGGTTCTTCTTCCCCTGTAACACCCAAACTTTCTTTCATCCTGCTTCCCCTATTTCTGTTTATGACCAATCAGCCATCCAGGCACCTTGGTACAGAATCCAACAGCATCTTGATGTTTTTCCTCTCTCTTGATGCCCATATTTGACTCTGGATGATCTCAATCTCTCAGGTAAAGATAGAATGAACATGTGTCAAATATTATATTAACTCATTCATCAATAGAAAATCAGTAAAGTGTTTCAAACTATCAAAGAACCACACATATTGAGTAATAACAAATACTAAAATGAATTTATACAGAGATATAAGTAACATATAAGTAGATATAAAGCTGGCTTACTACAGGAGTCCAGGGAAAAGGGAAAATCAATTGTTCCCACAGTAGGCATCTCATTTGCATGACTATGTAAAAGATTTATTTGAATTGCTATCAGTTAACAACAATTTATATTTTGTAAAACCTTGTAAAATATCTCAGAGGCAATTAAAGGCATAAACCCCATAGAATCAGATAACCAGGGAGGGTGTACGCTACAAAATACCTACTTCTCCACTGAAAGAACTTAGTCATCTTTTTGTTTCATTTCACAGACTCTCACAAATTTTCCCAACTCAGGCATTAGTCCCTAACTTTGGACTTTAGAACCTAACACATGGACTATGGTCACAGCCTCCAATTCATCTCCCTGCCTGTATCCTCTGACCCAGACAGCTTTAACATTTCCCTCCGCTTGATTACACTTTAGACAAGTTTTTTCTTGACTATGGACCTTGGACTTCCTTTTGCTTCAAGCCTTTACTTGAGAAAACTTGCAACTAGAAATCCTTTCTCTGCCCCTTAGAGATGACAATCTTCTATAACCAAGGATGTGTTTCTCACGGACCTGGGAACCATACCTTTGAAATACAATTATCAAGAATACAGCACCCCTATCTCATAGTCTCTGTGGAAGTGTGGGAACTTAAATTTGATAAGAACTAACTAGCAAATAAATATGGCTTAAACGTATTGATCAACCTCCCCACTAACTTCCTTCAATACTTTTCAACTAGCATACTCCAAGATTGAAGAATTATCTTGCCTTTTTTTGTTTCAGTGGAATTGTGCTCAGTCTTTCTCCTCTTGCAATAGTCTCTCTTCCCTCTGATAATAATCTTAAATAAAGTCTTCCTGTTTATATAATCTGGTGCAATTTTTCTTTTACATCTCTAAACCCTCCAGTCTATAATAAACACTGACTCTTCCCTAGACACCATTCAATTCACAACCTTCTCTTCCACCAAAATGACTGCCTAACATTGACAGCCCTTGTACTACAAATAAATGTTTTATGTGATCCACAACTTAAAATTATAAGCCAATATTTGAGATCAGTAGACTTTACATAAGTCCAGATTTTTTTTTTTTAACAATCACAAGAACTGGCAACCCTGCCTAGATTCACTTTCAAGTATGGGCATGATCAGCTAGAGCTAGATGACAGAATTCACTGTTAACACACTTGAGTTTTCACAGCCCTCTTCCCAATGGAAGCCTGTGTGTTCATGCTTGGCACCCTCTTCTTTATTCCTGTAACTTGCCAGTGCTTGGCTAACTTTTCTGGCTTTGAACCTTCAGCAATTAGATAAAAATCTGAACTCTTTAGGTTCCTTCTCAAAGTTATTTTTTAACTTTATAGCTTTGCCCAGTGGTGGGATTCAAATAATTTAACAACTGGTTCTCTGCCCTAATGACTGTTTTAAGTATAAAAAAATATATAATAAAAGGTAGTTTATTATTTCATGCATCTAATATTTGAATAAGAAGAATGAAAGAGGTACACAAAACTAGATTATGTTATAAGAAAGAGTTGTAAAATAATAATAAAAAATATTAAATAGTACCTGACAAAAAATAGTTAAATTGTTATTTAGGATATTTTCATATTGCTTCTTGCTTTTTTATTTTTGTTTTTTTAATTCAGTGAGAGAAAGGGAGGCAGAAACAGACTCTCACAAATGCCTGTACTGGGATCCACCCAGCAAGCCCACTAGGGGGTGATGCTCTGTTGTTCAGCAACTGAGCTCTTTTTAACACCTGAGGCAGAGGCCATGGAGCCATCCTTAGTGCCTAGGGCCAACTTGCTCCAACTGAGCCATGCTGAAGAAAAAGAGAGAGACAGGTGTGGAGAAACAAATGGGTGCTTCTCTTGTGTGTCCTGACTGGGAATCAAACCAGGGACATCCATACTCCGAGCTGATGCTCTACCACTGAGCCAACAAGCCAGTGCTCATTTGCCTCTTGATTGGCATCCTCATTTGCAATTTTTTTCACCTATGGATGGAAGGAACATTAAAAAAGAGTAAGGAATGTAAATTGGTGATTTTTACATTGGGTTGTTGTCCAGGTGCCCACCTTAGAACCCTGATTACAAGTGCCATTTTAACAACCAGTTCACCAAACTCAACAAAAAATTAGGTATCAGTTCTGCCAAACTGGTGTGAACTGGCTGAATCCCACCACTGGCTTTGCCTCTTACGCTATTTTGCTAATTCAGACTCTTCTTAGCTCCCTGGAATAGTTTCTTTTTTATTATTATTATTAATAATTTGGAATAGTTTCTTACTGGCACTTGCTCTTTTCTCTGCCCAGAACAAAATTGTCTCTTGTGTACCTAAATAAAGATGCATGTGAATATAAAGGGAAATAGCAGGGCCACCTCACAGCCTGAGACCTGAAATCTAAAGAGAAAAAGTCCTTCTGATTCCTTATTGTAAAGTGCAGATCACTAGCAGTGGTACCCTTTTACAGGGGAACGCCTTAAGTATTTTTTTAGTGACTTATGATAACACACATTTATTATCTGACAGTTTCTGTGGGTCTAGAATCCAGGCTAGCTTATTTAGGAGCTTTGGCTCTGGGTGACCCACAGGGCTCCAGTCAACTTAAGGTTCAACTGCAGGGAGATCTGTTCCCAAGTTCACCCCAGCAGTTGTTGGCAGGATTCATTTTCTCTCGTGGATTTTGAAGTGAGGGCTTCAGTTCTTCAGAACCTATTGGCTGCACTCTCCCTGGACTGCCTGCCACATGGGTTTCTCCACAGGTAGTCCATATAACATGGTCACTGACTTCATTAGAGCGGTCAAGAGGAGAACAAATGGGAGTGCCAGAAAAATGGAAACCACAAGGAGGAGGACATCCCATCACTTTTGCTATCTTCTATTGCTTAGAAGTGAGTCACTAGTTCCAGTCCATACACACAGGCAGGAGATTATACAAGTACACGAATACAAAATCTCTCCACCTGTCTTATGGTCCCACTACAACACCTTAAGCTCTTGTAAGGCGCCCCAATTAGAAGGTAGTGGAGGAGTAAGAAATGATGACTTGGAAGAAAGAGACGTAGGTTAGCCAGAGCAAACCCTTCTGGGGGTAAGTACACTGAGAGAATGACAATAGAAGAAATTGATACAAATGTAACCCCATTACTATTAATTAAAATTGCTTCTGATAATTCATTGATCACTGATTCATTTTGGTATTTATATCACTCGTATATGGCACAAATAAACTTGACAATGAGATCCTTAATTTCTTAACTCCTAGGATTTTTAAAAATTATTATTACTAAGGTAACATTCTACCACTTCCTCCAAAATGCTAAATTTTGTCTCCATTTTGTGCTTTAATGTGACCACTTAAATTCTCCATATTTTCCTCAATGTTTTGACTATATGTATACATTTTTTTATGTATCCTAGTGAGCATATAATTTTATGTTCACCTTCTTTTCCTTTAAAATTATATGATAGTAAGTTCTGTGAATAATGGCATACAGGTTAAAATCCAAAAGAAACTTTCTTGGCCAAAACATTTTAAAAAACAAGCAAAAAAATGCAAAAATATAATAATGTTAAAGTAGTGACTGGAACAAATCTCATGCACAAACTGAATAGTATCATCTATGAAAGAAAATTTTGGACCAAATGACACTGACCAGGCAGTGGCATAGTGGATAGAGCGTTGAACTGGGATGTGGAGGATCCAGTTTCAAAACCCCAAGGATACTGGCTTGAGCACAGGCTCATCTGGTTTGAGCAAGGCTCACCAGCTTGAGTCCAAGGTCGCTGGCTTGAGCAATGGGTCACTCGGTCTGCTATAGCCCCCCAGTCAAGGCACATATGAGAAAGCAATCAATGAATAACTAAGGTGCTGCGAGGAAGAATTGATGCTTCTCATCTCTCTCCCTTCCTGTCTGTCCCTATCTGTCTCTGTCACAAAAAGAAAGAAAGAGAGAGAGAGAAAGAAAGAAAAAAAGAAAGAAAGAAAGAAAGAAAGAAAGAAAGAAAGAAAGAAAGAAAGAAAGAAAGAAAGAAAGAAAGAAAGGAAGGAAGGAAGAAAGAAAGAAAATTTCAGACCAAATGAAAATAGAACAAATAGAATTTATGATAAAGAATCTATTCCATGACATAAAACTGCCATTTACCCATATCATCATTTCTATGTAGGCAACCAGCAAATTAAACATTTTTTAAATTAACAAAACATACTGATAATGTATTTTATATCACAATCTCTCAGTCTATAAGATAATTCAGCAGATATAAACTAAGTAAATGTAGTAACAATATAGTCAGTAAGGATGATTCAATAAACCTTAGAAAGAAAATATCCATCTTTTTCCCCAAATGCCATAATGAAAATGATAGTATATTTTCCTAAAGTAGCAATAGTACAAATTAGAGTCTCTAACCACAAACAGTAAAATATTTAAAAGTGGAAAATTTTAATTGTCTACCAACTAAGTTCTGTCAAATGTGAATCAAAAGTAAAAATAGAATACCTAGAAAATGGAGCCATAACAGTACATTTCAGAGTTAGGAGCTATAACCAAAGATGTACTCAAAGGATGCTACTTCATGACAGAAAAGAAAAAAAGAAGAGAAAGAAAGAGAGAGAGAAAAAAGAAAGAAAGATTATTACCAATTCCTCTAATTAAGACTGATTTAAAATAGTTAGTTTGATGCCTGACCAGGCAGTGGAGCAATGGATAGACTGTCGGTCTGGGATGCTGAAGACCCAGGTTTGAAACCCCGAAGTCACCGACCTGAGCACCGGCTCATCTGGCCTGAGCGCAGGGTCACTGGCTTTAGCATAGGACAGGGGTCCCCAAACTTTTTACACAGGGGGTCAGTTCACTGTCCCTCAGACCATTGGAGGGCTAGACTATAAAAAAAAAACTATGAACAAATCTCTAAGCACACTGCATGTATCTTATTTTAAACTAAAAAATAAAACGGGAACAAATTCAATATTTAAAATTAATAACAAGTAAATTTAAATCAACAAACTGACCAGTATTTCAATGGGAACTATGGGCCTGTTTTTGGCTAATGAGATGGTCAATGTGCTCCTCTCACTGACCACCAATGAAAGAGGTGCCCCTTCCAGAAGTGCAACGGGGGCCGGATAAATGGCCTCAGGGGGCCGCATGCGGCCCGTGGGCCATAGTTTGGGGACCCCTGGCATAGGACCATAGACATGACCCCATTGTTGCCAGCTTAAAGCCCAAAGTCTCTGGCTTGAGCAAGGGTCACTCCTCAGTCAATGTCCCCCCCTACCCAGTCAAGGCACATTTGAGAAAGCAATCAATGAACAACTAAGGTAACACAACTATTGTATGAGTTGATGCTTCTCATCTCTCTCCCTTTCTGTCTGTCTGTCCCTATCTGTCTGCCTCTCTCCCTCACCACTTCTCCTTCTCTCTCAAATTAAATAAAAAAAAGTTTAAAGATTTTATTTGAAAAAAAATTAATTAATTCAAATAAAATCAAAAGGAAAGAATGAAAATAAAAGCAGAAATAATTTAGTATAAATTAGAAAAAAGAAAATTGTTAGTTTATAGACAACTTTAAAATCAGCATCTTTGGCAGAAGTGGGTATGTGTGGGTAGAGCTGGGGCAGTATCAGAGGTAAATAGGAAACAGTGGATTAGATCAATAACAATTTAGTCAATTTAAAATGTAGAGACATAATGCCGAGAATGAGGAGTAATAAAAGGAAAAAGGTCAGATAACAAATAAATTAAAATAATTATAGTATATTTTCGACAATTCTATGGATGACATAAATGCGTTTTAAGGAAATGAAAGGAAAAGGGGATTCAAATGGATATACCTATCCGAAGTGATTCAAAAACAAGGTAGAAATTAAGAACTTTGTTTTTAAAAATTACTCTTGGGAATATTGAACAACCAAATACAAAAAAATAAAAGTTGACCCTATCTTACACCATACCGAAAAAATCAACTTAATAGAGATCTAAGGCCTGAACATAAAACTCCTGAAAGAAAATATAGAGGTTAAGCTACTTGAGATCAGTTTTGCAATGATTTTTTGGAGTTCACATGAAAAGCACAAACAAGAAGCAAAAATAAACAAGTGGAACTACATAAAACTAAGAAGCTTCTACATAACAAAAGAAATGATCCACAGAATAAAGAGGCAACCTATAAAATGGGAGAAAATATTTGCAAATTATATATTTAATATGCAGACAATACCCCAAATATATAAAATTCTTATAAAACTCAATAGCAAAAACAACAACAACAAAAAACAATTTGATTAAAATATGGGCAGAGGATCTAAAAGGGCATTTTGTGAAGAAGACACACAGAGGGTCCCTAGGTACATGGAAAGATGCTCAACATCATTGGTGATCAGGGACATGCAAATCAAAGCCACAATGAGAGTCACCGCACACCTGATAGAATGATTAGTATAAAGAAAGAAAAACAAGAGATAATGAGTGTTGGTGAAGATGTGGTGAAAAAGGAACTTGTGCACTGTTGGTGGGAATAGAAATCGGTGTAGCCATCATAAAAAACAGTATGGAGGCTCCTCAAAAAATTAAAAATAGAACTACCATATGATCTGGCAATTCCACTCCTGGGTATACAGTATTCCCCCCCCTTAGTCACAGTTTTGGTTTCCATAGCTACAGTTACCTGAGGTCATTCATAACTCAAAAATATTAGATGGAAAATTCCAGAAATAAACAATTTTGTAAGAGTATGAAATGAAATCTTGTGCCTTCCTTCTCCGTCCTTCAAAGGACTTGAATCATCCCTTTGTCCAGTATCTCCATGCTAGATACTCTAACTGCCCATTAGTCACTTAGTAGCCATCTCAGTTGTTAAATCTGCTGTCAGTTTTTACATAATTTTTATGTCCCTTAATAATGGCCCCAGAGCTCAAAATTAGTGATACTGGCAATTCAGACATGCCAAAGTGAAGTCAAAGTGCTGCCTTTAAGGGAAAAGGGATATACGTATAGGAAAAAACATAGTACATTTAGGATTCAGTACTATCCATGGTTTCAAGTACCCACTGGGGGTCAAGAAACAAATTTCTAGAAAATAAGGGTTCTACTGCATATCTAAAGGAAACAAAATCACTGTTTCAAAGCAATACCCGCATCCTCCATGTTCCCTAAGCATTATTTACAATAGCTAAAGTATGTAAACATCTTAAGTGTCCCTTGAAGGATAAATGGATAAAGAAAATTTGATATATATTTATAAATGTAATGCTAATTATATGAATTAAGTCAGACTAGAGAAAGACAACAACTGTATGGTCTCACTTATATGTGGAATCTAAACTATTTGAACTCATAAAACAAGAGAACAGATTGGTGGTTGCCAGAGGCGGGGGGATGAGAAAATTGGGAAAAGATGATCAAAAGGCACAAACTTCCATTTATAAGATAATTAAGTTCTGGAGATGTGAATACAACATGTTTACTATAGTTAACAATATTATATATTTGAAAGTAGCTACAAGTTTATCATAAAAGTTCTCATCAAAAGTAAAAGATGTGTCACTATGTGAGCTGACAGATGTTAACTGAACATACTGTGGTAATCATTTTGTAAAATATACATTATCAAATCATTATGTTATATGCGTTAAACTAATACAGTGTTATACAAAAATTACCTCTCAATAAACTGGTGAAAAATTACTCTTCAGAAAAGCACTGCCTGACCTGTGGTGACACAGTGGATGAAGCATTGACCTGGGACACTGAAGTAACTGGTTTGAAACTCCAGGCTTGCCTGGTCAAAGCACACATGACAAGCAATCAATGAACAACTAAAGTGAAGCAACTATGAGTTGATACCTCTCACTCCACCCTCCCTCTCTGTCTTCTCTCTATAAAATCAATAAATAAACATCTTAAAAAGAAAAAAATGAAAGCACTTAGTCAAGGTATTTAATGGATGAGTTTTTATAAACCTAAATAGATAGTTTTTTACACTTTTCTCGTATTTCTCAAAAATCTTTTAAAGCCAAAAGCATACTTATAAAAATAGCATAAAATATATATAGTATATATATAATTTTACTTACTTATGAATAGAAATGCAAGTTTTCATATATATATAGTACCTTAAAAGAATAGCACATTATTATTCATTCCAGAAATTCAAAGATGACCTTATATAAGAATTTTATGACAGACATGACCAGCTGTCCACAAAAATTTTTGACCCGTCACCCATAGTGTACATTTATTGCTGAAAATTACCTGCCTAAGACGGAACTACATTTTCCAGCTATCCTTAAATTAGGTGTGGCTATGTGAACAAAAGCGGCATAAGCAACATTAAGGTATCTTTTACAAGGTGCTATCCCATGCTCTTATCCCTAGTTCGGTAGTTGGAATAGATATGATCTCAAGATAATGGAAGCTATCTTTTGAAAAGAGAGCATCTGTCAACCTTGCTCTCTGAATGCTTATGTAGAAGAGCATTGCCTTAAGTTATTCAGCTTTCCAGTTCGGTGCCATTAAAATAAACTTTTATTTGAACTATTATGCTCTTTGCCTGGCTGCTGTAGTAGTTAGCCTGCTCTAACTAATAATGTATCTATTAATACTAGTCATATAAATTATAGGAAAATAAATACAATTATTAATAATAAATTCTTATAAAAACATTTAAGAAAATTTAAATTTTTATCTTTCTTATCAGTTACTTCTGAGATCCAACAGATTGCCTGGCTTTCTTGCAATTTGGTTATTCATTTCTTTTTTTTTTTTTAACTTACTGGAGTGGCATTGATTAAAAATATATACATGTAGGTTTCAGATGTATAATTCTATAATACATTGTCTGTATGTTGTATTCACCACCCTAAGTCAAGTCTCCTTCCATCACCATTGATCCCCATTTTACCCTCTTCTTCCTCCCCCTACTCTTGTTTCCCTCTGGTAATCACCATACTGTTGTATATGTCCATGAGTTGTTTTGTTTAATCCTTTCACCTTTTCCACCCAGCCCCAAACCCATCCCTCTCTGACTGCCATCAGTCCGTTCCCTATATGAGTCTATTTCTATTTTGTGTGTTAGTTTGTTTTGTTCATGACATTCCACATATGAGTGAAATCATATGATACTTGTCTTTCTCTGACTGGTTTATTTCACTTAGCATAATACTGTGCAGGTCCATCTACACTGTCACAAAAGGCAAGATTTTCTTCTTTTTTATGCTGGGTAGTATCCCTGTGTAAATGTACCCCTGCTGCCTTATCCACTCATCTACTGATGCGCACTTGGGCTGCTTCCAAATCTTGGCTGTTGTAAATACTACGGCAATGAACATAGGGATGCATATATTCTTTCAAATTAGAGTTCGGGTTTCTTCTGACATATTCCCAGAAATGAAATTGCTGGGTCATAAAGCAGTTCCATTTTTAATTTTTTGAGGAGACTCCATATGCTTTCCACAGTGGCTGTACCAATCGGCATTCCCACCAACAATTCATGAGGGTTCCTTTTTCTCCACATCCTTACCAACATTTGTTTGTTGATTTATTGATGATAACCTTTCTGACAGGTATGAAGTAATATCTCATTGTAGTTTAATTTACATTTCTCTAATGATTAGTAACTTTGAGCATCTTTTCATATGTCTATTGGCCATCTGCATGTCTTATTTTAAAAGTGTCTATTCAGGTCCTTTGCCCATTTTTTAATTGGACTGCTTTTTGGTATTGAGTTTCATAAGTTCTTTCTAAATTTTGGATGTTAACCCTCGATCAGATGTATAATTGTCAAATGTGTTCTCCCATTCAGTGGGCTGTTTTTTCATTTTGCTGATGGTCTTCTTTGCCATGCAAAAACTTCTTAGTTTGATGGAATCTCGTTTGTTTATTCTTTCCTTTTTATTCTATGCCTGAGGAGATATTAGAAAATATTTTGGTAGGCGATATGTCGAAGATTTTATTGCCTATGTTTTCTTCTAGGATCTTTATATGTTTGAGTCTAACATTAATGTATTTGATCCATTTTGAGTTTATTTTTATGCATGGTATAAGAAGATGGCCTACTTTTCATTCTTTGCATATATTTATCCAATTTTCCCAACACAATTTATTGAATAGACTATCTTTATTGTATGCTCTTGCCTCCTTTATCCAATATTAATTTACCATAAAGGTTATTTGGGATTATTTATGGACTCTCTATTACGTTCCATTGATCTATATGTCTGTTTTTATGTCAGTACCATGCTGTATTGATTACTATGGCCTTGTAGTATAGTTTGATATTAGGTAGTGTGGTTTCCCCCAACTTTGTTATTTCTCAAGATTGCTGTGGCTATTCATAGTTTTTTGTGGTTTCATATTAATTTTTGGAATATTTGTTCTAGTTCTGTGAAATACACCATTAGTAGCTTGATAGAAATTGTGTTGAATATATAGATTGAATCTATAGTATGGATATTTTAATGATGTCAATTCTTCCTATTCAAGAATACAGTATATGCTTCCACTTACTTGTATTTTCTTCAGTCTATTTCTTCAGTGTCTTATTATTTTCTGACTGAAGGTCTTTTACATCTTGGTTGAAACTTATTCCTAGGTATTTATTTTATTCTTTCTGAAGCAATTGTGAATGGGGTGGGTTTTTTAAATTTCTCTTTCTGATAGTTCATTATTGGTGTATAAATATGCAACTAATTTCTGGATTTAAATTTTGTATCCTGATACTTTACTGAATTCATTGTCAGTTTTAGTAGTTTTTTGGTGGAATCTTTAGGGTTCTCCATACAGTTTTATGTCATCTGCAAATAATGACAATTTGACTTCTTCCTTCCTAATTTAGATGCCTTTTATTTCTTCTTGTCTGACTGTTGTGGCTAGGGCTTCCAGTACTATGGTGAATAAGAGTGGTGAAAGCAGACATCCCTATCTTGTTCTTGATCTTAAGGGAAACACATTTTCTGCCCCCTATTATGTTGGCTGTGGTTTTGTCATATATGGCTTTTTTTTTTTTCATTATATTGAGGTATGTTTCTTCTATTTCCACTTTGCTGACAGTTTTTTTTTTAAATCATAAATGGGTGCTGAGTTTGATCAAATGCTTTTTCTGCATCTATTGACATGATCATGCGATTTTTATCACTCCTTTTGTTTATGTGGTGCATCACATTTATTGATTTGTGGATATTCTACCAAACTTACATCCAGAAATAAAGCTTACTTGGTCATGGTGTATGATCTTTTACTGTATTTCTGGATCTGGTTTGCTAATATAGTATTTTGTTGAGAATTTTAGCATCTATGTTCATCAGGGATATTGGCCTATAATTTTCTTTTTTGGTAGTGTCTTTATTTGACTTAATTGTAATCTGTCTATTCAGATTTTCTGATTTTTTTCTAATTCAGTTTTGAAAGATTGTACGTTTCTAGCAATTTATCCATTTTGTCCAATTTTTGACATATAGTTTTTTATCATATTATCTTACAATTCTTTGTAATTCTTTGGTGTCAGTTTTACTTCATGGTTAAATGTTTGTCAATTTTGTTTATTTTTTCAAAGAACTATGTCTGGATTTCATTGATCTTTTGTATTGTTTTTTTAGACCCTACTTTATTTATTTCTACTCTGATCGTTTTTTTAAAGTTATATTTAAGAAGATTAAGTCTTTTTAAAATTGTTTTTATTGATTTGAGAAAAAGAGAGAAAAGCATCAACTTGCCATTCTACTTAGTTGTTTCACTTATTTCTGTACTCATTGATTGCTTCTCATATGTGCCTTGACTGGGGATCGAACTTGTGACATCGGTGCACTGGGATGATGCTTTATCTTCTGAGACACCCAGCGAAGGCCTCTGCTCTGATTTTCATTATTTCTATTCTACTCACTTTGGACTTTGTTCGTTGTTCTTTTGCTAGTCCCTTTAAGTGTAAAGGGAACTGTTTATTTGAGATTTTTTTCTGTTTCCTGAGATAGTCTTGTAATGTCATGAACTTACCTCTTAGTACTGCTTTTACTGTGTCCCATAGATTTCAGGTTGTTATGTTTTTATTTTCACTTGATCTCATTGTTAACCCATTTATATTTAGTGACATGTTATTTAGCCTCCATGCGTTTGTGTGTTTTTCAGGGTTTTTTTTTTGGGGGGGGGGGGTTGGTATTTTTCCGAAGCTGGAAACGGGGAGAGACAGTCAGACAGACTCCTGCATGCGCCCCACTGGGATCCACCCAGCATGCCCACCAGGGGGCGACACTCTGCCCACCAGGGGGCGATGCTCTGCCCCTCCGGGGTGTCGCTCTGCCGCAACCAGAGCCACTCTAGCGCCTGGGGCAGAGGCCAAGGAGCCATCCCCAGCGCCAGGGCCATCTCTGCTCCAATGGAGCCTCGGCTGTGGGAGGGGAAGAGAGAGACAGAGAGGAAGGAGGGGGGGTGGAGAAGCAAATGGGCGCTTCTCCTATGTGCCCTGGCCAGGAATCGAACCCGGGTCCCCCGCATGCTAGGCCGATGCTCTACCGCTGAGCCAACCGGCCAGGGCCAGGGTTTTTTTTTTCTTATGATTGAATTCTAGTTTAATATCATTATTGTCAGAGAAGATGTTTGATATGATTTCAATCTTATCAAATCTTAAATTAATTGAGACTTGTTTTATGCCATAACTTGTGGTTTATCTTGGAAAATGTTTCATGTGAAAATGTTCTATTCTTGAAAAGAAAGTATATTCTGCTGCTTTAGGGTGAAATACTCTGATGATATCAATTAAATCCATCTGATCTAGTGTATCACTTAGGCCATGGTTTCCTTGATTTTCCTTCTGGAAAATCTATTCGTTGATGTCCTTGGGGTTTTACAATCCCCTACTATGACTGTATTACTGTTCATCTTTCCTTTTAGTCCTTCAAGATTTACCTTATATATTTAGTTGCTCTTATGTTGGGTACATAAATGTTTACAAAGATTAAATCCTCTTGTTGGATTATTCCCTTTATCATTATACACTGTCCTTCTTTGTCTCTTACTAGAAATTTTGATTTATAATTTATTTTGTCTGAAATAAGTGTTGCTGCTTCAGTTCTTTATTTTTTATTTCTATTTGCATGAAATGTTATTTTCCATCCCTTCACTTTCAGTCTGTGTGTATCTTTTGTTCTTGGTGGGTCTCCTAGGGACAGCATATAGATGGGTCTTACTTTCTTATCCATTCAGCTACCCTATGTCTTTTGATTAAAAATTTAAGTTAATTACATTTAAATTGATTATTGATAGGTACATATTTATTGCCATTTTATTTTTTTATAACTGTTCTTCTGTTTTTTGTTTCTTCTTCTTCTACTACTTCATCTTCTTCTTCAAGAAGACTCTTTAACATTTCTTATAATACTGGTTTGGTGGTAACAAACTGAAACTCTTTATTTCTTTGTCAATTTTAAATGATAGCTTTGCTGAGTAAAGTAGTCTTGTTATATGTTCTTGCTTTTTCATCCCTTTGAATATTTTATGCCAATCCTTTCTGGACTAGAATGTTTCTGTTGAAAAATCAGCTGCACGCTTATAGGCACTCCTTCATAGGTGACTGACTATCTTTTTTATTTAAGGAGAACCTTTGTCATTTTAATTATGATGTATCTTGGTGTGAGCTTCTTTGAGTTCATCTTGTTTGGGACTCTATGTGCTTCCTGGGACTTGTGTGTCTGTTTTCTTTCACCAGGTTAGGCAAGTTTTTAGCCATTATTCTTCAAATAGGTTCTTGATCTCTTGTTCTCTCTCTTCTCCTTCTGTTACCCTAATGATGTGAATATTATTATGCTTCAATTGTCTGGAAGGTCCCTTAAGCTATCCTCATTTTTTAAAATTCTTTCTTATTTTTGCTGCTCTGATTGGGTGCTTTCTGCTACCTTGTCTTCCAAATCACTGATTCAATTTTCTGTTTTATCCAACCTATTGTTTATTCTTTCTAGTGTATTCTTCATTCCAGATACTATATTCTTCACTTCTGACTCGTTCTTTTCTATGGCTTCTATATCCTTTTTCATGCTTTTGTAGTATTCACTGTTTTTCTTGAGCATCATTATAAACATTTTTTTTAACTCTGTATCTGATAAATTGCTTGCCTACATTTCATTTAGTTCTTTTTCTGGAAATTTCTCTTGTTCTTTTATTTGAGTCATGTTTCTTTGTCTCTTCATTTTGGCTGCCTTTTTGTGTTTGTTTCTATGTAATTGGCAGATATGTGATGACTCCTAATCTTGGTAGGTTGGCCTTAGTAAGAAGTGATCTGTGGGACCCAGTGACACAGTCTTCTTTGTCACTTGAGCTGAGTGCAACAGGAATGTCCCTTGT
Organism: Saccopteryx leptura; assembly: GCF_036850995.1. NCBI lineage: Eukaryota > Metazoa > Chordata > Mammalia > Chiroptera > Emballonuridae > Saccopteryx > Saccopteryx leptura. Next base: position 31,822,164 of record NC_089503.1, on the reverse strand, counting down.
GTGGGTTATGTAGTTTCTTCTTTTGTAACTGAGCCTTGATTGTTATTGAGCTGTTAGTGCAGGAGGTTGACCCTCAAACTATCTGACTGTGAGGATGAACTCTGACCACAGTGTATGAGCTGCTGGGCAGGTGCTGACCACACGGAGCAGATCTCACTTCAGCAGTGTCTGTCACATGCCGAGATCTGCCTCTGGATGTGTCACTTGGGAAGCTAATTGGATCCCGCTGTGATGTTTTCTGGCCACTGCATGTGTTGGTTCTGGGGCCTCTTGGGAAGGACGTTGCTGTAAGAAAATGTCACACCCTGCCTGTGACTGGCCCTTGGCAACCTCTTTTAACTTAAAAAGCTATCCATCATTTGTGGCATCTCTGTTGGGCATGGGTATGTGCTGGAAGGAACAAGCTGCACACCAAAGCTGGCTTTTACCAGGCCCAGGCCCAGGCCCAGGGACAGGTCAGCAATAGTCCCAAGACATTCTGAGACCTGCCTCTGCCTGCCTCTGCCTGCTGGTTGCCTGTTAGGCTCAGTCATTGAAGAAACTTCTGGCTGTACTCAATGCAATCACTCATCCAACAAGCTTGGTAAATGAACCAAATGCCATCTCTCTCAAGTGAAGGAATACAGAGCATTGGCAACATTTTTTGGCAGATAATATAGCCCTTCATTATCTAGGTTTAGTGTACTGTTACATTGTGTTCTGTAACTTAACAATCAATGTATTATGTGTTTAAAAAACAAAAACTTCTTCTGGTTACAACTGTAAATTGATACATAGTGATTATCTTCTATGAAAGCAATTATGAGTTTGCAGCAGCCTTCTTCATGGAAATAATTCCCATTTCAGAAATTACAAAATTTTCAAGAGAACAGAGCAAATTCCATTCTGTTCTCATAGAATGATTCCTACCAGAAACTCTTAAATTAGTAAATAAGGTTAGACATGCTACTAAGAGATAGTCAATGTTTATTTTGTTAAAAAATATGCTATTACCATGACCAGCCATTTTGCTACAAATATTTTTAATTACTTTGAATAAATTCTGTGATTCTCCTTATAAATTATAGTTATGCTCTGACTTCATGTGATTTATGGATTAATCAGGAACTTTTGAGAAAAAGTGACAGAAGCTTACCTTAAAAGTTTTTGGGGAGAAGAAAGATGGCGACTGAGTAGGTGGATGTGCCAAGTTCCACCTCCCAGAAGCAAAGTGGATTACAAACTAATTTTAAGAACTATCATCTGGAAAACCAACTTTGGACTAAACTTAGAGGACTTTTCAACCAAGGAACACTGAAGAAGCCACATTAAGACTGGTAGGAAAAACAGAAATGTGGAGAAGGCTGCCCAGCTCCCCAGAGCAAATGGCAGCTGGGAGAGACTCGCGTAATGGGAAGTGAGTTTAGCAGAAAGGGGAGGGTCCTAAGTTCCAGGAACAAAGCCCCAGCCTGCATCCCCAGAGCCTAAAAGAGGCATATGTACAGTATTTAGCTGGAAACAAGTCAGGATACTGTTTGTGAAAAAGAGACTGATTTCTCAGACACAGAATTCTTCTTAAAGGGACCGCACAGAATACCTCTCTCACAACCACTCATCTGGGGCTCCGGGGGACAAGGAGAGAGGTGAGAACTGAAGTAGCAGAAAGAGAGTGTAATCTAGGAGGCACAGGGAGAAACATTTTGAGAGACAGCCACCCTAACCCCTGGGTTGAGTCACTTCCCAAATATGAAGTGAATATTTCCCCTGGAAACAGCAATACAAGCAAAGGGAAGCAGGACACCAGCCAAACAAGCTCTCCCACGGCACTCAGAGCAGAGTCACTTAGAAAAAGGGAGCTTTTGGGACTACAGTAGTGAGTCTCAGGGTCTGAGCTGCAGCTCACCCACCCACACAGCTGAGGGCTCACCCGAGGATGGGTGGCGGGACACAGAAGCGTGGTTCTGTCAGCAAGGGTGGAAGTCGGCTGGCCACCACTAAGGCCCAGGTGTGAGCTCAGTCTTGCACGGCTGGGGAGGAAGGGAAGTGCAAAAGTGGGCAAGCCCAGCTGCAGGCCACCTGCAATCCAGGCTGTGGGGAAAGGGCAGGAGCCCTGGAAGGGGCAGAGAACTGCCCTTGAGCAAGGGGGCAGGAGCACAGCCTTGCCCCGCCTGCGGAACCAAGGCTTGTGGCCACACTTGGAAGCCAGCTCCTCCCGCAGTAGTGCAGCCAAAAGCGCAGAACAGGTGGAGTCCCACGCAGCCAGTGGAGCCAAGGCTTGCAGCCATCCCAGGAGCGGGCTCCTCCTGAAAGGGTGGGGCAAAAGCCCGGAATCAGGCAGAGACCCACAGCTGAGCAAAGGTGCTCAACCCTGCCATCAGGGTCAAGCATAACACCACCCATGGGGCGGGGCAAAGGCCAAGTCCACCGAGGCTAGTATACCCAAGCACATGATAACAACCACTCCCATGAAGGAGAGGCAGAAACCACAGCAACAGCCCCAGTGGGCAGGCACTGGCAAGGCGCATACCTGAATGCCCTAGGCAGCAACAGCAGAAGGGGTGGTGGGCATGCAGACAGGGCACACCTACAGAACACAGAGTACACACCCAGTGGACTCCAGTGGCCAAAACCTTCTTTTACACAGACAAAATGAGAAAGCAGAGAAATGCAACACAAATGAATCAAGAGAAATCCCCAGAAAAGGACCAGAATGAGTCAGATATAACCAAATAACCAGATGCGGTGTTTAAAATAACAATTGTTAGGATGCTTAAAGATATTAGAACATCAATAGATAGTCATTACAAAGACCTAAATAAAGAGATAACAAATATAAAAAAGAACATTAAAATAAAAAAGAATCAGTCAGATGACAAATACATTATCCGAAAGGAAGAACACAATGGAAGGAATTAAAAGCAGGTTGGATGAAGCTGAGAATTGAATCAGCAAGTTAGAGGACAAGATAAATAAAGGCACGGAAGCAGAGCAAAAAAAAGAAAAGAGACTCAAAAAGTCTGAAAAAAACTCTAAGAGAACTCTGTAAAAACATGAAGAGAAATAACATTCACATCATAGGGGTTACTGAAGAAGAAGAGAAAGAACAAGGGATAGAGACTTTGTTCAAACATATCACAGCTGAAAACTTCCCTCAATTAAGGCAGGAAAACATCTCACAAGTTCAAGAAGCACAAAGAACTCCATTAAAGAGAAACCCAAAGAAATCTACACCAAGACACAACATAATTAAAATACCAAAGCTAAGTGATAAAGAAAGAATATTAAAAGCTGCTAGAGAAAAAAAGACTATTACCTACAAAGGAGCCCCCATAAGGATGACTTCTGATTTCTCAACAGAAACACTTGAGGCCAGAAGGCAATGGCAAGAAATATTCAAAGTAATGCAAAACAAGAGCCTACAACCAAGAATACTTTATCCAGCAAGGCTATCGTTTAAAATTGAAGGAGAAACAAAAAGCTCTCCAGACAAAAAAAAACTCAAGGAATTCACTACAACCAAACCAAGACTGCAAGAAATACTAAGGGGCCTGTTGTAAACAGATCAAAGGACAAAAAGAATATAGCAAAAGAGGAATACAGTTTTAAAGAATAAAATGGCAATAAACAATTACATATCAATAATAACCTTAAATGTAAATGGATTAAATGATCCAATCAAAAGACATAGGGTAGCTGCGTGGATAAGAAAACAGGACCCATACATATGCTGTCTACAAGAGACACACCTTAAAACAAAAGGTGCCCATAGACTGAAAAGAAAAGGATGGAAGCCCTGGCCAGTTGGCTCAGTGGTAGAGCGTCAGACTGGCGTGTGGAAGTCTCAGGTTCGATTCCCAGCCAGGGCACACAGGAGAGGCACCCATCTGCTTCTCCACCCCTCCCCCTCTCCTTCCTCTCTGTCTCTCTCTTCCCCTCCTGCAGCCGAGGCTCCACTGGAGCAAGGATGGCCCGGGCGCTGGGGATGGCTCCTTGGCTGCCCCAGGCACTAGAGGGGCTCTGGTCGCAACAGAGCGATGCCCCAGATGGGCAGAGCATCGCCCCCTGGTGGGCGCACCGGGTGGATCCTGGTTGGGCACATGCGGGAGTCTGTCTGACTGCCTCCCCATTTCCAGCTTCAGAAAAATACAAAAAACAATAAAAATAAAAGGATGGAAAAAAATATTTCACTCAAATGGAAATGAAAAAAAATAGCTGAGGTAGCAATACTTATATCAGACAAAGTGGACTTTAAACAAAGGCTATAGTAAGAGATAAAGAAGGTCACTACATAATGATAAAGGGAGCAATGCAACAGGAAGATATAACCATTATAAATATCTACGCACCTAATATAGGAGCACCTAAATATATACAGCAGACTTTGATGGATTTAAAGGGTGAGATAAACAGCAATACTATAATAGTAGGGGAATTCAATACTCCACTAACATCACTAGATAGATCCTAAGAAAGAAAATTAACAAAGAAACAGCAGATTTAAAGGACATATTAGATCAACTCAATTTAATAGATATCTTCAGAACCTTTCACCCTAAAGCAGCAGAATATACATTCTTTTCAAGTGCTCATGGTACATTCTCTAGGATAGACCACATGTTAGGGCACAAAAGTGGCCTCAACAAATTTAAGAAGATTGAAATCATATCGAGCACTTTCTCTGATCACAATGGCATGAAACTAGAAATCAACCACAACAGAAAAACTGAAAAATACTCAAGCACTTGGAAATTAAATAGCATATTATTAAATAATGAATGGGTTAACGATGAGATCAAAGAAGAAATTAAAAGATTCCTAAAAATTAATGATAATGAGTATACATCAACTCAAAATTTATGGGACACAGCACAAGCAGTCCTGAGAGGGAAGTTCATAGCATTACAGGCATACCTCAAGAAGCTAGAAAAAGTTTAAATAAACAACTTGATCCTGCATCTAAAAGAACTAGAAAAAGAACAGCAAGTAAAGCCAAGAGCTAGTAGAAGGAAGGAAATAATAAATATCAGAGCAGAAATAAATGACATAGAGGCTAAAGAAACAATACAGAGGATCAATGAAACCAGGAGCTGGTTTTTTGAAAAGGTAAACAAGATCAATGAACTTTTAACCAGACTCACCAAGAAAAAAAGAGAGAGGACTCAAATAAGTAAAATTAGAAATGAGAGTGGAGAAATAACAACTGACACAACAGAAATACAATATATTGTGAGAAAATACTATAAAGAACTGTATGCCAAAAAACTAGACAACCTAGATGAAATGGACAAATTCCTTGAAACATATAATTTTCCAAAAATTAATCGGGAAGAGTCAGAAAACCAAAACAGACCGATGACAACAAATGAGATTGAAACAGTTATCAAAAAACTTCCAACAAAGAAAAGTCTGGGGCCTGATGGCTTCACAAGTGAATTCTACCAAATATTCAAAGAAAAACTAACTCCTACCCTTCTCAAGCTATTTCAAAAAATTCAAGAGGAAGGAAGACTTCCAAGCTCCTTTTATGAGGCGAGTATAATTCCAAAACCAGGCAAAGACAACACAAAGAAAGAAAATTATAGGCCAATATCCCTGATGAATTTAGATGCTAAAATCCTCAACAAAATGTTAGCAAACAGGATCCAGCAATATATGAAAAAAATCATAAACTATGATCAAGTTAGATTTATTCTTGGGAGGCAAGGCTGGTACAATATTCACAAATCAATCAATGTGATTCATCACATAAAAAAAAGGAAGAAGAAAAACTACATGATAATTTCAATAGATGCAGAAAAAGCATTTGATAAAATCTAGCACCCATTCATGATCAAAACTCTCAGCAAAGTGGGAATACAGGGAACATACTTCAACATGATAAAGGCCATCTATGACAAACCCACAGCCAACATCATACTCAATGGGCAAAAATTAAAAGCAATCTCCTAAAGATCAGGAACGAGGCAGGGGTGCCCCCTTTCACCAATCTTATTCAACATAGTTCTGGAAGTACTAACCACAGCAATCAAAACAGAAAAAGAAATAAAAGGCATTGAAACTGGAAAAGAAGAAGTAAAACTATCATTATTTGCAGATGACATGATATTGTATATAGAAAACCCTAAAATCTCAGTCAAAAAACTACTGGACCTGATAAATGAATTCAGCAAGGTGGCAGGATATAAAATTAATACTCAGAAATCAGAGGCATTTTTATACACTAACAATGAACTGTCAGAAAGAGAAATTAAGGAAGCAATCCCCTTTACCATTACAACCAAAAACATAAAGTACCTAGGAATAAATTTAACCAGGGAGATTAAAGACTTGTACTCGGAAAATTATAAAACATTGATAAAAGAAATCAGGGAAGATACAAACAAGTGGAGGCATATACCATGCTCATGGTTAAGAAGAATAAACATCATTAAAATGTCTATATTGCCCAAAGCAATTTATAAATTCAATGCAATACCAATTAAAATACCAAGGACTTACTTCAAAGATATAGAACACATATTCCAAAACTTTATATGGAACCAAAAAAGAACACGAATAGCCTCAGCAATCTTGAAAAGGAAGAATAAAGTGGGAGGTATCACACTTCCTGATATCAAGTTATACTACAAGGTCATTATATTCAAAACAGCCTGGTACTGGCATAAGAACAGGCAAATAGATCAACGGAACAGAACAGAGAACCCAGAAATAAACCCACAGCTCTATGGACAACTGATATTTGACAAAGGAGGTAAGAGCATACAATAAAGTAAAGACAGCCTCTTTAATAAATGATGTTGGGAAAATTGGACAGCTACCTGCAAAAAAAATGAAACTAGACCACCAACTTACACCATTCACAAAAATAAACTCAAAATGGATAAAAGACTTAAATGTAAGCCGTGAAACCACAAGCATCTTAGAAGAAAACATAGTCAGTAAGCTCTCCGACATATCTCGCAGCAATATATTTGTAGATTTATCTCCATGGGCAAGTGAAATAAAAGACAGGATAAACAGGCCCTGGCCGGTTGGCTCTGTGGTAGAGTGTCGGCCTGGCATGCAGGAGTCCCGGGTTCGATTCCCAGCCAGGGCACACAGGAGAAGTGCCCATCTGCTTCTCCACCCCTCCCTCTCTCCTTCCTCTCTGTCTCTCTCTTCCCCTCCCGCAGCCAAGGCTTCATTGGAGCAAAGTTTGCCTGGGCACTGAGTATGGCTCTGTGGCCTCTGCCTCAGGTGCTAGAATGGCTCTGATTGCGGCACAGCGACGCCCCAAGATGGGCAGAGCATCGCCCCCTGGTGGGCATGCCGGGTGGATCCCCGTCGGGCGCATGCGGAAGTCTGTCTGACTGCCTCCCCGTTTCCAGCTTTGGAAAAAATACAAAAAAAAAAAAAAAGGATAAACAAATGGGACTATATCAAACTAAAAAGCTTCTGCACAGCTAAAGACAATAAAAACAGAATAAAAAGACAAACTACACAATGGGAGAATATATGAATATATTTGACAATACATCGGATAAGGGGTTAATAACCAAAATTTATAAAGAACTTGTAAAACTCAACACCAAGAAGACAAACAATCCAATCAAAAAATGGGTGAAAGAAATGAATAGACACTTCTCCAAAGAGGACATACAGATGGCTAATAGGCATATGAAAAAATGCTCAACATCACTAATCATTAGAGAAATGCAAATTAAAACCACAATGAGATATCACCTCACACCAGTCAGAATGGCGCTCATCAACAAAACAACACAGAATAAGTGTTGGCGAGGATGTGGAGAAAAGGGAACCCTCCTGCACTGCTGGTGGGAATGTAGACTGGTGCAGCCACTGTGGAAAACAGTATGGAGATTTCTCAAGAAATTAAAAATCAAACTGCCTTTTGACCCAGCAATACCACTTTTAGGAATATATCCCAAGAACACCATAGCACTGTTTGAAAATAAATGCACCCTGATGTTTATGGCAGCATTGTTCCCAATAGCGAAGATCTGGAAACAGCCCAAGTGTCCATCAGTGGACGAGTGGATTAAAAAGGTTTGGCACATATATACTATGGAATACTACTCAGCCATAAGAAATGATAACATTGGTCATTTACAATATGGATGAACCTTTATAACATACTGAGCAAAATAAGTAAATCAAAAAAAAACTAAGAAGTGTATGATTCCATACAGAGGTGGGACATAAAAATGTGACTCAGTGACATGGACAAGAGTGTGGGGGTTATGGGGAGGGTGGGAAGGAGAAGGAGGTGTTTGGGGGAGGGGAGGGGCACAAGGAAAACCAGTTAGAAGGTGACGGAAGACAATTGGACTTTGGGTGATGGGAATGCAGGATAATCAAATGTCAAAATAACATAGAGATGTTTTTTCTTAACATATGTACCCTGATTTATCAATGTCCCCCCATTAAAATTAATTTTAAAAAAAGTTTATGGGAAAAAAGTAGAGGTAATTTTTGTTGAATAATGTATCTAAGAAGTCCAGGAGACTCTAAAGACTAAGCTAGACTACATTTAGAAACTGAAATGCCTTCGTTTTTAGATAAATTCTCTTTATGTGGTAGCAAAAGTGGCAATTTTAGGATTATTGTCACTTAAATCTAGAGATGCAACTGCAAAATTATTACTTGAACTTTTCAACCGATGTTCTGGATCTTGCTGTCATTCTTGAATCACTGTCACTCACTAAAGAGGGAATGCAGTGTGCTCATCAGTCAAGTCTTGCAAAGAGCTCTGTGACCAACCTGGTACACCCAAATATGTGAGAAGTATTCTCCATGAGAAAGGGGCCGTCAGCAATGAGTTGGGAGGAGTAATAAAGCAGAAACCTCTGGGCAGACAGAAACTTTAGCTACCACCATTCACAACAGTTCATTCTATTTTAATTAATACTATGACTATAAGAGGAAAGGTTCTGTTATTTCTACTTACAGTAAGAGATTGTCATTTCTAAAACTTCTGATGGTTGCTTTGCCTTGAGTAAAATGTTGAGTATTGCTATCTCTATAGAGAGATTTGTTGCTTGCAGGACTGACTCTGCTCATTGAGATATACCTCTTTTAGTTAGAATTATGCATCAAATTATCTTCTATAATTCCAATTGACAAACCAGTTTGAGCTGTGTGTGACTGAAGCAGAATTACAGGGTTGTCTTTTGTTGTTAGGTAGTCCTTTTGATTGTATTCAGAGCTTTCTGGACAATGAGTGAATAAAATTGCGATCACTGCCTCATTAACATTATACTTCAATACCATGAAGTAGTCAGTCCCAAAATTCAGCAATGATTATGATTTAGGTCAACTGCAGGAAGAATGGAGGAAGGAAGCAAAGAAGAAAGAAGGGAAAGAGGGAAGAAAGAAGGAAATTCAATGTATATCTAGCTATTTGTCAGCATCTAAGCCCATAGGACAGGGCATGCAAGAAATACCTTATTAAAATATATTTTTTGTCAATCTAGTATTGATTCTGATCCTCAGTGTAGAGTTGAAGGGTAATCTAACCTGTTATTGTTGGATCATACACCATTCTTCAGTGTTATGAAAATCACCAGGATCAGAACAGCTCTAAGACTTTGGAAAGCCTCATCTGGGGTCTGGTCACCCAGCCTTGGTGGTGTTCACTCAGGCACCCATCACTGTCCCAGTCCGTGTGGTCTCTTCAGGAGAGGTTGCTCTGTTGCTTTTCTGTGAGGCTTGAGGCATGTGATGCTAAGGAAAGGCTGGGAGGCCTAGCAGATAGCAGCCATTTCCCTCTCAGGTCTTGTCATCATCCTCAAGGTAACCAAATCCTTGGACATAAGTAACTTCTCTTTTTGGGAAGCATAACCTTTCCTGTTCTCCTCAATTTCTCAGTAGCTCCTCTCCCCTGCTCAGCTTATTTCTGACTTATATCCCCCCCCCGACTTTCCCATTTTGAGGAGACTAACATATCCTTCATGGTTTTAAGACCATAAAAAAAATGAAGTTTGACAACAGATAGAGCACACCCCAGTTTCTGCTACTTACTGAATACATTACAAATATTCCAAAGGCAAGACATTACAGGGCATGGTTACTACCTTATAATGAGGAGGAAGGAAAAGTTGAAAGACAAGCAATCACAATTTCTACATCATTCACCCCATTTCCTTGAAAGGGCCCAGAAAAGAAAGAAGAGGAGGCAAAAGAAGCTAAAATTTGGAAAGTTTAAGAAACTTGCCAAAGTCCTTCTGCCAATGAGTGGTCAAGTTTGAGTATTTTTCATCTAGCGTTTTTGCAAACATCTCTAATGCCATCATATCATTCCATTTTTACCATTTTAAAAATTAGAGTTAATCATTAGAGAAATGCAAATTAAAATCACAATGAGATACCACCTCACACCAGTCAGAATGGCACTCATTAACAAAACAACACAGAATAAGTGCTGGCAAGGATGTGGAGAAAAGGGAACCCTCCTGCACTGCTGGTGGGAATGCAGACTGGTGCAGCCACTGTGGAAAACAGTATGGAGATTCCTCAAAAAATTAAAAATTGAACTGCCTTTTGACCCAGCCATCCCACTTTTAGGAATATATACCAAGGACACCATATCACTGACTCAAAAAAAGAAATGCACCCCGATGTTTATGGCAGCATTGTTCACAGTAGCAAAGATCTGGAAACAGCCCAAGTGTCTGTCAGTGGACGAGTGGATTAAAAAGCAGTGGTACATTTATACAATGGAATACTATGGGGCCATGAAAAAGAGAAAAATATTACCTTTTGCAACAACATGGATGGTCCTGGAAACTATTTTGTTAAGTGAAATAAGTCTAGCAGAGAAAGAAAAATATCATATGACCTCACTCATTTGAGGAATCCAAGAAACAATGTGAACTGAGGAACGGAATAGAGACAGAGGAGGGATCAAAGGGAACAGAGGAAAAGAGGACAGAGGGAAAGGGGATGATAGGATGGGATAAACCTGAAGGGAAGGGGGAATGCATCCAGGGTGACACTAGAATCTACGTAAACACAATAAATTAAAATTTTAAAAAATAGTTAAACTCTAAAATTAAAATCCTCAATTGATTTGATTACAATGCTAGTTGTTTTATTTCAATTTTAGTGACTATTGTATTAGAACTAGCCTTTGGGTTTCTCAGTTATCTATGCTTGGTTTTAAGCCCTCAATCATCTGTTAAAGTGTCTTTTAGAACTAAAAGCTTCCATAAGTTATCTTGATATAGCTTAGGATCCAAAATGGTGAAAAGGCAAGAATATTAGAAAAAATTAGAAGCATCAAGAAATGAAACCCCTGAACTCTCATTTCTTATAAATCCATGGGAGCAAAGCGGGATTTGCAATCATTGTTCCTCATCGCCTTACTCATAAGACATCAAATACCGGAAACGAAGCCACATGGCAGATTTCCTACCATTAAGTCTGTAACAGCAAAGAATCAATATGAGAATCCTCTGCTTTTACTATATATGTTCAAAGATCTGGGAAAGTTCCCAGAAAGTACGTGGGTTAGTTGAAGCCCAAATAGTATGCGAGGGAAAACTGTGCTGTGAGGAATTGTTTAGCAACAAAGCTAAGAAAATAGTGTCATTTTAAAGCTGAGACAATGAAGTCACTAATTCTTTATAATGGGCCTGCTTGATGACCAAGAAAGAGGCACTGAATCCTAGAACCCTTAGGATTTCTCTAAAATTTGGAGCAATGGAGGTCCTCTTTAAGCAGGAAAAGCAAACTTACAGAAGAAATTAATGGAGTTATAGACCGTTAGACACTACAGTTTCTGTAAAATAAATGAAAATGGCTTTTGTTTTAAACATTATTATAGAAACTCAGAGGTATTGCACCATACACATATTAATTTCCTGGAATTGGATATATGAAAAAAATAAATATATTGTTTGAAATTCTTAGTTTTTAAGCCTCAAAGAAGCCAGGTCCTGCTGGTGATTATCAGAGATTTTTCAAAGTCATTTTGGCCTCATTCAGTTTCTGTCATAACTTTCCATTTTGAATCTAAACCACACATAATAAGATGTTGTTACAGTGTTGTGTCACCGAAACTGATGGTTGGTGGGACGAGGGTAGAAGAGTACTGTCTCTGGTGACTCTGTGTAAGGCATTTAAACTCAAGTGAGGCAAATCTTACTTTGCTCATATGCAAAATCAAGGTGAGAATGATAATTTTCTCTCCATCATAGCAAGGCTTTTATAAAAATCAAATTATGTAATGCATATGCATAAAATACTATTTGGTAAAATTCAAAATACCATTTAAATTCAAGATATTAGTCATCATTATTGACATGGCTGTTATTCTTTACACATTACTATCAGGTCCCTCATTTGAAGATTCATCTCGGAAGAGTTTGTGAAAACCAAGTCGAATACATCCACACTTAAAACAGTCAATCCAGAAGGGTTTTTGCGATGCCTTGGTTCAGCCCACTTGACCCAATTCAAAAGACAAAATTGCTATTAGTATCGACTACGTACTGGGCTTCTTCGGCATTAGCGCCTATGCGTTCAGTGGAATTTCCCTAAATGCTTTTCGCCTGTTATTTTATTTTACTCCTAGGGAAAGGTATATAAAGTTTATGACTCTTTCCTTTTCATAGATCACTTATAGTAGGTTGATAAGTGGGACTTTGTTATTCCTACATGAATTATTAGAACATAAATTTCTGAAAGTTGATTAAAAAAATCCCTTTGAAATGATACAAGGTAGGCCATATACTCTTTTGGGGTGTTATTAGGAAGACATCTAACTTGATCTGATAACCCCCAGTGATTCACCTAAGGTCTTCCAACCCCTACACCACCTGATTCCTCCAGTCTGTATAAGAAGACTACAAGCACTGTAGGAAATCCAGGCAGGGGTCTCAAACTCAACTCAGCATGTGGGCCGCAGAGCAAGATCACAGCCATTCGGCGGGCCGCACTAGGTCTACAAAAGGCAACTGTTACACAACACTTTTCTCACTGCAGTTGAAAACAAAAAAAAATCAGTACAACAAGCACAATCGTACATGCAGTTTACTCAGTGTCACAAAACGACCAGAAACTGTAGTTCGTATCACAACTGCTGTTAACTAAGCTAATATCTAGCTAGGATGCTAGAGAAATGAAAAATACAAGTAGGCCCCTAGGCTTACTTAATTTTATCCAAAATATTTTGAACTTCGTGGATTAGTCTGCGGGCCGCACAAAATTGTTCGGCAGGCCGCGAGTTTGAGACCCCTGAGCTACAGGAAAGTGCTGAGGCTTTCCCTTTCACTCACAAGTATGCAGCCCCAGCCCCAAAACAAGTGTGTGTGTGTGTGTGTGTGTGTGTGTGTGTGCGCGCGCGCGCAGGGCACGGGGAGGGTAGTTATGAGAAGACCATGAAGAGATTCGGACATGCCTGCCAGGGAGGGAGAAAAGGATCCCTTTACCCTTTGGACACACCTGCTTCTGTGCACCCACCGCCCCACCGGGACAGTGCAACTCAGGAGCGCAGCGAGACGGCAGAGCAGGGAGTAGGAGCACAGCACAGCAGCCCCTTCTTTCACCTTTGGCAGGGCGAAGATATGTGATTTAACCGGGGACAAGTGGAACGAGTACAAAACAGGAACTAAAACACACCTCACCCAAACCCCACCGGTTAATCACGTTACCTTATTTGTGTATGTGTCTGTTTCTCTCCCCATGAGGGTAGCAATCTTCTATCTCCCAGTGCCTAGAGCAGTGTCTGACACATGGTGAATGTTAAACTACCATCTGTTTAATTGATTAACCCATAGCGACATGGCTTCTTATTCTAGGCTCTATCTGTTGTAATCTTCTGGTCTCCCAGCTTTCTTTTTGATGGCCCTGGTTCATCCGGTTGCTTTGGTTTTGGTTTTCTATAGTTTTCGATTTGCTCATTCTTCTTCCATTTTTTTTTCTTCTTAAACTTTCTAGTTGGCCTCAGAAACAGAGCACTTTGTGTAATCAAATTACCTATATTGTAATATATAAAATCAATCCTAAATGCTGTCCAACAAATGGGGGCAAACATTAAAAGAGTTCAGTGCTTTAAAAACTCAGAAGTATCATTTCTTAAGTTATTGTCAGTCTCCATCCCACCACTGGTTCCTGTGTGAGTTTTAAAATCAAGTCATGCTGTTTACCACAAGTCTTCTTTTAAACTTGAAAAGTACAATTAATCTATAGAACTGGGCTGAAACCATGAAACCAATGGGCAGTCAATCCAGGCCTTGTAAATTTAAAGCAGGGATTCCAAACCTAACTGGCTGCTACGGTATTGTTTATTTTAGTGGACAGAGGCAATAATTTTATGCAGAAAAATTTTCAGTCTTCCCTCTGCATCCCTGCTGACTTGGGCCATGTCTCTGTTCTCATTGGCTTTACTAAGCTCTAAACTCCAGCTGTACCCCTCAGTGGATTGTGGCTTGGACTTCTCCCATTAATCCCTGCTATGGTGTCTTTTTATTCTTTTTAAGTTGATGTATTTATTACCTTGAAAGATAGAGAGAACAGATACTGGAGAAAATATAACAGTCTTTGTTTCAGTATGCCCCTTGTCAAATATTTGTTTGTGTTCTTTACACATATAACATACTCCTTCCCTTCTAAAAGGAGGCAAGGCCAACATCCTGACCAGTTGCTGCAGCCGAACCTAAGTCCAAAATACCTGGGTTTTTTCTCATGCTCTTCAGGTCTGGATAGTCTTTTGCTTTATTTATTTATTCTTTTTTCAAAATTATTTAAATATAGTTGGTATAGAATCTTCTATTGGTTATATTAGTTTCAGGTAGACATTTTTAGACCTTACAATGTGATCAGCCCACTAATTCCAGTTATCAGTTGTTATGCTGTAAACTTATCATGATATTATTGACTAAATTCTATAGGGTCTTCTTAACCCATGACAGAGTATGACAGGCGCCTCAGTTCTCAACACCTGTAGGTTTCACATGTCATGCAGGCACGAGGGGATTATTCCTGTTCAGCCTCATTCACTGACAGGCTAGGTGCATTCTGCTTTCAGGATGTTACAATGCTTCCTCAAATCCTTCCTGCATTTCCCACCAAGGTATATCTTTTTTTTTTAATTTTTTTTATTTTTTATTTTTATTGATTTTTTTTTTTTTAGAGAGAGAGGAGTGAGAGAGAGAGAAGGGGGAAGAGCAGGAAGCATCAACTCCCATATGTGCCTTGACCAGGCAAGCCCAAGGTTTCGAACCGGCGACCTCAATGTTCCAGGTCGATGCTTTATCCCACTGCGCCACCACAGGTCAAGCCCGAAGTATATCTTAATAAGCATATACACCCTGCCCATTCTTTGGGGTTCACCTGAGTCTGGCATAACTGCTCAGGAAATCTTGTTAAATAAGGCTTAAGATCTAGCTGTGTTCAACCAGTAAAAAAAGTAAGCATTCTTTTCTGTTTAAATTTTAGATATTGGAGGAGAGTATGCTTTGTAGAAGAGTATATGATGCTCACATGAACCCATGATATTCTACTCCTCTAATTACATGAGTCTTACTAATGACAGAATTGTATTAGTCACCATTTCCCACTAACAGATATGTATCACACTGATTTTTCCTCTGAGCAGTCTCTGTCAGTGCCATTAGGGAAGGGGGTTGGCAATGGGAGGCTCAGTTAGTTCTCAGTGGTGACGGGAAAAACTCTAATCCAACACAAGACTGTATGCTTTGTTGCTTCCTACAAGGAACCAAAAATAGAAATGTACTTGGTGGGAGGCTGACCTGGTGGGTGCCTAGGATACGTTTGAGCTAATAAAGCAGAGGGGAGTCATGGACATGATATGAGAATAAAAATACATGGGTTTTATTTTTTCTTAAGAAGAGAAAAAGCTCAAAATAGATTCCTTCTTTACTTATCCTTTGTAAAATATTGTATGTTTCTTATGAAAAGATTTCTTTCCCACATGAAAACTGACATTCTCCTGCTCTGATATTGCAGTTACAAAAATTCTGTTCTGATCTGAGAAAAACATTCTACTTCAGTCCAGAATTGAGCTTTTTAAATCATTTGAATCATCCCACAGTAGCTTACAACTCCGTGGGCGCTAGAAAAAAAAAATTTTTTTAAACCAACTTTGTTGACTAATGTTCCTCCTGAAAAAGACCACATAGTAATTATCTTCTCCCTTTTAAGAGAACAACAGTTACCCTTCGTAGATTCATCGCACCTAGAGAGTTTATAACATTCTCCAAGCAACTTGAAAATGTATTACAATCTTAATCAGAAACAAATGTAATAGTGGTCCCACTTCACAGGTATTAAAATGAAACATAGGGAGAAATTACTAGTTGTTCAAATATAATAACTCATAATTACTGAATATTTAATAGGTGCCAAACTTTGTTCTAGGTATTTTATGCACAAAGCTCACCTAACTCATATCACAATCCTATGAGGTTAGTAACAGGCTTAGCCACAGTTTGCAGATGCACAAGCAAGTATACCTTATATATATTTATATAAGCAGTTGAGCAACTTGCTTAAGGTCACACAGACAAAAAGTGGGATGGTTGGGTTGAGTCCACTGTCAATGCTCATTATTTAACACTACATCTGATGACTTTTTCTCCAGCCTTATTGAGATATAATTGACAACTAACATTGTATTAATGCAAAGTATACAATGTGATGATTTGATATACACATATTTTGTGAAATAATTCCTACAATCAAGTTAATCAACATATCTTTCACTTCATATAGTTATCTATTTTTATGACAACCCTTAAGATCTATACTTTTAAATATACAATACAGTATTATTACCTGTAGTCATGCTGCTGTGCATTAGATTATCTTATAACCAAAAATGTGAATCATTTGACCTATATCTCTCCATTTCCTTCGTCTTCAGCCCTTGGCAACCACCATAATATTCTGTTTAGATGAATTCATCTTTATTTTATTCAATATATATAATTCAATGATTTCATACAGTATTTGTCTATCTCTGTCTGGCTTATTTCACTTAACATAATGCCCACCAAGTACATCCATGTTGTCATAAATGACAAGAATTCCTTATACCTTATTTTTTACAGCTTAATAATATGTGTGTGTGTGTGTGTGTGTGTGTGTGTGTGTGTGTGTGTGTGGCATTTTCTTTACCTGTTCATCAACAGACACTTAGGTTGTTTCCATAACTTAGCTACAGTGAATAATGCTGCAATGAACATGGGAGTACACATATCTCTGTAAGACAGTGATTTCTGTGCCAGAAGTGGGATTGCTGGATCATATGGTAGTTCTATTTTTAAGATTTTGAGGAACCTGTTTCTCATAATGGCTGTGCCAGTTTACATCTCCATCAAGAGTGCACAAGTTTCCCTTTACTCCATGTCCTTGCCAATATTTTGTTTTCTCTTGTTTCAAAAATAGACATCCTAACAAGTGTGAAGTGATATCTCATTGTGGTTTTGATTTGCATTTCTACAGTGATTAAGGATGTTGAACATCTTTTCATGCAGTTATTGGCCATCTGCATGTCTTCTTTGAAAAAAAATTGACTATTCAGGTCCTTTGCCTGAGTATTGTTTATTTTTATGTTTTGTTTTAATGTTTTTATTAAAAAATAATTGGGTAATTGTTTTGTTTTGTTTTAACCCATCCAAGATATATGTCTTGAAATATTTTCTCCTATCACATAAGTTGCCTTTTCTATTTTGTTAGCTTGTTTCCTTTGCTATGAAGAAACTTTTTAGTTTGCTGTAGTCCCACTTATTTATTTTTGTTTTTGTCACCTGTGCTTTTGGTGACATCCCAGAAAATCATTATGTTGACTGGTGTTAAGGAGCTTCCTATCCCCAATCCCTCTTTAGGCATTTTACAATTGTGGGCCCTACATTTAAGGACTGCTCCATGGCCTCCACCTCAGGTGCTAGAATGGCTCTGGTTGCAATGGAGCAGTGCCCCAGATGGGCAGAGCATTGCCTCCCAGAGGATTTGCCAGGTGGATCCTGATCGGACGCCTGTGGGAGTCTGTCTCTCTGCCTCCTTGTTTCTCACTTCAGATAAATACAAAAAATAAATAAATAAAAATTAAAGTAAGAATAACTGAAGTTTTTCAGGTATGGACTTCAATATATTTTTGAAACTTATTACTGGTCTTTATTTTAATCACAACTCAGAAGTCTGAGTAACTCACACAGCAAAACACTAGGTTTTGACAACATTATAGTGTAGGGAATAGAGTCTAAGACTTTATTCTATTTTCTTTTCATTTTTAGCAAGAAAAATAGAGAGACAGAGAGACAGAGACAGGCGGAGAGATAGGAATGCAGAGAGATGAAAAGAATCAACTTGTACTTGCAACACTTTAGTTGTTCATTGATTGCCTTTTATATGTACCTTGATGAGGGTGAGGGGCACCAGCTGAGTCAGTGACCCCTTACTCAAGCCAGTGACCTTGGCCTTCAAACCACCTTTGGGCTCAAACCAGCAACCATAGGGTCATGTCTATGATCCCACACTCAAGCCAGCAACCCTATGTTCAAGCTAGTGAGCCTACAGTTAAGCCATTGACCTCAGGGCTTGACCCTGGGACCTCAGTGTCCCAGGTCAACACCTTATCCACTATGCCACCACTGGTTAGGCAGGTCTAAGATTTTTATAAATATTAAATTATATGCCCTAAGTCTGGGCTCCTCAAAATAACTTCTACATTATTATTGTTACCTATTTTTAGAATATAGCCCTTTTAAAAAATCACTCACACTTAAATTAATTAATGACTTTAAGTAAGATAAGTAGTTATCCATTGCCCATTGACTCCCATCCAAAAACAAAATTTTCCTCAGTATGTCAGTGGTCTCTAGAACCTGCATCCTTTGACTCTTAGCTCAGCAGTCAGTCAGTTCCAGCCCTGATTTTCTAGTGCAGAAAATACTTAACGTCCTGGAACAGTGCCTAATGACCTATGCCAAACCATTAGGTCAATAGGACCCTTTTAAACTTTTAGTCAGATTTGAAGAAGGACATTAAAGAGATATTTATGACTTCAGAATATAGCTCATGGCCCTGGCCAGTTGACTCAGTGGTAGAGCATTAGCCAGGTACGTGGAAGTCCTGAGTTCAATTCCCAGTCAGGGCACACAGGAGAAGTGACCATCTGCTTCCCCACCTTTATTATTCTTCTTTTTCTCTCTTCTCCCACAGCCATTGCTCAGTTTCAGCAAGTTGGCCCTGGGTGCTGAGGATGGCTCTGTGGCCTTCACCTCAGGTGCTAAAATAGTTCATTGTTGAGTGAGGGAGCAGTGCCCCAGATGGGCAGGTCATCACCCTTAGGGGGTTGGCCAGGTGGATCCCAGTTGGGGTGCATGTGGGAGCCTATCTCTGCTTCCCTGGCTCTCACTTAATAAGAAAAAAAAAGAATATAGTTCAAGTTTCACAAATCAATTCTTGACACAATCCTTTCCTTCTGCTTTTTTGAAATAATTAGTGATTTTAACTCAATTAGATATTAAATTTTTATCTCTGATTATTATCTCAAATTAAGAACAAAATGAAAATCATTAATCCCAGAGACAAAGATGTCTTGAGTACAGAGACATTCCAGTGGAATATGTTATAAAAATTATGAAATATATTTTTATCTTTCAGACACCTATCTTTCTTTTTACCTGTTAATCTAGCTATTAAACTATCAATCATCTATATTAGAATCAACCTTTCAATATTTAAACTATCCCTAATTTTAAAATATACACACTTGAAAATAAACGCTTCTTCAGTCACTAATGCCCTAAAAGAGTAACATAACCATAGCTTTTTAGAGG
Source organism: Saccopteryx leptura (assembly GCF_036850995.1). NCBI lineage: Eukaryota > Metazoa > Chordata > Mammalia > Chiroptera > Emballonuridae > Saccopteryx > Saccopteryx leptura. Next base: position 31,802,380 of record NC_089503.1, on the reverse strand, counting down.
TTGAGATGTGTGAGTGCTTAAGGCATTATGAGTATACAGTGAAAAACAAGTTGGAAATGAAAGTCTAGTTTTTTGATACTGTAAAATATTTTTTTAAATTTTGTTTTATCGTTTTAACAATACATTTAAAATCCATCCTGGTTTGCTTACTCATAGTGTGGTTGAAGACTACACTATGAAGACATTGTGTGTATGAGCATGCATCTCTGTTTATATGGTGAATAAATACTATGATTAGTCATAAAAATTAGACTCAGAGAAAATCTGCCATTGATAACGTGAAATCATCAAGAATACCAATGCTCATGCTTTTGCTATGCTGGCTTCCTTACTTTTTTCTTTTTTGATGGATCCAAACCAGGAATTAACATCATTATTGATACAATCTCAATCTTAATATTATTTTTTCAGAAATACACCCTACATCATATGGGGTAGAGTAGTAGAAAGAGAAACAGGTTTAGGATTAAAAGATAAGAAATCCTGATTGTGCTTTGCCACTGTGTGACTTATAATGCAACTTTGAAAAATTTGTCTTACCTCTCTGAGATTTACCTTCCTTATCTATAAAATTGATACTTAAGATCTCTTCCAGTATTAATGTTCCAGACTAAATGATTATAACTCAGTAGTCAAAAGTTTCTTAAAATATTCAAATAACTCAACCTCTAAAAAATGTAGTGAAGTTACTCCTTTAAGTCACCCCATCAGCATATATTTCAAAGCACAGTGGATCCTCATTGTTCACAGATTCTGTACATGTAAATTTGCCTACTCACCAAAATGCATTTGTAATCCCTAAATCAATACTTGCCTTGTTTTCATGCAGTGGTGGGATTCAAATAATTTAACAACTGGTTCTCTGGCCTAATGACCATTTTAAGTATAAAAAAATGATACACTAAATGTAGTTTATTATTTCATGCATTTAATACTTAAGTGTAGTACTCCAGCCCACTGGGAACTACCAGTGTCACATGGAAAAAACTTACTAAGGACACAGATTTATGTCAAGAGGAAGAGAGAGGGAGGCCTGTCAAAGGAGGCAAAGAGAGACTCCTGAATTTCCTTCTACCTTAGTTTTTGTTGATCAGAAACAGAACAGAGGTAACAGGATTAAAAGGGAGGGAGGCCTGGTGACAAAGGGGAAGAATGACTAATGGACTTTTTGCTGACATGGAGAAAGAGCTAATTTGGTCAGAATATTCCTTTTCTTTTGCTAATTAACAAGCATAAAGGAAGGGGCAATCCAGAACCTCTAGGCTGATATTCTAAAGCCCATTCACATGCATTCCTTTGTGTCAGCACAAAGGTCATCCACTCACACTTTCTTGGTGTTTGCATCCAAGAGACATTCACTCAGGGCTTTTAACTAAAGTTCCCCAATCCATGGCATAGAGGGTTCAAGGTTAAATGGGTAATTCCCTACATTTAAGTAGAACAATAAAAGAGGTATACAAAACTAGATTATGTTATAAGAAAGAGTTCTGAGCCTGACCAGGTGGTGGCGCAATGGATAGAGCATGGGACTGGGACACAAGGACCCAGGTTCAAGACCCCAAGGTCACCAGTTTGAGCGTGGGCTCATCTGGTTTGAGCAAGGCTCACCAGCTTCAGCCCAAGGTTGCTGACTTGAGCAAGGGGTCACTCAGTCTGCTGTAACCCCCCAGTCAAGGCACATATGAGAAAGCAATCAATGAACAACTAAGGTGCCACAACAAAGAACTGATTCTTCTTATCTGTCTCCTTTCCTGTCTGTCTGTCCCTATATGTCCCTCTCTCTGATCTCTCTGTCTCTGTCGCAAAAATTAAAAAACTAAAAAAGGAAAGTTTTGAAATATTAATGAAAAAATATTAAATAATATCTGATAAAAAATAAAACTGTAATTTATGATATTTCTATGTTGCATAAGCTGAAACAAATGACAGCTTGTCACCTTGGTTGTTTGGCACTTTTTCTCTTTACATTATGTTGGTCAAATAAGTGTGTAAATATGATATATATGTTTGCTCGCTTATTGTGTGTGGGGGACAGGGTGTAAACATGCAGGGTCCTTATAGCCTAAGGCTTAGTTTTAAGACTAAGCCTTTCCCACCCTTTTAATACTATGATCTTCTCAAAACTAAGCTTTCCCCACACCCTTGACTGTTGCATGATGTGGGGTGGTGCACTCTCATGAGGAATCCCATTATGTCTCAGATAAGTGACTTTGTATCAGAGACTTCCTTGTTCGTATATTGAATTAAAGGTTTGATTATTACACTATAAAATGGGGCAGAGGAGCCCATGCTGGAGGAGAGAAAAGAAAGGCCATGTGGAGGAGAGGAGAAGCAGCCAAGATGGCAGAGTGCTGAAGGAGAAGCCAGTTTGTGCAGAGAGAAGGAGATGGGGAACAGAGGTGAATAAGGCTGGTGAGGTAGAAACCTTTGATTCTAGGAAACTCAGATAAGTCAGTGGCTTTGGGAGCCCTAAATGGAAAGGGAAGTGTTTTCCCACTGTGTGTATTTCCTGCCTGCTGGGTGCAAGCTAGAATTAAAGCTAATGGCCCACCAGTTCTTGGCTCCATTGTTTCATTACCATCTGTCCAAATCAAATGCGAACCTGCACAGGACAGGCGGCTGTGATGGTGGCCGTGGCTACTGGCTTTACACATTATATGTTTGTTTACTGAAGTAACAAATGTGAGGGAATTAAAATGTAGTATTTCATCAAAGGTATAACAAGTTTTAAGAAATGAATAAATATGACAAGCACAGTTCCGTCAAATATTTTTTTATCTATGTACAGTATGAACATCACTACAGGTGCTTAGAATACACTGTTATGCAGATGAACATTAAAAAGGAATAAGGAATATAAATTTGTGATTTCCACATTGGGCAACTGCCCAGGCACCCACTTAAAAAGCATGATTACAAGTGCCATTTTAACAACTGGTTCTCCGAACTCAACAAAAAATTAAGTATCGGTTCTGCTGAACTGGTGAGAGCTGGCTGAATCCCACCACTACTTGCATGGGTACTCATAGGCAGGCAGTGTGGTGAAATCTTTAAGTCACACAAGGTATGCATTCCTGTAAAGCCAGTAGCCACGGCCACCATCACAGCCATCTGGCCAATGCAGGTTCAGGTTTGATTTGGACAGACAGTAATGAAACAATAAAGCCAAGAACTTGTGGGCCATTAACTTTAATCCTAGCTCTCACCCAGTGGGCAAGAAATATACACAGTGGAAAAATATTTCACTTTCCATTCAGGGCTCCCAAAGCCACTGACTTATCCAAGTATTCTTAGAATAAAAGGTTTCTACCTCACCAGCCTTATTCACCTCTGTTCCCCATCTCCTTCTCTCTGCACAAACTCTGCACAAACTGGCTTCTCCTTCAGCACTCCGCCATCTTGGCTGCTTCTCCTCTGCAATGCTAATAGCAGGAACCAAGAGAAAGCCCCTGGTCTCCCTCATTTCATAGTGTAGAAATTAAAGCCTTTAAGCCAATATACAGATAAAGAAGTCTCTGATACAAAGCCACTTATCTGAGGCATAAATGGTATTCCTCATAAGAGTGTACCACCCCACATCATGCAACAGTCAAGGGTGTGAGGAAAAGCTTAGTGTTGAGAAGATCTTAGTATTGAAAGGGTAGAAAAAGCTTAGTCTTAAAACTAAGCCTTAGGCTATAAGGATTCTGCCTGTTTACAGCCTGTCCCCCACACCCAAGGCAAACTATAAGCAAGCAAACATATACAGCATATTTGCAAACTTTTTTTGACCCACAATTCCCTAATGAGGTCACATACGGCAATGTTCTGCCTTCTGGTTCGGCTCTCCTACTGTAAGCAGCGTCCTTTTACCAGTCTGTTTTGTCACATTATTTGTATTTTTTACTCTTTGTTGGTGATTTTGCTGTTTAAAATGTCCCCCAAAAGTAGTGTTAATGTTCCCAAGTGCAAGGAAGTTGTAACATGCCTCATGGAGAAAACCTATGTGTCAGGTAAGCTTTGCTTAGGCATGAGTTTTAGGGCTATTGGTCACAAGTTAAATGTTAATAAGTCAAAAACATGTATTAAATAAGGCATCTTTAAACAGAAACACACATAAACAAAGGTTATATATTGACTGGCTGTTGGACAGATAAAATATATTATGCTGTAAAGCCAGAAGCCAGGGCCAGGGCCACTATCACAGCAGCCCGGCCCATGCAGGTTCGCATTGGATTCGGACAGTCGGTAAAGAAACAGCGGAGCCAAAAACTGATGGGCCATAGTCTTTAATTCTAGCTTGCACCCGGCGGGCAAGTAAAAATACACACTGGGCTCCAAAACCCAGTCACATTCAGTGCTCACAAAGCTACTGACTTATCCGAGTTTCCTAGAATCAAAGGTTTCTAGCTCACCAGACTTATTCACCTCTGTTCCCTATCTCCTTCCTTATCCCAGATACAAACTCTACACAAACTGGCATCTCACTCAGCACTCTGCCATCTTGGCTGCTTCTCCTGGCCTCCTCCACGTGGCCTTTCTCTGCTCTCCTCTGCTCTCTCTTCTAATGATAATCTCAGGAACCAAGAGCCAAGTCCCGTTCTGCCCCCATTTTATAGTGTAGCTTCACAACCTTTAATCCAATATACAAAATAGGGAAGTCTCTAATACAAAGTCACTTCTCTGAGGCATGATTGGATTGTACCGCCCCACATCAAAAAGGGTGGGAAAGGCTTAATCCCAAAACCAAGCCCCAGGCTACAACAATCCTGCCTGCCCCCAACACACATTAATATCACCTGGGCGACGGCCTCCTTGTGTCATCTTTAACAAAGTCAGCATAATACATTTTATCTGCCCAACAATCCACCCCTATGCTCACTTTAGTACCCACAATTTACATCACCAGCATTCCTGTGCAAGGAAATTAGAACTTTACACAGATTACAACAGCAAAAATAATACAGTTTCAACAATTACAAAGGTACACTTCACCAGTCTCTGAGCACTTTGCCCAAAGCGCAAAATGTCCTCGCTTTCTTTCTAGCCACGGGAAAAGCTTCCCAGGGCAGGGGAGTCCTTCTAGGAAAGCCACCCCCCACCCCCATCAAGGTATTTCACATTGTCCAAAATCCGTAATCCGTAAATCCATCCAACAAAGGAGCCAATGCCCACTCTGGTCGTAGTCCGGGAAATCAGTCCAAGCACATGGAGCGTCAGCCACCCCCCTCATTCCTGCCGTCCTGACAGGTCTTACACTGTCCCAAAGAGGGGCACATGGCAATGGCAGTCAGCATTTCCATCTTGGCTCTGGAGAGCATGATAGCGTCCATCCTATGTCCCCAAAATTGCAGACCCACCAGGAGCATAGTAAGAACTCCTTGCTTCTGGGCTCTCACCTTCTGGAGACTGCAGATCACAACTCCAGCTCGATTCTCCTCATCCTCCAAAGAGGAATTGAAAACACCAGCTCCCGCTGCCAGGCTCAAGCCCCTGGCTGCCGCCGCCTTCTGCTCCGCAGAACTTGCAGCTCCGGACCCAGCCTCAGCCTCAGCCTCAGCCTCAGCCTCAGCCTCAGCCTCAGCCTCAGCCTCAGCCCTGGCCTCCCGCCACTGCTGGCTCTCCACAACATCCAGGGCAATCTGCAACTCACGAATCTCTGAATCCTCCTCTAGCGTTTGCTCCATCTCCAGGCGAATCTCGCAAACCTGGTCGGCCTCCTCCTCCAGCACTTCCTTCAGCTCCAGGGTCAGCATCTCCTTCTCCCACGTTTGCTCCAGCTCCTTCCACTGCTCGGTTTGCAGGTCCCAGGCAGGCTCTTCCACGGAGCTCTCGGTTTCCTCACGCATGGCTGTAAAAGTCAGCCAGCTCAGCACTCTGCCATCTTGGCTGCTTTTCCTGGCCTACTCCACGTGGCCTCCTTCCGCTGCTGGCTCTACTCTCTCTGCTCTCTCATGCTAACCTCAGGAACCAAGAGCCAAGTCCCGTTTGCCCCCATTTTATAGTGTAGCTTCACAACCTTTAATCCAATATACAAAATAGGGAAGTCTCTAATACAAAGTCACTTCTCTGAGGCACGATTGGATTGTACCGCCCCACATCAAAAAGGGTGAGAAAGGCTTAATCCCAAAACCAAGCCCCAGGCTACAACAATCCTGCCTGCCCCCAACACACATTAATATCACCTGGGCGATGGCCTCCTTGTGTCATCTTTAACAAAGTCAGCATAATACATTTTATCTGCCCAACATATGCTCACTTTGTTAAAGATGGCGCTGCCCACGTGGAAGCCCATCGCCCAGGTGATAGTATTAGTTGCCCTTCTTGCTTGGGACAGGTGTGATTATACTAATGTGTGTTGGGGGAGGGCTTTTGCACCAAAAGGTTTTAAAAGGAAGAGAGATCACGTTGTTCCAGGGGAAGAGTGATTACATTCTAGGAAGAGCCCATGAAGGCAGGGCAGGGAAGACATGTGGAGGAGGCAGCCAGAATGGCGGATTAGGAGAAGGAATGGGGAATAGAGGTAAATAAAACTGGTGAGGTAGAAACCTTTAAGTTTCAGCTTTGCAACCATAACCCCCCCACCCCACCCCCGGAACCCAAAGACTGGTTTCCTAGAGGCTGCCTGGCAGGTCATGAATGCCACTTGTCCCTCTAAGAAGTTTAGGGGACACTGACTGCTCAGGGGTTGTATAAGTAGTTAGCATGGCAGAGTCTCATTCGTTATTGGAACTAACCAGACAAATTGCTCCACCAACTAAGAACGGCCATGCACTACTGCCCACGGAATAGAGAAAGAGCTATCAATCTGTCAATCCTGTCTGTGTCTGGGCCAGGTGAGGTTAAAGGTTTCTACCTCACCAATTTTATTCACCTCTATTCCCCATTCCTTCTCCTAATCTGCCATTCTGGCTGCTCCTCCACGTGGCTTCCCTGCCCTGCCTCCATGGGCTCTTCCTAGAACAAAATCACTTTTCCCCTGGAACAATGTGATCTCTCTTCCTTTTAAAATTTTTTGGCGCAAAAGCCCTCCTCCAACACACAGTATAGTTACACTCTTCAAGCAACAAGGGCAACTAATAATATCACCTGGGTGACAGGCATCCACGTGGGCAGCACCATCTTTAACAAAGTGAGCATAATATATTTTATCTGCCCAACAATCCACCCCTATGCTCACTTTACTACCCACAATCTACACCACTGGCATCCCTGTGCAAGGAAATTAGGCACATTACACAAATTACAACAACATGACAAATCATACAATTTCAACAATTACAAAGATACACTTCACCAGTCTCTGAGCACTTTGGCAAAAGTGCAAAATGTCCTCAGACTTCTCTCCAGCTGGAAGAAAAGCTTCCCAGGGCAGGGGAATGGCCTCCAGCAAAGCCGCCCCCCGCCCCCATCAGAGTATTTCACATTGTTCAAAATCTATAAGTCCATCCAACAAAGGAGCCAGTGCCCACTCCAGTTGTAGTCTAGGAATCAGTCCATGCATATAAGGCTTCAGCCTCCCACCATCCCTGCCATCCTAATGTTGTAAAGTACTGTACCTTAATCCGCGGGTTACATAGAGACACCAAGTCCAAATGAATTTTTGAGGAGTTTATTAATTAGTCGGTTAGCTACACGGGGCACAATCCTAAATCATGTAGAAAGTCCCTACAATTCTGTGGCTGATTTTATAGACCAAATCACATACTGGTTGGGGTGGGTAAGGAGAGGTTCTCAATCCCTTTGTCTAAACTAGAGGTATAAGTCACTTTCATGACTTTAGGGTGAGTCCGAGTATAGGAATTCCTGATTAAGGTACATAAACATTGTTTTCTAAGGTTTTTAGATAAATTCTATCTTCTTTGCTTAGTGTGGCAAGTGGCTCCAGGCACCCTTCCAGAGAATTCTAGGAATTAGCTAAACTATGTTTAGATGACCCAGTTGTCCTTGTAAGCCAGGAAGCTCCTGCATTCTTCTCTTTCCATTCTCTACAGAAAGGAGGGGGTAAGAAGCCTGACTTTTCCTCTTTAAAATGGTGTTGCTAATACTAAGTTTTATAGTTCCTTGGCACTTTATCACACTGGCAGGTCTTACACTGTCCCAAGGAGGAGCATGTGGCAATGGCAGTCAGCATTTCCATCTCTGCTCCAGAGAGCATGATGGCAACCACCCCTATGTCCCAAAATCGCAGACATACCAAGGGCGTAGTAGGTACTCCCTGCTGCTGGGCTCTCACCTTCTGGAGACTGTGGATCGCAACTCCAGCCTGATTCTCCTCATCCTCCAAAGAGGAACTGGAAATGCCAGCTCCCACCGCCAGGCTTGAGTCCCAGGCCGCTGGCTGCCCCACAGGCCTTGCAGACCTAGCCCAGTCTCAACCCCAGCCTCTTGCCACAGTTGGCTCTGGGCAATCTCCAGGGAAATCTGCAACTCACACACCTGTGATTTCTTCTCCAGCACTTGCTCCATTTCTAGGAAAATCTCACGAACCTGGTCGGCCTCCTCCAGTGCTTGCACCAGCTTCAGGGTCAGCATTTCTTTCTCCCACATTTTCTCCAGCTCCTTCTACTACCTGGTTTGCAGGTCCCCAGCAGCCTCTTCCAAAGAGCTCTTGGTTTCCTCATGCATGGCTGTAAAAGTCAGCCAGCCTATGGCCCCAAAAAGGACAGCCATGGGGAACCATAACAGCAGCCAGTTCTCTACTCCAGTGGTCCCCAACCTTTTTGGGGCCATGGACTGGTTTAATGTCAGAAAATATTTTCACAGACCAGCCTTTAGGGTGAGATGGATAAATGTATCATGTGACCGAGACAAGCATCAAGAGTGAGTCTTAGATGGATGTAACAGAGGGAATCTGGTTATTTTTAAAAAATAAAACATTGTTCAGACTTAAATATAAATAAAACAAAAATAATGTAAGTTATTTATTCTTTCTCTGCGGACCAGTACCAAATGGCCCACGAACCGGTACCAGTCATGGCCCAGGGGTTGGGGACCACTGCTCTACTCCACCACTCAAAGGTGGTAGTGGCTCCATACCAAATTGATCCAAATCCTCCCACAGACTATGCCAAATGTATGGCCAGGGGCTGCCATCATGGCCATTTACATGCAGGTTCTCATTGAATTTGGGCAGACAGTAATAAAACAACAGAGTCAAGAACTGGTGGACCATTACCTTTAATCCTAGCTTGCACCCTGCAGGCGAGAAAATACACACAGTGGGAAAACACTTCCCTTTCTATTCAGGGCTCTCAGAGCCACTGACTTATCCAAGTATTCCTAGAATCAAAGGTTTGTACCTCACCAGCCTTATTCACCTCTGTTTTCCATCTCCTTCTCTTTGCACAAACTCTGCACAAACTGGCTTCTCCTTCAGCACTCTGCTATCTTAGCTACCTGCAGTGCCAACAGCAGAAACCAAGAGAGAGCGAGCCCTAGTCTGCCCCATTTTATAGTGTAGAATTCAAAACCTTTAAGCCAATACACAAATAAGGAACTCTCTGATACAAAGTCTCTTATCTGAGGCATAAATGGGATTCCTCATACAAGTGCACCACCTCACATCATGCAACAGTTAAGGGTGTGAGGAAAAGCTTAGTTTTAAAAAGATCTTAATATTAAAAGGGCGGGAAAGGCTTACCCTTAAAAGTAAACCTTAGGCTATAATGACTTTGCCAGCTTTCAGCCTGTCTCCCACACCCAATGCAAACTATAAGCAAGCAAACATATATATCATATTTATAAAATTATATGACTAACACTGGCTAATAAAAATGTGACCAGAAACTCACAGGAACCTAACACTGTATTTCTCCTAGGAGCTTACAAAAATCTTTATTTCTAAAAATTATAACTTTAAATAAATTCTTTAATAACGATATAAAAGAATTTTATATTTATACAATGTTTCACATGCTCACCAAAGTATTTGATATGTTAATCATAATGTAAGGTATAGCTAAATATTTGATTTCATAATTTCTATTCTGTTAGTAATGTTTCTCTCTACTATTACTAAATTTTTTTTTGTCAACTTACTTCTACTGCGTTATATCTGTGTGATAAGGTGCCAAAGAACTGTAAAACTCAGTATCAGCAACACCATTTTAAGGAGGAAGGGTCAGGCTTCTTGCCCCCTCCTCTGTGGAGAATGGAGGGAGAAGAATGTGGGAGCTTCCTGGTTTATAAGGACAACTGGGTTATCTAGTCGTAGTTTAACTATAGTTCTCTGGAAGGATAAAACTTATCTGAAAACTCCCTCTTCCCCTCCTTAAGGTTCTTTAGAAGACAATGTATACATATCTTAATTAAAAATGACTACACTGATTCTAACTCTTCCTCCCCTCCTGGAATCCTGAGAGTGACATGTACCTTTGGACAAAGGGATCACAAGACCACTCCCCTTGATACCATGCTCCCTCCTTACCCACCCCAACCAGTACTAGATTTTGTATAAAAGAAAGTTTAGAATGGTAAGAGGGCCTACATGATTTGGGATTGTGCGCCGTGTAGCTAGCTGACTAATTAATAAATTCCTCAAAAACTCATTTGGACTTGGTGTCTCTATGTAACCCGTGGATTAAGGTACAGTACTTTACAACATCTGAACAGTCCAAGACTTCATTTGTTATTATACTTCTTCAAAAACATTATTGTACAGGTTCTCTCCCTTCCTACCAGTTACTAGAACACTGCTTTGAGATCACGTTCAGCCTGCTCAGTATCTGTCTCTGGGAATGTAACAGCGTCATTCGGACAGGACATCTGAACATCTCACTGCACTGGAGAACATGCGGAGGAAATGGGGTACCGGTGTGCGAGCAGTGCAGTTTCTTCAAAGAGTAAGCTTGCTGTTCAAATAAAAAACTGAAACCCTGTGAGCTGAACCTTCTGGGCACAATTTGATAAACAGATACAGGAAAAGGGTAAAAAAAAGTTGCCTTGCTATTTCACTCCTTGTGTTAACAATAGATTGCTGGAAATACAACTTCTGAATTTTGCAAATATTGAAACTCATTTCAAACCAATACCGGCAATGGTTTTTATAATAGAGAGTTAAATAGGAATTGCAAGTTAAATAGGAATGCAAATTAAACAGGAAGAAATAAACCCTATTTAACATAGAGCAATTTGTGTGTGTGATGGAGTAATGTATTAGGATTTTAATTTGCATTTTATTCTTGCTGCTGTAAATAGTTTACACCTCTTTGTTTAAAGAAGGTAGCAATGATTTTTGTCTTTGTTTTCCTTTTAATAGGAAAGAAAAAAAAACTCCACAAGCATACCCAAAAAACACTTCCAAAGAGGGCATTTGTTTTCCAAAGTTGAGGCTCATTAGAGAATACGGAACTCAATTATGTGAGGAAAGGGCGTTCAGGGTTGGAAAAGCTCATCGGTTAGCCCTTGCAGGGAAAGGTTTTGAGAGAGTTATTCCAGACAGTGGGGGAGCAGAAGCCTGGAGAGTTCTGACTCAGTGGATGTGTGGCTCCATATTCTAACCAGGGAGATGCAGGTCCAGATAAGCACAACTCCAAGGTTTACCTGAGAAGGTGGGCAACTAATCCTGTAGTGCTCAGCCTCAGCAAATCTAAACGTCTTATTGATAAAGGCAGAGAGAGTGCATGTACCAATGATGACCAGTGTGCAATGCAGACCAGAAGGCCCTTCTTTAAATATTGAAAATCTTATATGACCCTAGTATCCCCACAAAAACATAAATTTAATATTTAATGAGGTGGGGAGGAGCTTTGAGTATTATGATTTTAAAAAATAATAATAAGGCCCTGGCTTGTTTGCTCAGTGGTAGAACATCGGCCCGGCATGTGGAAGTCCCAGGTTTGATTCCCGGTCAAGGCACACAGGAGAAGCGCCCATCTGTTTCTCCACCCTTCCCCTTCTCCTTTCTCTCTTTCTCTCTCTTCTCCTCCCACAGTCAAGGCTCCATTGGAGCAAAGTTGGCCTGAGGATGTTTCTAGTAACTGGTAGGAAGGATGCTGAGGATGGTTCCATGGCCTCCGCATCAGGTACTAGAATGAGTCCGGTTTCAGGGGAGAAACGGCCCAGATGGGGAGAGCACCGCCCCCTGGTGGGCATGCCAGGTAGATCCCAGTTGGGTGCATGCAGTAGTCTGTCTCTCTGCCTCCCTGCTTCCCACTTCAGAAGAAATAAAATAATAATAATAAGATCATGTTTCTTGGACTGGATCATAGACAAAATGCATACGCATATGTTAACTCATATAACCCTCATAACACTGTGGGATTGATTTGTACTGTTAAACCCATTCTGCAGATGCACAAAGGAAGACACAGAAAAGTCAAGTACCTTGCCTAATGTCACAGAGCTAGAAAGTAGCAGAACTGAGATTTGAACAGCCTGGCTAGACACTCTATGCTCCTGAATACTCCATCCTTCTGCCTAGCCTGTTATATCCATGCCAGACAGCTTAACTTTTTTTTAGAGAGAGAGTCAGAGACAGACAGGAGGGAGAGAGATGAGAAGCATCAATTCCTTGTTGTAGAACCTTAGTTGTTCATTGATTGCTTTCTCATATGTGCCTTGACCAGGGAGCTCCAGCCAAGCCAGGGACCCCTTGCTCAAGCCAGCGACCCTGGGGTCATATCTATAATCCCAAGCTCAAGCCAGTGACCCCACACTCAAGCAGGAGACCTAGAGGTTTTGAACTTGGGTCCTCAGCATCCCAGTCCAACACTCCACCCATTGTGCCATTTCCTGGTCAGGTCAGGAACTTTTTTTTTTCTTTTTCACAGTGAGAGGAGAGGAGATAGAGAGACAGACTCCTGCATGTGACTCAACCAGGATCCACCAGTGACCCCAATCTGGAGCCATGCTTGCAACAGAGCTATTTTTAGCAACTGATACAAGGCTCCTTGGAGCCATTCTCAGTGCCCAAGGCTGATGATGCACTCAAACCAATCAAGCCATGGCTGTGGGAGGAGAAGAGAGAGAGAAAGATAAAGGGAGGGGAGGGAGAGAGAGGGATGGGAAAACAGATGGTTGCTTCTACTGTGTGCCCTGACCAGGAATCAAATCTGGGACATGCATGTACCAGGTCGATGCTCTACAACTGAGCCAGGTGGCCAGGAAGACCAGATCACTTAACTTTTTTATTTTTATTTTATTTTTTTTTTTATTTTTTTTTTTTGTATTTTTCTGAAGCTGGAAACGGGGAGAGACAGTCAGACAGACTCCCACATGCGCCCGACCGGGATCCACCCGGCACGCCCACCAGGGGCAATGCTCTGCCCACCAGGGGGCGATGCCCTGCCCCTCCGGGGCGTGCTCCACCGCGACCAGAGCCACTCCAGCACCCGGGGCAGAGGCCAAGGAGCCATCCCCAGCGCCCGGGCCATCCTTGCTCCAACGGAGCCCCGGCTGCGGGAGGGGAAGAGAGAGACAGAGAGAAAGGGGGAGTGGAGAAGCAAATGGGCGCCCCTCCCATGTGCCCTGGCCGGGAATCAAACCCGGGTCCCCCGCACGCCAGGCCGACGCTCCACCGCTGAGCCAACCGGCCAGGGCCTCACTTAACTTTTTTAAAAAGTGGTCTGCCACAAATAACACACAGGTTTTAACTCCTCTTAGCTCCCTGAAGACTGGCATGCTTTTTATTCTTCATGTTTTCTGCAGTGCCTGACACTGACCTGGGAAAGAACATGCTACTTTTAGAGGAATATGTGAAACTCAAACTTGCTTACAAACCCATATCTGAATATATATGTGTGCAAATGAAGACACACATGTGTATACATGTCCTTTAAAACATAAACAGACACTCAGAAGTGATCAAATTTAATGCAATAAATATCTGTATTAAGTTTCACAAACCATGTTAGTCATTAAAATATGTTTCCATTAGAGTAGGCATTGATATTTTTCATTAACTATTTTATTTCATGAAAACAGAGTACACCATAAAAAATGGTAAATAGATGCACTTTTAAAGCAGGCAGTGAACCAGCTGAACTTTACTTTGAATGGCACTGCAGAACTATTTTGAGCAAGGAACACATGATTTTTGATGAGTATGCCGCAGCTAATGAGGCAGATTCTGTGTACTCTCATATCCCCCTTCAGACTTGAGAACTTGTGCCCTCCCCCCAAAACACCTGGAATACAGCCAGCTGTCAGTTCTCAGAGAGGAGTCCTCCCCAAATCACCCTCAGCTCGGGGGAAGCTGCCTCAGCCAGGGTTATACCTGTGTCCCCAGAGGGACCCTGTATCCGATTACTGGTCCATACAGACATGTAAAGGACAGCCCGCTTTGTCACAACTTGGGGCCACTTTGGCGGCCTCACCAGAACTTCAGGGCTCCCTGTGGGGGTCGGCAGTGGCTTTCCTTGAAATTCTACCAAACAGAACTTCTCCCTCTGCCCGATCCTGATTCCTTCCCTTTCCTTCTGCAAATGTTGATCATGGGAGCCCTGCAAATAAACATCTTTATGCTAATCTCCATGTCAGTGTCTGCTGCTTGTGGAAATCAAGCTGGGACACCCCGTGCATCGAAACGGATGGTACATGATAAACTGACATCAGCCTTGTTTCCCTGTAGGCACGCTCAATGTATTTTCTTCCAGCTGAAGGACTTATGTAATGTAACCTAATGGAAGTAGATAAACCATATCCAAAGACTCAAGAAGCTTAGGTGGCCCTGCTGTGATTCCCAACATTAAAATGAGAAGAACCACGTCTACACATTTATTAGATTCCCCTGTGATAGTCCCTGCTGGTTGCAACTGTAGTTGCTAACACGGAGCGCTTATTTGGTGTCAGGCTCTGTGGCAAACCCTTTGCATGTATTATTTCATGCAAGCCTTATGACAACCTTCTGAAGTAGACACTATTATTAACTCATTTTACAGTGAGGGTCACAGTAGCTAAATAACTTTCTCAAGGTGACGGAGTGACACGGCTTTCTGTCTATAGCTTCTTATACTGCTATATGGCCTCACCTAAGTACAGAATGACAAAGAGCTGTGAAGAATTGAGTCATGCATTTAAATTACTTTCTATTTTATTCACCGTGAAACAGCACCTGAATTCATTTAAAGTACAGTAGTGTATGAATACTATTTTTACCCAGCCTGCAGACAATTTTTGAAATGTGTATGCATTGAAAACGTAGTTTAAAGCTGAACCTTCATGGGGTCCTCTATTCCTGACTCAAAGGTAAGTGGCTATTGTTCTAAAGAATTTATATACAACTTCCATTCAGTGCTCCTAGTGGTTAAGGTTATAGATGCTCCCTCCCTTTTTTTTTCTTTTCTTTTTTTTTTTTTTTAATTTTCTAAAGCCAGAAACGGGGAGAGACAGTCAGACAGACTCCCGCATGCGCCCGACCGGGATCCACCCGGCACGCCCACCAGGGGGCGACGCTCTGCCCACCAGGGGGCGATGCTCTGCCCCTCTGGGCAGACCATCCTTGCGACCAGAGCCACTCTAGCGCCTGGGGCAGAGGTCGAGGAGCCATCCCCAGCGCCCGGGCCATCCTTGCTCCAGTGGAGCCTCGGCTGCGGGAGGGGAAGAGAGAGACAGAGAGGAAGGAGATGGGGAGGGGTGGAGAAGCAGATGGGCGCCTCTCCTGTGTGCCCTGGCCGGGAATCGAACCCGGGACTTCTGCACGCCAGGCCGACGTTCTACCACTGAGCCAACCGGCCAGGGCCGATGCTCCCTCCCTACACTTGAAAAAATATACATAAAATAGCAAAAAGTAAAAAAAAAAAAAAAAAGAAGGGAAAAAGTGGCAAATGCTACCAACTTTGAAAAGCAAAGGCCCAAGGCAGGAAGTATAACATTCCGATATGACTTGATACATTTAACATTTCCCACCATTATTGCCCCTTAGCAGCCATCTTGGGGAAAGAAGGTGAGCATCTCAAATCTTGAGATGTTCATTAATACCTTTAATTTCCAGAGATCTGGACTAAAGAGGTAAATAAGAATGCAGGCAAATCAGTCAAGACAAATTCTTAAGAATAAGTGCCGAGATAGATGACCAGGGAGCAGGAGGAAAATGCCAGCAGGGACACAGTTTTCCGAAGTTGCATCTGGAATTGAGTGGATTAACTGGAGGTGTATTTTTTTTTTTTACCAGAAAAATAGGATATTCCTCCAACCAAGTGAAATGAACCACAGTATAGGATGTTGACAAGATCTCTGGAGAGCACATCCTAAGTGTTCTAGTTTTCTGTCAAAGCAGACTGCAGTGTCAGGAGCCGATGAGCTCTTCCTCTTTGCCTCCGCCCTATGTCAAGGCAAGAAAGAAAAAAAAAAAGAGAAAGGGAGAGAGAATCATAAGGCTGAGAAAAGGCAGGCAGGCTTAGAACAGTGCTTGGTATCTAGAAATTTCAATAAATATCAGCCATTGACTTATTTAAAAGAAATAATGAAAAAATATTACCAATTTTGACAAAACAAATACATTAATATAAATAACCAACATAAGGATGTGAAGAGAGGGAGGAATAAATCTGACTTTCTTATATCCATAGCAGGCAGGCATTTAGTACCACTGAAATCTGAAATGTAATTTTCAAAAGGGTGACTGGATCCCAGCGGGGCTTCCAAAAAAAAAAAAGAGTGACTGGCACATCGTATTTTTTTACACTACTTTTACCTACTTTTAGGGCAATATATTAGGAACTACTATACATTTTGGAAAGAAATAGTTATTGGATGCTCAACTTATTTCTATTTTTATTTGGTATAACAAAGCAATTTAATATATTTAATTTAAAATAGAATGTATTCTCGGATGTCATTTTATGAAATAATTTTCACTCATCTATCTAGTCATTCACTCTTCTATATATTTATCTGTCTATCCACCTATCCGCATAGTACATAATAGAACATATGTACTACTATGTTCACTTAATGATGATGTTGGTTACTTCTGGTTGATGAGAATATTTTTTCCCTCCTGCATCGCATAAGGTTTTAAATAATGATTATGTATCATTTTAATAAAAGTAATAAAGCTTTCCTTGTGTGGAAAATTTTAAAAAATAAAACCACCAAAATGAGGAAAGGTAATAGAATAATTCATAATCAGGTGCAATCATTTTTTAAGAAATTATTTGAATCTAATTCCAGGCTTAGAAGCATTAAACAAAGGAAAAAACAGTATTCTTAGACTGTTTGATGAATCAGAGTGAAAAAAAATTGAACAAAAACAGTGATCAGTCTAAAAAAGTGAACAAAAATAGGCATCAGTCTGAAGAAAACTATCTGTAGACAAGATCTGAATCCAGTTCTGCCCAGAATCAAAGCTATTTTATTGTGTACTTTTTATCAGAAATAGGAACAGACTCATCATGATGAAATCAAATGTAACAGGAGACTAAACTAAGAACAAACATAACCAGAGTACTCAGATCAGATAGCTTGTTGTTGTATAGCAACATAACCATTCCAATTAGACATAGAAAAAAAAACAAACAAGTACATTAAATTAAAAATGTACAAATTTCCTTGTACAGCGTTCTTCAGATTTAAAAGCTTAAATTTGTTCCAGAGATTAGCCTTTAATTATACTTAAGATGCAATTGTTCATATCACCTTTGATTTTCCCTCATTTTAGAGATGAGGAAAACGAGGTTTGGTCAATTACCTCCCAATCACACAAGTCACTCTTGTTATCCTGTGTTGGATCTGATGTCACACCTCACATCAGATGACACTATTTCTTAGGAATCGCTCATATGAATAAGACATATACTGTATTTTAATGTTATTCAACCTTTGTAATACAAGAATATTTTTTTAAAGTTGTAGAAAGAACCCAACAGCTTAGAATGAGCCATATTGATAACATAAAGACCCAAGCCATTTTTTGGGACTAATTGATGCCCTCCATCACTCTGCCAATCTCTGAAGCCCCTCAGCAGAACCCCAATAACAGTTTAGGAATCATTCACAAAATCTGATGTGTTGTTGCTGTTGTTATTTATCTATCTAATAATGAGATATTTTTTAAAAATAGAAATTTGGTCCAAGCAGGCAGTAACCAGACCAGAAATCAACTCATGATCTGTAGTAACCAGCCCAAGATGCCAGCCTAACATCTATAAATGAGACTTATAGGAAGTCAGACTACTATCTCCAGCAACCAGCTGAGAAAGCTACAACTCATGGAACAATCAGCTCAAAACAATCAAGACTTGATTAATAATTGACAGCCTTCTTACTTTTTGTCACCCATTTCCAGTGTAGGACCAAACACAGAAAGCCCTAACAAATCACACAGGATGCAGCACCTGTAGTTAGCATGCCTCTAGCTTCCCCATGCTGGCAGCCCCCCAGTCAGGGCACACCTGAAGTTCTTTTCATGATAAAGCTAAAGATTATGCATTACACACACGTACCACTTTTATATATTAAAGTAGCATCAAGGAAAAACAATGGCAAATGAGTTTTATGACACAAATAACTTGTATTTATTTATTTAGTTAGTGAGCTAGAGAGAGAAAGGGGGAGAGGGACAGACAGACAGGAAAGGAGAGAGATGAGAAGCATCAGTTCTTTATTGTAGCACCTTAGTTGTTCATTCATTGCTTTCTCATATGCGCCTTGCCCAGGGGCTCTGCCCGAGCTAGTGACCCCTTGCTCAAGGCAGCAACCTTGAGCTTAAGCCAGCAACCATGAGGTCACGTGTATGATCCCACACTCAAGCTGGCAACCTCAGGGTTTCGAACCTGGGTCTTCAGCATCCCAGGCCGACGCTTTATCCACTAAACCATCACCTGGTTAGGCTCAAATACCTAGTATTTAGATTGTGACTCTGTTCAAAGCAGAGACTCCTTTCACATACAATGACCGGTCCCCTTTCTCCTGGGACAGAAATAGGGAAGAGAGCTGGGCAGAAGCAAGCTGGAGCAGAACGGTTTTTAGAATTAGAAATACAAACAAGCCTGACCTGTGGTAGTGCAGTGGATGGAGCATCGACCTGGAAATGCTGAGGTCACCGGTTCAGAACCCTGGGCTTGCCTGGTCAAGGCACATATGGGAGTTGAAGCTTCCAGATCCTCCCCCCTTCTCTCTCTCTCTCTCCTCTCTAAATGAATAAATTAAAAAAAAATAATAATGCATCCTGTCATTTAAAAAAAAAAGAAATACAAACAAGGGCTTAGATTATACCAAGTAACCCTTGAAGCAAAATATCACCTCCAAAGTCACTTGATTTTGTCTTTACCAAAAACAAATTCAAATATTCTGTCCTTTTCATACCTTCCCATTGTGGTCATTTTTGTAATGAGTATATTACAAAGTTATTTGATTGTTATTCATTAAATAAAGGGAGAATTCATTCTTCATCTATTTATATTGCTTATTAAGAACCACATTAGCCACAGACATTCGATTGGGTGACAAAGCCTTCAAATATTGACAGCCCAGTGTCTGACTTCTGCTATAACCGAGTGCAGCGCATCCCCTCCGCATGCAGGTGCTCCAGCTGTGGAGTGCACTGAAATGGGCAGAATTAATCATGTGTGACTGATTGCTGTAATTGATGGCAGAGACACAGTAACCTTTTTCTCAGAGCAACTACATCATGTAATTACAGAAAAAACCAAAGAGCTGTGTTAGTTGGACTAGACACCTCTAATGACATTAGCCAAGCAATGGGTATTATTATCTCCCATTTTAGAGATTTAAAAAATGAGACTAATATCAGGAAAGTAGGTAACAGCTCCAAGGTCAGACAAAAGAATAGTACAAAAATTTAGAATTCAAGTCTGTTTACTTATGAACTCTACACAGCAAGCATTCTAACTACATCTGATAGGTTAGGTTATAGCATGTGATGGTAGAAATAAGGTATTTCCAGCTGGTTTCAATTATTATACATTTCTGGAGCTACATATAAATGATTCATTTGTCTTGGGTCTTTACTTTCTTGGGATTGTAATATTTGACTTGTACTTTCAGATTTTCAGAAAAATTCCCTTATGGGATGAGTCACAGAAATATAACTCACACAATCACCTTAAAAATCACCGCTTCTTCCTCGACCAGATTTCTAAGACTAAACTGGATACCCACTGCATTTATTTGCTCCCAATTTGTAGCAGGTGACTCTCAATCCAGGATTGCCTCCAAAGAGTTACAGGTGATCACTTTTCCTCACAAGTGTTGTTCGTAAGTGTTCATTTTCCCAAGAGGAAGCCTACCAGGGCCTCCACATGACTGAAACCTCAATGGCCTGCCTCTTCTCAAAAGTCCTTACTTCTCAGAGTTCCCAAAGGAAAATGCAAAAGCAGGCCACAGTGGGGACCCTTGCTGCACATAAAAGGAAACTTCCATCTGTTCCATTTGGCAAGTGGTTACTGTCCAAATGCTTTACTACAACTCCATTCCCCTCTTCCCTGTTCAAGTCTCGTTGAGTACCTAATGCCTTCAGTGGAGATGCTGAGAGAGAAGATTCCTCGCCTAGTCATTTTCTGCCCCCAAACCTAAGATTTCTCACCTATAAAATTAAAGGAGGTTGGGCCATCTTATTCCCTGTAGATTCTCTCTCTTTCATAATTCCATGAAATTCTTCCTATGGAAGAGAACACTCAAGAAAAATAATTCACATTCTCACTTCCAAGAAACATAGAAAAGGATTTAAATTATAATGTGTCTCTGAAATATAAAAGTATATACATGTACATATACTGTATGTACATATGTATTACATAGAATCAGTTATTTTTCAGGCCTTAACACAGAAAGTTAATTTTATTTAGTGAGAGTAGTGACACAGTGTAGCGAGAGGAGGAAGGAGTTTTAGTCTTAAAAACTTGGACTTCAGATCCAGTTCAACTATTTACTCTCTGCAACCCTGGGCATATTACTTCATCTCCCCTTTTACACATCTGTGAAATAGAAAAAATGATGCCAAGCTTATAGGATATTATGAAGATTCATGAGATAATATATATAAAGCATCTAGTAGAGTGCATGATGGATAGTATTATGGATCATAATGTTAGCAACAATATTAATATTGATGCAAGTTTATAAAAACTTTGAATACCATCATATTTTTTCTAAGGCTACACAGCATAGTTCAACTGGGCATATCTGCATTATTTGTAAGGGTCATGTGAGGCTGCACAGCAGTGGAAAGAGCTGATCTCTCTAAAGAGCTTGCCCATATCTTTCCCTCTGTGTCCATCATCATATTCAAAAAAGGAAATGAAAGCATTGAAATGTCAAAGGGAAAATAATAGTCTTTTTTCTCTTATCAGTTTACATGTGCAGCATTCTTTCAAAATTAAAGAGTCAGCATTCAATATATGTGTTTGATTTCTAATGACCTTGTGGCAGAAATAATGTTCTCTTTTCATGAAGAAAAATGTTCATCTTGACAAGATTATGCTCATCCTCCTAGATCATAGTTTTATATTAACTCCATATGGCTTCAAATAAAACAAGACTGTTTTGACTAGGTCTACATTAGAAAAACCTATTTCTCAGAGGATTTTTATTAACTGGTTGTGAGCAAAATATTCACTCTTTTTACCATTACTTTCACAGATTATTATTTGCTTCATGATCAATGAAACTGTTGAAAGCTATGATTAAACTCCTTGAAGAACTCTATTCATTAAGTGCAGTTAGAAAGAGGAAACCATGTTAGGTCTCATAAGCAGAAGAAACTGATTTTAGAAATTGTTTACCAGGCGGTAAAAGAGTTTAAAAACCAATTAGGGAACAGTGAGGCGATCCATTGATTATCAACAGCAGGAAGCCCCCCTCGTGGGACTGCAGGAACATTGGGAATGAGTTGATTGCAGGAGAAAGGCCCAGCCACAAAGCCAGAACCACAGCAAAGGCTGCTTTCAGCCGGAACCTCGAAGGAGACTCTGGCTTCAGGAGATGCTACCTGAAACACGGGTGGAGACAGTGAGAGACTCCCCTCTTCCTTCCACTCTTCAATCTCCCCTCGTTTCTTCCTTGGCTAACCCTACCATCCTAGGAAAATGCAATTCTCTGGAAAACAGAGTAGAATAAATAAAGGGCTGGGGACAGATCTAAGAACAGAAAGGGACTTAGTTGATCAGCCCAAGAACCATATTCTAGTCAATGTTTTAACCTCCTGTAGGACAGGAACTTCATCTGGTTTTCCAGTATGCATCTACCATTGATTCAGCGCCACATACTAAATGTTTAATTTTATTTACTAAGTGAAGCTGCCTGTAAATTGGTGATATCAGCTACCTCGTAATTTCTAGTCAGATCATCTTAGCAACCTTTGCCTCTGGAGTCCCTGCCAGCTGTTTTACCCCAGCTCTCACACCAATGACTTTAGTGGGCACAGACAATGTGTCTTGTCCCCCATCTCCAGCTGCAGAGGAGCCCATCATGTACTCATATATGTACAACCTAGACATTATTCTCCATGAGAAAATGCAATTAGCAGATATATTTGTCTCCCCCTTCCTCCCACCAGTGGACTATCGTGAAGTGCTGTTTATAAACCTTCCCAGAAAATGATCCTATGATGTCAAGTAGCCCTGGATACCAAAAGGTGGTGTCACTGATAATGACACACCCTTGTCATTGCACTCCCTCTTTCTTGCCTCCTTCCCCATCCCCCTTTCTTCTGCTTGCCAAGGATAGCACTCCCTCATAATATAGTAGCACCTAAATCCTTTCATTGGTAAAACTGAGAAGCAGCACAGAGTTAGAAGTAAAGAGTTATAAGTTCACCTTGCACTAGCTGTACAACCTTTAGAAATTCTTCAGTCACTCAAGACCTAATGTTTATTTACTTTCTCATGAATTTGTATTGAATAGATGCTTTCAGTAAAGCATGGTCCTAGGTACTAGTGTTGTGGGTGGAAATAGAGTTCTTTGATGGAGCCAGGAGGAAAGCATTTTGGGGACCCACACATAGAAGGGTGAGGTGGAATGCTAAGATTTATTGGAGCAAAAATAAAGGACTACCCTCAGTTGCCCAATGTTTTGTCCACTACCAGGTGGCTTAGCTCTGTCTTGCTGCAGAAGTCCTGTGCCTGGTGAACACAAGTGTTTACTGGAAGGGTCAGGATCCAGAACTGGAATTCCTTCACCCTGGGCTCTGGTCGTCCTGCATAGTCTTGCTCCAGGTTATGCTCTGGCTGGCTCTGTGCTGCCTCACCCAGACCTATGCTTGGAGCTGTGTGGCTGCTATGGAAAGTGAACAAACTGTCTAATGAATGAACAAATGTGTTCTACCAAGACAGGCCTTCATTAGGCTTTGATTATATTGTCTCTGGCTGGAGAAAGAGCAGGCTTCCTTTCAAACTAACCAATATACTTTTTAATTCTTCCCAGGCTGGTGCTGGGTCCTCTCCCTATTTAGTTAGTCCTTTCCCCAGACTTTTCTAGGCTACAGTCCACCCCTTTATGTTGCCATTTTGACTCCTACTGCACATGCCTCAAAGTTCTGCCTCATCTTCTGGTTTCTACTGTGTATGTGCTTACCAATGCTCACACCATCTTGGTTTCTACTGTGCATGCATGCATCCAGCAGAAGCACTTGCCCTTTATTGTTTATTCCTCACCGCGCCCCCTCCATAGTCCAGGCAAGTGAATCCATTGTCCTCCTGGGAGATTGGAAAGCTGGTTCTTCCTTCCTACACAGGAGCATGGAGGGATGTTAATGCCCTTAGTGGGGATGCAGCTAACCTCAGAATGTTGAAGCTTTAACTTCCACACCTAAGCCTGATTAAGTGTAACTTCCAGACTCAGTCATGCCCAGTCAATCTACCTCATTTCTTTTTTGTTAACTCCTAGCTGCCTGCACTAATACTAGGATATAAATTTGAAAAGAACATGGTCTTGGCCCTCAAGGACTTCGTATATTAAGAAATGACAGAGATATAAGTAAATATGTATAATGTTCTCATACATAATGTAAAAAATATCTATAGGTCAACAAGTCAATAAGTAAAAATTCAGACTTGGGATACTCCATAAGTGTCCCCAAATAATTTTTTACTCTCAAACATCTGATACTTCTATCTTGAGCTGAATAATAAAGCCTTGTCATTATATAGACAAACTTAAAACTTAAATACCAATAATCCCCCCAAATATATTTCTTCTATCGTATTTAAAAATGAGAAAATTCCATGTTTTGTCTAATGCAAGTACACTTGGTAATCTATCTTTTTTTTTTTTTTTTTTTTTTTTTTTTTCATTTTTCTGAAGCTGGAAACAGGGAGAGACAGTCAGACAGACTCCCGCATGCGCCCGACCGGGATCCACCCGGCATGCCCACCAGGGGGCGACGCTCTGCCCACCAGGGGGCGATGCTCTGCCCATCCTGGGCGTCGCCATATTGTGACCAGAGCCACTCTAGCGCCTGGGGCAGAGGCCACAGAGCCATCCCCAGCGCCCGGGCCATCTTTGCTCCAATGGAGCCTCGGCTGCGGGAGGGGAAGAGAGAGACAGAGAGGAAAGCACGGCGGAGGGGTGGAGAAGCAAATGGGCGCTTCTCCTGTGTGCCCTGGCCGGGAATCGAACCCGGGTCCTCCGCACGCTAGGCCGAAGCTCTACCGCTGAGCCAACCGGCCAGGGCGGTAATCTATCTTAATGAAATAATCAGGGTTGTATGAAAGGACACACGATGTGGATGCTTATAACAGCGCAGTTTGTAAACAAAAGACATGGAAACAACATAAATGTCCAACAAAGGCTAAATAAATTATGTAACAGTGCTATGGTAGAATGCCAATTAATCTCTAAATTGCCAACAGATTTTTATCTATGGCATAGAAAGCATGTTGGAAACGAGAAAAGTTCACTTTTTAAATAAGTCAAATATCCTGTTTCTATAAACAAATTACATATATTCACACAAATCCAGAAGAAAATGTTAGCATTAATTATCCCTGAATGGTGGTTTATTTTTATAATTTTACTACTATAAGGTATTTTTTAGCATAATGCAGTGTTTCCCAACCTTTTTTGTGCCATGCCCCACCTTAACCTTTCTAAAATTTTTATGTCCCCCCTATGTAACATACATAATTTTTAACATTAAAAAATTGATTTGTTCACTTAATAAACATAAATGATAGGTTCTAGGAAGAAATCACTATAAAATTGTTAACAAAACACAGTAAGTAAAATTTCAAAACATATAATGAAAAACAGAAATTTAAATTCCAAATAATTTTAATACAGATTTTTCTATATTAATTTATTATTTTAATTTAGTGTGATCCTTGTGCTTGATGCTTGCTGCACAGAGATTTTATATTAGGTTCCAATTTGGTTAGCTTTAGTCTCAAGTCTCCACGTTGTGTTATATCCAGCCGATTTCTTTTTTTTACCAGTAAATCATTTACAGCACTAAATCCACATTCAGCTAAAAATGAAGATGGAAACGGTAGCAATAGTTTTCTTGCACATTTGGTTGAATTTGGGTATTTGATTTCTGTTTCCTCACAAAGCCATGCCATCACTCCTTTGATATTAAATAAAGCTTTAACTGACTCATCATTTTGCAATTCTGCGAGTTCTTCTTGATACCGCATATTTGATATATCAGACAAATCCACTAACATTGGCTGCATCATCCATGTTGGGAAATCAATTTGTTTTAAATCAGAAAATCTTTCTTTTAAATCAGCTGATAGAATATGCAAATGATTGACAATAACAAGTAAAGCGGTATCAGTTACTTCACATTTTTGGAGCCAATGAAACTGTTTAAAGTTTTTGTTGTTAATATGTTTCTGACATAACTCAATATTGGTAATGAAACCAAATATCTTTGCTTTTGCATCAACAAGAGTTTTATTTGTTCCTTGAAGTTGCTTATTTAATATATTTAGTTTTTCAAAGATATTGGCTAAATAACTCACAAATGCTTTACCATCTATTGTTAACAGATACTTCATTTCAGGTTTGTTGCTTAAAAAAATCACTAAGAGTATCAAACAGTTCCATAAATCTTTTCAAACAGTTTCCTTTAGATAGCCATCTGACTTCAGTATGAAGTAAAAGTCTCACATGGTCTTCATTTTGTTCTTCACAAAATAGCTTGAAAAGACACTCACATTTGGCACTAGCTTTAATAGCATTAACACACTTTATTACTGTATGTAATACTTCAATCAGAACAGGCAAGATGTTTTTAGCTACCAAGTTTTCCCTATGAATAACACAATGCACAAGAATCATTTCTGGATTCTCATCTTTCATCAATTTTAAGCAGCCGTTTTTCTTGCCCATCATATTGGGAGCACCATCTGCAGCACAAGATGTTCTATTTTTCATTGGTATATCATTGACATCTAAGTAGTTTTTTAGCTTATTATATATATCTTTGGAGGTAGTGGTGCTTTCTAATCTTTTACAGAATAACATTTCTTCAGCAAAATGTCCTTTATCAATATATCTTACGTAAGTTATCAATACTGCCTCACTGTCTCTCAAAGTTGATTCGTCCATTTGCAAGGAGAATTTTCTTGTTTTCAGCTTTTCAATAAGTTGTTTTTCAATATCCTCGCTCATTTTGTCTATTCTTCTGCTAACAGTATTGTCACTCAGTGGCATAGCTTTTACATCTTTGTCATCTTTTTCAAGACCATTTTAAGAAATGCTGATATTGATGGTTTTATTAAATTCTCTCCTATAGTGTGATTTTCTCCAGTTTTAGCGATGAATAAAGAAATTTGATAACTAGCCTCAAGAACACAATTATTAGTTGAAGTATGAGCAGTAAATAGAGACTTTAATGTTCTTTTTTCAAAATTTTTCTTTAAAGTTTTAAAGAAACTCAAATCTGAATTAATATGAGCACTATGTTTCGCCTTCAAATGCGCCTCAAGATGACCTCGTTTCATTGATTTGTTGGTCAAGCATTGCTGGCATAAAAGACAAAAAGGAATCCGCTCATCATGAACAGCGGGTATGAACCCAAATTTTAAATATTCCTCCGAATATTGATGAGTTTTTTTCTTGCTTGCACCACTCATTTTACTATGGGCTATAAGAAATAAAAATAAGATCAATTAAAAACTAATATTAAAATATGTGTTAAAATATATTCAATGTGACATAGAGTAAACGTATACTAAAAATTCATATTTATTTAAATGTATATAACACATTTACTACACTACCACTGCAAATCAAAAGGTATCTATATTTTTTCCACTTGACAAAATTTTCTGGAAAGTTATGCTTCTAAAATTAAAATTGTCGTACATTCACTATTATAGCCCCAATAATATTTATAAAATATTAGTGCTTTCTAGTCCCGATGCAAGAAGTACTTAATAAAGAGTTTAATATTGATAAAAATAAAATCAAATACTTACCAATTATATCTATACAATATATATATGTATATTTATTAAATCAACGAGCTTTTACAACAGTTTTGACTGACACTTATTTCAAATTAACACCAACTGAATGATGTGAAACACTACAGAAGTTGCGATGGGCCAATTAGGTGAGAATAACTGCATTGTTCAGCGAGTTTTTAAAACGTCCGGGGTTCCCCGCGGCAGACGGCACGCTCTGCAGTGAACCCAGGACGAAGTTTACTTGACAACGCCAATCACCCAGTTGATATTTTGGTCTCGTCAAACGAAATTATACTTAATAATTATTTACCGCAATTGTTTAAGAATTGCATTTTTTGTTAAATTTGGCACCGACATCTAGCATTGCATTTAAATGGCCCGGGGCGAAATAGTTAAAGTTGCTTCGAGTCCGTTTTCAAATTGCGTCGAGTCCATTTTCAAATTGCCCCCCTTAACTATTGAATTGCCCCCCTGTGGGGCATGGGCCTCACATTGGGAAACACCGGCATAATGGCATAATATAGTTCTTAAATAAAGAAATTGAAATAATCACTTAGGCACTACTACACAGAAAGTAACAGATCATTATTTTCTCTTTAAATTTTTTTTTTGTTTTTTAGATTTCATTTATTGATTTTTAGAGAGAGAAAAAGAGGGGGGAGAAGGAGGAAGCATCAATTTGTAGTAGTGTCTTCCCATATGTGCCCTGACCAGGCAAGCCCAGGGTTTCAAACCAGCGACCTCAGAGTTCCAGGTCAACACTTTATCCACTGCACCACCACAGGTCAGACCAGATCATTATTGTCAATACTGTATCTTTCTGTTAATCTACTTTGAAATGCCAGAGGTATTAAACACTTTCTCCATAAAAAAAAAATAATAATAATAATAATAATAAACAAAGAGAAATTCCCCTCTATATCATCTTATAGTAAACCTCCATCTTTATGGGGGGGGGGGGTGATTAAAGTTTGAAACTCATTAATCTGGGATTCTCCCTGAATCGTAAATTATGGTAACTTTCAGTGACTTAAAACCTGGGATGGGCCCTGGCCGGTTGGCTCAGCTGTAGAGCGTCGGGCTGGCGTGCAGGGGACCCGGGTTCGATTCCCGGCCAGGGCACACAGGAGAGGCGCCCATCTGCTTCTCCACCCCCTTCCTTCCTCTCTGTCTCTCTCTTCCCCTCCCACAGCCAAGGCTCCATTGGAGCAAAGATGGCCCCGGCGCTGGGGATGGCTCCTTGGCCTCTGCCCCAGGCGCTAGAGTGGCTCTGGTCGCGGCAGAGCGACACCCCCCCCCCCAGAGGGGCAGAGCATTGCCCCCTGGTGGGCAGAGCGTTGCCCCCTGCTGGGCGTGCCGGGTGGATCCCGGTGGGGCGCATGCGGGAGTCTGTCTGTCTCTCCCCATTTCCAGCTTCAGAAAAATACAATAAAAAAACAAACAAACAAAAAAAAACCTGGGATGGAAGAAGGGAGCAAACTAGTATAGGGTTGACAATCCATTTTCAAATCCTAGCTCCTCAGAAGCTAGTCGTATGAACTTGTATCTCAGTTTCTTCACATGAAAAAATGGAAATAAGACCTGGTAAATAATCTGTGAAGCTACAATGAGATGCTGTCTTGGCATGGCTCACCACTGGGCTTGGTGCAGAGGGATTCTATCTACAAACGTCAGATCATTTTCCTCCCCGACCACTCCAAAGTCTATAGAGAAACAGCTAGAAATAAAAGAGCATACATTTGAATTTATCTTATGTTCCTAGCTCCCTCGACCCTTTTAACATTTTTGAAATATGAGGAGAAAAAAAGGAGTTAAAACACCAGTGAAAGGCTGAAATGTCATTTTCCCCACAAATATTACAAAGCTATACCCAAAGTTATTTCTGGGGGTCTCAATTTGAAAGAAATATTTGTTTTACCTTTTTACAAATTGGAATGTACTATTTATATATTTTTTCATTTAGAGAAGGGAAATTTTATCTTTTTGAAGGGCAATTTTACTGTAACATACATTTTCTGTCAGAAAATTTGCTTTTAGAACTTTTCACATTGATGCTAAAGTACGCAGTGAAATAATTCTCAATACACTATGATGCATCAAATTCTACCAAAATGAATCTCTGAAGTATAAAAATTAAGCTCTCTTCCCTGTCATGTTCAAATCATTAAGCCATGTTGAACATTAAAAAAAATAAAAAGGAAGAAAGATAGCTATGTTTTTCAATAAGTGTTCAAAGTGCCCCAGAGAAATGATTTCGGTTTTGTTGAGGCAGGATGGATAGATGTTAAGAGAATATTTTTGACAAGTAGGAAGAAGGAAATAGATGGCTAGACAAATGGGGCCAAACAATTCAAGCAATTTACAGCCAGCGAGTGATTCGCAAGACCTTATCTTCCCTAACCAAGGACACAAATGGTCGACACCTCTCTTCTCTAACAAGAGAATAAACAGCTTAAGTCACTCTGGTCAGGGAAATAGGTAACAGAGACCAAATTAATGCCATTAGTGCCAGCCAAACACAAGGATGGATGAAATCAGGGGAATAAATAACAAAAAGGAAACCCAACTAGAACCTCACAAATCCAAGATGGAGGCAAAGCTGGCCAGAAAATGACCTTGATCTCTCTTTGCACACATTTTTGGTACATCAACGTATTAAAAAACACACCTGAAAAGCTAATGCATATTTCACTAAACAGTCCCCTGAGACCTTCTCCAGTATTCCACCAGCAGAAGAGAAATAGAAGTCCTCAAAACAAAGGGTGCCAGTGCAGGCTCTCTTCGCAGCACGCCCTTCCCCTTTCTCTCTTAGAGTTGAACTTTCTCCTAAACTCTACGGGTTCCCGCAAGACTTGCAACCGGGGGAGCAGCAGGCACTGGGCGCTCACCCAGGTTAACCCCTGAATCTCTCTCTACGGACCCCTTCTCTCTGACTTCTCAGTGAGCTAACAGTTGCCCCACCTTGGGTCACTTCTTTCCCATGACATTTCTGGACAGCCAAGGCAGAGCACTGCCTAGCCTCTCTCCTGTTGCTTCTTCTGTCCTAAGCCCTTTCTCTGTTTCACTGTCCCCAATCTTAATAAATACACTTTCAAAATCACCTGGAAGTCAATAACCCACACCCTACAGGCTGGCTCGAGGCAGACCTACTCCTGGCTCAGTCTCTTTCCAGTGGCGCTGTCATAACTTCGTATATATATTTACAGTGTATCCCGAGAAAAATAAACAATTGGATAAACGTCAGAATAGATATTGATTTGAACACAAATACAGACATATTCTAAATTTGTTATCTCAAGGAGTCTTAAAAAATATTTTCCTTCGATGCAGCCCATCTGACTACTCTGGATTTGCATGTTGGATCTCTTCACTTCAGAAGGCGC
Organism: Saccopteryx leptura; assembly: GCF_036850995.1. NCBI lineage: Eukaryota > Metazoa > Chordata > Mammalia > Chiroptera > Emballonuridae > Saccopteryx > Saccopteryx leptura. The sequence continues at coordinate 31,771,701 of NC_089503.1, read as the reverse complement.
CTTTCTTGGAGCAACAGAAAGCTCTTCTTCATAGCCTTGAACCACAGTCGTAGGGAAATTTCAACCTCTGCTTGAAGACCAATGTAAGGAGAGCTGATAGGTAAGGATGAGAGGTAATCATAATGACAAAAGTGAAATAAAGTTGTTGGTTTTTTTTTTTTGTATTTTTCTGAAGCTGGAAATGGGGAGAGACAGTCAGACAGACTCCCACATGCGCCTGACCGGGATCCACCCGGCATGCCCACCAGGGGGCGACGCTCTGCCCACCAGGGGGCGATGCTCTGCCCCTCCGGGGGCGTCGCTCTGTTGCAACCAGAGCCACTCTAGCGCCTGGGGCAGTGGCCAAGGAGCCATCCCCAGTGCCCGGGCCATCTTTGCTCCACTGGAGCCTCGGCTGCGGGAGGGGAAGAGAGAGACAGAGAGGAAGGAGAGGGGGAGGGGTGGAGAAGCAGATGGGCGCTTCTCCTGTGTGCCCTGGCCGGGAATCGAACCCGGGACTTCTGCACGCCAGGCTGACGCTCTACCACTGAGCCAACCGGCCAGGGCTGAAATAAAGATTTTTGACAATCTTGAGTTTATCTATCATATTCCTTTTCAAAACATGAGACAGGTAAACATGAAATGCGGTGTAGGGTCTCTCTCCGAAGTCCAGAATAGACTGATTCTGGGCTAACAAATAGCAGTGCCAATCGAATGGGGCCCGGGACCAGGCGTTTAATTCATTAACATCCCAGCGTCCTTGCATTGAAGGGCCTCTGACAGAAATGCATCATCAGACTGAAAGAAATAGAATTGGTCATGGTCCCTTGAGGTACAGACTATCTCTGTTTTCTTCCTGGCATTTAAGAGAATGACACATTTTTTTTAAGGTGAATTTCTTATTTCCTCCTTTTTCTTGTGTAAAAATTATTTTGGAATGACCAAGCTCCTAATCATCAGTACTACCTCCACACTCAATTGGAAGTTTCAAAGTATTTGAGGAAGTAAATTCAATTTTTTAAGACTTCTGTCAAATCACAAGCTGGCAACAGGGAAGCTATAAAAGAGTTAAACCTCTTCTGCTTCTCCAGAAAGCCAGCATTTTTGTTTCCTGACCTGCAGAAAACCAAAAGCAAGTTCGAGAGCAAGAGCGCAGAAAAGAGATTGACAGTTTGGCTCCCGGGCACAATTACCTATCACACAAAGCCAGCTGGGAGTGAAGGACGACTGGGGGGCCCGGGAGAGGAGTGAGCGCGACGACGGGGTAGCATATTGATGAAACAACTTGTGTGCACGTCCAAAGAGGGGACGCAAAGCCAGTTCCGCTCCAGATAAAAACAGAAAACAAGCATGTCTTTGCAGAAGGTGAGTGAGGGTTCAGTGACAGGACTTAATGAACAGTGGTCATACCAGAGCAGGCGGGATCATTCAGAAAAATCTGTCACAAAGCAAGGCCAGCCGGGGCAGGCCTAGAAGCCTGGAATTCAGGCAGGATGAACACAAGAAAAGAGTCGTTCCTCATCGCAACTGGCTCAAGGGAAGGGTAGGGGTTTACCTTCGCCCTTCACTGGGGTTCTCCTGAAGCAAATGGGAGAAGCTCGTGGGACAGCAATTAATGGGAGCAAGACCACAAGAAGAACCTGTCTCTTTATAAAAAGCCAGTTACAGTCTTGCTTAGGTAGCTCTGAAATTCATTCTAGAGCACACCTTCTGTTTCCTCTGTTTCTTTGGAAAAGCTACCCTCTGCTCTCTTCTCTAGCTCAGTATCTTACACTTCTGGCTGCACCCCTTTGCGTCCTGACTCCCTGGAGCCCTACGCTCCTGAGGACTCTGCCCCTCCCTGAGGCTGCCTGTCAAACGCAGATGAGCCCTCCAGCCACCTCTAGCATGCCGTCAGGCTCAGGCCCCCAGGGCTGGCTCAGTCCTCCTTTGTTTATATTGACCCTTTCTCCAAGCACCAGTCACAAACAAGATTGGCCAGTGGGCAGTCTTTTGAGGATGTCCTTAAAGTAAACCTTTAAATGTCAGCAGACAAAATTAATTTCCAGACCCCACTGATCCGTGGGGTCCAGGTGACCTCTTAAGCATTTATCAAATCTTTTCTCTGTTCTCCTTCCCCCCTCCGTAGCTCAAGCCCCATAATATTTGGCCATTATTAGTCCAACAGTCACCCGTCTCTTCTTCCCTTCTTCAGTTTTGCATAAAACTCTCATAAATCGATTTTATACAACATGGTGAGACAATTTTCCTGAAATAAAAGCAGGTCACAGTATTTCACGACAAAGATTCATCAGTGACTTCCCTTGCTCTCGAAATAAAGCCTTGTGTAATTAAATAACACATACCAGACCCTTCAGACAGGGATTCCTCCTCTTTCTTTAGCATCTCCTCACTCTGCTCTTCCTCACCCAATACTGTAGGATCCAGTCCTAGCAAACCATTGCCAGTGTTCTGGACCCATCGGGCTCTCTCTTTCTCTGTGCCACTCCAGATGCTGGACCTTACCTCCTTGTCCCTTCTCCCTTGTTCTCATACCTTCACCTGGTGAACTTCTATTTATCCTCCAAGCTCCAGCTTCCCCCAGAAAGCCTTCCCCCTACCCACAAAACTGGGTCAGGCGGTAATTTCTATGCTTTTATGTTTTGGTCTTATATCTCCTATAAGACCTAGATCCAGGCCCTGGCCGGTTGGCTCAGCGGTAGAGCGTCGGCCTGGCGTGCGGGGGACCGGGGTTCGATTCCCGGCCAGGGCACACAGGAGAAGCGCCCATTTGCTTCTCCACCCCTCCATCTCTCCTTCCTCTCTGTCTCTCTCTTCCCCTCCCGCAGCCAAGGCTCCATTGGAGCAAAGATGGCCGGGTGCTGGGGATAGCTCCTTGGCCTCTGCCCCAGGCGCTAGAGTGGCTCTGGTCGCGGCAGAGCGACGCCCCGGAGGGGCAGAGCATCGCCCCCTGGTGGGCAGAGTGTCGCCCCTGGTGGGTGTGCCGGGTGGATCCCGGTCGGACGCATGCGAGAGTCTGTCTGACTGTCTCTCCCCGTTTCCAGCTTCAGAAAAATACAAAATAAAAAAAAAAGACCTAGATCCATACATATATATATGGATGCACGAGGCAAATAATGAATAGATTTTTGAGGAAGAGACAAAGAAAGAAGGAAGGGGTTGGAATGCCTAGCTGTGTTCGCTGCACTCCCTGAAGGGATAGGGCTGCTTATACATCAGTTGCTTCTGAGTCTGAGGAAGAGGTCTGGGGCTGCAGCAGGTCAAGAGGGACACAGAGTGCACCCAAGTCAAGCTGCTCCTCATTCAGAGTGTCCCCAGGGCAAGCCCTTCACAACATCAAAGTTAAATCCTGTCACATGTCTGCCTTCAGCCAGATGGATGGCACACACTAATCTCTGCATCACCTAAACCTTATTGTTCCAACTCAGGTATCTGAGGAAAAAGTTGCAGGTGGTGCCCTAGCCGGAGGGTGCCACCAGGGGAAAGGTATAAAGAAAGGTATGAGCTCATCTCATCCCAGGATTTATCTGATATGTGATGAATTCAGAAATATGTAACATGGTGTTAGGAATATGCATCTGAATACAAAATTTATGTTGTGTGCCTAGGAGGTTCTAGTTTCTACCACAGGGAGATCTGTCAACAAGAGGATATGATTGACCTTGAGGAGAAGAATTTTGGTGGAATGGTGAAGATGAAACCCTGATAGGAGAAGCTTTTAGAGACAGTAGGAGAAGAGGAATTGAAAACATTACATAGCTACATAATATGATTATGGTATGATCATAAGAGTCTAGCATTATAAGATGTGATAAGTGTAAGAATGAGATGGCACTTGAACACCAGGTGTGCAGGCTTTATTAGAGGAGAAAGACCTGCCGGGGCACTCCTCCAGGAGAAGTGCACCAAAACAGACTCTGAGGCAAACATTTATTAAGGTGGGGAGAGCTTTGAGCAAGTGTGCGTTGCGTCAGCAGTTCTGGTATGTTCCCTTCTGCAGTTTTACGATATCGGCTTCTTGGAACGCTTCTCCTCGGGGCAGCTGACCAGCTTCCTAGAACTTTCTGTTTCAGGGGCAATAGTCCAGTAAGTAAGGGTGGGGTCAGATAGACAAGTGGAACAGCAAAAGGGCAGATTGGAAGTTTTGGTAAATTCATGTATCCATCAATAAGAGAAAGAAAGAGTTGCTCTGACCAGTTGGCTCAGTAATAGAGCATCAGCCCAGAGTGCAAAAGTCCTGGGTTTGATTCTCAGCCAATGCACACAGGAGAAGCAACCATCTCCTTCTCTACCCTTTTCCCCTTCCTTTCTCTCTGTCTCTCTCTTCCCCTCCCACAGTCAAGGCTCCATCGGAGCAAAGTTTGCCTGGGCACTGAGGATGGCTCCATGGCCTCCGCCTCAGGTGCTGGAATGGCTCTGGTTGCAATGGAACAATGTCCCAGATGGGCAGAGCATCGCCCCCTCCCTGGTGGGCTTTCCAGGTGGATCCCAGTCAGGTACATTTGGAAGTCTGTCTCTCTGCCTCCCTGCTTCTCACTTCAGAAAAATACAATAAAAGAGAGAGAGAGAGAGAGAGAGAAGGGAAGAGTTTTTTTTTTTAAAGAAGAGGAGACAAACTGAGGTAGGAAAGAAAAATCTAAAATCTAAGAACTTAAGGAAAATTTCCAAAGGGTAAAGACCAGAGGCACATCTGGTGCCCTCTGAGGCTGGAGCATACTGTTCAGACATCCCACAAATAAAAACATTTCATTGACCTCACCATGTTTGACAGTCTCACATCTGACCTCTGAGAAAACTGACACCTGCCTTACCACTGGGGGCATTCAGAACCCAACCGCTCACTACTCCTGGTCCCAGCCCCTCGTGGTTGGCCTCATGGATATTTCTGTCCAACTTCTTCCCCTAAGATTCCACTCTGCCTTTCATGTAACTCTCTAGACCAGGGAAACTTTTCGGCTGAGAGAGACTGAATGCCACATATTTTAAAATGTAATTCCATGAGAGCCATACAATGACCCGTGTATGTTACGCATTATCCAATAAAAACTTGGTGTTGTCCCAGAGGACAGCTGTGATTGGCTCCAGCCACCCACAACCATGAATATGAGCAGTAGGAAATGAATGGATTGTAATACATGAGAATGTTTTATATTTTTAACGTTATTATTTTTTTTATTAAAGATTTTTGTCTGCGAGCCAGATGCAGCCATCAGAAGAGCCACATCTGGCTCGTGAGCCATAGGTTCCCAACCCCTGCTCTAAACTGACTCTTTTTTGACTCCCAGACCTTCTCAGTTGACTTGGCCCTGCCCTGCATGTCCCTCCTGGCTGACTTCTAGAGAATCTGGACCAGTCCCAACAAAGACTGGCCCACAGGTCATGTTTGTCCTGCTCTCAGGTCATGCCACAGCCTGGAGCCAAATCTTTAAGGTACGGTATTAAAAAAAAAAGGGGGGCCCTAGATTTGAAATCAGAGAGATGGAAATTCAAGCTGCCACTTGACTACTTACCAGCTGTGTGATCTAAAGTAGGGGTTCTTTGACCTCACTGAGTTTTAGTTCCCTTACTTACTGAATAGAGAGACTAATTCTTTCCTTAAGGAGTTGCTAGAACCAAATGAGATAACATATGTGTTAAGATTTGGAGACATCTTCATTTTTAGCAGCTAGTAAGAGATACAGTTACCATAGAGGAAGAAGATTTCATTGCTGAGAAGTGCCTCTTGATTACCGTGTGATGCCCAGAGTTCACACAGAAGAAAGCCCAGTTGAAGACAATGGGTGGGAGGCATGGAGGCAGGAGGAGCCGGGAGCTCCTACATGTGGTTTTTTCAAGGGCAATAGAATTTCTGTCTCTGGTCAGAGGCATCTGTGGCCTGAACTGATTTCTTATAGAAGCTTGTGAAGAGCTCAATTTTGAAAATCATTAGAAATAAGGTTTAAAAAGAGTTAAACAATGAGACTATGGAAAACACCCTGCCTCTGCTTCCATGTATAAAATGCCCAGAACCTAGCAGGCTCTCCCTTTAGCTAAGGTCTCCAAGTCTCCCATCTCTTCACTTGGCTTACTGTGCGTGATCCACCAACAGCCAGAGGCCTTGAGTCAGAGTAGTGACTGATAGTGCAGACTCTGGAGTCACACCATCTGGGTTCAAAACTCAGCCCCATTTCTTAGTTTATGACCCTAGACAAGTTATTTAATAGTAGTTAGCCTCGGTTTCTTTATCTATAAAATGAAAATAATAATGCCCATATCATAAAGATTTTTTAAATTGAGGTAGAGTTTATCATAGGTTGTAAAGGATAAAATGGGATAATACATGAGAAGTAATTGGGTAAGATTCTAGCATGGAGGAGATTCTCACAATTTCCTACTAATATCATTATTCTGAATATCAGATTTGCCAAAGTTTTACCTAGAAGGTTTACTCAGAGCAGTCATGTGAATGGATCTGAAGAATGATCTTCACAGCTAACTAGGGTAGCCAGGACTGAATAGACCAGGGGTCAGGAACCATTTTGGCTGAGAGAGCCATGAATGCCACATATTTTAAAATGTAATTCTGTGAGAGCCATACAACAACCTGTGTACATTACGCATTATCTGTGGGTGGAGCACAGAGTGCATTCCTAGCAGCTGTGGCTGATGCAATGCTGTGAGAACACTCCAGCACCTGAAACCCTCCTAGGCACACCCAGGAAGGGAGCTCACCCACATAAGGAAGTGACTCAGCACTAACCAGGAAGTTTCCTGATCTTTTCAGCCATTGGCTTTGAGGAACATGCTGTAACACCCTATAGGCTGAACCTGTGTATATAAGCTAGCTTAGTTCCTGAATAAAGCAGATCTGCGTCACTGAACCTGGTCCCCGGAGTCGGGTCTTTGTATCTCCATTGTCCTCACCCCCGGTGGGCCTTGTCCACATACTGGTGCCTCGAACAGGGACCCAGCTGGCACTCAAAGGATGGATGAGTGACTTTCTGCAATGGGAAACCTTCTCCTTCACTCCCAAACCCCACAAGCTCGAGCCCTCTATGCCCTATTGCAGAGTAGGCAAGTTAAAGTTAGTGAAAAGCATCTTTGTACCTACTGGAAAATCCTCTCAGATTTCAACCCTTGGCTCCAGGACGCGCCTCTTTGGGACCCCGATACTTGGGCCCAAGCTTTCTGGCACATCCTTTCAGCCGAAGTACATGAAGGACAAACCTTCCCTCTCGGCCTCATTCCTGCCCTGCTAGTGATACATGCCTGCCTGACCAGTGCTCCTCCTGGGGACCCTCTGCCAGTGCCAAAAAATATTACAGGCTATTCCTCTCTCTGGGGAGCCCCTACTTTCCTATTCGCCCCCCTCCACTGAGGAGTAAAGTAGTTTAGCCTCCCAAGTTTGACAAAATCACGGCTGAGCATGCAGAAACGAAACCAACTGAATTGCTAACTGCACCATCAGCTCTGCCGCTGGAAAAAGCAGAAGTCACTACTTCCACATTCCCTGCTGGAGCCCAATGTCCCACCCCAGCCTCTCAGATGCCATTTTCTACCCCAGCTTTAACTCCAACACGTGTTTCTGCTGTAGACCCATGGGCCTATCGATATGCCCCCATGTGTCTTTTTTCTGTCTGTCTGTCTGTCTGTCTTGTCTATTTTTCTGTATCTCTCACTCTCTCTCTCCCCCTCCTCTCTCTGAAATGACACTGGAAGGACCCAGCCATGGCACAGTGGCAGGGGTCACACCCTCTTCTAATGCAAGGGAGAGGTTATGCTTGTGTTTTTCAGCCAGTATGAATCCCAGGAACCCCCCAACCTGCTTGACAGGGTTTTATGGGCACCCACTGAATGGTTCAGTTTTCACCATCCAAAGCCACAGCCCTGTTCTTCTCCACACTGACTACACCTGAGGGGAAGAGGTCCTCAGTGCTCCAGAAGAAGACCTCGCAGCTGGTATGCACATCCCATCACCTGGAGGAATGTGTAGGCTTTGGTGGGGTGGGACCAGAGAATTGCCCCTGATGGGCCCCCAGGCCCTGGTACTCTGTTCTTGCTTGTGTGTGCTATAGTGACCACTGACTCCCAGACACAGACTGACCCCCACGTCTGGGCTGCTTTTCCCCACCCTGGAATTATTCTGCCCATAGAGACAACAACAGCAAGCTATCATTCATCAAGACCAATTGGCCTTATTTAAAAGAGAAGGGGGAGATGTGGGTGGAGTGCAGAGCGCATTCCTAGCAGCTGTGGCTGATGCAATGCTGTGAGAACACTCTAGCACCTGAAACCCTCCTAGGCACACCCAGGAAGGGAGCTCGCCCACTATAAGGAAGTGACTCAGTGCTAACCAGGCAGCTCCCTGATCTTTTCAACCATTGGCTTTGAGAAACATGCTGTAGCACTCTATAGGCTGAACCTGTGTATATAAGCTAGCTTGCTTCCTGAATAAAGCAGATCTGTGTCACTGAACCTGGTCCCCAAATTCGGGTCTTTGCGTCTCTGTTGTCCTCACCCCCAGTGGGCCTTGTCCACAGTTATCCAATAAAAATTTGGTGTTGTCCTGGAGGACAGCTGTGATTGGCTCCAGCCACCTGCAACCATAAACATGAGCGGTAGGAAATGAATGGATTGTAATACATGAAAATGTTTTATATATTTAACGTTATTATTTTTTTTATTAAAGATTTGTCTGCGAGCCAGATGCAACCATCAAAAGAGTCACATCTGGCTTGCAAGCCACAGGTTCCCAACCTGTGCTCTAGAGCATGATGTGATACAATTTGCTGAACTAAAGCAGTCTTGGATGAGTTACTGAAAAAAAAATGTTCCACAGGACAGCAAATCCTGGAGGGAATGGGGGAAGGCATTGGGGGGAAGGGGATATGGGAGAGGGGTCAAGGGGAATATAGGGGTGGGGGGATATATTCAGTGGGACACTTGAATCTATGTAAACACAATATATTAAAATCATAAATAAAAAAAATACCATCACTGTCCTCACCAGTGGCAGCATTGCTCGTGTCCATCGAACACTTTTTACATTTCCAACTCTACTAGATTTTCAGAAAAGAAAAAAAAAAGTTCCATCCAGGCAATTCCATCTTCCTTAGAGAGAGGGAGCAGGACATAGTGTGTCTCTCTGAGGTTCTTACATTGTGGCGGAGAACAAAGGCAAATTAGAAAACAGAACAAAAAACACATTTGCTTCACTATATACATCAGCTCTTCTCATGCTAGTGCAGATTATAGATACTGTTATCAGACAGCCCTGTGTTTAGATTGGGGCCCTGTCACTTGCTAGTTGTGTATCCTTTCACAATCTACTTAGCCATTATGTGGCAGGGACAGCTGCTGTCCATCAGATTTATCCTTTTCTTCCATACAGTTGAGCTGCTATTAGGAAACAGCTGCATAGCCAGCAATTGCATTTTCAAGCCTTTATTAAATCTAGAAAGGGCTGTGTGAAAGAGTTCTGGCCAAGAGAATGTGGGTGAATAATAGATGTCACTCTCTGTCCTGGCCCATAAAATTACCTCTATGCTCTCCCTTCCCTTGTCTCTGACAGCACATTGATGCCCAGGACCACCGAGGCATCCATGGTGAAGATGGTGAAGCTTCCCTCAGCCTAGGTCTCTGAATGACTGTGTGTTCCCTCACCACCACCACCACCTTCTTTCCCTGACATTGAACTGCATATGACTGGTAAGCAAAATTCTATCAGAAGAAACCACTCCGATTTCAGGCTGTATCTGTTACAGCAGTACCTTACACATCAAGTCTCTGCTAATGGCTACTCAGAGTTGTTGTGATAATTAAATAAGTCATGTAAGCACATAGCATAGTACCTGGAACTTAGCAAGTATTTAAAACATATTAGCCACTGTATTTACTACAATGTTTTTCTTTTACTGCTTCTTAAATTTGAATATACAACTCCTTCAGCACCAGCCATCTATAGAACAAGCTTTCAATGGCTTCTTTTCTTTCCTCATTTTTATTGAACTTATTGGGGTGACACTAGTTAATCAGGTTTCAGGTGCACAATTCTACAACACATTTGTGTATTGTGTGTTCACCACCCCAAGTCAAGTCTCCATCCATTACCATTTATCCCCCTTTACCCTCCTTCACCACCCCTGGCAGTCACTGTGCTATCGTCAGTGTCATGAGTTTTTCCACATTTTTGCTCAATATTTCCAACTCCCCCTGACAGCTGAGAACTAAAAAATATTATTGCTATTACTATTATTTCTATTATTACCACTATTATTGTTGCTATTACTATCATTATACTATAATATTATTGCCATTACTATTGTCATGATTACTATTATTATTAATAGTGCTATTACTATTGCTATTCTTGCTATTACTATGATTATTACTATTATGCTATTACTATGTTCATTAATTATTGCTGTTACAATTATTGTTCTTATTATGATTTTTTTTATTAATTATGCACATTTTTTTCCAAAGCCATCATACAAATGTCTCTCTTCTTTTTGTGCCACTATATCTGCCTCTGGTAACAAACTGTCTATCAATGTTAACCAATGTCATCCATTGTTAGGAGGTACTCTTTGTTTGTGAGCTAAGGAAGAGATAACCTAGACAAGCTTGCTGCCGGCAGTGTTCTCAGACTCCCGTACAACCTTTGGCAAGTCCTCTGAGTTATTTAAAAGACAATGCCACTCAAGAGATAATGTTTGAGATACTGTTCTTCATTACTTATTGAATGGCAGCATGTTCTGTATGGAGGGCTTGCTTTACAGCTGTGTGTGGCAGGAGCATATCTTTCACTCCCTGCCTGCTCCTGGCCATGCCCTGGTTGATCTGGGTTCTAAAGCCCAGCCACTTGCAGCCCATGCCCGTCCATTTCTGAACTGATGAGAATCGGATCTGGCACTATCATAAGCCAGTCTTTACTATGTGTGATAGGGGGAAATGTAAGGCAAAAATTACTCTGTTGCCCAGAGTTGGATGGACAGGGACTAGAGTTTGAATATTAGGCTATTTTGGGGGCTGACTTCCCTCCTAAACGCCTCCAAAGGTGCCTAACTACCATATTTCCCCATGTATAAGACATACCCTTTTTCGAAAAATTGGGGTCTAAAAACTGTATGTGTCTTATACAGTGGTTGTAGATTTTTTTTCTTGCATTCCCACTTTTTCATCCTTGTTGTACGTGGGTGAAAAGATCCTGGGATAATATCAAGATTGAGATCGTTGTCAAGTCATTTAAGAAGTGTGGCATTTCAAATGCCATCGATGGAACTGAGAACGAGGCAGTATATGAAGACAATGTTTCGTCATCAGACACAGATGAGGACAAGTAATGAATGGGAGTTTTGACAGTGATGAAGAGTTGTATGAATTTTATGATGAATAAAACTTGAGTTCAATAACGTTTGTAATACTTTTTTTTTTTCAAATTTCGGGCCCCAAAATTAAAGCACGTCTTATACATGGAAGAGTCTTATACATAGGGAAATACGGTAGATCAGGTGAGATAAGCACATCCTCCTGGACTGCTATCCCACTTCTGTTACTGGCCTGCACCATGCTTTTCACTGGAAAGGCACACGGCTCTGACTCATAATGATCAACATCATTATTATCATCATCACCATACTAATAATAATAGCTGGCTGACTCTTTTGTATATCAGAAACTGATTGCTTGATACACATCATCTTTTTAAAATATTCATGACCTATTTTCAACATAAGCTTTATTATGATGTGAAAATTAAGGCTCAAAGTAGTTAAATTGTTTGCTAATTAAGACTATAGCTAGAATTCAAATCCAGCTTTGATTTTAAAGTGTGTTTAGTCCTTTAGCTGGCCACCTTCGGATATGTCTCTCCATAGCTACCTATTTCATATCTTCAAGAGTAGATTCTGTCCCTTTACACAGCAGATTGATTGGCTTGGCCTCAATATAAATCTAAATGGGCTGCCTTTCCTCCTTGCACTGAAACTGCTCATGGACTCCAGCCTCCTTGACTGGAATTCATAGATGCTGACCGCAGCCTAGGGACAACGTGAACACCCTACCTCCCCTTCGGACATGGAGAGATGTGGAAAGCTGATCCTTTCTGGAGGTAAAAAGTACGCAACCTAATGCCATGTTGGTTCCCTAAGCCCTGGCTTCACAGGTCCCAACTCACCGCTTCCTCTATTGATCCCCCAGTGGGATAGCTCTCTGTCACAGTCTCACAAATGTGAATAAAACCTAATGAACAAAATCAATAGCTACTACAAAAGCAATCAATAATTACAAAGCAATTGATAAAAATCCTTCTAAAAGATCTTTTGAGTATGATTTAAGTGACCCTATTATAGATCACTTATTCTTTAACCTAGAGGTAAGTGGATTTCTGAACTCTAAAGCTAAAGGTCATAGTCACTTAATGATGATTTCCAAACCAAGCTAAGTAAAGCATGTAGTGAATACTGATAAAATAACCAATACTTCAGTTCTGGTCATAGTGGACTAACAAACCCAAGGCTGGCTTGAAGAGTTTCTCTAAAGACTAAGACAAATTATAAGGTATTAAGTGCCACATTACATCAGTCCAGTGACATAAGATTATTTTAAGGACATGTCCCTGGCCCACTTAAGTTGTAAGGCCATGTAAAAACGAACACCTTGGCCATCATGAGTCATTACAACAGTAACATATAGTGGAGCTGGGGAAGCACACCCATTCTAGAATCAGGCTCGCCTTGTTTCTGCCATCTCCTAGCCATATAACCTTGGGCAGGTTACTTGCCCGTACTATATTTTGGTTTCCTGGACTATAAGCAGCAGTTTATAATTGTACTGCCTTAAGGTATTATGAACAATAAACAAGTGTATGTGTTGCTTACGACAGACCCTAGCCCACAGTAAGCACTCGGTAACTGTCAGCTATCACAGTCATCCTCTCTCCACTTGCCTTTAACATTTCTCTCTCCCCATACTCTCTGTTTTATTATTTTATTTATTTCGACAGAGACAGAGAGAGAGACAGATAGGGATAGACAGACAGGAAGGGAGAGAGATGAGAAGCATCAATTCTTTGATGCATCACCTTTAGCTGTTCATTGATTGCTTTCTCATATGTCCCTTGACCAGGGGCTACAGCTAAGCCAATGACTGCTTGCTCAAGCCAGTGACCTTGGGCTCAAGCCAGCAACCTTGGGCTCAAGCCAGCGACCTTGGGCTTCAAGCCTGCAACTTTTAGGTTCAAGCAGTGACCATGGGGTTATGTCTATGATCCCACACTCTAGCCAGCAATCCTGCACTTAAGCCAGTGAGCCCACACTCAAGCCAGATGAACCCACGTTCAAGCTGGGAACCTCAAGGTTTCTTTCTTTTTTTTTTAATAATTTTATTTTTAATGGGGCGACATCAATAAATCAGGATACATATATTCAAAGATAACAACTCCAGGTTATCTTGTCGTTCACTTATGTTGCATACCCATCACCCAAAGTCAGATTGTCCTCTGTCACCTTCTATCTAGTTTTCTTTGTGCCCCTCCCCCTCCCCCTTTCCTTCTCCCTTTCCCCCCTCCCCCTGTAACCACCACACTCTTAGCAATGTCTCTTAGTTTCACTTTTATGTCCCACCTATGTATGGAATAATGCAGTTCCTGGTTTTTTCTGATTTACTTATTTCACTTCGTATAATGTTATCAAGATCCCACCATTTTGCTGTAAATGATCCGATGTCATCATTTCTTATGGCTGAGTAGTATTCCATAGTGTATATGTGCCACATCTTCTTTATCCAGTCATCTATTGATGGGCTTTTTGGTTGTTTCCATGTCCTGGCCACTGTGAACAATGCTGCAATGAACATGGGGCTGCATGTGTCTTTACGTATCAATGTGTCTGAGTTTTGGGGGTATATACCCAGTAGAGGGATTGCTGGGTCATAAGGTAATTCTATTTTCAGTTTTTTGAGGAACCACCATACTTTCTTCCATAATGGTTGTACTACTTTACATTCCCACCAACAGTGTATGAGGGTTCCTTTTTCTCCACAGCCTCTCCAACATTTGCTATTACCTGTCTTGTTAATAATAGCTAATATAACAGGTGTGAACCTCAAGGTTGCAAATCTGGGTCCACTGTGTCCCAGTTTGACTCTGTCCACTGTACCACTACCTGATCAGGCTGTTTTATAACTTACATAATTTTTCCCTGTTTATTTTTTTAATTAGCATATTTTACTGCCTATTTATGATCCACTTGAGTACCCACTTAGCTTGACTTCCTAGTTGACTGCCTGTGTTTTCCTTGTATGCTTGACATTATCTACTTGTTGACATGTTAAATGTGACTTGCACCACCTTAGGATCCTTTTTCCCTTTCCCCTGCAGGCACTGACAGTCCCATCTGCCCCCCCCCACCACCACCACAGATGTATCTGGGGTCTAGGTGGGAGAGTAATCTTATTTTGCCCCAACCCTTTTTTATATTTCTTGCCTCTTCCCAAGAGTCTATTTCTTTATGTTCTTGCCCTTTTTCTGTGTCAGGCCACTTTAACTTTTAACATGTCTTTTTTTGCTTTTCTATTCTTTCTTTTTGTTGTTGTTGTTGTTGTCTCTACTGCCACATTCTCCCTACAATTGCACTTTATTTGAGTGAGACATAAATTTCTATTGTGTAAAAGAACCAAGATATCAAGGTAAGTATGTGATTTTATTTAAAGTGGAAATTGTGTTGGAGGAAACTAAAAAGAAAATGATGATGCATGATTAGACTGACCAAGCAAATGGGAGTTTCTCTGATGTGGTATGTACACAAAGTAGTAAAGCACTTAATTAAATATGGGTGCCTAAGCAAAGGATTTATGGTGCTCTGCATTTCACAGTAATGCAAAGATTATATTGATAGTACTACCTAAGCATATTGAAAGTTTTACACCTAAGAAAACAAAATACTTTCAAACCAAAATAATATAAAGATTTAAAGCAATAAATGATTTCACAAACTCAATATTTCATATCTTTATTACTTGCTGTAGGTACTCTAATAAAAATTCTCTTAGCATTTTGTTCACTTGCACCTCTCTTTGCCCCAGAAACTACTCTCAGAAACTTGGTCCACCATTTGCAAACATCTACTACCAGAGCAGCAGTGGGCAGTTACAGGAGCCACTGCTCTTATACATTACCAGCTGCTCAGTGGGCTATTAGAAAACTTCTTGGTATAGAACTTTCTTCTACTTGCCAACTCCTATAAAGTCTCTCTTATTTTCTGGTCCACACTAGTCCCTATCACTGGCATCTCACACCATTTTCCTACAACTAATGATGTCCATCAAAATGAACATAGCTACCTATTTAAATTTTTGAAGAAGATACAACACTTAGAACTCAGGCATGGAGTGAAGAAATGCAATGCTATACAATGTCATTTTGTCTCTGCCTAACAAGATAATAACTAGGCTATTGACTTGCAAAAGAAAGCATGCCCTCTTTCTCAAGCAGAAAATTGTCCCTGCATTTCCCACATAAAAGATATTTTGTGCAGTTAGAAGAAGGGATGAGAGTGAATAGAAATTCAAAATGCATTATCTTCTTCTACATATCTTATTTTGTTCAGACTATAATTAAGGAAATACTTGGCACTTATCTTTGAAAGAGGCATGAAACTCATCAATGAATACTGAATTTTTATCCTTCAAGGTTTCTGAATGAACAGCCTCTTTAGATTTTGTTCATGAACGTTGAATTCGGCCTAAAGAAGCTTGGTTTACAATCATCACCATTTATACCCAGCTTACATCTTCCCTTTTCACCCTGTGATAGAATGCAAAGACCTCCACACCACCCCTAAAGAAGGAGTGCAAGTATTTAAGACAAAAAAAGATTGTTATTTTGAATCATTAAATATGAAGTGCCAGTTGCAAATGTTTTTTATTTTTATTTTTTGAGAGGAGGGGAGATAGTAAGACAGATTCCCACATCCACGTCAACCAGAATCTATCCGGCAACCCCATTTGAGGCTGATACTCGTATGAACAAATCTATCTTCAGCACCTGGGGCTGACACTCAGACCACTGGAGCTATCGTCACCACCCAGGGCCATGCTCAAACCAATCGAGCCACTGGCTGTGGGAGGGGAAGAGTGAGAGAAGAGGAAGAGGGAACAGGAGTGAAGCAGATGGTCACTTCTGTGTGCCCTGACCAGGAATCAAGCCCAGGACATCTACATGCCAGCCAATACTCTATCTACTAAACCAACCAGCCAGGACTGCAAATGATTTTTTTTTTAATGTATTTTTTTCTTGTATGGAAGTCTGAGAATAACAATCTTAGTCACAAAAACTTCCTCTTGATTTTGGCCAGAGATTGCTTAGGATTAAATTAGAAGGTATATGGAATCACCTGGCATAGTTTCTGATATAGAGCAAGCACTCAGTAAATGTTGGATCAGAATCTGAAGTTCTCCCTCACTGATCCAGTAGTAGAAAGAAGGTTATCAATCCTTCCTCCCCTCCACATCTTTTTCCTTATTCCCTAAAACCTCATCAGCAGAGCCCCTAGGCCCATCCCACTCAATGGGAGTGAAAACCCCAGAAATTATCTGAAGGCAGTGGTAATACATGCAGGTCCAATGTAGGAGAGATACAGCTGAGTCAGGAACCAGAACTGAGTCCAAACCAGGGACATGCTGTCCTCAGAGAAAGAAAAACTGAAGTTGATGAACTTATAAAGCAGAAACATGGAATCCCACACAGGCAATGACATAGAAAAACGCTGTGTCATTCATTCTCAAATTTTATAGTTGAAACAACCTCCTTCCCCCAAACCAACAAATACCCCCTTGTACATAGTAGGTGCTCAGTAAACACTAATGGCTGATTCCCATTTGTTCTTTACCACTGTTTTTCAAGATAGACTTTGGCATCTGGGCAACTGAGATATACCAGAAGTTTAAACAGAATAACAGATTGTAAAGTTATCAGGATACTATAGGTAAGAGGAAACTGTACGATTCCAGAAAGTTGAACTTGTGGTTTTGCTTTGAGGATGACTGAGGGAACTGCCAACCTAGGGATATGGGAAACTTAAATTCACCAGGAACAATTTATGGTCTCACTCTTTTTGTGTGTTCAAGATCAAAGAAGTATAGAATCTCAGAACAGAAAAGAATGCTTAAAGGTCAGAGTCATGCCTTATTTGTTCTTTATTAAAGACCCATTAGTCTTTATTTAATCTTGACTTTGTATAGTGGATTAAAATTGGACTTCCATTATTTTCATCTCCATTCATTTGCAATGTGACATTGCCATGCCTCCCATAAAGAAGTGAAATCTATTCCTCTTCTGGATCTCCTTAAATCTGACTTTGGCTATGCAATATGCTTGGGCTATAAGAGCATTAGTAATTGTGACATTGGCAGAGGTGAGAAAAGTCACTTGTCCTCTTTAGCTGCCCTAAGACCACCTGTGTAGAAGTTCAAACTAGTCTCCTGGAGTAATATCAGATCAAATAGAGTGAAGAGAAGTTGCCCAGCCATGACAAATGCCAGTCACATGAAGGAGGTCATCCTTAGACCTTCAAACTTAGCTGATACACCAGGTAACTGCAGAACTGCTTGGCTAATGCACAGACTCGTGAACAATAATAAAATGGTTATTTTAAGCCTCTACATGTTGGAGTGGTTTGTTACACAGCAATATATAATTGATATACCTTACCTGTCAGACTGATCTACCATCTTCTATGATTGCTGAAAGATTTTTTTAATTGTAGTACACAAGATGAAATATAACCCATTTACTATATTTATTAATGTATGTATGTATATATTTATTTGTTGCCTTCCTCATTTCAAAAGAATTTAAAGTAGCTGTTAACTAGAATTCAAAAACTGAAATAATTGCAAAATAGAAACAATTTATTGAATTCATAAATAAGAGGTTAAATGTTAAGACCTTGTAAGGAACACAAATATGTTGCTCATAAAGAGCTATGCAATAGATTGAACTGACCCTACTTGGTCTCTCAGATCCTTGGCAGCTAAACAATAAGCAATTTATATATTTTTCAACATCAGAAAAAAGTAAGCATACTAGTTCCTTAGGAGAAACAAAGTACTTCTTGTACTAGATTCTGAAAGACATTTTAGTGTAGATGTCTCCTATAGGAGACATCAAGGAACATGGAAGATAACAATTTTCCCATGCTAATCTATCGGCTAGCTTTGGGATGTAGCATTCTCCTAAAAGCAAGAGTATAACATAAGAACACAATTTCATAAAGGCCATTCTTTAAGACGCCACTGAAGTTATCAAATTTTTCTCAAGACTCCCAACTGTTCTCTCGATAAGGCATGAATAGCTTTTGGAATCAGTACTCAAAAGAACCTTTGATCACTCAGTAAAGACTCAAGTTTCCTCTTTCAGGAATAGCTCAGTTTCAGTATTTTGTCAGCACAAATGTGAATCTGCTGATAATGTACCCAGTGTAAAAGTAACAAAGTTAGGATCTGAACCCAGATAGTTCTGCTTCCAAAGCCTACTATAAAACAAAACAAAACAAAAAAACAGAAAAAAGCCCTATATTGTGTTATCAGTGACTAAAGGATTAATTGCTGATTTTAAAAAATATCCACTTTTTCTTTAAGATAATATATTTGTATTTTAATAGGATATTTCAATAACTTGGGGTCAAGGTGTGTATTAAATTGGGACTTTCTAAGGCTTGAGCCAAACTAAGAAGAGTAGATGAGGGAAAGGGAGGAAAAGCAGGCTGAGGTTTTCCTGAGTTCTTCTGTCAGCTCTCAAATCACAGCAATTAGCCCTAGTCAACCAGCATGTTGGGTCTACTCTATCCAACACCACCCAACCAGCGAGGCAGGTCTACGCCTTCCAAACCATTGTATGGCAGCAAATGGTATACAGAAATTGCTGCAATGATGGAGGTTGTCTCAATGTCCTCCTTGAATTGCTGATCCTCAAAATTTTAACTTAAAACATAAAAAAATGACAATATTTTGATTGCTCTAAAAATATTTGTGCTTCCTTATCAATGAAGACACACACATTAACTCTGTTTTGTGCCCTCAGGTGAGAGAATAGTGAATTTACAAATATCTGAGCTCTACCTCTGGTCTGATTATTTAATTGCTAATAAATAATTGCAAAGCCAGAGCCAAGACTGTCCAAACACCTGTCAAGGTTACAGAATCCATCGGTTATTAATCACAACCAGCCTTCACTCCAACTGGCCTTTTGGAATGGGCTGTTTGCTCTCAATTTCTTCATGACTGTGGAAACCAGAGTGGTGCATAAATTAGGGAGAAACTCTGATGTCTGCCTTTGTGTATATTTCATAACCGAGACAACCAAGAGGTGGTGCTAGTTCTATCTGAAATGCATTCATCCATGTTCAGCCATCCATAGAAAACTTGAAAGAAATGTTATTTGAGCTAATAACTGATCATTTCAAATATCAGCATGAAAGCTAGAAATGCCACAGTTATAGCCTACGACCCTATGAATATCCATGAAAGGGTCAACCATTAATAAATTCTACCTACATTAACTATACCAGCCCTACCTCGAATGTTTGTTTTTAAAAAAGATTGCTGCTGTTCTCAGTGGGGGATTAGCTGACTATAACACCGCCCTTCTTGAGATGGAATAAAAACAAATATAACCATAGGTTATTATTAACTCTGGGCATATTACATGCAAAACACAGTATTAGTTGTTTTATATGTTTTCACTCATTCCTCAACTATTTGTAGAGTTAAGTGTCTAGCATTGCTCTATTCTCTAAAATAAGGTCGTGAACAAGACATAGTCCTTATCCTCCAGGAGTGAAATTTACAGCTAGAAAGAGGAACATTAAATGAATAATTCTTAGCTCACTTAATGTTGACAACAATGAACAATGTTCATTTACCCAATGTTTATAGAAGAAACTAACTTAAGGAAGTTAAATACCCTTTCTACTGTCACCATTGGTAAATAGAGTCAGGATTTGAACCTAGAACCTTCTAATTGTGATGACTGTATTCTTAACTGCATCATTAAATTGTTACCCTTTGTGTATCTGTGTGATTGACTGAATGCTTCACTACACCAATTCTGTTACAAATTTTCTAATCCTTTTTTCTCTGTTTCCTTAGCACATTCATTCAATCAGCCAGCATCCTGTATGTGTTGTGTACTATTCTAGGCACTGCAGACATTGTGTCTATTAAGAGCACACTCTATAGTTGCCATTGAGCTAGGATTTCTATCTACTCTGTTCAACTGATTCTATCCCCAGATATCTTTTATTCCTCTTTTTACATGAAATGGGAGAAAAACTTTACTATGTCTAAGTAATCTCCACTTTAGCTTGTATCTACACAGCAACACAATTTAACAGATGCTTATGAATGAATGCAAATGCCACTTAACAGATGCTTCTGAGAAAGAGTGCTCCCAATTTGATTTTCAATTATTTGGCAACACTGTTTTTTCTCATGAGACTCTCTTTTAATCCATACCTGTTTTGAGTTCTGGGTGACTTCTGATGCCAAGGGAGAGGAAAACTATTCTAGGATTCTTGGAGATCATCTAGTTGATCAGTCCCTGCCTTTCTCATGTTTATTCATAGAGGCATTAACTGTTGAGAGAGCCCTCATAGAATTAAAGAGTTAGGTTTCTTAGAGACTATTCATCCGAGGGATTTTAAAACTTGGCTGTGTATTGAAATCACATATGAAGTTTATTGATCTATACTCAGACACTTGAGTATAGATCAATGAAATAGAATAGAGAACCAGGAAACAGATCTACACATGTATGATCAATTGATTTACAAATTAGTTAACTAGGGAAAGGGTACTTTTTGCAACAAACAGTGCTGAAACAACCGAATATCCATCTGAAACAGAAAATGAAATCTAACTTGACCTCATGCCATCTACAGAAATTAACTTGAAATCGATTATGAACCTATAATGTAAAAGGTAAAATTATAAAACTTTTAGAAAACAACACAAGAGAAAAATCTTTGCAATTATAGGGTAGGAAAAAATTCTCAACTAAGTCATAAGAAACACAAGCACAAATAATAATAATAATTAATTGGGCTTTGTCAAAATTTAAAAAAAATTATTCTTTGAAAGATACTCTATTAGTTTACTAGAACTACCATAACAAAATACTGTGAACTGTGGCTTAAACAACACAAACTTGTTTTCTCACAGCTCTGGAGGATAGAAAGCCGAGATCAAGGTGTTGACAGGTTTGTTATCTTCTGACGCCTCTCTCTTTAGCTTGCTGATGGCCACCCGTTCTCTGTACCTCACGTGGTCTTTCCTCTGTGCTCACGAGCCCCTGGTGTCTCTTTACATGTCCAAATTTCTTCTTTTCATAAGGACTCCAGTTAAATTAAATTAGGACCCACCCTAATGGTCTCGTTTTAACTTAATCACCTCTTTAGAGACCTTATCTCTAAATGCTGTCACATTCCGGGGTATTTGCAATTACATTCAACATATGAATTTTGGGAGAACTCAATTTCACCTAAAATTGACACTAATAAGAAAATTTTAAAGCAAGACACTGATAGGGATAAAATATTAATAATATATCTGACAAAGAACTTGTATCCAGATAGATAAAGAACTTTTAAAACTTAACAAGAAGACAACTCAATAAAAAATGGGGAAGAACGTGAACAGGCACATCAGAAAAGTGAAAGATATGGCAGTAAGCACAAAAAGATGTTCAACATTTTTAGTCATAATGAAAAGATATTTTAAATTAATAGCATGGATAAAATTAAAAAAAAAAAAAAAAACTGACAAGACCAGAACTGGCAAGAATGTAGAACTAGAATTGCCACATATTGTTGGCAAGGATCACACACTGGTATGACTGCTTTGGAAAACAGTTTGACAATCATTTTTTCCTTTTTCTCCAAGTGAGAGGAGAAGAGATAGAGAGACTCCCACATGTGCCCAGACTGGGATCCACCCAGCAACCCCCACCTGCGGCTGATGCTCTGCCCATCTGGAACTATGCTTACACTGAGCTATTTGTAGTGCATGAGGCAGAGGCTCCATGGAGCTAGAACCAATAGAATCATGGCTGTGGGAGGGGAAGAGAGAGAAACAAAAGGGAGGGGGAAGATATGGAGAAGCAGATGATCGCTTCCCCTTTGTGCCCTGACTGGGAACCAAACTCAGAACATCCACATGTTTGGGTCAACACTCTACCACTGAGCCAAATGGACAGGACCAATTTGACAATTTTAAAAGTTTAATAGTTATTATTATACAGTACAACAATTTTACTCCTAGGTATTTAACCATGTGAAATGAAAATTTGCACCCAAAGACTTGTATGTAAATGTCCATATAAGTTTTAGTCATAACAGACAAAAATTAAAACAACACATATACCCATCAATGAGTGAATAAACAGTGGAATATCCTAAAATGGAATATTATGCACAATACAAATGACCAACTATTGATAACACTGTAAATATGGGTGAACCTCAAAAACATGCTGAAGGAAAGAGGCGAGACACATGCAAATTCATACTGTAGATTCTATATGTCAAATGGTTGGGTAAAGAAAACTCAATTATAGTGATTAAAAGCAGAGCAGCAGGGCCTGAAACCGGGAAGAAGAAAACTGGCCACAGAGAAGAATTTTCTCTGGGAAAATTTTAGAATTACGTAAGCATTGTTTCGATTATGATGGGCAACTGTGTGCATACGTCTCAAAACTCATCACTAGACCTTGCCCTTAATGAGTACCCTTATTGTATGCTTATTAAATAAGAATTACAGATGCATGGATCCCAATGAGTTGTAGTAAATAAAATTTTCTGTAAAAGGGCCTAGGAATGATTTGTTGGTTCTGTGTTAGGCAGGCATGAGGATGACGTTGCAGTTCAGCTCCAAGCCAGAGCAGGCATCCCTGTGCTGCATGCCCTTGAAGGCTCAGGCGGCTTCTGCTTGATGCCCACCCAACCTCCACCTCCCTTCCACTCTCTGTTGGCAACTCACGCTCTTGAATTGTAGCCGATTCAATCGTAGAGCATCTCTTTTTCTCAACATGGCATGGCCTAAATCCTCGGTCATTTGACTGCTCAAATGGTAGATTCTTACAATCTTTTGCTTTTCTCCATTGTTTCTACTCTGGCCATCAGGGCTGCTCCAGAAGTATCTAAGAAACAAGGAGTCCAGCCAGAGTTAACACATAACCTCTTATTGGTTTAAATTAGCGCATTCAATTAGCATGACCTATTGACTTAGCGTGTTGTGGCATGGGGCTCGATGCGAGGGATAGAATAAAGAATAAGACTGTATTTGTAATGATGGCCCCAATCCAGGCCCTGGCTGGACACTGGATATCTATGTTTGAATATGTGGTATTAGATAGCAGACAAAAGTTTGTAGTATTAGAGCTCCCTTTCTGTTCATGTCTAAAATTAGGGGTATTAGGGGTATAAGCTCTTTGCCTTGATGGCTCAAAAAAAAAAATAAAAAAAATCTCTATGGACTTGTGCAGTTCATTCCAAAGGCAAAGGCAAAGCCAAATCATTTTGGAATACAAAAGCTTACATAGTCTCATTAGTTCTAGTGTTCCTTTTCATCTTTTCACTCCTCTTTCTTCCTCTCCCCCAGATGTCCTCAATGATCCTGTGGACCCCGCCCCACAGCAAAGTCCTGCTTACACTGTTGTCTGGCCAGGAACCACAGTCTGCATCAGATCCCAGGCGCCACTGGCTGGAACAGCAAGGCCAACCTGACAGCTACAAGGTTCAAGCATGGGGAGGGGGGAGCTTTTATAGAGGCAGGAAAAATGTCTCAGGCGCACAAAGCCAGATTATGTCCCATCACAAAGTATTTTTCACACACATGATCTCATTTGAGCTGACCTGTGGCTTAGAGTAACAGTAGCCACTGTTTATTAAGTCCCTACCATGTCTAGGTATTGCGCTAACCATGGTGCACTTTTTAAAGCTCATTTGAGTTTACCATTTGTACATAACATATTATTCTCATTGTACAGTTGTGAAAACTAAGGCTGAAAGACACTAAGTAACTTCTCCGGGTCGCACAACGAATCAGGGACAAAACTGGGACCTGAATCCAGTTAGGTGTGGCTTCAAGCCCATATGCTTACATACCACTGTCACTAATGACTTAAGCATAATAATGTCCTGCTCTCAAAAATAAGTTCTCTACTTTCCTTTCTGTGTCGATCTCTAAATGCTCCAGATAACTTCATAACAATTATTTCGTGGAGAACTCAACTACATTAAAATCCTGACACAGGCTCAGATTCCCCTAAAACTCCCTGAATGGGAAGGCACCTTGCGTTTTCAGGTGACTCTCTTCACCAGGGCACTTGCCAAGCAGGACCTCACCCCACTCGTCAGCCGCTTTTCCTACACTCCCAACACCCAGCTCCGCACTGCAGCCCGACAGCGCCGAACCTCCCGGTAGAGGCTGAAGGATAATCAAGAGCTACTCAAGAACTCCTTAACAGGAGAAGTTGAATTCTCACTAGCTCCTTGGTCAAGCACCAAATCTGCATAATCACAACGGTACCTGGCAAGACCCAGATTCCGGGTGGGGACTCCTTTCGAGGTTCCACGTTCCAGGAAGACAGATCCCCCCAGGTACACTCTAGGTCAGGGGTCTCCAAACTACGGCCCGCGGGCTGCATGCGGCCCTCTGAGGCCATTTATCCGGCCCCCACCACACTTCCGGAAGGGGCACCTCTTTCATTGGTGTTCAATATCTACATCCTGTGCTCCTGGAGAACTGTATGTGGCGGCGCTTACGTACAGTACTACTTCCGGTGACGCGGGACGCATGCATCACGGCTCCTGAAGCACATCATATCACTTGTTACAGCTAGCAGTGACAAATATGGAACTGGGCATTGACCATCTCATTAGCCAAAAGCAGGCCCATAGTTCCCATTGAAATACTGGTCAGTTTGTTGATTTAAATTTACATGTTCTTTATTTTAAATATTGTATTTGTTCCTGTTTTGTTTTTTTATTTTAAAATAAGATATGTGCAGTGTGCATAGGGATTTGTTCATAGTTTTTTTTATAGTCCGGCCCTCCAATGGTCTGAGGGACAGTGAACTTGGCCCCCTGTGTAAAAAGTTTGGGGACCCCTGCTCTAGGTCCTGGCTATACTCTGCCTGCTGGCCGCTCTACTCTGCCTGCTGGCCGCTCTCTCCCTAGGAGAGTGACTTCAATGCGGAACTGCACTGTGTGTGACTTAGTCCCTTCTAGGCTCTCCTTGGCATCTGTCTGCTTGGAGAAAACATGCACTTGGTCTGCTGCCAGGGCCCTGAAGATTCACTGGGGTAGGTCCTGCCCCCTATGAACTATACCTGTCATTTTCTGGCTCTGTCCATGACTGAGTAGATAAGGTAACTTTTTAGGTGCAATATGAATAAAACCACTTTTTTTTCATACATACAGGCCATGTTTTCCAAAAGAAGATATTTGTACCTGGTGTAATTTGAAAAAAATCAGTATCTTCTAAGAAGATTAGCTACTACTTTAACGGGTAAATCTTGAAATCAAGGTGACACAACATTAAAGCTGTGAATTTCTTACTTAAATTCTAGTCTGTGCTTGGAAAGGCTTTCCTTAACTCGGTAATTCAGGACTCTGGGCTTCAAGAGGCTCTGCTAGCTTCAATACTTGGCTTCCAAGATCTTTTTGATCATTAGTAGCCAACTGGCAGCTAACGAGTAGCTGATAAACATATCCAGAGATAATTTTGTCTCCTTAAATGATTCTCAGTCTCCCTGAGCTTGACTTTCCTACTCTGTAAAATGCATTAGCAATAATAGCACAATATGAGAACAAGTGGTCATTGAGCACAAGTGTTTAGCATAGGCTTATGAATGCATGCACTCATTAAATACTGTTATTAGTGAGCAGGCTGAGACTGTGATGCAAGGGCATCCTCAGAGGGGTGAAAAAGGCTTCAGCGATGTACAATCAAAGAAATAGTGGGTATTTAAGGCCATAGCAACTAAAATTGGGAAGGAGGGTTCAATTTCCTCATAGTTGAACTTTGAAGTTTCTGAAATTATTGATTTGTTCGGGGGCAATAACTCTTAAAAAGTATAAGGTGACTTCTTAGGCATAATATTAATAAGACCATTTTTGCCACACACTCATAAGTCACGTGTTCCAATGTAACTTTGAATAGTAACAAAAGTAACATTTTGGTCACCATGTGTATACCTCTTCCTAACTTTCAATTCTACCAGAACTCACAGAGGGTCAATTCTTGGGCATCTTCAAGCCTGAACAGTTCACACCCTGCTCCTGCAGTTTCAGTGAGTCGCATCAGTACCTCCACCGCTACGTCATAAAAATGGGCTGAAGAAATTGATCCAACCCTGTCCCAAAAATGTCCTCAGTGCCAAGAAGAAGCAAGTAATAGCCATGATTCGCGGACTGACTGGCAATCATTATCAAGATTACCAGAAATTCATCAGAAATATTTTGTAAAACTTAAAAAAAAAAACACCTCTACCATGTGTTTCACTGTTTTTAGTGGCTTGTCAATACCATGGAAACTGAGGTTGTCGCTGACAAAGCTCTGAGGGTGAGTGTTCACTGAATTAGGGCAACAGCCAGAGAGTGGAGACCAGGATACTTCGTGGAAGAGGGAAGGGCTGTCATGGCTTTTCTCAATGACTCTTCTTCTCTTTGTGAGCTCATCTGTCACTCAGGGAGCATTTGGGCCTCCTAGCACTGAGCAGCCCTCCCTGCTCACTTCTGTACTCCCAGCACTCTGTGATAGAGTGCTGGGGGCACAGTGTGCCTTCTTGTCCACACCACCAGGGGGTAAACTCCCAAGGGGAAGACTTGTGACATATTCCCCATTGTGTTGGCTCTCAATATATCATCATGCAACAAATGAAGAAAGTGTTTGAAAATGCCAGCTTAATTTGAAGCATCCTCTGCCAGGATGAAAGGGGGTCTCCAAAGGAGATGGGAGCAGAAGAGGTACCAGAACTTTGGGGAAAAAACAAAGAATAAAAGATATGGGCCATGTGTGTGGGTTGGAATCAAAATGTAATTCATTTTCTTTTTTAGTTCCCATCCCGGCACTTGAGTATATTGAGTGCCATATGGCACAATGAGAAACTGTGGACAGTATGAGCAAGTTAAAGACCCTCGGAGGTTATTAACTGATAACTTCAGCAACACTGTTAGACGTGATGAAGCCAGGCAACTAAATGTACCAAACAAGAATCTTCAAGAACCCTTGGTACAGGTTTGAGTGAAGCGGTGAGGGCTAGGAGACATGGCTGTGGCATCTGGGGAACTTGAAAACACTGGAGGATGGAGAGCAGACCCACGGAGAGGGATGAAAACCAGGCTTTCTTAGCCTGAAGGAAGTCTGAATCCACAATGTATACATGGTTTGATACGTTGTTACTCTACACACAATTCTCAGCATTTGCTCTTGAGAGAGTCTAAGTATTTTCACATCTACTTTGTAATACATGTTATTGACTATGCCGAAATAAGGAATGGAAACGTGTCCGTATGGAATGTGGCTTCTCAGGTGAAATAGTTGGTTGACTTGGCTGATTAGGAAAGCGCATGATTTGGCTTGGGAGCCGGGCTACCTGTGACCCAGGCAGATAGTAAATGCTTGATGTGGGCGGTAAGCAGGATTGGGTAATTAGGAAGACTTCTTTTTTCTTAAAATCACCCAAAATAAAATGGCAAAATAAACATAAAATGAAAAGTTAAAAACAATGAAAATGAAAAAAAAAAAAAAGGATAATAAAGCCCACACAGAGGTAGTCTTATTGACATACGAAGGACGTCACAGTCTGGGAAACTACATGGCTGAGTCACAGGCGTGGGGGGAGGGGGCTACCCCAGTAAATCTATTCATGGCCCCGGCCTCAGATCAGAACACAAGCTCTCTGCAGGCAGACACTGTGGAGAGGTAAGCCACACACATGCAGTTCTAAACTGAAAAGTCGCTCCTCCTCCCAGGGGAAGAGTGGGCAGGGGACAGACAGAAGCCAGGACCAGGAAACTAACTCATTACATTTGGTTTGCTTCCGTATATTTACTTCCTCATGATAAACATAAAGCTCTTATGTAAAGGAACTGTGCCGTCATCACCTTTTTCTCTCCCGTGCTCAGCTCTATGCCTGATACATAGCAAACACAAAATACTTGATGGCTGAATTAATTTTATGACTCAAATTTTCTAACTGTAGAAAAGATAATGCTCCACTCTTTCCCCAATTACTTTGCCTAGACTCTGCCCCTTGACCTTACTCCTCTTTTCTTCTCTTCTCTCCCCAGGAGTCTGACCCCCCCCCCCCCCCGCCACCAGACCATTTCCTCTTCCACACCCACATAACTTATAAGCTTACTCTTATGTAATTTAGAATCAGAACAACATGAGCCTTAGAGATTAGTGTTAATGGAATTCTAATAGGAAAAAAATAAAATCAATTATTGAGATGTCTTGGAGTTTGTATCTTTTCTGCTTCTCTCTAAAAAGAAAAGGGAGGGAGGGAGCGAGGAGAGAGAGAGAGTGAGCAAGGTTGGCCCTTTGATTCGCGTGCAGGGGTGGAACCCTTGGAGAGATGACAGCTCTTGCTGCACTGCTCAGAGGGGCAGTATGGAGTGGCTGTCAGTAATGACATGCAGGGGCTCTAGGTACACCCTGCCTGGGTTTAAATTCTGAGTCTGCCATTTATCAACCGTGACCTTAGACAATTTTCTTAACCTTATGTGCTTCAGTTTCCTCACTGGCAAAACAGAGGCAATAAGAGCACCTCACAGGGCTGTAGAGAAGAGGAAAGGTATGTCTAGAACAGTGCCCATTACACAATAAGCAGCTGTTAATACTACTCTGGGGGCCCCCAAGAAGCTTAGAGGACAAACCGAATGGGGAATCTGATGTGAAACTAGATGCAGCATGCATTAGAGGTTGCTTTCAAACAGAAGGGCAAGTTGCTCCGGATGGCAGACACAAGGCATTGTGGCTTCCGGTTACCTCTACCTACGCCTGTGACAGGCATTTCATACCGAAGCTTGAATTCGTTCCCTCTGAACCTGAATGCAGCTTCAGCATTTTCCTACCAATATCATACCAGACAGTTACTTCTAGCCAATTAGGGTCAAAAAATGAGATGCAACATATTTGCTATACTTGTTGGAGGCCCAGTACAGTGTCGGTCACCAGGGAGGTGGCCATGAGCTGACTTTGGGGGGGGGGGTTTCTGGTGGTCGGGTGCAGGCCATATGAGCCGCCTGGTGGAGCACCCTTTCTGCCCATAACCTAACCTCACCAAGGTGCCTTCTCCTGATAAAAAGAATGATTATATTTTAAAGCAAAAAATAAGGGAAACATCCATAAGGACAACATGACAGTAACACCAATGCCCAAGTGCTGACACATAAATGTGAGAACAGGAAACAGTGCAGGTGTCTAATAGGCACTTGCTTACTTTGTTCATTTCCCAGTACTTGGGCCAGATCCTCAGTGTTTTCTCTTCGAAAATTCTCTTTTTCCTTGTTATTCTCATTTTAGTCGGTCTTCCCTGAAGGGTTTATTTGGAAGCAAACAGACCCGAGTGATGACTGTGACTAGGGAGAAGAATTAGTCAGAAAGTGATGCTGATGATCGTGGCAATTGCTTGAGCAGAATGAGCTGGGTGTGCTGGGGCTTTGAACCTCTCTCTTCAGGAATGCAAGAATCAAGCTGCTTGTTCCCACGGCGGACACTCATATGTACAAAAGTGCTCGTCTGCCTGTGTTTGCGTTGGCACATTTAGATCGTTATGGTAGAATCGGCACATATTATAACGAAAGCCCATCTTCAGGAGGACTCAATGAGACTGTTTTCCAAAGGCTTCTACTTAATTCCTACCCTTGAGGTCAATTTTGTCTGTGGAGCCATTGGCAGAGGAAGAGAAACCTGACCCTAGACTCTGCTGGAGAATAAGTGGTATTTCTTCCTTAATTGTTGCAGTGGGCAAATGTGCCTAGCAGCCTTACTTTCCTTTAGATTTTACATCTACCCCTCGCTGCTGACTAGTTTTTTTTTTTAAATCCAAGCCCATCAGACATCAACATGGGATTCCTAAAAGTTGCCGGGGATGAAGACTGCCTTCAGAGGTTGCAATTCTGGTGGCTTCCCATCCCCAGCTCACCCCAGGACCTCAACAGCATTTGCAAGCGGCCACCTCTAGAGGGAGCTAACATCACTGTCAGTTCGTAATGTAATGGACAATGGACAAGGAATTGTCAAATACATCATTTTTTCAGTGTCTACAGGATAGATAAATTAATGCAGTGGTTCTCAAACTTTCTGAAGTCGGAGCACATTTAAAATCCTACTAATAATTGTAGGCGCACTATATACACATTTCTGAGAAATATGTTATAATAATTAAGTCAAATATTAAAGGACAAAAATATGAAGTCCAAGCATGCTTTTATGGTAATTAAATGAAATAAATACAACAAAATTAAATTTATGCTGACACTAAAAAACATTTTTTGAGTTATGCTTTTGAGAATTTGTAAAAAAGAGAGGTTAAAAAATAAAAAAACTACAAAAAAGTTATCTTTTATATATAGATTCATTCTTAGTATGATTTAGTAAATTTGGCAGGTCCCAGTGCAAATGTGTTTAGTTTTTACATTCTTGTGTTTATGAAAAACATGAGCCTGATGTGTCCTAGTGATTTCTTCAATGTGTGGGCATATATTTGAAAGGCAGACTCTCATTTCCTCGTCAATACATTGAAGAATTCTTCTCTTTTTACTCTTAATTGTGTTGAGTGCAAAAACCCCCCACCATACATGTCATCTTAACTTTACACCAAACAAAGGATAGAAGAAACTTGCCTCCAGTCTTTCTGGGGAACATGGGGAGTAGTGTAAACAATCCAGCACCACAGCTTAACAGTCTTGTGCAACCTAATCAGGCAAGTGAGGTGGGGGGTTGGACAGACTGTCAGCTTACAGCCAATTCCCCACACCTCTGTCCCCCAAAAATCTAAACTCCAAAAACCTTGTTGGTTTTTTAGTCCCCAACGGGCACATATTTCTCTGGAATACCATAGGGCGCACCTGGAAATCTTCTAGGACACAGCAGTGCACCCTGGCACACACTTTGAGAACCACTGGATTAAGGTGTCATCCCTTATTCCCACCCGTTCAAGGGACCCTATAATGATGCCAGAGGACAGTTGTATGGGAAGGCAACCAATCTATGAATCAGAAAGGAAAGGCTACTTGCAAAGAATAGAGGTTTACAGGATTCTCGGGTTCCTGAACGCAGGAAAAAAACACAAAACAATAACTGCACTTTGCTTTTTTGAATCCATTTCAAAGGTTGTGTTTTTTTTTTCTTCTTCAAGTTTCCCTGATCCTTACTTTAATATATCTGATTGCACCTCAGTAAAATATTAGCAATGATGGTGGTAGAGAAAGGAGACTGTATGGGGAGCAAAGAGGAGAGGCACAGTCTGGCTCGACCTTACTTTACAGATTTTGAAGACATTTTCAACTTAATATTTATATTTCCTCTGCGACACAGACATTGGGTCTAGTGGGCTCTCACTAAGGTGTGGCTGGGAAATAGCTCTGTGGAATCAGCAACACCTTGATGTTTGTTAAGACCTGGCTGATTTTCAACATCTCCAAGTTCCCCCATAATACACAGCTAACAGACCAGTAAATAATGAGCACCAATGGAATCGAATAGAAAAAGTATAGCTTCAGGCTGACAGCTAGCAGACGCACCAGCATTCTCGGCGGGTAAATGGGGCTCCTGACTGACAGCCTGGGAGGAGAGGAGTAAGGAGAGGAGGCTGCCAGCCTGCTGCAGCCCTGAGCTCCCCAGCATCGGGCTGAAACCAGCCAGCAACGTCAGGAGGAGTGGCCGGGGGTGGCAGAGGGACTGCTGGAGGCCCGGCCGCCCGGTGAGAGGAACCCACGTCTGTTTTACTACATGTCACACAGAATCAACACCAGGTCTCAGCTAGAGCAGAAATCAACTCCTTCGTCAGTGGCCCCCAAACACTTCCACCCCCAACTGCAAAAGGCTTATCAGGCTGAGGACTGGGGGGTGGGGGGGCTCAGCATGTGCTAAAAAGAAGTCTCCTGTGTTCTAATTAGCAAACTGAACAAGCTTCAGGAATGACTGGGATCAAGACAGTAAAAAAAAAATTTAAGTGGCTGCAGGACTGTATTTCACCGGCAGTCACCCTGAGGCCAGAGAACATATTAGGAAAAAAAGAAATTGGAACCAAAGTAGATTCAAAATCATAAGTCTCAGAGCAATATCATCCTTGTGAAAATTGCAGTGACCTCTAAAGAGAAAGTGAGCACTGCATGAGGTGATAAACTGCGTAGCTGAGACCCTCGTGGAATCACACCAGGACCAGAGCAGTGGCCTCTCGACACGGGGTCTCGCCTTTTCTCACCCCCCCCCCTAGTTTTTCCTGCATAATGGCTGGACATCCATCTCCCAAAATGTTCTTTCCCTTGTCCCCTGCTCAGGAAAACTTAAATGCCTCCTTGCTGCCACTCCTAAAAAGATGATGCATTGATCTAACTGTCCTCACTCCTCTGTGGAGAACTGGACCCAAGTCAAGATGTCCACTGACTGTTGTACCAACAAGACACAGAGAGGCCTGGCAAGAGCAGAAAGGATGTGAGCTTAGGTGGCCCAGTGGCAGGTCTCATTGATTTGCTCAGTCCATGCAAAACAAGGATAGTACCAGACTTTGGAACACATGTCAGGACTAAATGGCAAAAGTGTCTAAAGTACCCAGCATCACAGAGCCAGGGACTCACTAAAAATTCATTAATATTGCTTGCTTTTTAATCATTTCTTGTTTTCCAAATTGTCAGTAATGTGCTATTTATACTTTAACTCTTTTAAATGTATAATAAAAAGGACCCTTGTCTATCACCTTATCAAAACTTGGGGACACCAACATGTGTCTCAGAAAAACAGTAGGATTCTGACAAGAAAAGGCAGGGCCTAGAGAAGTCCTGAGAGTGGGAAGGGGAGGTAGTTGCTGGTTGGTCTCCTTTTGTTTGCATAGTAGCTCCACAAGCTCTTTCTGTTGTCTGCACTTCCTGTGACATCTAAGCTGTGCTGTGACTTCCGACGACAATACTAATAGCACCTCTGTAGAAGGGCTCAAATGGAAGACACAAGCTTCAACAGATACAAAATCTCACCCTATAGAAAGTTCTCAAAGTCACTATGTTGGATCTACAGGCCTTGTCTCACAGTTCATGTTTTCTCCAACCCGTCCTACAGGGTGACAAGGCTGTCATCACACAGCTGGTTTCTGCATCATCTAAGTTCTTTGTCAGAAGACATGCTTTACATGACCATGGCTTAGATCCATTCTGTGACTGACAGCAGGTGAGCTGGGCAGCAAGGAGGCTGTGCAGGAAACGTTTTCCAAGTACACTAGTCTGTCTTCCTACACTCTTTCCCCCTCGAGAAGCTGAACTCCCATTTGGTTACTGCCGTTTCTTCATGGAACTAAGGGAAGCTTTCATCTTCAGAGAATTTACAAAGGAAATGAAGTTGAAAAAGAGGTTAGATGATAGTCATCATCCTGCTGCCCAAATTCAAATGTCCACTAATCTTCAGGGCATAAAAGACAGAAACAATCTCCAGGGCATAATAAACACAGAAACGATAGCATCAAAAAGCTAGAGAGAGCGAGAGCAAATTTAAGATCAGAACAAGGGACTATACATATTAAAGAAACAGAAGATGACCAGAAAGTGGAAATGGTAGATGTGCTCTATTCAAAACTACCAGTATAGTCTGGAAACAACAGGAGAACAAAGAATAAAGAAATGTTCATTAATAAACTCTCTGAGAAGCAGAGCACCATCATCCAAAAAAGAAGAAGTCTACTCTTAACTTTGTATATGACACAGAAAGATGAACGCCTGCCACAGAGATATCAAGAATACAAGAATTCACCACAGTGAATGGTATTTTAGGCAGCAAGACAGAAAATCACTATTAGGAAACCAGCTCTCTGATTACGCATCTCAAGAGAACTAGTGTCCAAATGATGAGGGGAAATTTAAAAAGTAATCTCATTCAACTTTATACTCACCTTTGTTTGCACCTCACAAATTGACTCAGTCAGGAGGAAAGACTACAGGTGTTTTTGAGGCCAGGCTCCTTTGCATCATAAATATGGGGTTATTTTGAACCAACGCTGTGTGGAGCTATTGCCTTGACAGAGTCTGATGGCCAAGGCCAGAAACCCCGGTATGACTCAGACTGGGGAGGTAAATATTAAGTTTCAGAGCATGCCATGGACAGAAAATTAAACAAAGACTCCGAGAGAGCTCAAAATTTCAAAAAGAAATAGCTCCAGCAATCTGAAACATTCATTTATTGGAGCTCGCTAATAGAGAAGGCTTTTAGTTAAGTTTCCAAATAAACTTTATAGACCCAAATTAAATGGGTTGTTATCAGAGCCTTGGACAAGATTCAGAGTATCCTAACCACTTACCATATTTCTGCCAACACCTTTGATTTATCTCCTGGTGCTGCTTCCTCAACGTCTCTAATTCTTATACCCCCATTCTAAGCCGTCCTGACGCTCTCCACATTATCTTATATAAGAAGAGCATCCAGTCTTTTAAATACCTGTTTTATTTTGTGGTTGGTGCATTCTATGCCCTCTCCAAGAAATTTTCCAGATCTCAAAGACATGCTCTTACATGTGCTTCTAAAAGCTTTTTAATTTCAGTTTTTATTTTATGATCCATCTTGAATTAATTTGTGCATATAATGAGAGGTGGGGATAAACATTACTTTCTTCCCACATGTTTAGCCCAGTTGTTCAAGCACCATTTGTTGCAAAGATGTTCCCATCCCCACTGAGTTGCCTCGGCTCCTTCATTGAGAAGTAGTTGTCTAGATATGTGTGGGTTTATTTCTGGACGCTTCTTTGTTTTGATGTTGTACTTGTCTGTTTTTAAGCCAACACTGCACTGCCTTTATTACTATAAAATTTAGCATACTCCACTTTTAGATTTCACAGAGACCTAGATGCGGAGGCCAGAGACCTAAATTCTGGGGCAGACTTTGGCACTATCTAGCTGTGAGATTTTTTGAACAAATCATCCAATTTTGCCATGCCTTAATTTATTCATTGGCAAAATAAAAGGGAGATCAGGGTTGCAAATTGAAATACTTGCAGATAATGTCAATCCATTAATCTGGCAGTTATAACGCAACCGGGAGCAGTGGGAGTGTGCCCACACTCAAGTCCCAGCTAAAGATGAAAGTCACCACTCAGTTAATTCTAGCTTGCAGGAACGGAAGCTTACTGTTGCCAGATCTCCTCATTTTTCCAGAGTAGCCCAGAGGCCGGCATTTTTTATGTGAAAGATTCTGACTTCTAAAGCACTGTGCAAGCCAAAGAAAACACCACTCTCGGCACCGGGGCTGCCGAGCTGAGACCCAGGAGCTAGCAAATCTCTCGGAATGCTAACACCGTTCTGAAAGAATTATTATGAAGAATAAATGAGGTAACATATGAAAATGTTTAGCTCTGTGTTCAGTACCTGACACATACTTAGTAAATATTCTGTCTTTTCTCCCAGATTAAACATTCCATAATTTGTACCCAAATCTCTACTGCTAGGCCTGCTCTTCTTATCAACTAAGAACCATTTCCACACTCAGGGCCGGCTATTAGCACACTCACCACTAAGTGCAGTCATCTGGCTTGTGTTGCCCCTCCAGAGCCTCCCACTACCTTTTCCAGCCCAGTCTGCACCCAGGTGAGCTGACAACCTGACCCTCCTGAACAGGCTTTTTATGTCATTGGCCAATGGGCACATCAACAAAAGTTTCAAAGGCGGGAGAAGAGTGAGGTCGGAGTATGTATTCCCTGAGTGGGGCTGAGTCACCGGGGTTGACTGTGACCTAAGCCACAGCTTTCTTCAGGCTGCCCCACATAGACAGCCACCCTCTGGGGTTCCATTAACCATCTTCGCCTATTGAGCCGTCGGGGAAGAGGTGGCTAATATAGTTCTCACGTTCTTTTAAACCCTGTCCACTCACTTTAAAAATATTATTCTGTTTGAGTGTGCTATAGCATCTTGTGCATAGACATTGTCTAAGGTGCCAGCCTCTCACTCCAAATGAAATTCCCTCCTCTGTTCCCTTTCTCAATCAGCAGTGCCCCTATCCTCCCCGTTAACCAGCCTTAAAATGCAGGTCCTCTAGTGGAAAGGCAGTTGGCACGGCAATGCTTTACTCGTCCCTAAGCATGAGCCAGGAAAAAATTCAAGAAAAGCCCACAAAACGTAGAAGGATTGGTGAATTCCAAGGATCCTGAGCTAGCCACAGTTTCTGGAATGGGATTTCAAAGGCAATAACGCTTCCAGCTGTGTAGCGCGGTTTCTTTGCCCTCATTATGTAAGCAGGCCAGAACAGTAAAAGCTCTGGGCTGCTCTGCGTAACCCTTCCTTCTCCCCTTTGCGAACACTGTCTCTCCATTCATGCCTGGAGCCACCGGCACTTTTCCCCTGACTCTGGGTACACTCTGAATCTGTCTTTCCGCACCATCAGAGAAACACCTCCTATCCAGGCTGAACTTAATCACCATAGAAAACTGTTTGGCCTGCTTTGGAGCTAAGCTATATATAGGCTGCTTCTGGTGTCTTACAAAGTTTTCTCTGTGGTTCACCCTAGCGTACTGTTCTTTCACCCTGGAATTTCAAGCAGAATTCTCTGCTAATAATAGTATTACTTTGTTTCCTCTAGCCTCCTTTGCACATATCTTCCTTAGTGGCTTCGGAGGCAGGAGGTTTGGATGGCCTAGGCAGAATTTACGGATTCCCTATTATACTCGTATAAACGTCCAGTGTAACATAAAAGCAATTCAAAATGTTGGCCATTGAGTGTGACTCATGCAAGTTCTTTATCTCCAGTGTTCATGCCACCACATGCCCTATGTTTCTTGCTCCAAAATGCCACTCACATCTGACTCCCATTCTGCATTCCTGCCTCCACTCCATTTGTCTCGGGCCTGGCTCATCACGCCTGTCCAGTGAGAGGAAGCTCTGCTCCTTCCCATGCATCCTGCCCACCTCTGCCAGGCTCACCTTTCTTGTAGGGCGTTTCCTCCATGACTCTCGATTCTTCAACTATAAATTCCACGGCACAGGTGATAATGTTCCCCATAATATGCTCAGCCAACCTCAACTGTCCTGAAAATAAGAAGGGAGAGAACAAAGTCTTCTCAGTGTTTCCTCTACATATAATGCTTCTTTGTTTGTTCTTTTCAGCAATGTAACCATCTTGCAATGTGCAGGTAAGGGAGATAGTAAAGATTGGTAACCAAAGGAAATACTCGTGTTTATACTGTGAACCTCTGGAACACAAGGGAGTTATATTTTTCTCAGTTCACTTACTCCTCCATACTCTAAACTAAATTATGTTTGAATTTTAGTACTACCCCAGGGAGTAGCGATGCCATGCTTCTTTCTCTCTCCAAGTCGTTCCCTTCCTTGACATGCCATCTCTCCTTTCTTCAGCCTATCACAGGCCCTGTTCAGCTCAAATTCTACCTTCTCAATTGATCCTTTACTTCTTTAAATAACCAATATTCAACTCTTCCCACAGACTCACATGACGTGTTTAGTCTCTTCCATGCAATATGACATTTAAATATCCATCACCTTAGGTGGTTTTCCGATCGCTTTAAGTATAGCGGCATGAAATATATTGCTTCGCGTTAATGGCCGGGTTTTTGATGCTATTATGACTAGGGAACCTAGAGAATGCTCCCATCTTGACTTTGGTCCAGCTCTTTGTTCCTCCTCTTTGGGACTCTGAAAGAAATACTGCTAACAAGGGGCAATGACAATGGGAATTTACCTGCCGTGTTGCGATGAACAATTCAATGCGTCA
Organism: Saccopteryx leptura; assembly: GCF_036850995.1. Classification (NCBI taxonomy): domain Eukaryota; kingdom Metazoa; phylum Chordata; class Mammalia; order Chiroptera; family Emballonuridae; genus Saccopteryx; species Saccopteryx leptura. Next base: position 31,733,757 of record NC_089503.1, on the reverse strand, counting down.
GTTTGACAAGGCTCTCCATCCCCAGGTATTCTTTTCTTTTTTTTTTTTTTTTTTTTTTTTTTTTACAGAGGCAGAGATAGACAGGGACAGACAGACAGGAACGGAGAGAGATGAGAAGCATCAATCATCAGTTTCTCGTTGCGCGTTGCGACTTCTTAGTTGTTCATTGATTGCTTTCTCACATGTGCCTTGACCTTGGGCCTTCAGCAGACCGAGTAACCCCCTGCTGGAGCCAGCGACCTTGGGTCTAAGCTGGTGAGCTCTTTGCTCAAGCCAGATGAGCCCGCGCTCAAGCTGGCGACCTCGGGGTCTCGAACCTGGGTCCTTCCGCATCCCAGTCCGACGCTCTATCCACTGCACCACCACCTGGTCAGGCAACCCCCAGGTATTCTGACACGGGTCTAGGTGTTGTGAAGCTATCCTCTGGATGTGATTAAAGTGCATACTCAGTTTGCTTCAATTAATGTGTTCTCCTAGATAATCTAGGTAGGCAGGATTTAATCAGTTGAATGGCTATGAGAGCAGAGCTGAGGTTTCCCAGAGAAGAAGTTCCAACCATGGACACCAGCCTCCACCTGTGGCAGGGAGTTCCCACCTGCCCTTACTGACAGCCTGCTCTCTGGATTTTGTATTGTACTTGCCAAGTCCTCACAATGGCTCAAGCCAATTTCTTGTAATAAACCCCTTAAGTTGTATCTTCTAATTCTGTTTCTCTGGTTCAACCCTGACTGATACAGATTTTGGTGCTTGGTAGTGAAATGCTGGTGCAACAAATAATCAAAGAATGTGGACGTGGCTTTGGGACTGGAAAGTAGGCAGGGGCTGGTAGAATTTGGAGCAGAATGATGGAAAACATCTATACTGCCCTGAACTGGCTGGTAACAGAAATGTAGGTATTACTAGTGAGGCTGCAGAAGGAAGTAGGACTCTGGTAGAGAAGATCTATATCATTTGGATCTTTATAAAAAGACTGTTAATAAAAATATAAACATTAAAGGCACTCCTGGGGAGAGTTCAGAAGGTCATAAGGGACACACAAGAAGTACAGAAAAGGCATCCTTGTTATATCATGACAGAAAACTTACTGGGTTTGTGCCCTATTGTTACGTGGGAAGTAGAATGTAAAAGCAGTAAACTTGGATATTTTTTTAACTAATTTTAATGGGGTAACATTGATAAATCAGGGTACATATGTTCAGAGAAAACATCTCCAGGTTATTTTGACATTTGATTATGTTGCATACCCCTCACCCAAAGTCAAATTGTCTTCCGTCACCTTCTATCTGGTTTTCTTTGTGCCCCTCTCCTCCCCCCACCACGCTCTCCCTCTCCTTCCTCCCCCCTCCCCTCCCTTACCCCCCTTCCATAACCATCATGCTCTTGTCCATGTCTCTGAGTCTCATTTTTATGTCCCATCTATGTATGGAATCATATAGTTCTTAGTTTTTTCTGATTTACTTATTTCACTCAGTATAATATAATCAAGGTCCATCAATGTTGTTGTAAATGATCCGATGTCATTATTTCTTATGGCTGAGTAGTATTCCCTAGTATATATGTACCAAAGCTTTTTAATCCACTCCTCCACTAATGGACACTTGGGCTGTTTCCAGATCTTCGCTATTGTGAACAATGCTGCCATAAACATGGGGGTGCATTTCTCCTTTTGGAACAGTGCTATGCTGTTCTTAAGGTATATTCCTAAAAGTGGGATAGCTGGGTCAAAAGGCTAATTTTTTAATTTCTTGAGGAATCTCCATACTGTTTTCCACAGAGGCTGCACCAGTCTGCATTCCCACCAGCAGTGCAGGAAGGTTCCCTTTTCTCCACATCCTCGCCAGCACTTATTCTGTGTTGTTTTGTTGATGAGCACCATTCTAACTGGTGTGAAGTGATATCTCATTGTGGTATTAATTTGCATTTTTCTAATGATTAATGATGTTGAGCATTTTTTTCATATGCCTATTGGCCATCTGTATGTCCTCTTTGGAGAAGTGTCTTTTCATTTATTTTGCCCATTTTTGGATTGGATCGTTTGTCTTCCTGGTGTTGAGTTTTACAAATTCTTTATAAATTTTGGTTATTAACCCCTTATCAGACGTATTGTCAAATATGTTCCCCATTGGGTAGTTTGTCTTTTTATTCTGTTCTTAATGTCTTTTGCTGTGCAAAAGCTTTTTAGTTTGATATAGTCCCATTTGTTTATCCTGTCTTTTATTTCACTTGCCCGTGGAGATAAATCGGCAAATATATTGCTGTGAGAGATGTCAGAGAGCTTATTGCCCATGTTTTCTTCTAAGATGCTTATGGTTTCATGGCTTACATTTAAGTCTTTTATTCATTTTGAGTTTATTTTTGTGAATGGTGTAAGTTGGTGGTATAGTTTCTTTTTTTTTTTTTTTACAGGTAGATGTCCAATTTTCCCAACACCATTTATTAAAGAGGCTATCTTTATTCCATTGTATGCTCTTACCTCCTTTGTCAAATAACAGTTGTCCATAGAACTGTGGGTTTATTTCTGGGTTCTCTGTTCTGTTCCATTGATCTATATGCCTGTTCTTATGCCAGTACCAGGCTGATTTGAGTATAATGGCCTTGTAGTATAACTTGATATCGAGAAGTGTGATACCTCCTACTTTATTCTTCCTTTTCAAGATTGTTGAGGCTATTCGTGTTCTTTTTTGGTTCCATATAAATTTTTGGAATATGTGTTCTATATCTTTGAAGTATGTCATTGGTATTTTAATTGGTATTGCATTGAATTTATAGATTGCTTTGGGTAATATAGATATTTTAATGATGTTTATTCTTCATAACCATGAGCACAGTATATACTTCCACTTGTTTGTATCTTCTTTGTTTTCTTTTATCAATGTTTTATAATTTTCCGAGTACAAGTCTTTTATCTCCTTGGTTAAATTTACTCCTAAGTACTTTATTTTTTTGGTTGCAATAGTGAAGGGGATTGTTTTTTTAATTTCTCTTTCTGACAGATCATTGTTGGTGTATAAAAATGCCTCTGATTTCTGAGTATTAATTTTATATCCTGCCACTTTGCTGAATTCATTTATCAGGTCTGGTAGTTTTTTGACTGAGACTTTAGGGTTTTCTATATACAATATCATATCATCTGCAAATAATGATAGTTTTACTTCTTCTTTTCCAGTTTGGATGCCTTTTATTTCTTGTTCTTGTCTGATTGCTGTGGCTAGGACTTCCAGGACTATGTTGAATAAGAGTGGTGAAAGGGGGCACCCCTGCTTTGTTCCTGATCTTAAGGAGATTGCTTTTAATTTTTGCCCATTGAGTATGATGTTGGCTGTGGGAAACTTGGATATTTAGCTGAGAGAAATTGCAAGAAAATTGTTGAAGCATCAGAGTAGTTTCTTTTTGATGCTTATAGTAAAATGTGAGAAGAAAGAGAGAGCTTGACAGAATTATTAAGCAAAAAGAAATGGGGACTTGAGGATTTGGGAAGTTCTGTCTATCCAGATTGTAAAAGATGCTAAAATGAGAAGATTTGCTGTCAGGAAGGTCTGATCTGTAGAGAAAGCCAACAACTTTAGCTAGTGCTTCAGAGGATCAGAGGGCGAGGATGTGCCAGCACACAGACGAGCCTCAGGAGAAATCAGGCATAGAACATGTGGATCTCCTTAGCCATCTCAGCAAAAGCCAAAACGAGAGATGGCATTCTGCCGGAGAGATCTCTGGAGGTGCTTCTTGTCTAATGGAATGAATGCTGACACACACACATAGGAGACCCACAGAGATCTTGAGAATTTTACATCATCAGAAACCCTTGCAGCTTGGACTGAAAGGAACAGAGAGAAGATGAAATAACAGGAGTTTCTGAAATTTCCTCCCAAAATTTCCAGAATTTTATCAGGAAATAGGCTGATAAAACCACTCAGCTCAAACATAGGGTATCCTTCGTAAAAAAAAAAAAAGGAACAATGACTCAGAGTGGGGAGACTTAGACCCAGAAGATAAAACCTCAAGTCATAGAAGATCATTGTCAGGCCTTGGAATTTAGTGGAGTTTGCCCTGATGGGTTTTTACTTTTCTTGGGCCCAGTGACTGCTCTCTTCCATTGTCTCCCTTTTGAATGGGACGATCTGTAACTGGTATACTATGCCTCTGCCACCATTATATTCCGAAAGCAGATAACTTGTCTAGTTTCACAGGTCCACATGAGTCTATTCATACTGATATAGGTGATTTTGAGGACAAGATTTGGGATTTATGAATTAATATGGTTAGGATGAGATTTTTGTTTTGACTTTGACTTGATGATGTAATGAGACTTTTGAGAATGTCAGGATAAGGTGAATGTATTTTGTATGTGGGATAGACATATATCATTGGGAACCAGAGGGGAACCTATAGTAGACAGAATAAATGTCCTATCAAAGATGTCCATGCTCTAATCCATAAGGCAAATGAATATGTTCTCTTATACAGCACAATAGAATGCCGTTTACAAAATCCATTAAAGGATCATAGGAAGGGAAATTATCATGTGCTCTCAGGCTAGACTAATGTAATTACAAACATCTTTATAAGAGAGAGGTAGGAGGGTCAGAGACAGAAAAAGGAGATATGATTATAGGAGCCAAGAGTCAGAATCAGAGATTAAAAGGTACTATACATTCTGCCTTTAAAGATGGAAGAAGGGGACCTGAGCCAAAGAATGCACGGGGCCTCTAGAAAGTAGAAAAGACAAGGATAACTTCCAGGGGAGCGTGGCCCTGATAACACTTTGATTTTTTTCCCAGTGAAACTGACTTTGTACTTCTAATCTCTAGAACCATAAGATAATAAGTTCATATTGTTTTAGGCTCCCAAGCTTATGGCAATTTGTTATAGCAACATAGGAAACAAATGCACATTTTTTTTTTCTGTATTTTTCTGAAGCCGGAAATGGGGAGAGACAGTCAGACAGACTCCCGCATGCGCCCGACCGGGATCCACCCGGCACGCCCACCAGGGGCGATGCTCTGCCCCTCCGGGGCGTCGCTCTGTTGTAACCAGAGCCACTCTAGTGCCTGGGGCAGAGGCCGAGGAGCCATCCCCAGCGCCCGGGCCATCTTAGAGACAGAGAGGAAGGAGAGGGGGAGGAGTGGAGAAGCAGATGGGTGCTTCTCCTGTGTGCCCTGGCTGGGAATCGAACCCGGGACTTCTGCACGCCAGGCCGACACTCTACCACTGAGCCAACCAGCCAGGGCTCAAATGCACATCTTATTGATAGCTGGGCTTCATTCTTAATCAAAAATGTAAACCCACCTAGTAATCTGGGTAATCTGGGCCCTGGCTTGAAATTTGGACCTAAGAAGAAGCCTCTTCTAAAGCCAAATTTACTATTAGCTGCCCCAAACTGGGTCAATGAGAGTTCATATGTATATGGTACAAGAGAGAGGGGAGAGAGAAAGAGAGAGAGAGAGAGAGAGAGAGAGAGAGAGAGAGAAACAATGAATGTACAAAGCATTCTGCAAGGCAGAGTTATCTTTAAACTTCTGCTACATGAAAACAGACTAAAAGAATCACAGTTATAAACTCATGGATTGTAAACCTGTGGAGAGACAGTACCAGCACTCACTTTTACATAGAGCCCAATCACCGTCCTAAATTCTGATCGAGTCAGATTACTATTGAAAATAATAGTTAAAAGTCTTGGATTTGGAGTCAGACTGCCTGGATTGGAACCCCAGTTCAGCACTGTGACCTAGAGCATGATGTATATACCACCTTGTGCCACAGTTTCCTCATCTGCAAAACCGCAATAATAACTGCACCTTCCTTACAGGATACTTGTAACAGAAGATTTTCAGTGAGATTGGAACAGTGTATAACACTGTCATGGAGGAAAGGAGGCAAGAAGAAAGAAAGGAGCACACACACACACACACACACACACACTCACACACATGAGGGGGGCATTAAAATAATTCTGAATCACATGCAGCATGTGCTGAGCTTAGAGTGAGTGATGACTTTGTACTTGTTTAGTATGATGTTTGACAATACCAAATGTCCCATTTTCTTCCTTTAACTCACAGACACAAGATCTGGGAAGAATGTGGAGACACACCCAAATAACTCTTAACTCAATGAAAAGAGCCAAAGAATGAGGAGCAGCAGTGCCGATTACCTCTTTTGGGGGCCCCCTCTCTCATTTCTGGGAGGCACAGGATTTACTCTGATTAATATGTCTGAAATATCATTGCAAATCTTTGCTTATGCCCTTGAGATATAAATTTATTTCTGTAAAATAATTTCTCTCCCAGGGTCATTCTCCAGAGAAAATGAATAAATGCCATATTAAATTCTTCCATAGCTGAAGCCTACAAATTGAAGTCAACAAGAAACAAGAGTTTGGCTCTGCTGTGATCAAGGCCAGCCTTCTGGGGAAGCAGATTTGGTGGCACCTTCCTGATACTGATTTAAGAGGCAATGACAATACCTGTCTCGTCCCCAGATTGCCATCTAGCTACCTTCTAGAGAGCATCTTGCATCTATGATATCAGCTATGCCTTTCTATTATTTTATTCATAAATTCATTCATTCATTTACTCATTGTTCAAGCACTTATTGAATACCAACTAAAATATACATATAAACACACAAACACATACACAGAAGTTATAAATCTTGTGCACATAAAAAATTTAATGACAGAAAAACTGCCCCATCCTCAAGAAGCAAAGATATTGGAGATCTTACTGGAAATGGGGATATCATGTATTGCCTTTGCAGCATGAAGATTAAGTGAAATAATGAATACAAAGTCCTTTCACCATTCCTGGCACAAGATCAATAACCATTTCTTGTAATTACCATCATCAGTGTTGGTAGAGCTGTAAGGGACTGTAGAACTTCAAACCCCATTGGTTGTCAAACTTTTGCCTCTATCAGAATCACTTGGAGGGCTTATTAAAATCCCAACTGCTGGTCCCCACCCCCCAAGTTTCTGATTCCAGAGGTCTGTGGTGGGGCTTCAGAATGTGCATTTCTAACAAGTTGCCAAATGATATTGATGCTGTTTAGCTGGGGTTGCACTTGGAGAACCCAGCTCTTCTTCGGGCTCCTCATTTTGCAAATGAGAAACTGAGGCTCAAGAGAGTTGAACTGATTTGCTCAAACACTTACCACCAATTAGCTTTTCTGACCCCACCTGTCATTATTACTCCACTGCCTCTCTCTGATAACTGCACATCATACCAGAGGTTTTCACTTTATTGCCCTCAGGGAAGCAGTATTGTAGGTGCTATAGGTGTTATGCATGTTTGGGCATGGACAGGTAACAGGAAAGGAGATATTTCTGGGCAGAGAGGCTATCCAGGTGGTCATCTAAGTATGAGGTCATCAATCAGTTTGAAAATCACTTGTATTAGTTACCTATTTCTGAGTAACAAACAGCCCCTCACAAGTTATTTTTTAATTGATACTCTTTCAAAAGGCAAAAGGCCTTGGGCTGTGGGATGTAGACGACTTAAATTTGAATCTTAAACAGCGAATATGTGTTAGCTCAGTTTCTGTGCATCAAGAAGGCAGTCTGGATGCTCTGCTGTAGGGTTGCTCACAACACTGCAGACAAGGTGTTGGATCTGGCTGAGGTCTCATCTGAAGGCTTGACTGAGCAAGGATCTGCTCCCCAGTTCACTTACATGGTTTTGGGGAAGATTCAGTTTCTCAGGGCTTTTGGACTGAGGTGCCACAGTTCCTCACTGCCTATTGGCCCTCAGCTCTTTGCCATGTGGGCCTCTCTAGTATAATGGCTTGGTTCATCCAAGCCAGAGAGATAGAGGTAAAAAGAGTGTGCCGGCAAGATGGAAGTCACATTCATTTGAGACCTGATTATGAAAGTGACATCCCATCACCTTTGCCATATTCAATTGGTTACAAGCAAGTTACTGGGTTCAGCGCATTTTCAAGAAAAGAGAATTACTCAAGGGTGTGAATACCGGCAGTGGAGATGATTGTGAGCCAAGGCCAAACTCATCTACCACACCACTTATGTAAACCAAACTCCTCATTTCACAGAGGAGGAAACTGAGGCTCAGAGATCGCAGTTGGCTTAAATAAGACCATATAGCCAATCACCACCCCTGACTAGAACCTTAATGCAATTTCTATTACATCAGCACAAAATTTTCTTCACTTGATCTCTATTGCAGACATTACAAACAATATATTGACTGACAACAAACATTTATCATACCAGAACTGTAATTCAAATAGAGTTTAGAAAGCATTTGCCTAATAATCACTGTAATCAAGAACCCAAAGCATAAAAATACAATATAACAGTTGCAACAAACAATCATTTATCTGATGCTTTGCTCAAATAACACAAAAATAAGCATTTTCTGTTGGATTCCATACATAGTCTAGGAGGCAATTTCCCTCTCCTTTTACCAGGAGAATGTATAGTTCTTTTGACCCTGTGAGACTCTCCTATATCTTTAAAACTAAATGTACATTGTAGATACATATCATAGACATCCTCAAGTGATACTGTTTCCAAGACAGTTGACTAGGAAAGGCTCAATGCACTCATTCCAGTTTCAGTAAACATTTATTTACCATTAACTATACATAGGTATATGCCAAGCTCAAGAGAATCAGTAGTGAACAAAACAAAAAGGGGCTATTGTTCTAATAGTCCTTCACATCTAACATGGAAAACAGACATGTTTTAAACATTACAGATAATTTATTACTGCACAAAATGCTTTGAATATAGAATACAGAGTTTTATGGGAGGATATATCCGTGAGTTCTAACCTAAAAAAAGGGGTATAAGAAGAAGTGATAACCAAGCTGAGATCTGAAAAGAGTATAGAAAGTTGCATATTTTATTCCCTCATCTGGCCAACAGGGAAAACAACAGCATTCCAGGAAGTCTCCCAGGTGAAAAAGATCATTTTCTTAGTAAGATCAAGTCAGAGAAAATAGAAAATAAACAAACAATACAAACCATCTATACACATGATTGAGAAGAAGCAAAACAGTTATTGATCACAGGCTGTTGTGTCAGCAGCTGTAACAGCCCTGAGTGGGACACACTTGCCAGTTGGGTTCCAGAGTTAGCCTGACTCCTGATAAAAGGGCTTAGCTCTAGAGGGTAAAGTTCATGGGTCGCCCTCTTTCTCACTGAAAGCAGAGTGTATATTCAGTTATTGATTTTTGAGACAATTTCTCAAATATTCAAAATAAATCTAGGTCAGGGACATGCCCCATGGGTTGAAAAAGGTTATGCAGGAGAGCTGCCTACCTTTCATGGGGAACAGACTCCATGGGGGAATCAACTCCCGCAAGAAAGCTTTTAAAGATTAATATTTGGTAATTTTCATTAATGATGAGTCATTAGTGATAAATCATTCATGACCTCCTTTCTGACAACGATGGATAAGGGATGCAGCAGAACAGAGAGCTCTGAGTAAGCTGGGATGTCAGCCACTCCGGAGAACTGGTCCCTACGTTATCTGGAGAGCAATACGGTTGCGGAATAGGAAATACTTTTCAAAGCATTTTGTAGTGACATCTAGTGGAGATTGAAATTACTGCACAACAGTCCCCAAATACCTTTGCTCAGTAACATTAAACATCATTTTTTGCTATTATAATGATCTTTAATTCTTCTTTATCTATAATCTGGAGAGAACCTACAGCTACCTCTCATGATTGTTATGTGGATAAAAATAAAACTGTTTTTCATAGGCACTAAACTCTTAGACTTATTGGGGTGATCACTTTGTAAATTACATAAATGTCTAATCAATCTGTTGTATACCTGAAACTAATATAATCTTGTGTGTCAATGGTAAGTAAAAAATTCTTTAAATTACAAAAAAAGAAATTAAGATGAAAAAATAAAGTGTTTTTAAATGTTAAAGTGGAGAAATTAAGATGAAAAAATAAAGTGTTTTTAAATGTTAATGGAGAATAAAGGCAGAAGAGAAGAAGAAAAACTCTTTTAAAAAGGTATATAGATGGTAAATGGTGATGATGACCTGGCTGTGAGCTTCCTACGAGTGTCCCAGTAACAGATGGAGTGGCATCAGAGAGAAAATACAGGCTTTAGAATAAAGGTGGGGCAAAAGCTGGCTCCATTACTTAGTCACATGACAATAGGAAAGAGGCTTATCCTCTGTGACTCTGTTCCCTCATCTATATGAGGTGGTCGCTATACCTACCTAACATTAATACTCTAAGGATTAAAAGGAAAAACAGACCCTGGCAGATGGCTCAGTGGATAGAGCGTTGGCCTGGCGTATGAATGTCTCAGGTTCGATTCCCAGTCAGGGCACATAGGAAAAGCAACTATCTGCTTACCCCTGTCCCCTCCCCCCTCTCTCTCTATTCCCCTCCCACAGCCAGTGGCTCAATTGTTTCTAGTGTGGCCCTGGGCACTGAGGATAGCTCCACTGAGGCACATCAGCCTCAGATGCTAAAAATAGCTTGATTCCTGAGCATTGGCCCAAGATGGGGTAGCCTGGTGGATCCTGGTCAGGGTACATGCAGGAGTCTGTCTCACTATATCCCCCCATCACTTAAAAAAAAGGGGGAGAGGGCCTGACCTGTGGTGGCCCAGTGGATAAAGCGTTGACCTGGAAATGCTGAGGTCGCCGGTTCAAAGCCCTGGGCTTGCCTGGTCAAGGCACATATGGGAGTTGATGCTTCCTGCTCCTCTACCCCCCACCTCGCCTCTCTAAAAAAAAAAAAAAAAAAAAAAAAAAAAAAAAGGGGGGGGGGAAGAAAAAACAAACTGTACACCTGAAACTAATGCAATATATATAATATTAACTATAAACAATAACTGAAAAAAGTAAAAAATTAATTTTTTTAAAAAAGAAAACAAAGGCAGCACTTGCAAATAGAAGATGCTTATGGATGTTGATTCCCTTCCCACATTCTCTATCAAATCCTCAGCTGGTTTTAGGACTCAAACAATTCCTTCTTGACTACTGGATGACCTGAACTAGGGTTCTGGCTCTTCTGTTGACGTCTCTGAATCCCCGCCCCCAGCTTCCTATTCTGACACTGTTCACTCCAAGGAAGGAGCTGGTTCCAATAGGATTGTCCATCACAAGACAGGCATCTCTGGCAAGTCTCTTCTTAGAAGGTGCTATCAGGCTATTCTGTCTGCTCCTTATGGGAAAATCTATAGCAATTGTTCTTCCCACAGGTCACCCAGCACGGAGAACAAAGCTTCAGCAGGCTGCTTGCTGACTCTTGACCGAGAAGATAATTTGCTTAGCAGATGCTTCTTTCTGCACATTGCCCTCCTATTCTTCTCTCACCTTCAAAGTTTTTGTTGTTGCTGTTTTTATTAGCTGGGATATGAGTCTGTTACCCTCATAGCAAGAAAAAGTTTTTGCCTCTGTACCCTGCATACCTTAGTGAGTAGTGCCCTGAAGCTGAGAGAATGGTATAAAGATTGATAAGGTTTTAATCCAACGCTGAGAAAAATCAGTATGCATCCCCTATTTCTCTGTAAAGGTTCATCTTTGCTGGGGTGCGGGGTGTCAGCACTTCAAACAGGCTTCCTGACACCCTGAGGTTAGCTTGCTCCTCTCAGAAGCAAAAATAACATCTTCCTCAGCAAAGGTGATTTTCCTCCGGTGAAGCCTGGATGCAGCTGGATTGATTTTTCAGGCCTAAACAATTTCAGAGCCTATTTATCTTCTCGGGAAGATCACCTTCACCAAACCATTTTGTCATCTTTTTGCTGCAGATTTCTGTAACAAAGAAGATTGTAGACCTTCAAACTTAAAAATAGATAGATAGATGATAGATAGATAGATAGATAGATAGATAGATAGATAGATAGATAGATAGATAGATAGATAGATAGATTAAACTGGCTTTTTTGCTGAAAGCGCTCCTCACCCCTACGCCTTTGAAACAAACAGATATGGAATAACACAATGGCACCCATGTAAAGGTGGGAGTTAAATGCTTTTATTATTTCTTTTAACTCTCTTGATTAGCTTTCCCTAGTAGCTGTACAAAAATGATTTTATAGGTGAGATTTAGTACAAGTGAGAGGGAGATGGTATAAAATAACTATATTAAAGACTCAGTTTTTCACATGTGCTTCTCTTCCCATTGGAACCTTGAGAAAGAGGCTGAACCTGATGTTTTCACTGTAAGATCAATGTGTGTGTACTGGTTGAAAAAACAACAACATAAAAGGTACAGAAGAATTTAAGACAAAAAGTAAATCCCTACCTTTCCCTAGACACACTCTGTATATACCGTTTTATGTTTACACGTAAATAAAATCTATTAACCTTCTTCTTTTATATGATATATTTTGGATATCTTTTTTTGTTGTTGTTGTTTTTGTTTTTTTTACAGAGACAGAGAGAGAGTCAGAGAGAGGGATAGACAGGGACAGACAGACAGGAACGAAGAGAGATGAGAAGCATCAATCATTAGTTTTTCGTTGCGCATTACAACACCTTAGTTGTTCATTGATTGCTTTCTCATATGTGCCTTGACCACGGGCCTTCAGCAGACTTGAGTAACCCCTCGCTGGAGCCAGCGACCTTGGGTCCAAGCTGGTGAGCTTTTGCTCAAACCAGATGAGCCCGTGCTCAAGCTGGCGACCTCGGGGTCTCGAACCTGGGTCCTCCGCATTATTTTGGATATCTTTTTATACCAACACTTAGAAGTCTACTTTATTTTAAGTGGTCACATAACATGAATATTTATGCATATACCATAATATTTTACACAGATGCTAATTGCTTCTTTTTTTCAAAAACTTTAGCAAATATATAACAATCACAAATTATGCTTCAAAAACTGTCCTATAAGACATATCTTTGTATTTTTGGATGGGACAAAAACTGCATGATATACTTGAGCAGTGGAATCTTTGGGCCGAAGTGCTCCGAGGGGCAGGATGGAGGGTGCCAAGGTTTCTGGCTGATATAGTTGCAAGTCAGATTGACAGGTAGATGCCTCGTCTATAATATATCTAGCCCAATCTTTCTGGGAGACTAAGAGAAATAAAAATCAGACAAGGTAACATACAATCACATGGATCTCGCTGTTTTAAAAATCTCTCCTATTTAAAATATCTGTTTGGATTTTTTGTTTGTTTGATTTCAGTTTTTCCCTATTTCCCTTTCTTAGCACTTTTCTCCTGATTGAAGTATAGAACAGCTTTGATAATATCGTAATAAGAGGAGAGGCCTCTGTTACAAGTGTTGTCCTCCTGCACCTCCCTGATGCCGCTGAGGCGTGGCTGGTCTGGTTCTGTCTCTGGACAGCATTCACTGATACCTGAGAAGGCGTGGCTGACCCGTACCAGGCCTTGAGCAGCTGATCACCACAGACACTACCGTTTGCCTCTGGTCATGAGTGCCCTGGACTCTACGGCCTTCCTGTCATAACCCCAGAGATCATCACTCCACTTGTCTTCTAAAGCAATTCCACAGAATATTTGGGTACAAAATATTTTCCAAATTTCCTGTGTCATGTCCAGGCTGGGGAGAACTGGGAACAGCATCTATAGGGAGACTCTCGTCAGAGGTGCGATATGGCTCCAGCAGCAAAGGCGTCTGGGAGCGCTGCATTCTTTGTGACTCTCTGCAACCTCACCACTGGGCTGACTTCTCAGAAGCCAGAATGCCACCCAGAGACAAATGTTATGCCCCAGGGGAAAGGCTAATGAATGTGTAGCGTGTGATAACTGCCTGATGTTATCTTTTAACTTAGAAATGCATTGTTCTTTCTGGTGGGCTATGTGACTACACACCATATGGTTTTACTATTAACCCTCTTTATACTATTAACCCCATATAAAAAGGGAATCCGTCCTGGGAGGGCTGTGGATTTTTCCCAATATGCCACCATGGGAAATAGCTGCTTTGCCCATGTATGTGAGCTTCTTCTATTAAAGCTCTGATGAATCTCAGTAAGGTTATGTGTCAGTTTTTTGGAATCAAATCTGAATCCAGACCTTTGGGGCCATCCCCAACACCATCAGGCTCCTGCCCATCACACCCTCCTTCCCTGTACTCTTCAGAAGGTGGCCGGGAGGCAGAGCGCCAACTGCGTCAACCTGGGTCCTCCCCCCACCTAGCTTCAGCTTCTTTAGGGCAAAGATGGGCAGAGTAAGTTGTGATTAAAATTTTGTTTCCAGGCCCTGGCCGGTTGGCTCAGCGGTAGAGCGTCGACCTGGCGTGCGGGGGACCCGGGTTCGATTCCCGGCCAGGGTACATAGAAGAGGCGCCCATTTGCTTCTCCACACCCCCCCTCCTTCCTCTCTGTCTTTCTCTTCCCCTCCTGCAGCCGGGGCTCCATTGGAGCAAAGATGGCCCGGGCGCTGGGGATGGCTCCTTGGCCTCTGCCCCAGGCGCTGAAGTGGCTCTGGTCGCGGCAGAGCGACGCCCTGGAGGGGCAGAGCATCACCCCCTGGTGGGCAGAGCGTTGCCCCTGGTGGGCGTGCTGGGTGGATCCCGGTCGGGCGCATGCGGGAGTCTGTCTGACTGTCTCTCCCGTTCCCAGCTTCAGAAAAATACAAAAAAAAAAAATTTTGTTTCCATTCTCAGGGATCCCAGGTTGTAGAAGAATCTATTCTAATTCCCTCTGTTTTTCATGTTTGCCTACTTCTTTTACATTACCTAGTCTTCGGAAAGCTGTTGTCATCACAAACCATACCGCCCTACCTTGCAGCGTTTGGAAAATTCTGTGCACAGAACTCCAGCTTAGCTCTTGATATGTAAAGCAAAACTCTGGGGATTGTGCAAATTTATTTTCTTAATAAGTCTTTCAAAACTACTGACTTACTGTGGACTAAACAAAAGCCTAATTTGTAGCCCAATGGTTCTTATATTTTAGAGTCTATCAGCCCTACCCTGGAAGCATGGTATATTACCAATAACAATAGCTAGAGAGTCTCAAGATAGAATGATTGGCTGGGAATAAAAATATACTGATAAAACCATTCCCAAGTCAGGCAAGAAGCTCCTAGCAGATTGAGATTCCTATAGACATTAACTACAAATGTTCAATGAAAGGAAAAAGAAAAAGAGAAGAAGGAAGGAAGGAAGGAAGGAAGGAAGGAAGGAAGGAAGGAAGGAAGGAAGGAAGGAAGGAAGGAAGGGAGGGAGGGAGGGAGGAAAGGAAGAAGGGAGGAAACAAAGAAGGAGGGAGGGAGGGAGGGAGGGAGGGAGGGAGGAAGGAAGGAAGGAAGGAAGGAAGGAAGGAAGGAAGGAAGGAAGGAAGGAAGGAAGGAAGGGTAGAGGAGAAACAGACAGAACTAGAGAGTAAATTCTGTAGAAATTTTGTAGGGGAATCAAAACCCTCAGTCTTTCTGACCTGAAGAAGAAAGAGTTTAGAGAAGCACAAATGCTGGAATCAAAAGATAAAGAAAAATATATTTAGAATAGCCAGAGAATCAAGGTCACATTACATACAGGGGAACAACAATTTAAATGACTCATGTTCTTATAAACAAAAAAACAAAAGCATTAAGGACTACAGCACTGAAATAACACCTTTAAAGTGACCCCCACCCCATCAAAACATCAACAACCTGTCATCTTCAGATAACTGATAACTAACCGAATTTGCTGTCAGCAGATACATGCTACAAGAAATCCTGAAGGAAGTTCATCGGGCTGAAAGAAAATGGTGCTAGTGTTCAGAAGGAATGAAGGGATCAGAAAGAGTAAATATCCTGATAGCAAAACACCCTGTAGCTGACCACTTAGAGCTTTTGCTCCCAAGGCTCTGCATGCTAACAAGGCTGAAGGAAGTCCCACAGCTCCTCGGCAGCAGGTAATCTCTGTCCGGCCTGACGGCTGAAGGCTGTGCAGCTTTGATGTGCTGGGACCATGAGCTCCCAGTGCAGCCGTGAGGGAACGAGGGAGGGCTGAGTCCCGTACTCTCTGCACTTGTTCATCTTTGAGCCTGGCTCCCTGCCGGCCCTGAATGTCCTCGCCAAGGGAAAGAGCAGTGACAGCAGCAACAGACTGTATTGTCCATACGCTGGACATGGCAATAATGTCTTACTCCTACATCTGGATGTATTATCATTTGTCAACACCCGTAAGGAAGCCCTTGGCTCTTTGGAATGCTCTGTCTCCTCCTGTCTAGTCCATTCCTACTCTCATTTAGAGGTCCCCCTCAAATCAGTCCTTTTCTTTTGGGAAGCTGTCCTGACTGTTGAATCCCACCAACCAACTTCCTCACTGCTGTGGCTGTTTTCCAGATACATCAGATATGACCTTGGCCTTGTCTTTGAAATCCAAGCTCCCTAAAAATTAATGCAGAGCCATGTACTACTGAGTGGCTTTTATGCCAAAGCACTGTACTGCTTTCTGTAATTGAAATGGTCCTCTCTGTTTCACAGATGAGGAACCAAAGCTCACAGGTTCCCCAAGCCACAACAGAAGATGACTCTAAAAGGACTCGCTAGCTCTGGCTACAGGGCCCCTGATGCACCACAGCACCCCATGCCTTTCACACTGACGTCGCTGTGTTAAGATTCTGTGTTTCTTAGGGTTAGATACATTATCCCATTTCTCCAAAGGTTAGAAGGCAAAAATATTATTTGGACAAAAAAAATGGAAATATCACTTATTGAACTATGAAGGAAAAAGAGCAGCAAATAAAAACTTTAGAAAATAAGGCCATCTAATAAAAATGTCTGACCAGTAAGGGCAGGAGTTCTACATACTAAGGAATCAGAGACTATGTAAAAGGTGAGCCCGTCTTTGTTCCATGCTACCGCCTCAGTTTCAAAGAGTCTTAAAGAGACATGGCATATTTTAGGCACATCAGACTTAGTAGTAGCAATGAAAGTCAGTGCTTGTTGAAACATCTCTACTATTCCTAGAACTTGGACCCACCCTGACATTTCATTCCTAGTTTCTCTGACTTGTTATTGTCTACTATGCAACAGGTACTTTTAAGTAAAAGGGATCTGGTGGGTTCTTGCCATTAAAGAGTGCATGGTCTAATGGGGAGCTATGTTAGAAAACATTGCCATGCAGAATTGCCGGTACACAAACTTGTAACAGAGTACAATCAAGACAAAAAGAAAGGAGTGGTCGACTCCGCTCAAGTGCATCAAAGGAGGCTTTGGGTGGAGCTGCTCAAGTCTGAGCCTCAAAGAATCAAAGGACCATCAGAAGTTGGCAAGTGTATTCAAGACAGAAGAACAATATTGCAAAGATACACGGCATGAAAAGCCAGGGCACTCCTCTCCTCCACAATATAAAAGGCATGAAGCAGAACAGTGGGGAATGAAGCCAAGAGGCAGGCAGGGCCATGCGGCTTCCGTAAGCCTCCTAGGAAACACTTCCTAACCTGACCTGAAAAGATTTGTTGACAAAATAAAGAGAGGTCTGCTTGCTACTGTATAATACTTTCCAGAGATACTATGTATCAAAAAGGCTCAGGTAGAACCATCAGGTAGAATCACAGATGGTTCAATGAAATGTGCTTTGGAGAAGGGCAGGTCTCAGCTCTTCTTGGAGCACAGGACTATATGCACATTCAGGCGAGAGAGTGTGAAGGACTGGGACATGCACATGACCCTGAAGGGTGAGGAAGAGAACCCGAGCTTTGAGGTGGCCATATCCGGCTATAGGTACAACCAAGCAGCTGAACACCATCCATCTCACGTCCTGTAACTCAACTAATATTTATTGAGTGCCCACCAAGAGCCAGGCTCTGTTTAAATGCTCAAAATACAATGGTGACCAGAGCCATTTCCCTGCCCCATGGAACACTCATTCTAGTGGAAAGAGACAAAACAATATACAGAATAGCAGGTATGTCAGAGGATTATAAGTGCTTTGGAGAAAAATAAAACAAGTTAGGGAGGCTGGCAGTTTTACTTTCCCCTTTGTCGCCAGTACAGATGTGCATTTTTGTCTGCTCATGCCCCAAATCATCTGAACGGTAAACTTCTTAAGACTAGAGTGTGTTTCTAAACGCTACCCGCACCACAATGCTTTGTACCAAGGATGGGACCAAGGTCAGAGCAGAGGCTTAGTCTTGGTTGAACGAAAAAGAGAAGCAGGCTACTGCCTTATGATTTTGAAGGTTATGGAGCATTTTGTCATGATGCAAAGTGTGACACATTGATTCTGAGATATTCTGTTATCCATAATTAACTCCATTTGCCATGTTTATAACACTCCCCTCCCTCTACACACACACACACACACACACACACACACACACACACACACACACACTTTTAATGGAACGCCATCCAGATCTCCAATAGCAACAATCACTTTAGTATTGAGATTTCATTAGAGGTAAAAGCCAGAACAATACATATTAGTCAAGGGACAAACATACCGGGAAAAGTTCTATATACCGTTAGTTAACAGTCCATTTACAGCCGAAGCTCAGTGTCAATCTGATTTTCTTTTCATTTATATGGGAAAAAGCAATAATCTGACTTAACGCCCATGGTCGGGCTTTGTGAAGCTGGGTGCTCACTATTCCCTCCAGATTCCATCGCCTCTGTCTGTAAATGCGGGGAGTAGAAGGAAAGAAGCCTTTAACGTCTCTTCCAGTTCTAAAGTCCATGATCCATCATCTGAATTGATACTTTAAGTATTGAATCTTCCAAATGAAATTATTTCAATTAATATTTAACACAGGAAGTGTTTCATGATGAAGGACCTGCCTGAATTTTAAACATTGGGAGGAAGCATTGGGCTATTTTAGAGCAGCCTACCTACCTATCCACACTTTCAGAAAACACTTTAATTGGAGAACTGGAGAGATTAGATTTGATCACAACCCCAACAGCCACTCAGTATATTCTTTGCCTGTGCAGAGTGGCTTTTTACAATTTCAATGTCTCCTCAATCCAAATGACATTTTAAAACATGCAAAGTTAGAGCTGCCACTGCAGTTGGAGATTTACTTTATCAAATGATTCAGCTTTAAATGCCCCTTCCCTGTCCTTCGTTGGCTCTCCTCATTATTCCAACCTTCTGCCCCTACCTCCTTCAACCACTCGTAATCAGCCTGCGTGACCGCCCCATTCTCTCTCCAAATACTTCTCCACGCGACAGTCTTTCCTGAGCACTCCGGACTCAGGACCTCTCCCATTCGTAACAGGCTACCTCCCCAGAGAAATAAAGCTGGGCTCCTCCAGCTCCCTCTGTGGAAGGATACGCCAGTCTTATTGCATGTGTTCTAGCAGTTCCTCTGCCTTAAACAACTGTTGCTCAACTCTTGGCATAACTAAATTATTCATATTCACATCCAACCCACACATTACTATCTTCATGAGGCCTTTGCTGATCCCCACCCCTCCAACAACTGCCATCTTCCATATCTCCTTATATATGCTTCCAAAATAACTTTAATAATTACATCATGCCTGAAATTACTTTTTCAATCTGTATAGACACCCTAGAACATAGCTGTCTATGCTCAGGGACTATGTCGATCTTATTCATCAGTTTATCAGTATCCCGAAAATCTATGAGTATGCCAGAATTGTTCTAGAATCAACTGAAGGCAGAACAGAGAGAAAGACATCAGAAGAGATACAATAAGTGAGCAAGCCTGGCTCTCTGTCTTAGAGCGAAACCTGTCCCCGGAGTTCTCTGGCTCTGATTGCTGACACCATGACGCCTCTGGCAATGCCAGGCAGAACTGTTCTGCGGGGAAAGACCGAGCTTTCAATGCGAGTCCTGCTGTTCACTAAAGCTAAGACTTGAGCAAGTCGTCTAGCCTGGCTGAACGTAATTCTTTATCTAGAATACACTTTGCAGGGTTGCTGAGGACAAAATGAGATCATGTCTAAAAAAGTACATCATGGTTCCTCAATAAATATTAATTACTTTCCAACTCCACTCTCTCCCAGCCTCCACCTCGAGTTCGCCACTGTTCCTTTAGCACTTTGGCTCAAGTGCGGACAAAAACATTTTCTCTTGATTCTCCTTAGCACATCTGACACAGGCTGGCACTTTACTAATTGCTAAGGGGAAAAGGTAATTAAATATAGAGAGCAGCAGCAGTCTACAGCAATCTGGACTCCTCAGAACAGGGATTTGTTTCCATTATAGCTACGTCTTTTCAAACTCAAAGGCCCTGTTGTATTCTGAATGGGACCCAAAAGAGAAAGAGACCTTACAGAGCTCTACCCTTTTATTCAACTCTTCATTCATTCATTCATTCATTCATCACTAAATACTGGTTGTTTCCTAGCAGGGAAGTGGCGCAGACCACCTCAACTGTAGGCCTGACAGCAGTGTAGAGAGAGGGAAAAAACCAAAGCTTAGAGAGAGAAAAAGAACCAACAGAAACTAATAAGAACACAAAATAAACAAGAGTAAAACTGTAATTCCCAGGGTAAGAAGGTAGTTTGGCCAGGTTTTAGGGGGAGAAAAAAAAAAGAATAACCAGTTAAATTGGAAAATAGCTCTGTTATATTTTGCAATCTTTTGAAAAAATCTGAAATCAGGACACTTAGGATGTCCAAACAAAGTCAACACAGGGTGTAAGTCAAAATCATTAAATACAGGACATGCCCTGTCTATATAGGATGCTCCAAGTTGAGTGGTCCACAATGAAAGGCCAACGTCTATCCAGGAGCATGGGGTTTGAGAAGAGCACGTGACAAAGGGGGAGATGCACTCATTGGCAACATGGCGTACACAGAGGGCCCAAGGGCTAGGCTGGAGAGAGGGGGATGAGAGGGGCATGAGTACAGTGAGAAAGGGTGGTCCCAGGTCCAGGACTTGGGGCTGGCAGGAGGAAAACAGGACATTGGCAGGCTGGGGAAGAAGGGGGGACCTGCAGAACAAAGGGACTCAGTGAGCAGACTGGCTGGCCCCTGCAAAGCGGTGCTCCTCAGAATATAAAGCAGCTGGCAAGTAAGCACCAAGCAACAAGAACAGGTGCAGTCCTGGAGGCCCCTGGCCATGCCGGGCATCAGCTCTTCAGCCGCTGGACCATGCGGAGGAGGTCTCAGGGGGTGAAGGTTCCCAGGGCACCTCTGCAGGGGTTATTTGGGGGCTAAGAGCAGAACTGTTTATCCCTGGAAAATAAATATTTTAACAACCAGTCAGCTATTTTACTGTGTTCGGACCTGGCCCAGTCAGCTCTCAGGCGGATCGGTTTATTCAGGAGGTTCTGGAACAGACTTGCACTGAATCTAGTCCCTCTGATTGTAGCATGGTCTTTGGATTAAATGCCTATGGAGGATGGTTTGACTGACTGTGTGGCACCCTCTGGAGCTATAGGAGAGGCTGCAAAAGAAGCCAGACCAGGTAAGTATTTCACCTGTAACACTTATCTCTCATCAATCTCTTCATTTGGTGAAGATCAAATCAATGTCTTCCCAACTAGAAGCTCCAGGAGGAAAGAAACTGAGGTAACAAAACACACAATATCAAGTATAATATGGGAAATAACATTAGCATAGAAGCATTTAAGCAATATTGAAGGTCATTCTTATTTAAATCAATATGGGCCGTGGCCGGTTGGCTCAGCGGTAGAGCATCGGCCTGGTGTGCAGAAGTCCCAGGTTTGATTCCCAGCCAGGGCACACAGGAGAGGCGCCCATTTGCTTCTCCACCCCTCCCCCTCTCTTTCCTCTCTGTCTTTCTCTTCCCCTCCCGCAGCGAGGCTCCATTGGAGCAAAGATGGCCCGGGTGCTGGGGATGGCTCTGTGGCTTCTGCCTCAGGTGCTAGAATGGCTCTGGACACAACAGAGCAACGCCCCGGAGGGGCAAAGCATCGCCCCCCGGTGGGCATGCCGGGTGGATCCCTGTAGGGTGCATGCGGGAGTCTGGCTGACTGCCTCCCCGTTTCCAGCTTCGGAAAAATGAAAAAAAAATAAAATAAAAAAAGTAAATCGATATGCATTTGTTTTTTAGCCTCTATCATGTGACAGGTATTGTGCCATACCTTGGGATAATAATAATTAAAATAAAAGAAAATGCTAGCTCACACTTATTGAATGCTTCCTTTGTTCAACTCTCTGCTGTATATTTGACACACACCTTTCTTAATATTCATAACTTCTCTATGAGGGATATTATTGCACCCGTCTTACAGGTAAGCTAACTGAGATTTAGACAGTTACTCTTCCTCAGATGCACTGCTGGTAAGCGGCAGAGCTAGGACTTGAACCCAGGTCTATCAGACTCTAAAATCCCCACCTTAAGGGGACCTACTTTCTAACAGAGAAGAAAAATGTATAAATAAACAGTAACAATGTAGGGCAATGTGGGCTCTGACAGAGGAAAATGCCAGGTACACACATGCCTAGAGGTAAGTCCCTGGTCCAGTCTGGGCATATCAAGAACAGCTTTTTGTTTTGGTGGGTTGGCTCCATGATAAAGCATTTGTCCAGCATGTGGATGTCCCAGGTTCAATTCCTGGTCAGTACACAAAGGAGAAGCTAACATCTGCTTCTCCAATGCTCCCCTTCTCATTTCTCTCTCTCTCTCTCTCTCCTCCCTCAGCCATGGCTGTAATGGTTTGAACAAGTTGGCCTTGGGCACTGAGGATGGCTCCATGGCATTGTCTCAGGTGCTAAAATAGCTCAGTTGCCAAGCAATGGAGCAATGGCCCCAAATGGGCAGGGCATCAGCTGGTAGGGGGCTTGCCAGGTGGATCCTAGTTGGGGCACATGCCAGAGTCTGTCTCTCTGTCTCCCAGCTTCTCACTTAAAAAAACAAACAAACAAACAAAAAAGAAAACACAAAAAAACACAGGCCCTGGCCGGTTGGTTCAGTGGTAGAGTGTTGGCTTGGTGAACAGGAGTCCCGAGTTCAATTCCTGGCCAGGGCACACAGGAGAAGCACCCATCTGCTTCTCCACCCTTCCCCCTCTCCTTCCTCTCTGTCTCTCTCTTCCCCTCCCGCAGCTAAAGCTCCATTGGATCAAAGTTGGCCCGGATACTGAGGATGGCTCTATGGCCTCTGCCTCAGGCACTAGAATGGCTCTGGTTGCAACAGAGTGACGCCCCAGATGGGCAGAGCATCGCTCCCCGGTGGGCATGCCGGGTGGATCCTGGGTGGGCGCATGCAGGAGTCTGTCTGACTGCCTCCCTGTTTCCAGCTTCAGAAAAAATACAAAAAAAAAAAACCCAAAAAACAAAACAGCTCTTTAATACACCCCAGAGAAGGTGACATTTGAGCTGGGCCTTAATCCCAAATGATTCTCGAATCCTTCCAAAATAACTAAGTCAGCATCTACACACACTGGCTAGTTTTCTCAAGTGTACCAGAGGCAAAGAATTTAATTGATATTACACCATTAGAGAATTTCCACAAATTGCCAACAAGACCAGGTAATAGGAAAAATGTAAATCACAGTGAACAACTTAAAAGTGTGGCGGGGCACATGGTGAGCATCCCAATTATTATCATATATCCTGTCACAGTGATCGATGTTACAGAATATAATTCTGCCGAAATGCTATCCATCTTGTCAAAAAGACAAGTCGGAGCTGCCATCAGGTAGCTGTGCACCGCCTGGCATCCTCCAGGCGAGGGGGGAGAAACTGGCGCTCAGGAATGGTGAAAACAGCATCCACTACCGAGAAATAAACAGTTCCTAAGCGAAGGGCTTACCTTAGAGAGCTGCTCATGCGTTCTGCCTGTGTTCCCATTCAAAAGCTGAGGATAGCCTTAGAAATAGAATAAGGGATGGAAGAGGGTGGTTGCTGTCAATAACTGCTCAGGAAGTGGGCAGCAGGGCTGAGCGGAATGAGCTTCAGCCCGGGTCTCAGAGACTGCCCTTCCCATCCCATCTCTCCTACTGGATGGCGGTGTGATCTTGGGCCAGTTTCTTAACCTCTCTGGATCTCTTCCTCCTCTGGAAAAAAAATTCAGTCCCAGGACTTCATCAGCTCTGACATTCTTTCTATCTCTCAATCATACTCAATGCAGGAGGCCTAGAAAGAAACTAGAAAAGCCCTTGGTTCTTTGCCAAGAGGTGGTGGACTCAGAGTAATTACTACACTCTTTAGACTACATTTAGTGGCAAAGGGTTAACTTTCTACTTTTCCTCATAAACCAGAAAAGACTTATTACCATGACAAAGTGACATCCTCTCTAATTTTTCACCTGTTCCTCAATCTTTTCAATATTGAATGAAATTATGTGAATAATAGGCTCACCACAGGAGCTGGTATTTAATAAATGTTTGCTCAATAAATATTACTTCTTCCTCCTGCATTCTCTAAGGATCTTGGGTATCTAATACTCAACTGCCTTGTTTGACTTAGCCCTTCTAAGCAGAGATTAGTTAATCCCTGTTTGAAATTATAACTGGAGATACACAGAAATTGTTCCTGATTAGAGATCTCCACTCTGCTAAAGAGACTAACTCTGATAATGACTCTAGAAGCTGGCCAGCATCATCTATACAGGACCCAAATAAATAGCACTCCACATCCCTTCCTGAGTCCCCCAAATTTTGAGAAATAAAACCAAAACTATATACCTGACTGGTGGTAGAGCAGTGGATAGAGCATCGATCTGGGACACTAGGGTCCCAGGTTTGAAACCCTGAGGTCACCAGCTTGAGTGTGGGCTCATCGACCTGATCCCATGGTTGCTGCAGGTTGCTGGTTTGAGCCCATGGTCACTGGCTTGAGCAAGGGTTCCCTGGCTCAGCTTGAGCCCTCTGCCCCCAGTAAAGACATATTTGAAAAGTAATGAATGGACAACTAAAATGATACAACTATGAGTTGATGCTACTTATCTCTCTTCCTTCCTCTTTCTCTCTATAAAACAAAACAAACAAAAAATAACAAGAGTATGTCAGAAGGAATCCCACATACCCCCAATATTACTGACAAAGGCTAAGTTCAAACAGCTTGTTGTGAGAGATAATGTCAAATTGCTAACTCCTCCCCCAAATTAAAGAGACCCCCCACTGAGGCAGAGGAGCAAAGGAGGAGGAAAAGCGGAGGAATATTCTCTGTAGGCAAGTCTGTATCTAAGAAGAAAGGGCCAAACAAAGCCAGTGTTTTCCCCCAAGTTTACAATCAAGAAAACCCTCCATCAGTACAGATTTTGAGAGAGGCTAGGACTGCACTGAGGGAAAATCCTTCCATGCAGAGCCCAGGACTGAGAAAAGGTATTTTCTGCATTGCTCATGAAAGACAGTTCATTCAAAGACTCGTGAAAGCAATAAATGAAAAAACACACAAACTGAAAACCAGTCTGATTAACTCGAGGGAGAAAGAGGAGAAGCAGATCCAAGTATATAGTTGAAGCCCTCCCCAGACCACACAGAAGCAGTCAAGACAATCGGATCTTCCTTTAGAACTTTGAATATCTCTAAACATGTGCCCTTCACATCCAAAGAGGGGGGATCAGATTGAAGTCTTGACCACTGTGAGGAGAAAAGTGAGGGCTAATTTGCAGCAGCCAGTGAAATGGTGGGAGTTGTAATAAGGGAAGTGATGTCTTCTGGGATGAGCAGTCGACTGAAAAATTACTTGACCAATGCGAGCAGGGTGGCCGCTTCCCTGCCCAGAAGGGGGCCAGCTGCTAATTACAATAGCTCTCTGGAGAAGTGCTTCCAACAGTACTCCTGAGTTGTTAGTTGATTAGGTTCCAGTTAAATCAATAAAGCCTCCAGGGTTAACTATCTAAGAGATAGTGTTCTACAATTATAATGCCCAAAAAAGTGTTTATTATCAGCTTTCTCTTACTTTGGCTTAATTATTTAAGCACTTGTGATCCAGTAGTTATTTTCCTGCCTCCCAAGAAACCAATCTGAGTGGGAAACTGGCAAACATTTCTCAGAGGGCAAGATCTCTTTCTAATGGACAAGTGACTCAAAGGAAAAATGAACCAATTTCTCAATTATATGCGGAAGGAGCACAATATATTCAATCAATGAATGGGTATTTGGCTTCGAACAGTAAGAACTCACCATATTGATGGCTTATCATGGGTCAAGTTCAAACTAAGTACTTTGATAACATCTCATTTAATCTTTACAACTTCCTTGCAAAGTAAGCATTACTATCCCCATTTCAGATGTAAAAAACTTGCCAAGTCAATAAGAGTAACAGGATTCAAACTCAAGTCTGTTGGCATTATGTGTTGAATTATATCCCACCCCCAAATTTATATATTGAAGACCTAACCCCCAGTACCTCAGAATGTGACCTTATTTGGTAAGAGAGTCATTTGAGATGTAAGCAGTGGAGATCAGATGTGAGTAGGGTGGGTCCTGAATCCAACATGACTAGTGTCCTTACTAAAATGGGAGACTAGGACACATATATACACAAAGAAAGCTGTGTGAAAGCAGACAAGCCAAGGAACTCTGAAGATTGCCAACAAACCACCAGAAACTAGGAAAGAAGCATGAAATATATGGTCTACCAGAAAGTTCTGTCCATTTTTGGAATAAAACAAAATACAAAATTTTCTTACCATCAATAAACTTTATTAAATAATATAATTGCCATTATTATTAATGATTTTTTGCCAGCATGAGGGCAATTTGTATATCCCATTTTTGAAAAATGTTTTATCTTTTGAATGTGAAAAATTGAACCAGTGCTTGTTTGATATCTTCTTCATATTTGAATTTTTTGCCCTCAGTTAAGGCAGGAAAACATCTCACATGTTCAGAAAGCACAGAGAACTCCATTAAGGAGAAACCTAAAGAAATCAACACCAAGACACAACATGATTAAAATACCAAAATAAGTGATAAAGAGAAAATATTAAAAGCTGCTAGAAGAAAAAAGACTATCACTTACAAAGGAGCCCCCATAAGGATGACTTCTGACTTCTCAACAGAAACACTTGAGACCAGAAGGGAATGGCAAGAAATATTCAAGGTAATGCAGAACAAGAGCCTACAACCAAGAATACTTTATCCAGCAAGGCTATCGTTTAAAATTGAAGGAGAAATAAAAAGCTTTACAGACAAAAAAAAAAACACTCAAGGAATCACTACAACCAAACCAAGGATACAAGAAATGCTAAGGGACCTGTTGTAAACAGATCAAAGGAGAAAAAGAATATAGCAAAAGAGGAATACAGTTTTAAAGAATAAAATGGCAATAAACAATTACATATCAATAATAACCTTAAATGTAAATAGATGAAACGATCTGATCAAAAGACATAGGGTAGCTGCATGGATAAGAAAATAGGACCCATACATATGCTGTCTACAAGAGACACACCTTAAATCAAAAGATGCACATAGACTGAAGATAAAAGGGTGGAAAAAAATATTTCATGCAAATGGAAATGAAAAAAAAGCTGGGGTAGCAATACTTATATCAGACAAAATAGACTTTAAAACAAAGACTATAGTTAGAGATAAAGAAGGTCACTACATAATGATAAAGGGAGCAATCCAAAAGGAAGATATAATAACCATTATAAATATCTACGCACCTAATATAGGAGCACCTAAATATATAAAGCAGACTTTGATGGATTTAAAGGGCGAGATTAACAGCAATACTATAATAATAGAAGATTTCAATACCCCATTAACATCATTAGATAGATCCTCAAGAAAGAAAATTAACAAAGAAACAGCAGACTTAAAGGACATATTAAATCAACTCGATTTAATAAATATCTTCAGAACCTTCCACCCTAAAACAGCAGAATATACATTCTTTTCAAGCACTCATGGTACATTCTCTAGAATAGACCACATGTTAGGGCACAAAAGCAGTCTCAACAAATTTAAGAAGATTGAAATCATATCGAGTACTTTCTCTGATTACAATGGTATTAAACTAGAAATCAACCACAACAGAAAAACTGAAAAATGCTCAAACATTTGGAAACTAAATAGCATGTTATTAAATAACGAATGGGTAAACAATGAGATCTAAAAAGAAATTTAAAAATTCCTAGAAACAAACAATAATGAGCATACATCAACTCAAAATTTATGAGACACAGCACAAGCAGTCTTGAGAGGGAAGTTTATAGCATTACAGGCATACCTCAAGAAGCTAGAAAAAGCTCAAATAAACAACTTGACCCTACATCTAAAAGAACTAAAAAAGAACAGCAAGTAAAGCCCAGAGCTAGTAGAAGGAAGGAAATAATAAAGATCAGAGCAGAAATAAATGACAAAGGCTAAAGAAACAATACAGAGGATCAATGAAACCAGGAGCTGGTTTTTTGAAAAGGTAAACAAGATTGATGAACCTTTAACCAGATTCACCAAGAAAAAAAGAGAGAGGACTCAAATAAATAAAATTAGAAATGAGAGTGGAGAAATAACAACTGACACAACAGAAATACAAAATATTGTAAGAAAATACTATGAAGAACTGTACACCAAAAAATTAGACAACCTAGATGAAATGGACAAATTCCTTGAAACATATAATCTTCCAAAAATTAATCTGGAAGAATCAGAAAACCTAAACAGACCAATTACAACAAATGAGATTGAAACAGCTATCAAAAAACTCCCAAAAAAGAAAAGTCCTGGGCCTGATGGCTTCACAAGTAAATTCTACCAAATATTCAAAGAAGAACTAACTCCTATCCTTTTCAAGCTATTTCAAAAAATTCAAGAGGAAGGAAGACTTCCAAACTCCTTTTATGAGGCGAGCATAATTCTGATTCCAAAACCAGGCAAAGACAACACAAAAAAAGAAAATTATAGGCCAATATCCCTGATGAACTTAGATGCAAAAATCCTCAACAAAATATTAGCAAACTGGATCCAGCAATATATGAAAAAAATTATACACCATGATCAAGTGGGATTTATTCTTGGGAGGCAAGGCTGGTACAATATTCACAAATCAATCAATGTGATTCATCACATAAACAAAAGAAAGGAGAAAAACCACATGATAATTTCAATAGATGCAGAAAAAGCATTTGATAAAGTCCAGCACCCATTCATGATCAAAACTCTCAGCAAAGTGGGAATACAGGGAACATACCTCAACATGATAAAGGCCATCTATGACAAACCCACAGCCAACATCATACTCAATGGGCCAAAATTAAAAGCAATCTCCTTAAGATCAGGAATGAGGCAGGGGTGCCCCCTTTCACCACTCTTATTCAACATAGTTCTGGAAGTCCTAGCCACAGCAATCAGACAAGAACAAGAAAAAAAAGGCATCCAAACTGGAAAAGAAGAAGTAAAACTATCATTATTTGCAGATGACATGATATTGTATATAGAAAACCCTAAAGTCGCAGTAAAAAAATACTAGACCTGATAAATGAATTCAGCAAGATGGTAGGATATAAAATCAATACTCAGAAATCAGAGGCATTTTATACACTAACAATGAACTGTCAGAAAAAGAAATTAAGGAATCAATCCCCTTTACTATTGTCACCAAAAAAATAAAGTACCTAGGAATTAATTTAACCAGGGAGATTAAAGACTTGTACTCATAAAATTATAAAACATTGATAAAAGAAATCAGGGAAGATACAAAGAAGTCGAAGCATATTCCGTGCTCATGGTTAGGAAGAATAAACATCATTAAAATGTCTATATTACCCAAAGCAATTTATAAATTCAATGCAATACCAATTAAAATACCAATGACTTACTTCAAAGATATAGAACACATATTCCAAAAATTTATATGGAACCAAAAGAGAACACGAATAGCCTCAGCAATCTTGAAAAGGAAGAATAAAGCAGGAGGTATCACACTTCCAGATATCAAGTTATATTATAAGGCCATTGTACTCAAATCAGCCTGGTACTGGCATAAGAACAGGTATATAGATCAATGGAACAGAACTGAGAACCCAGAAATAAACCCACACTTATATGGTCAACTGATATTTGACAAAAGAGGTAAGAGCATACATTGGAGTAAAGACAGCCTCTTCAACAAATGATGTTGGGAAAATTGGACAGCTACCTGCAAAAAAATGAAACTAGACCACCAACTTACACCATTCACAAAAAAAAACCTCAAAATGAATAAAAGACTTAAATGTAAGCCGTAAAACCATAAGCATCTTAGAAGAAAACATAGGCAGTAAGCTCTCTGACATCTCTTGCAGCAATATATTTGCTGATTTGTCTCCACAGGCAAGTGAAATAAAAGACAGGATAAACAAATCGAACTTTATCAAACTAAAAAGCTTCTGCACAGCTAAAGACAATAAGAACAGAATAAAAAGACAAACTACACAATGGGAGAATATATTTGACAATGCATCTGATAAGGGGTTAATAACCAAAATTTATAAAGAACT
This sequence comes from Saccopteryx leptura, assembly GCF_036850995.1. Classification (NCBI taxonomy): domain Eukaryota; kingdom Metazoa; phylum Chordata; class Mammalia; order Chiroptera; family Emballonuridae; genus Saccopteryx; species Saccopteryx leptura. Next base: position 31,703,551 of record NC_089503.1, on the reverse strand, counting down.
TGTAAAACTTAATACCAGGAAGACAAATAATCCAATCCAAAAATGGGCAAAAGAAATGAATAGACACTTCTCCAAAGAGGACATACAGATGGCCAATAGTCATATGAAAAAATGCTCAACATCACTAATTACTAGAGAAATGCAAATTAAAACCACAATGAGATATCACCTCACACCAGTCAGAATGGCACTCATCAATAAAACAACATAGAAAGACTAGGAGAGAGGCTCCTGGAACACGGACTCTCTCACTGTCGGAGCCTATAAATGCTAATGAGCCTCGACTGCCAATGAGACTGAAGCACAATACATGACATCGCCATAGAGACTTATCAACTGCAAACCTCTACCTGAGCATGCCAAAGGGGCAGAACCTGGAGTACAGAGTCGCCGACCAGGAAGAGGGAGAGAAAAGAAAAAGCAAGAAGATAACCTCTCAAAATCAGAATAATCCGCAGACTTTATAACCTATCCCATTTTATTATATTTGTTCGTTTGTTTCTCTTATCTTCATCCTTGATTTTTTTTTCTTTTTTCTTTTTTTTTTCCTCCTCCAATTTGGTCGTTTAACTCTCTGCCGGTCTTACTCTCTCCTCTCCTTGAACTACACTACCCATAAGTGTTACATCTCCCATTAGCTTTTCTTTCCTCTTCCTTTCTCTCTATGAGGGTTGCACTCCAAAACCCTTAACTCTCTCTCTCTCTCTCTCTCTCCTATTTCTTTTTTCTTCTTTTAGTGGTTCCCTCTTTTTTTCTCTCTCTCTCTCTTCTTTTCTCCCTCTATATTAGTTTCTTCCTTTTTCCTTTACATCTCCTCTCATTCAAACCTCAATAACAAACAAATTATTTTATCTGGGACTCAAACTTATGTTTGTGGCATTTTGGGGGGTTTTTACTTCACCTTTTTAACTCACTAACAGTGCTCCCATCCCTGGCTCTCCATTTTATCGAGCTCTTGTTCCACTAAATACAATAGTAATTTTTTAATTTGTCCCCCCATTTTCCTGTTTCTCTCTTACTCCTCTCATCATAACTCTTAGTCAACCAACACTTAAATGCAAATCATTTTATTCTTGATCCAAATTTTTTCATTATTTGCTTTCTGTGGGTCCAACCCCCACCATTTTTTTTTATTTATTTATTTTTTCTTGCCCCTTTATTACTTTTCCCCAATTCAGGCCCTCTGTTACAGGCATTGTTTGTTCTATTAAATACAATATAATTCACAGTTCACCACAAGATTTTCTCAAGAAAGAGGGGAGAGGAGAGGAGAGAAAAAAAAAGGAGGGGGGGAATAATTTCCTTTTTTTAAATTTTTATTTTATTTTATTTTTCTTTATTTCATTATTAATTTTTTTTAAAAAAAAAACAACTTTTTTCAATTTTTTATTTTTTTAACTTTTTATTTTTTATTAAATCTCATTAATACTATCAACAAAACCACCCTCAGATGCCATTAAGGAAGAGAAAATTGAATATCATGGATACAAAAGAAAGAGAGGTAACACAGATAGAAGAGGAAAAACCTATGGAGAAAAAATTTAATATATTGGAAACCTTGGAGTTAAATGACAGAGAATTCAAGATAGAAATCCTAAAAATACTCAGAGATATACAAGAAAACACAGAAAGGCAATTTAGGGAGCTCAGAAAACAACTCAATGAACACAAAGAATATATGTCCAAGGAAATTGAAACTATAAAAACAAATCAAACAGAGATGAAAAACTCAATTCATGAGCTGAAAAACGAGGTAACAAGCTTGGCTAATAGAACAGGCCAGATAGAAGAGAGGATTAGTGAAATAGAAGACAAGCAACTTGAGGCACAACAGAGAGAGGAAGAAAGAGACTCAAAAATTTAAAAAAAGGAGATAGCCCTACAAGAATTATCTGACTCCATCAGAAAGAATAACATAAGAATAATAGGTATATCAGAGGGAGAAGAGAGAGAAAATGGAATGGAGAACATACTCAAACAAATAATAGATGAGAACTTCCCAAGCCTGTGGAAAGAACTAAAGCCTCAAGTTCAAGAAGCAAACAGAACTCCAAGTTTTCTTAACCCCAACAAACCTACTCCAAGGCACATCATAATGAAATTGGCACAAACCAATGGCAAAGAAAAAATTCTCAAGGCAGCCAGGGAAAAGAAGAATACAACATATAAAGGAAGGCCCATTAGATTATCATCAGATTTCTCAGCAGAAACTCTACAAGCTAGAAGAGAGTGGACCCCAATATTTAAAGTCCTGAAAGAGAGGAACTTTCAGCCATGAATACTATACCCATCAAAGCTATCCTTCAAATATGAAGGAGAAATAAAAACATTCACAGATACAGAAAAGATGAGGGAATTTATCACCAGAAAACCCCCACTCCAGGAATTACTAAAGGGGGTTCTCCAATCAGATACAAAGAACAAAAAAAAATAAAGCCACAAGTAAAAGCTCCAAGAAGAACACAATAAAACCAAATTTAAACTGTGACAACAACAAAAAGAAAGGGGGGAGAGGATGGAGATTAACAGTAGCAAAGGACGATGGAGTGCAAAAGTACTCACAAAATAGTGCGCTACAATGAACAGGGTAGGAACCCTTTTCATTACCTAAAGGTAACCACCATTGAAAATACCACCACAGAAGCACATGAGATAAAAAAGATAGCAACAGTGGAAAGATGTATGGAATACAACCAAATAAAAACAAAAGATAAAAAAACGAAAGAGAAGGATCAAACAAGACACAAAACTAAGAGAAAGCAATCTATAAAATGGCAATAGGGAACTCACAAATGTCAATAATTACACTAAATGTAAATGGATTGAACTCACCAATAAAAAGACACAGAGTAGCAGAATGGATTAAAAAAGAAAATCCAACTGTATGCTGCCTACAGGAAACTCATCTAAGTAACAAGGATAAAAACAAACTCAAAGTGAAAGGCTGGAAAACAATACTCCAAGCAAATAACATCCAAAAAAGAGCAGGCGTAGCAATACTCATATCGGATAATGCTGACTACAAGACAGGAAAAGTACTCAGAGACAAAAATGGCCATTTCATAATGGCTAAGGGGACACTGAATCAAGAAGACATAACAATTCTTAATATATATGCACCAAACCAAGGAGCACCAAAATATATAAGACAGCTACTTATTGACCTTAAAACAAAAACTGACAAAAATACAATCATACTTGGAGACCTCAATACACCGCTGACGGCTCTAGATCGGTCATCCAAACAGAGAATCAACAAAGATATAGTGGCCTTAAACAAAACACTAGAGCACCTGGATATGATAGACATCTACAGGACATTTCATCCCAAAGTGACTGAGTATACATTTTTCTCCAGTGTACATGGATCATTCTCAAGAATTGACCATATGTTGGGCCACAAAAACAACATCAGCAAATTCAGAAAAATCGAAGTTGTACCAAGCATATTTTCTGATCATAAAGCCTTGAAACTAGAATTCAACTGCAAAAAGGAGGAAAAAAATCCCACAAAAATATGGAAACTAAACAACATACTTTTAAAAAATGAATGGGTCAAAGAAGAAATAAGTGCAGAGATCAAAAGATATATACAGACTAATGAAAATGACAATACGACATATCAGAATCTATGGGATGCAGCAAAAGCAGTGATAAGAGGGAAATTCATATCACTTCAGGCATATATGAACAAACAAGAGACAGCCCAAGTGAACCACTTAACTTCACACCTTAAGGAACTAGAAAAAGAAGAACAAAAACAACCCAAAACTAGCCGAAGAAAAGAGATAATAAAAATTAGAGCAGAAATAAATGACATAGAGAACAGTAAAACTATAGAAAAAATTAATAGAACAAAGAGCTGGTTTTCTGAAAAGATCAATAAAATTGACAAACCCTTGGCAAGACTTACCAAGGAAAAAAGAGAAAGAATTCATATAAACAAAATCCAAAATGAAAGAGGAGAAATCACCACGGACACCGTAGATATACAAAGAATTATTGTAGAATACTATGAAAAACTTTATGCCACTAAATTCAACAATCTAGAAGAAATGGATAAATTCCTAGAACAATACAACCTTCCTAGACTGAGTCATGAAGAAGCAGAAAGCCTAAACAGACCTATTAGTAGAGAAGAAATAGAAAAAAACATTAAAAACCTCCCCAAAAATAAAAGTCCAGGACCTGACGGCTATACCAGCGAATTTTATCAAACATTCAAAGAAGACTTGGTTCCTATTCTACTCAAAGTCTTCCAAAAAATTGAAGAAGAAGCAATACTTCCAAACACATTTTATGAGGCCAACATAACCCTCATACTAAAACCAGGCAAGGATGGCACAAAAAAAGAAAACTACAGACCAATATCTCTAATGAATACAGATGCTAAAATACTAAACAAAATACTAGCAAATCGAATACAACAACATATTAAAAAAATAATACATCACGATCAAGTGGGATTTATCCCAGAATCTCAAGGATGGTTCAACATACGTAAAACGGTTAACATAATACACCATATCAACAAAACAAAGAACAAAAACCACATGATCTTATCAATAGACGCAGAAAAGGCTTTCAATAAAATACAACACAATTTTATGTTTAAGACTCTCAACAAAATGGGTATAGAAGGAAAATATCTCAACATGATAAAAGCCATATATGATAAACCATCAGCTAACATCATATTAAATGGCACAAAACTGAAGGCTTTCCCCCTTAAATCAGGAACAAGACAGGGTTGTCCACTCTCTCCACTGTTATTTAATGTGGTACTAGAGGTTCTAGCCAGAGCAATCAGACAAGACAAAGAAATAAAAGGCATCCATATCGGAAAAGAAGAAGTAAAGGTATCACTTTTTGCAGATGATATGATCCTATACATCGAAAACCCCAAAGAATCTACAAAAAGACTACTAGAAACAATAAGCCAATACAGTAAGGTCGCAGGATACAAAATTAACATACAGAAGTCAATAGCCTTTCTATATGCCAACAATGAAACAATTGAGAATGAACTCAAAAGAATAATCCCCTTCACGATTGCAACAAAAAAAATAAAATACTTAGGAATAAACATAACAAAGAATGTAAAGGACTTATATAATGAAAACTATAAACCACTGTTAAGAGAAATTGAGAAAGATATAATGAGATGGAAGAATATTCCTTGTTCTTGGTTAGGAAGAATAAATATAATCAAGATGGCTATATTACCCAAAGCAATATACAAATTTAATGCAATTCCCATCAAAATTCCAATGACATTTTTTAAAGAAATAGAGCAAAAAATCATCAGATTTATATGGAACTATAAAAAACCCCGAATAGCCAAAGCAATCCTAAAGAAAAAGAATGAAGCTGGGGGCATTACAATACCTGACTTCAAACTCTATTATAGGGCCACGACAATCAAAACAGCATGGTATTGGCAGAAAAATAGACACTCAGACCAATGGAACAGAATAGAAAGTCCAGAAATAAAACCACATATATATAGTCAAATAATTTTTGATAAAGGGGCCAACAACATACAATGGAGAAAAGAAAGCCTCTTCAATAAATGGTGCTGGGAAAACTGGAAAGCCACATGCAAAAGAATGAAACTGGACTACAGTTTGTCCCCCTGTACTAAAATTAACTCAAAATGGATCAAAGATCTAAACATAAGACCTGAAACAATAAAGTACATAGAAGAAGACATAGGTACTAAACTCATGGACCTGGGTTTTAAAGAGCATTTTATGAATTTGACTCCAATGGCAAGAGAAGTGAAGGCAAAAATTAATGAATGGGACTACATCAGACTAAGAAGTTTTTGCTCAGCAAGAGAAACTGATAACAAAATAAACAGAAAGCCAACTAAATGGGAAATGATATTTTCAAACAACAGCTCAGATAAGGGCCTAATATCCAAAATATACAAAGAACTCATAAAACTCAACAACAAACAAACAATCCAATAAAAAAATGGGAAGAGGACATGAACAGACACTTCTCCCAGGAGGAAGTACAAATGGCCAACAGATATATGAAAAGATGCTCATCTTCTTTAGTTATTAGAGAAATGCAAATCAAAACTGCAATGAGATACCACCTCACACCTGTTAGATTAGCTATTATTAACAAGACAGGTAATAGCAAATGTTGGAGAGGCTGTGGAGAAAAAGGAACCCTCATACACTGTTGGTGGGAATGTAAAGTAGTACAACCATTATGGAAGAAAGTATGGTGGTTCCTCAAAAAACTGAAAATAGAACTACCTTATGACCCAGCAATCCCTCTACTGGGTATATACCCCAAAAACTCAGAAACATTGATACGTAAAGACACATGCAGCCCCATGTTCGTTGCAGCATTGTTCACAGTGGCCAGGACATGGAAACAACCAAAAAGCCCGTCAATAGACGACTGGATAAAGAAGATGTGGCACATATACACTATGGAATACTACTCAGCCATAAGAAATGATGACATCGGATCATTTACAGCAAAATGGTGGGATCTTGATAACATTATACGAAGTGAAATAAGTAATTCAGAAAAAAACAGGAACTGCATTATTCCATACGTAGGTGGGACATAAAAGTGAAACTAAGAGACATTGATAAGAGTGTGGTGGTTATGGGGGGAGGGGGGAAAGGGAGAGGGAAAGGGGGAGGGGGAGGGGCACAAAGAAAACTAGATAGAAGGTGACAGAGGACAATCTGACTTTGGGTGATGGGTATGCAACATAATTGAAAGACAAGATAACCTGGACTTGTTGATCTTTGAATATATGTAACCTGATTTATTGATGTCGCCCATTAAAAAAATAAAATTATAATTTAGAAAAAATAAAAAATAAAACAACACAGAATAAGTGCTGGTGAGGATGTGGAGAAAAGGGAACCCTCCTGCACTGCTGGTGGGAATGCAGACTGGTGCAGCCACTGTGGAAAACAGTATGGAGATTCCTCAAGAAATTAAAAATCGAACTGCCTTTTGACCCAGCTATACCACTGTTAGGAATATACCCCAAGAACACCATAGCACTGTTTGAATAGAAGCAATGCACCCCCATGTTTATGGCAGCATTGTTCACAATAGCAAAGATCTGGAAACAGCCCAAGTGTCCATCAGAGGACGACTGGATTAAAAGCTTTGGCACATATATACTATGGAATACTACTCAGCCATAAGAAATGATGACATCGGATCATTTACAACAACATGGATGAACCTTGATAACATTATACTGAGCGAAATAAGTAAATCAGAAAAAAACTAAGAACTATATGATTCCATACATAGGTGGGACATAAAAATGAGACTCAGAGACATGGACAACAGTGTTGGGGTTACAGGGTGGGGGGGAGGAGAAGCAGGGGGTTGGGGGAGGGGAGGGGCAAGAAAAGAAAAAGAAAAAAATTTTTGTAAAGACAAAAACAAGTGATAGTCGGAGGGTGCTAAGTCCGAGGAATATGGTGGATACGACAGAATTTCCCAGCCTAGTTCTGCAATTTTTTGATGAGTTCCCAAAGCAACATGTGGCCTGGCATAATCATGATGCAGTATTATGTTCTTCCTATTGAACATCACCCATCACCGGCCTCTTTTCTTGGACTGCTGTCCTTAAATTATCCAGTTGCTGACAATACTTCTCCGAATTGAACTTTTCGTTCGGTTTTAAAAGCTCTTAATGTATTGGTCCTCGAATGTCCCACCATATACACAACATTCTCTTATTCAGAGTCAAATTTGGTTTAGAGGTGGAAGAGCTAGGTTTTCTGGGTTCACAATAAGCCCTTTTCCTTACGATGTTTTCGTAGGTAATCCACTTTTCATCCCAGTTATCATCTGGTTCAAGAAGGGCTTGATTTTGTTCTGAGTAAGCAGAGATGTGCATATGACGACTCGATCATCCAAATTCTTCTGACTTAATTCATGTGGCACCCATCTTGAATATTTCCACACCAATCCTATCTTCCGAATATGGTCCGAAATGGTTTGCTGAGCTGAATTAAGCCTTTCTGCGATCTCCGATGTTGTCAGAAAAGGATTTTGCTTCAACATGGTCTTAACAACATTGTCATTGATCAAAGATGGTTGCCCAGAATGTGGCTTATCAGAAAGGTCGAAATCACCTGTCTCAAATTTTTCGAACCATCTTCTGCATGTCTTATCAGAAACTGTATCTTCACCAAACACTTTCAATAAATTTCTATATGCTTCTGTAGCATTTCTTCCTTGTTGAAATTCGTATCAAATACAGTGGCGTAAATGAACTTTATCAGTAGCCATGGGTACACTATGGCTTCACACATAAGACTAACGTGAATCAACTTTTGTTTTAGTTAATTTGCTACGTCAGTATGTATACATTAAGTGATAAAAATAGAGAGGCACACATGCTCCAAATAAACATGTGCTTATGTGTCCAAACTTGTTGTGATAGAAACGAACAGAACTTTTCTGGTAGACCTGTAGCTGCTTACTCATAGCCCTCAGAAGGAACCAGTATGGAAAATAGCATAGAGGTTCCTCAAAAAATCCTTATACCTATCACCCTGTTATTCCACTTCTGGATATTTATCTAAAGAAATCTAAAACACTAATTTGAAAAGACATATGCATCGTTATGCTCATTGCAGCATTATTTGAAATAGGCAAGATATGGGTGCAACCTAAACATCCATCAATAAATGAATAGTTAAAGAAGATGTGGTACATGTATACAGTAGAATATATTCGGCCATAAAAAAGAAGGAAATCTTACTATTTGTGACAGCATGGATGGACCTAAACAGTATTATGCTAAATGAAAAAAGTCAGACAGAGAAAGGCAAATACCACATGATTTCACTTATATGTGAAATCTAAGGAACAAAATAAACAAAACAGAAACAGACAAATAGATACAGAAAACAAACTGAGGGTTGTGAGATGAAAAGGAGGTTGGGAGGATGGGTGAAAAGGGTGAAGGGATTAAAAGGTCCAAATTGGTCATTACAAAGTAGTCATGGGGATGTAAAGTACAACATAAGGAATATAGTCAATAACGTTGTAATAACTAGGTGTGGTGCCAGGCAGGTATTTGACTAATCAGGAAGAACACTTTATAAGTTATATAAATGTCTAACTACTAGGCTGTACACCTGAAACTAATATAATATTGAATGTCAACTGTAATTGAAAATATTTTTAAATATGCTAGAAGTAAAACAACACTGTAAGTCAAGTTAAACAATTTCTATTGAATATTCCACCCCCAAACAGCAGAGTGGACATTCTTTACAAATGCATACAAATGGGCAACAAAATAATCGACAGGCTGGGCTACAAATAACATCTCAAAAAATTTTAAATGATATTATATAAAGTATGTTTTCTAAACACAATGGGATTAAATAACCAATAAGGAAAACATGACTGTCCCCCAAATTTGAAACTTAGGCAGCATGCTTCTAAATGACCCATGGGTCAATAAAGAAAGCAAGAGCGTAATTAGGAAATATTTTTAACTGAATCATAATGACAACTCAGCTTGCATTAAGATTTGGGATGAATCTAAAGCAAAAGAGAAAAATTTGTAGCTTTAAATGCTTACATTAAAAAAAAGAAGATAAGTATTGAAATAATTACATAAGCTTCTGTCTTAAGATGTTAGAAAGCAGGGGTACCCAAACTATGGCCCGCAGGCCTCATGCGTCCCCCTGAGGCCATTTATCCAGCCCCCGCCGCACTTCCGGAAGGGGCACCTCTTTCATTGGTGGTCAGTGACAGGATCACATTGACCATCTCATTAGCCAAAAGCAGGCCCATAGTTCCCATTGAAATACTGATCAGTTTGTTGATTTAAATTTACTTGTTCTTTATTTTAAATATTGTATTTGTTCCTGTTTTGTTTTTTTACTTTAAAATATGTACAGTGTGCATAGGGATTTGTTCATAGTATTTTTATAGTCTGGCCTTCCAACGGTCTGAGGGACAGTGAACTGGCCCCCTGTGTAAAAAGTTTGAGGACCCCTGTTAGAAAGAGTAAATTAATACCAGTATCACTGAATTTAAAAATCCATATAAACAATTAGAAAATTAACTGAATTGTGTAACAATATTTGATACTGCCTAAAGAAACTGGAAGGGACATTTTTCCCCCAGAAATTAGCTAGTTTTATTTGACTAATAAATAATATATGAAATTGAACTATATGTTCATTCTTGAACTTTAACCTTTAGAGTAGTGGTTTTTTCGTGCTCGCTGACCCCTGGATGTGAGTTTTCTTTCAAAATATGAAATTAGTTCCAGTTACTCTGGATGGTCAGGAAGCAAAGGGTTAAATATATACTTATTTGCCCATATATGTCCACCTTTAATGGCTTGTTAAATACTTACAGTTTCATTGTCATGTATTAATGAACATTTATTATGTGCCTACTATGTGCAGCCTTTGCTAGATGCCAAAGAAAGAGGTATAAATAATATCAACTCTGCTTTCAGATATGTTATAATCCATCACAGAGACAGACAAGAAACAAATCACCACAATACAGTAGGACTATGGCTAGATACCAAGGCAGAGAAGAGGATAATAAAGGCTCTCTTTCATATCACTCCCCTGCTTCACTTGGAGTTACAAAGAGAATCATACCTGATATGGGTCATGAAGAATGAAGAGGCTTTGGAGGTTTTCATTCCATTGTAGATCTGAGGAGAAATCAACAGTAGAATTAGTAAATTAAAGAAAGAATAGTGATATGTTGTTAAATTAATGATTGGAATTAGGATTGGGGAGACTAGTGGGGCAGGAGCTTAAAAAGAAGTGAAAAGGCTGGTGATAAAATGATCACAAAATTTCAATCTGTTCTTTGAAGAACATATATAATATTATTGGCCCTGGCCAGTTGGCTCAGTGGTAAATGATTGGCCTAGCATGTGGATTTCCTGGGTTCCTGGTCAGGGCACACAGGAAAAACGACCATCTGCTTCTCCATCCCTCCCCTTCTCCCTCTCCCTTCTCTCTTTCACTCTCTCTCTCTTCCCCTCCTGCAGTCATGGCTCAATTGGTTTGAGCACATCAGCCCCAGGCACTGAGGATGGTTCCATGTAGCCTCTACCTCAGGTTCTAAAAGTAGCTCGGTTATAAGCAGGACCCCAGATGAGCAGAGCATTGGCCCCAGACAGGAGTTGCCAGGTGGATCCTGGTCAGTGCGCATGTGGAAGTCTGTCTCTCTATTTCCTCTCACTTGGAAAAAAAAAGAATGTGTATTATTTACCTTGCTAACCCACCATTCACAATATAGTCAAAAGCAACCCTTAGAAGGGACTCTTAATTCACCAAATTAAAGATACCATAGAAAAAGCTAAAGTCATGTTTGAAATGATAAGGTAAAGGAGTGAAACGTTATTATATTGAATTTAATTCTAAAAGATTATCTTTGAATTATTTCCCCTAATATATTGTATTTAGACAGGTTTACCAAGATTTGATCATCTTATCTATTCAAATATTTCTTCACTTTAAGCACCAGCTGAGCCCTGGAACATTTTCATACCCAAAAATCCCACCACACATTAGTTATTCTCGGTTTTCTGTAAATGGTGAACTTGAGACTTACCTCTGTATATGGCATTCCTCTACCAAGCTAGTCGACTACAGATCTCTGCTTCTACAGTTATCAAGTGGGGACAGTTATTTCTGATATTACTGATTTTCAGGATCTAAAAAACAAACTGAGACTCTCAATGAAGAGCTTTTCATCACTGTCATGTACGTAGTCCAGGCATGCCCATTTGGTTAGCAAGTGCTAATTTTATAGACCCATTCACATGGCCTTTGAAACAGTCTTCAAGTAATAAAATGTGAACAAACTTATACGTCCATATTTAGGTTACCCCCAAAAGGTTAATTCTCATGTACAAAATTTCGTTTATTAAATCAAAATGATTATTAAAATTAGCCAGCATTGTCTATGTTGTGATTCAGGTTAATTACCATGTCATTTAGATGTTTGAGCTTAGATTTAATTTAGGTAAAACAAGTTTGGGGCAGCTCAGATTGATGTAAGTGAATGCTTCAGTAATGTCCCAACTCTTCATTTCAAAAGAATACTTTTTCTGCTAGCTTTACCTATTGAGGGATCAACATGGGCATGAGTATACATCTATATTTAAACATGGAATATGTCCAACAGTAGCAAAAAGCCAATTGTAATAATAAAAGGCATACCTCTGCCATAGGGATAGTTCAAAAATTCATTTTAAAGCCAAATAAAAATGTAAGCAGACAATTATAAAATTCATTTTTTCAGTTCCCCTTTAATAACAATGCCAACAAGCACCCTGAGAACAATCAATACCTGTAGACTAGAACCAAAATGAATCAGCATAGCTACTCCCTTCTTTATGCTGCTGAAAAAAACCAAGGCAGAGAGGCAGCCAACCATTGTCTCTATTCTTCACTTTCCTCACAATGGGCCAGTTAAAGGGGAAGTGTTTCCTCTTGGTCATTTCTCTGTATCATGTGTCTGTGCAGGCATTCAATAAACCAAAATTCAAAGTGGCTGCCTTTTATTGAATATGCTTATTTTATATTAAATGAGTCTGACACGTAGAACCCATCTTATTGCAGTTTTAGTGGGATGCAGACCTGGGGGACAGTTAGGGAAATGAATTATTAATAGATTAACAGCACACTCCCTTCCTTAAAGCTGATCATCTTTCCACTGGGCAAGTTGAAGAGTGCAAAAAAAAAAAAATCGGACCTGAATTAAATGAACTGATATTGGAACTGTGTCGTTACTTTTAGATTACGACCCTGCAGGTAGAGAGAATTTATATCAGTGACAAGAAAGAACCTAACAGGCAACAAAACATCCAGAATCTGATGTGAAACTTCCTCAACATTTTGTGCAAAATGTCAATAGTTTAGCTTATGACTCTTACTTCTCTTTTCAATATACATAGAAAAGAGTACTTGGAAATATTTTTCTGAGCAGTTAAACTCAAGCATTACATGATTTTTATCTGCCATTAGTATAAGTTCAGATCAGTAAGTACAAGAAAAATGTTAAAATTCCAAAAGTCCTATCTTCTTTATTCCTTTATCTTCACCAGGCAGACTCCATGTACATGTACCCAGGAGCCACTGAATGTCACCGTGGCAAGTGTGACAGGGACAGTACTGACTGCTCCGTGCAAGGCCTGGGGCCCGGCTACTGCTCCTTCAGTGAAATAACAGAATCAAGAGCAATGGGCATTATGGGCTGCCTACCCTTTTCCCGAAGGACAAAGACATCTAAAAGGTCCGAGTATGTACAACGTGCCCAGGCTGCGAGCTACTGTGTGCTAGGGGAGCGTCACTCCCCACTGATCCCGGCTCTCCTGGCAGAGGGGTCATCAGACAGAGAATGACAAATATTGTATAATCTCACTTCTATGTGAAATCTAAAAACAACAAACTCATAGAACAGAGTAAATGGGTGGCTGCCAGGGGCAGGGACAGGATGAGTAATAAGTGAAGGTTATCAAAGCATACACACCTCCATTTATAAAATTAGTCAGTCTTGGGATCTAATGCACAGCATGATGACTATAGCTAATAATATTGTATTATATACTTGAAAGTTGCTTAGAGATCTTAAAAATCATCATCACAAAATAGAAATAAATAAAAAGATAACTGCATGCGGTAATGGATGTTGTGACTAGACTAATTGTGGTAACCATTTCACTATATATCAAATCATCACATTGTACACCTTAAACTTAGACAATGTTGTATGTCAGTTATGTCTTAATAAAGCTTGGGAAAATTAAAAATAAATTTCTTAAAAAAGGAATATTCTTTCCAAACGGTTCTTTTTTTCCACCCAACTTGAGATTCTGAAGTTGAGTACATATTAAATGAGTGGGCCTCTCACAAAAATCTGCCTGTTCGTCAAGAACAGGTGTTGATGATATTTTTTTACTGTATAAAGATATAAGGACAAAATGCAAGTTGGTTAGAATCATGGACTAAAGGCCATCTAGTTCAATGTGTCCGTTTACCAGTGGTTAATGATGAGGCCTGAGAGCACATAGGCCCCAATGGGATCAGAATTAGAAGGCTGTACTCTTTGTTTTTAGAAAAGCTCTCTTAGGAATATTTCTCACTGTGCCATGAAATGCTTTGCCAACCAAATTAGCTCATTCAAACATGGCTGTCTGTAACGTGTAGACTATCACATACATCTATATCCCTACAACCTCTTTATGCCAAAACTAGGCTCAGCTCTGATGGTCAAAATAATAACATGTTAAGTCGCCATGGATGCAAGGATTCTGTCCGCCTCACATCTGAGGAACCTCAGCATTGAGCAAGTACCATTAGTCATCTGATTTGATTGATTTAGACTGAACTGAAAATCCTTTCCCTGCCATTTTCATCCAGTCTTGTCTTCCAGAAACACCTAAAACAAGATTAATATCTTTTCTGCTTGAACATTATTTAAGTAAGGAGAGCAACTATGTTCTTGTCTCCAGTGTAAAGATTAGCAATTCATTCAACTGTTCTCTAAACAAGCCGGTGCCCAGACAGGCCCTTCCATAATCTTGATCAATATTCTTCCATGTGTCAAGGGCATATATAAAGTGTGGGAACTCATAAAGGGCAGAATGGTCCAAGACTGAAGACATCAAATAACTGTAGACAACAGATTCAAATGGAAAGTCTTTGAAGACAACGAATGTACTGTAACGATGTCCTGAGCACCTGACCCAGTGCCTGACACATACTAGGCTCAAATGACCATGTCTACGTGAGCCAATCAGAGCACAGTCTTACTGCTCTCTCGGCACTATTGACCTATGGATTCAGCCTGTGGTCAGATATCTTTCCTTCTCAAGTGAACTTTGATTACTTTTACTTAGCAAACTTTGAAACCATTTAAGGCAAAGCCTTTAGCCCATTTCAAAGATAAGCATTCTTTTCTGCACTCAGTGTTACTACCTACCAATGTAATTCAGTCAGCTTCAGAGTTTGGATTTTTATAGCATTTATTCTTTCTAATTCTTTTCACAGGAAAGCAAAAAAAAAAAAAAAAAAATAGAGAGAAAAATATTCAAGGCAAGAACTAATAAGAAAGAAGATAAGAGATCTGAGAGCTATAGAAATACACCATTTTACCAAGATGAACTAAGAAACTTTGTTGGTACAGTATGAGCTACCTAGAGAAGTAATCAAGAAATACTGGTCTGAGAAAACCCAAGTTGCTAATAAGTGATCTAATGCATGAGTTACAGCAGAGGTCTGATGGCTCTTTTCTCTGTGCTGTTGGTTGAACTATGTAACCTCTCTGGGCTTGCATCCCAATTTTCAGAATAGGGATGATATTTATAACTATGTCACAGTAGGAGCTAATACTATATGGCAGCTACTCTGAACCATGTGCTATTTATTTATTAACTCATGTAATACTCATATTGTCCTTTGAAGTGGGTACTATTACAATCTTTCTTTTCTAGAAGAAGAAAGAGAGGTTCAGAAAGTAAATACTTTGCACAAGCCACACCACTAGTAAGTGGTAGAGGTCAGATATGAGCCCTGACATCTGCCCCAGAGTTTCTGCTTACAGCCATTATACTTCACTGCCCATTCTAGTGTAAGCACCAACCCCAGATTACTGGCCGTGATATTACACCCTCCCTATTGCCGTCACAGGAAAGAAAAGAGAGCACTGGGCTAGAAGCAAGTCAGGAGGCCTGGGTTCCACTCCCAGTTTCCCCGTCTACCTCTATGAACCTCAGCAAGGTTACTTTATCTCTCTGGGCTTCAGAATCTTCATCTATAAAATGAAAATGTCCAAGGGTCAAAAATTCAGGCTTAGAAATGCCCAAAGAATAATACAGTGACTGAAACAGACAAAGATATACCCTTTCGATACAGAAACACTCTGCTTGTATGGATAACGCATAGGTGAGCACAGAGGAAGCACTCAGTAAAACTGCAGCTGTCCTTATTGTCTACCGTGCCCTTCCCGTTTCTCCGCTCATATGGCCAGAGTTTTCAAACACAGGAAAGGTTGGAAAAGCCACATGTCTCAGGAACTGTCACCACTTCAGACCCCAGAGAAAGCCATTTGCAGGGAAACACCCTTGCAGAGAGAAGGCCAGAGGAAGCCAGCAGCCAGCCAGCCCATTTCTGAGCCTGTTTAGTCTTCCAACAGCCGAACTTGACCTTCTGGCCAGCACTGAGCCAGCCGCATCAAAGGCTCTCCGACATGAGCTGTGAACGCACAGTGTTCTGGAAGTAGTCATAACCTCCGAAATCTACTTAATCCCTTAATCCCCGCCTCCCAAAGGACAGGAGCCCACACAGGAGGCCTGCCTCACGTTCGCCCGCCCGACAGCAGCAGCGAAGACCTGAGCCCATTCTCAGCCAC
This sequence comes from Saccopteryx leptura, assembly GCF_036850995.1. Classification (NCBI taxonomy): domain Eukaryota; kingdom Metazoa; phylum Chordata; class Mammalia; order Chiroptera; family Emballonuridae; genus Saccopteryx; species Saccopteryx leptura. Next base: position 31,687,141 of record NC_089503.1, on the reverse strand, counting down.
TCTGCTCCGATCAGGGCACCTGGGCTCCGACCTTCTCAAACATAGGGGTTCCTGCCCCTCTGAGGAAATGTTCTTGTGCACAGCCAGAGTTTGCTAATATGTAAGTGATGAAATTCAAAGTACATTTGGTATTTGGAGAAATGTCAAATGTTTTCCCTACGCACCAGATATGAAATATAAATGAGGAAAGTTTAAAAAAAAATGCAAAAGGCAAGCAAGCCGGCTGCTCTGAGCTTGGTGCTGCTTCTCTCTTCCGATAGAGGATTCCAGAAAAGTAAGTGAGATTCCCACTGCATTCTAGGATGTTGACCTTACTGTGCGCTCCCTGTTGCCATTGCTGTCCACACGACAGGGAAGAAAAGAGAGCCTTGGGCTCGCAGTCAGCCAGGCGGCCCGGGTTCCGCACACAGCTCCTCCACGACTGGCTCTGTACTCCCGGGCAAGGTATTTCATCTCTCTGGGTCTCAGAATCCTTGTCTGTAACATAAGAATGTCTGGAGGTCACAGATCCATGCTCACAGAGACCCAGAGAGTAATGCAAAGAGAGGACAGACTAAAGGGTTCTTTCACCAGAGAGACACTTTGCTTTCATTTTTAATTCATACTAATACTGTCCACCTTCCTAATGGACATTGCAAAAATATGCTCAGTTTTATTTAGTAATATTTTTAGAACAGTTTAAGATTTACTAAAAAAGTAGCAAGGATAGTACCCACAGCCAGTTTTCCCTTTGGTTAGTATGGTACATTTATCACAATTATTTTCTTAAATACACAGCTCTCAGCGTATCTACAGATATGGGCACAGACTTCCAGCTCGCTACTAATGAAGAACCAAGTGCAATCTTATCTTGATAATTCAGCCTCGGTTAGAGATGTGATCAGCAATGGAGGAGGCTGCCCTTACCAGGCAGGTGTCCCAGGAACGGGAGGAGCTGCAACACAGATCAGGACATGATTGCCACCCAGGAATGCAGATCCCATATTTCTAGATCTCTGGGTTTGCTTTTTGTTTTATTTCTTTTCTCCCAGATAAACCAGATATCCAGTTTCCTTTTTGTGTGAAGTATACCAATCATTAAAGGTTGGCTTCTTTCTTTTCCTTCTCAAAAGACTCTGCTGGCTGAATAAAAGAGACATGTTAGTTGGGCGTGGCCTGTGGCTTCCAGTTTGGAATCTGCTCGTTGCATCTGTGCCACCTGGCGGATGTCAAGGTGTTAGCAGAGCTGCTTCCTTCCAGAAGTTCAGAGGGAATAAGAATTCGCAAAAGGTGCACTAATCTGAGAACTCACCTCACTAGAAAGATTTTCACTACACCCAGAGGGGAGGAAATTGGTGATCTAGACATTTAATTTTGCACGAGTATATTAGCCATTTACTGACACTTGATAACACATTCATTTCCACACTAGGGAGGACAAAGGCTGTGAAAACATAGGCCCAGAATGAAGGGCATACGGTCAACATCTCTGAGATCAAACTATTGGAGGTGATATGGCCAGGACCACCCTTTTCCCCTAACCCAAGCTTTGTACCCAAACACTACAGGCATAAATTACTATATTAATCAGGAAGGGCATCTTTTTATTGGAACCCTACAACGGATATCTTTTGGAGTATCTACCTCTTACATAAATCAATGACCCTATCTCCTTTCTCACGGAAGTACATCCCCTCTAACTCACTGAAACACCTTCTTGGCATATCTTTGAAATCACTGACTACATTTGATTGAACCAGAGGGGACATCTGATACATGTGGTTCCATCCCTGTACATTTGTAATTAAAATAAAGAATCAAGTTCCTTGAGGCCTTTAACATAGAAATTTGGAAGTGAAGCATGACCATTTTCCACCATCACAGACTGGGGATATAGAAAGACATACTCATGCCTGACCTGTGGTGACACAGTGGATAAAGCATCACCTGGAATGCTGAGGTCGCTGTTTTAAAACCCTGGGCTTGCCCAGTCAAGACACATACGGGAAGCAATGACTATGAGTTGATGCTTCCCACTCCTCTCTTTCTCTCTCTCTCTCTCTCTCTCTCCCTCTCTCTCTCTCTCTCTTTCTCTCTCTCTCTATCTCTCTCTCTCATTCTCTCTGTCTCTAAAAAAAATCAATTACAAAATAAAAAAAGAAAGAAAAACCCACTTCACACAAAGAGAGAGCAAGTAAGGCATGAAACAAACAGAGAGACTAAAGTAAAATCCAGAGAAGCCACATAGCTTTTACATTTCTGCTTCCAATCACTTCCTGAAGTTTGGCTGCACTATTGCCCTGGAGTTCCAAGAGACAACCCTGTTTCTTTAAAGTAAATTCCCTGTCTTTCCTTAGGTGAGATTAAGTTGGTTTCTGTTAACTTGAACCTGAAAACGTATTCCAGTCCCCTGAGATCTCTCAAAGAGCTTCCCCTGAAGGCTCCCACCTACTGCTGTCTCCACTAAAAATATTTTCTACTATTATTGCATGCAGATTCCTGTCTTTTAGGAACTATTTCAGAAGGAGTTGGCACCTGGCGTCTGTAAAACTTGAGAACAGAGGACACCTTAGGCAACACAATTCACACATCAGATTTACAGAAGTGAAATGTTTGGCCTAATTTCTCAAAATAAAGTCTTTTTTATGGATGATTAAGTTTCTCCTGTCCCAGTTGCTGAATGGTTTCATGTAAACCTTGAAGTTTGTAGGGATTTTATCCTCATCCTAGATGCTGTCCAAATATTAAGGATTTATATGAGGTTTGATAGATACCTGTTTGGTGCTTTCACTTACAAACCAAATATTGAAAGTATATAAAGACAGATCACTCGGTGCTTTCCCACTTACAGAATGTTTTCACTAACAGTGCCTCATTTGATCTTTATAATAATCCAGTGGGAAAGAAAGACAGGGTGGGATTTTACATTCTCATTTTATAGATTTCAGAGGTGTTGAAGGATTTGACCTAGAAAAAAATGGTATTGGATTCTGAGCTGCTGAAAGGTAAGGTACGAAATCTAACTAACCCTACTATGCCTAATCAGCCTGCACAGTGACGGACATACAGTGTTTCAGGGGTGACACACTCTTCCTTCTCATAGAGCAAGTCTAGCCCACTGATGGTGGCTGTCTGCAATATGTTGATGAGGACTCTGAGAATATGTCTGGACTTGTTGTGAAAAGGACTGTGATGGACTAGCGCAGCCTGATGACACTTAAGGGAGAGGAGAGAAGCAGCTCACTCTTTCCATCACTGAGTTAAAACCAAACTGACAGACCCAGGACTGAAAACCAAGTCACGTGACTGTTTGCTAGTGTTCTTTCCATTACACCACACAGTCTCCCCTCCCACCCTTAATGTCCAAACCAGGAGGCAGAAAACCACAGCCCACAGACCAAATCTGGCCTGCTGCCTGTTTTGGGGCAGCAGGTTTGACTGGAACCCAACCATGCTCATCGGTTTCCCTACTGTCTATCCACGCTTCTGCGCGATGGTAGGGTTAAGGAGTCACAACAAGGATCAGGTTGACCACAAAGACTAAAATATTTACCATCTGTCCCCCTATAAAAAAAAGTCTGTCCACTCCCACTCCTAAATCAAATCAAGGAACTTCAGAGTAGTTCAAAAGATGTCAATGTAATCTTATCTTTTCTCTTCCATAGAAGTTGCCCACCTTTGGGCTTTGGTGACCAGGCTAAAATGCACCTTGCCATCACTAAGCATTCTGAGAGAAACAAGGCAAGTGTGTACTCCTTACTGAGCCACTCAAGAACTAGCATGTGGAAGAGAAGCCACTCAGGTATGAATTAAGGACTCCACTTGTGCCTGAGGTAATTAATTTATTGAAGGATACACAAAAAATACAACATAAAATGCTGACAATAGAATTAAAACCCACTGTAACCTCCAATTCACCCAGGATTCAACCAACTACAGACATAACTTGGATTTTCCTTTTTAGGGAGAAATTCTATATAAAGATTAGTTAATGAAACTGATGAGAGAATCAGTTTTCAGCTCCACTCAAATCAAGAGTAACTGATTGTCATAATTAGAACACTAGAGCCTTAAAAGTCATGTAAAAAGAGTTTAGTGATCTTTGTGAGACTTAGAGGGTGATATTTATTAAGTTGACTAGCAGTAATGAGCCAAACTACCCAAGTCTTGAACACACAGGAGAATAGCATATTGGTTTATATTTCAACTTCTAGGTTTTATACAGTGTTACGGAAGCAAGGTTAAGGAACTCAAACAAGTAAAATGTATTCTGTTTGTCCTCTCCTCCAACAGATTGAGGACCACTGTGCTACACAATGCGACACTGACAGTAATAATTAAATACGTATGAGGAATGAGGTCATTTATATGGAACGACCAACTGCAGTGGAGGGAAATGATGAAACATTAAACCCATAAGCATACAATGTAATATCAGATATTACAAGGAAAATACTGTGAGAGAGCCCTGCTGGGTTGCTTGAAATTATGGTGGCTAATAATTCCTCCAAGTACATACCTATCAGTCCTCCAAACGAACAAGCAGATCTATTTCCTTCCCCCCTGAATCAGTGCAGGCCTAGGGACTTACTTTAACAGAACGAAACAGAAAAAGCACTCTAAGATTTCCCAACCAGTTCCTAAGAGATCCGTGCCTGCCTTGCAATCCCACTGTCATGCTGTGGAGACGCTCAGGCCCAACCCCAGAGAGAGAGAGGCCATGGGAACGGGGGCCCTGCCAAACAAGGGGCCATCTCAGACATTCCTGCCCCAGGCAGCTCCCCACCGAATGCAGCTGCCTACACAAAGAACAGAAGACCCAACTCACCCCAGTCAACCCACAAAAATAAAGTGTTATTTCAAGCCACCCCATTTTGGGGTTGTTGGTTACATGGAAGTAGACAGCTAAAACAGAGATGGATTTTGTGGGGGAAGATCCTTTAGATTGGTGGTCAGGGAAGGTCTTTTGAGAGTGCTGTTTGAACTGAGTGAATAGAAGGAACCAGCCTTGAGCTTCTGGTGGCTGAGCATTCGGGCACAAGGACAGGAAGTGCAAAGCCCTGGGCTGGAATAAGTGTGATGAGCTTGAGAAACAATCGGAAGCCTGCTTGTCACGGCAATGTCAAGATGATTAGAGAGGCTGAGTCAGAGAGGGAGAGAGGGACTGGATGGGGGGGGGGGGTCTCGAAGTAGCAGAATTTCAGACTTACTTTCAAGCCAGTGGAAAACCATTGGAGGTTTTTAAGCAAAGAATTACACAGCTGATTTATATGTAACAATTCTGGTCACTGTGTACGCTGTGGAGAGAACAGGTTGGAGTAGTGCGGAAGTACAGTTGGTGGGACCAGTCTGTAGAGGAAACACCAAAGCTGTGGTAACTTAAAAAAAAAAAAAAAAAGGATTATTGAAGACAACATAAAATCCACCCATTTTGAATGAAAAATTCAGTGAGTTTTTGCAAATGTATATAGTCATGCAACCCTCACCACAATAGAATTGGTGCATATGCACATCAACCTAAGAAGTTCATGATCTAATGACCTTTTTCAGTCACACCCCGTTTTGACCCCTAGCCCAAAACAACAGCATATCTATTACTTCCTGTGAATATTTAAGTAGCTATTGATATATAGCTTTGCCTTTTCTATAAGTTACATATAAATGCAATGCTATAAAATGTAGTCTTTTGTGTCTGGTTTCCTTTCCTTAGCATGTCTATTTTGAGAGTCAGGCATGTTGCTGTGTGTATCACTGGTTTATTTCTTTTATACGCAGATAGTATTCCCCAGTATGTATATGTCACATTTTGCCTATCCATTCGCCAGTTGATAGGCATTTGGCGTGTCTCTAGTTTTTGGCTAATATGAACGATTCAGCTATGAATATCTGCATACCAGCCATTGTGTGGACATACATTTTCATTCCTCCTTTCACCAGATGGCAGGGCCACTAGGTTAAGATCTCTGAGTCCCGGTTGCCCAGTCACTTGTCCCCAGTTAGGAAGAGATCGGTATCTATTTGTACATTTGTAGCATTGCTCTGTGTCTCCTCTTTTACTTGAGAGGTGGCCCATGTGCAGAGATTATGTGTTCCCGATTGACTACCCTCCACCACGCAGTAAACACGGGTATAAAGGCCCCGCCCTAGAAACGGGGCTGCAGGCCAGCACTGCCTCTGACTGAGTACTGAATCTCTGTCCCTGGGAGGTCATCACTAGGAAGTCTTCTATCACATAGATATAAGCCACATCCTGCAATACCAGCTTTATCCATAATAGAGATGATAATGTTGTCTCTGTTTGCTTACTCTCTTCTCCGGTTTCTCATTTGGTTCAGAACTCAGATGGGGAAAAGGCTATGATTTGCTGGAACATCCTCATCTATCCTCTGAACTTCTATCCTGTGGGTTTCCTAAGTCTATCCCACTGACCTTGTAAATCCTTGCTTCTCTCTTCCTTCCCCCATCAGATTGAGAAATCATTTTAATTAGATAGTCACCATTTTTATCTTTCAAAAGTTATTACAAAAATTTAAAAAATAAAAGTACATAAAAGGAAGAATATGAGCATTACTTAGTCTTCTACCCTCTAGAATTGTGCAGTCTGATAACGTGAGCACTGGCCCTGTATGGGCATTTAAATTTAAATTAATTGTAATTAAATTTGATTAAAATCTAATTCCACAGTTTCACCACCCACATCTCAAGTGCTCGTTAGCTACATATGGCTGGTAGCAACTGCGTCAGACAATAAAAGTATAGAACAGGCCTGGCCTGTGGTGGCGCAGTGGATAAAGCGTCGGCCTGGAATGCTGAGGTTGCCAGTTTGAAAACCTGGGCTTGTCTGGTCAAGGCACATATGGGAGTTGATGCCTCCTGCTCCTCCCCTCTTCTCTCTCTCTCTTTCTCTCTCTTCTCTAAAATGAATAAATAAAATCTTTTTTAAAAAGTATAGAACATTTCTACCATTGCAGGAATTTGGACAGACTGCTTGAGAAAATTCTGGATTTAATATGGTCTTCCATATTACATACACACACATAAATAGGATCAACTGTTCATATATATGAAACCTCAGATTTTTCTTAATTTGTCACGAACATCTTGCACATCCATCCTTTTATCATATGACTTTTGGTGAAGTATTTCTCTATATTAATTTCTTTACTATAATTTCTGTAACCAGCTTTGCACAGTGGCAGTATCATGGGCAATGAGGTTTATCCTCACTCTGTGATCATTCTAACCGAGTGTTATTGCTAATTAAAATTTTCTGTAACCAGATGTGAGACATGGATTTTCTTTTTCCAAACACATTTCATTACAGCCAATAATCCACTGAATATGCTTGAATATCTTCAAACTGTCTTAAATTTTTAGTATGACTTACAGTGTCAGAGGGCGTGCACACACTTGTAACACTGCAGAGAGGGGTTGTCAGAAAGAGTGCCCTGGCCTGCAACACAGGTCCAGCCCCCTGTCTTGTCTGAAAGAAATGGAGCATAATTCAAGATGACTTTGCTTCTCAACAGAAAGCTGTCTGAGACACAAAAAGTCCCAAACGTCCGCTGTTAGTTAAGATGCTGAGGATTCCTGGGTGTTGGTTGATGGCAGTCACAGGAGCACGCCTCTTACAGGTTACTGCCCCTTTTCAGTCACGCCCCGGGAATATTTTCAGTGTTCCTTAGAACAGTGTGAAAATTAGCTGTTCTTCCAGAGATCCTTGGAGCCTTTCTCACTGTGATTTGATAAGTTTTGCCACCAGTGCATCCTTCTTCTCTGATCATTTCAACCACATCGTACCTAACGGTGCTGCCACTTAACATGGGAAGCCCTTGTCCAGCTGCGGCAGGAAACTGTTTGGATTCTGGAGACAGACTTCCAGGGCGTGGATCCTGCTTCTGCCACTTGCCAGCTGTGAGGTTTCTGCCATGTGACAAAGCCTGCCTTGTTTTAGTTTCCTCATCCATAAAATGAGATCGTTAATAGCATGTTATTATGTGCCTGGCACATAGTGAGCATCGTATAAATGTTTGATAAATAGTCTAAATGGTATAAAATGTGTTAAGATTATCTTCTACCTGTATCTGTACCTTGTGGTATGGAAAACAACAAGCTTACTCTATTATTCCAGTGTACCAGATGATTCGCTAAAATTGAACTGAAGTCAAATTTTTAAAATACTGAGCTGAGCATTTCCCAGAGTTTGTTTCTGGGTGGCACATTCCTCAATCTATAGGGAGAACGGGTCATGATTAAATCAGTTTGGGAACTGTTGCTCCTCTTCTACAGTTAGAATGCATATGAGCATACCTAGCATTCTGAGAAGTCCTGAAAATAAAGAAACCTGTTGGATTTAATTTAACCAAGCATTTTTTAATAATTCACTGAATAGCCCAGCTTCAGGTAACGCTGCCCTATTAGCATAGTGTCTTTAAAGACATCAATTTGTGAAATAAGCCATTAGCTGTACATCCCCTCAGAACCATCTGTTAAGCCTTCTCCCCTTACCCACATCTTATACTTCTATTTTTGATTTGTTACAACTTTTGTCAGCACTTTACATTCTTTCTAATCAGTTTTCTCTCATCTCATTAGCTTCAAGTCTTTTATTCTAGTTTACCACAATTTGGGCAAAATCTTATGATTCAGTATGCATTGCAGGTCTGTCCCGGGAATATGTACTAGACCAATCGTCTTGTCTTCCTCCTCCAGCATTCAGCGGAGATATCAAGGAAAACAGGCTGGACAGGGCAAGTCTGCGCCGGCCTGTTTTCCAGTCGTCTGTGTCAGTGATAGCTAACAACCCTGAAAATAATGCTCACTAATGTGTTGATGGCAACAAACATTTAAATATTCTTCCAAGTATTTTGATAGGAGCCTGATGAAGACATCACCCTTGATGGAACAAAAGAAACCAGTTTTATTGCAAGTGCCTACTGATCGATTGGCGGCTGTGGCGGGCAGGCTTTAGGACAGGTTGGGGAGCCACCTCTGGGGTCCCTGGTATCTGCCACAGATGCAGAAGGGAGGAGTCGCAGTGTGTGTGTCACATGTTCTCCAGCTGGGCCTTATCCCAAAGCAGGGAGTGATCCTCTCCCTTCCACCTGATCCGGAGGCGCACCTTGTAGACATTTTGGGTCAAAGGTAATCTTGGAAGCTCTCAGGCTTGCTACCACCTACTCTACTCATTCTCAGCTTTAGTCCCCATGGTATTTCATTGAGTAGCCAGCATAGAACTTCTTTAGCAAAGCATAATTTATACTGCCAAAACAGAAGCAATAGTTTAGTAAATTGCCTTAAAATCAAAGCAATGTAACCGAAGTCATCAGTATCTGAAATCAAAATAATTCGTGAAAATAAGAGATCTAGGTCTTGTTTTTCTTTTGCAAAGGGCAGTAGGAGTCTATTATAATAGAATGTATGGTTCCTCATCTTCAAGTCTATTAATATTAAAATTATGCTATGGTCCCTTATAAATAATATTATCATATTTTAATAGGTATATTAAAAGTGTGTTTAAAAAAATATTGAGAAAATAAATTGCCTTTGCAGCACATAAAGAATGGTGCAAAAAGCCTCACCTGGAACGCTGAGGTCACAGGTTCAAAATCCTGAGCTTGTCCGGTCAAGGAACATAGCAGAAGCAACTATGAAACAACTAGGAGTTGACGCTTCCCACTCCTCACCCCACTTTCTCTTGCTCTTCTCTTTCTAAAATCAATCAATAAAATCTTTAAAAATAATAATGATAATAATAATAATGGTGCAAAGAATGAGCTGGGATAAGACAAGTGTCCTAAAGCATTTAATTAATGAAATGTGCTCCATTACAATTTCCGTTGGCATTCACTGCTGTGTGCCAAGTCTTCTGTCAAGCCCAGACTTTACGCCTGTGCTCCAGAGCCATAAAACTGACAAACTATTAATAATTATCTCTGCAAGTTTACAGAAACACCTAAAATTCTCATGTTCAAAACTGGACTCATTATGTAGCTCCTTAAACCAGCTTGCTCTCTTTTGTTACCTACGTCGGGAAATGGCACCAACTGTTCCTGGGCACCGAGTCCTCTTAGGCACTCTCTTTTGCTCAACCCTACAGCTCAGAAGATCCAGTTCCTACAAAACAACTAACAATAGTATCAGTAGCGTACACTTCTGCTCCTACGTGCCAGTCCTCATCCCGAGTGCTTCACCGACACTAATTTGTTCATGGCCTTAAGCATCATTCAAATCCTCCACTTCCACTCCGTCCCCACTGTCAGCTTCCAAATTCAGGGGCTTTTCTTACTCCTCTGGATGACAGTCGCCTCCTAACTGGTGCCACTCACTCCGGCCACCCCCAGACCACTGGTCTAACCTTCTCATCCTAACAGAGGACCGTTCTGAAACTGAAACCTGATCTTGTTATTACTTTGCATAATTTTCAGTGGGCGACAGAATAAATTCAAATTCCTGAGTATGACGATGTACAACACCCTTCAGTGATTCCTGTACTCTCCGCCTTGTACTTTCTCTATGATTCACTGAGTGTCACGGGAACACAGCTTGCCAGTTCACCCCCTGGAGCCTCTCTTCATGCACAGTCTCTGCGGACTAAATACTTTTCTCCGCTCTGAGTCATCTTCTGAATTTCTTTTATTCTTCAGATCCCTGCTCACACTTCACTGTCTTTGAAACTTCTTTTGCTTATCTCTAAAGTACATTTTTTACATTTGTATTTATTTTCTTCACATATTGGACTCCCCTGTGAGCTCCTTAAGAAACAAGTTTAGGCCCTGGCTGGATAGCTTGTTTGGTTAGAGCGTCGACCCGAAGCACAGAGGTTGCCGGTTCCATCCCCGGTCAGGGCACATATAGGAACAGACCTCTGCTCTTGTCTTTCTGTCTCTGTCTCTCACTCCCCCTCCCTCTCCCTCCTTGGCTAAAATCAATAAACTAAAAAATAAAAAAATAGAAAAGGGGAAGAAAATGACCTTAAAAAAAAGAAACAAGTTTAAAACTATAAATTTTTATATCCTCAGGTCCTGGCTACACAGCCTCTTTCAGAAATGAATGGTAGAATATGTGGTGAGTGGGATATCCCCCCTTCCAGTTCTAACACTCAGTAACACCTTCAAGGCCTAACTACATATAGGGACCGCTTGAAATTACAGAGCTAGTCATCCCAGTCACCCCTCCAGGTGTTCATCAATGGTTTTCGGAAGACAAAGTGTTGATGTGTGCCAGACTTCATATTCCAAATACTGTCATGACAGCATCTCCCACCCCCCAAGGTCGATTTGCAATGTGACATTGACTCTTCAGACATTCGAGGTGAGACATGTTCCTTAACCTTGAATCTGGGTGGCTTTGTGACCACGAAAGAAGTGCCACTATATGACTTCCAAGGCAAGACCATAACAGGTGATACAACACCTGCGTGGGACTTTTGGGAGGCTCACTCTCAGAGCAGAGCCACCATGCTGTGAGGAAGCCCATCTGCCACAGGCACTGCCATGTGTGAGTGTCCCTGCTAACAGCACCAGCAGAGTCCCCAGACCCTCTAGACATGAGAAAGAGGTTGCAGATGATTCCAGCCTCCAAGTCACCCCAATCCCTATAGTCTTCGCAGGTGAGCATCAGGACTTCATGGAAGAAGACAGCCTATCCCTACTGTGCCTTTTACAGAGTCCTCACTCATGGAATTTCAAGTGTAATGTAATGGTTGTTCTTTTCTGCCACTAAGTTTGGGGTGTTTTACTTTACAGCAAAAGTAAAATGATACAATAAACAATAAGATAAATCAACATTTCTTATACCTGTTAAGAGAAACCCTGGTGTCCTGGGAGATATCATTAATTTTTTTTTTTTTTTTGTATTTTTCTGAAGCTGGAAACAGGGAGAGACAGTCAGACAGACTCCCGCATACGCCCAACCAGGATCCACCTGGCACGCCCACCAGGGGCGAAGCTCTGTCCACCAGGGGGCGATGCTCTGCCCCTCCGGGCGTCGCTCTGCCACGACCAGAGCCACTCTAGCACCTGGGGCAGAGGCCAAGGAGCCATCCCCAGCTCCCGGGCCTCTTTGCTCCAATGGAGCCTTGGCTGCGGGAGGGGAAGAGAGAGACAGAGAGGAAGGAGGGAGGGGGGTGGAGAAGCAAATGGGCGCTTCTCCTATGTGCCCTGGCCGGGAATCGAACCCGGGTCCCCTGCACGCCAGGCCGACGCTCTACCGCTGAGCCAACCGGCCAGGGCTGATATCATTAATTTTTATGAGAGAAAAAGAAAAAGAAAAAAGTGGAGTTGGGACGATAGTTCTGCAGTCACTTATACGATATCTCCTTCTTAAAGATTGCCATTACCTAAAAGCAAATGAATGGTTTGCAACATCTAGAATAAACAACACAAAACACCTACTACTGTCAACATAGCATTCCTAAATACATTTGACAATGGACTCCTTTTACACCACGCACAAAACATCCCCCCTAAAAAAATCTACTGTGTGTAGAATAATCTGTAACACTGAGTTACAGTAACTTGAACTCATTAAACTGAACCATCCCAAATACTGGCCACCTGGAAGATAATTTTATTTTGTCACTAAGGCCTCAGACCCAGGCAGGGAGGCCTTAAATGACCAGCATAAAGCAGCCAGGCTGTGGCTGGAAGGTTCAGCTAGCACACAGGTTCATACAGTAAACTAGCCCTTCTGAGGTAATGAGAGTGGGGTGGGGAAGGCACTCAGAAGGACCCCCCACACACAGAACCTGCGTGGAGCTCGGGCTCCAGCTCTAGCTGTACTAACAAGCACTGTGTCCCCATCAAAGAATGACAGGTCTGAATGCACTCCAGGAAGGGAAGGACAGGGAAACAAGGAGACACCTGCTCAAAGGGACACCACGTTTCCAAAAGGTAAAAACCCTTGTTTTCCTTCATGGCTTCTTTTCATTTCAAAATAAAAAAGATTCACAAGCACGAGTGGGAAAGTGATCCCCAGACGGACAGAACAGTTAATCTTGGTTGCTGTGTGCACGGTAACAGGAGCCTTGGTATCGGCGGGTCTGTCTCATGCGTGGGGCCGGAGGCTGAGGTGGCATTTTCAGCTATCAGGTTTCTCATCCACTTATGTTATTAATGTTTTGCATAAAACTCCAGAGCCTTGCTCTTTCGATGTGATTTGATGCTGACGAGAGACAGGGGGGTAGAAATGGTTGCACAGAAAGGGTTACTTGGGCTGTGGGTGTGCACCACAGCCACCTAGTGGTCAGCTGCCTAAAGCTTGTTCTTTTTCAGCTGAGTCCTAATTTGAAGGACTTTGAAGGGGATGAACTTCTCCAGGACATGAGAGATAAAGGATCTTATTTCGGCTTTATTACAAAGACCTCTTCTACATTATCTCTCATCTGAAAATCCAGAAGAGGCAAACCATACAGCAGAAAGCTCCTGGACTTTGTCTAAACAGATGAATTCGCAGATTAAAGATGTGATTATGAGCAAATCATTATACTTCTCAGGGGATCTATTTCTTCATTTAAAGCTGAGGAAATACCATTATTACAGAAATAGTGTAAACATTTACATATATAGATGTTTGGCACTTGGACAGTCAGTAAATGGAGATTTACTGCATGTCTGTGATATGTCGAGGACAGGGGGATAGCTACTTTCAGTGTGGTGCTTTGCCAAGAGAAATATGTGCTCTTCAGTATACAGTGAGGGGTGTGGTTCAAGAATAACTGGGCTAAGAAATGGTTCACCATCTTATTTAGTTCCTAAACTAGATCTGTGACTTAGATCATAGTTCCCCCCATTTTAGGAATGAGAAAATTGAGGCTCAATGAGGTTGGATCACCTGTGCACAGTTTATAGTCAGTAAATGGTGAAACTATGATTCAAGACTAAATTTGTCTGCATCCAAAGTGTCCTTCTAAAACCATGACCTTCAAAAGAGTATGTGATATAAAGTGCACTGTAGTGTCCTGGCAGTGAGGGAAGGTCAAGCCTTGTGAGAGAGCCAAGCCTACTGAGTGCAGGGTTTGCAAGCTGAGTTCCCGAGACGTGCCTCAGTTGCTCCATCACCTCACTCTTACCATTCTCTATAGCAATTATTTACCACCACAAGAATGCTGAGTAGCCCTGGCTGGCTGGCTCAGTGATAGAGCGTTGGCCCAGCGTGTGGAAGTCCCAGGTTCAATTCCTGTCTAGGGCACACAGGAGAAGCACCCATCTGCTCTCCACCCTACCTCCTTTCCTTTCTCTCTATCTCTCTCTTCCCCTCCCACAGCCAAGGTTCCATTGGAGCAAAATTGGCCCCGGAGCTGAGGATGGCTCCATGGCCTCCACCTCAGGCACTAGAATGGCTCCAGTTGCAATGGAGCTATGGCCCAAATGGGCAGAGAATTGCCCCCTAGTGGGCTTGCTGAGTGGATCCCGGTGGGACGCATGCGGGAGTCTGTCTCTCTGCTTCCCTGATTTTCATGTCAGAAAAATTAAAAAGAGTAAAAGAATGCTGAGTAACAAATAATCACAAAGCATTTGTTGATCAGATATCTGAACTTAGCAGGCTTTTGGCAGGGGAGTGGTACTGACCTCGTCTGGGCTCAGGCACGTGGTTGAGAGAGGCATGGCTGTTGGCTGACCTGAGCTGACCAGATAACTTGGCTCTGCACTATGTCACCTCGTCCTCTGGCAGGCTAGCCTGAACAAGTTGTAAGCAAGGGAAGAGCAAGTCCCATCACACGCAAGTAGTGCTGTCATAGATTCCAAGGGCTACTCTAACAAGTACCACCAACTTCAAACAACAGAAATGGATTGCCTTACAGTTCTGGAGGTTAGGTACCTGAAATCAAGGTGACAGCAGGGTTTGTTCCTTCTGGGTTCCCTGAAGGAGAATCTGCTCCATGCCCGTCTGCTAGCTGGTGGCAGTTTCTGACGATCCTTGACACTCCTCAGCTAGTGGGCGACACTACTCCCACGCCTGCCTCTGCTGCCGCACGGTATTCTCCCTGTGTGCTTGGGTCTCTGCTTTCTCTTCATATAGGGACACTAGTCATTGCTGTAGCGTCCACTCTGGTCCATCATCACCTCATTTTAACTGGCTGCATCTGCAAAGACCTATTTTCTAGTAAGGTTACACTTGAACATTCTGGGTGAACATGAATTGGGAGGGGACACTATTCAACCCAGTATAACAGCAAAGTGCGTGATTAAGGGAAGAATGAGGAACTGGGCCTTCTTTGCATAAATACAACTATCACTATAATCATAAAACCTTGAGAGTTTCCTCTTTTATTTAAAAAGGGGTTTGCACCTGACCAGGTGGTGGCGCAGTGGATAGAGCTTTGGACTGGGATACGGAGGACCCAGGTTCGAGACCCTGAGGTTGCCAGCTTGAGCGCGGGCTCATCTGGTTTGAGCAAAGCTCACCAGCTTGGACCCAAAGTCACTGGCTTGAGCAAGGGGTTACTCAGTCTGCTGCAGCCCTACGGTCACGGCACATATGAGAAAGCAATCAGTGAACAACTAAGGTGTCGCAACGAAAAACTGATGATTGATGCTTCTCATCTCTCTCCGTTCCTGTCTTTCCCTATCTATCCCTCTCTCTGACTCTCTGTCTCTGAAAAAATAAAAGCTTATAAAAGGGGGTTTGCTATTAATATTAAAAAGCATTGGTTTAGAGATATTTTTTTACTTTGAGATGAGCAAAGTGAAACCCAGAGGTGAAAAGTAAATAGCCCAATGTAGTGACAGAACCAAGAACAGGACTGAACCCAAATTGCCTCTCCGGCTCCTACTACACTGCACACCGCAGAAGGCAGCATCTTTCCAGCCGCTGCTGCCTCTGCTGCTGTTGTTACTGTAGTTGTTTAATAACAGAGTACTGTGTCGGGCATGGTGGTAAGCAGAACAACGCTCCGTCTCCAAGATGTCCACAATTTTAATCTCTGGGACCTGTGAATCAGTTGTTACGTGTCCAAGGTTGCAGCTGAAATTAAGATTGCAAATCAGTTGACCTTAAAATGGGGAGATTGTCCTAGAGCAGGGGTCCCCAAACTTTTTACACAGGGGGCCAGTTCACTGTCCCTCAGACCGTTGGAGGGCCAGACTATAAAAAAAACTATGAACAAATCCCTATGCACAAAGCACATATCTTATTTTAAAGTAAAAAAACAAAATGGGAACAAATACAATATTTAAAATAAAGAACAAGTAAATTTAAATCAACAAACTGACCAGTATTTCAATGGGAACTATGCTCCTCTCACTGACCACCAATGAAAGAGGTGCCTCTTCTGGAAGTGCGGTGGGGGCCGGATAAATGGCCTCAGCGGGCCGCATGCGGCCTGCGGGCCGTAGTTTGGGGACCCCTGTCCTAGAGTTCATGTATCACAGGGTTCTTAAAAGGATAAGAAAGTAAAAAGAAAACCAGTCAGAGGGACAAAAGGAAAGCACAAACATGTGAAACGTTGCTGGCTTATTGAAGAAAGGTGGTGGGTAGGGGGCACACAAGTCAAGCCATGTGGGTACCTTGTAGAGAAGCGGGGGCAAACAAGGCAGTCTTTCTCCCTGGGGTCTCCAGAAACCAACACAGCCCAGTCAACACCTTGATTTTAGCCCAGTGGGATCCATTTCAGCCTTCTGCTCTCCAGAACGAGATAATAAGTTTGTGTTGTTTAAGCTTCTAAGTTTGTGGTATTTTGTTATAGTCACAGGAGAAAACTAATATAGACACCCTCGGGGAAAAAATCTACTCAGCCTTTATTTCAGATAGGAATAATTTTAGCTGCAAGGTTTTTTTAAATAGGTTCAATAAATATGGGTTTATAGTTCTCAACTACAAGTCTGGAGTTAGCAGTGGCAGGGGGAGTCAGTTGCTCAATGAGGCCATGAAGGACGCTTGGACTTTCTCTTCTGAGATTCTGCCAATCAGAATTTACTGTATGTAGTATTAGTCAAAACTGGGTTATACCAGCTATACCCAGCTGCAAGAGAAGGTGTGAGACCTAGTAAATCTGTGGCAAAAAATAACAGCATTGTCAAGACTAGATCAGCCCCTTTGTGACTTATTGTTTGGGGCTGGGCATATTGCCGCACTGAAACAAACCCTAGCAAGAGTACCGGGAAGATGGTATTGGGGAGGTCAGGGTCTTTGACAAAGACATAATCTAGCATCTGTCTGTCTCTACGAGGCTTCTAATTCACAGAGTATTGCTACAACTATTGATATTTATTGCTATAAGCTCTAAGAACCCTA
Source organism: Saccopteryx leptura (assembly GCF_036850995.1). Taxonomy (NCBI): domain Eukaryota; kingdom Metazoa; phylum Chordata; class Mammalia; order Chiroptera; family Emballonuridae; genus Saccopteryx; species Saccopteryx leptura. The sequence continues at coordinate 31,669,927 of NC_089503.1, read as the reverse complement.
ATAAGACACGTATACCAGATGCATCCAATTAGAGGTATAAAACATGCAAAGAGAGGAGGCTAGAGTGCACTAATTAAACCATGCATAAAACTTAATACTTTCCATTGATATAGAGGGCAAAAGTCACCATTCCCATTTAGAAAATAAGAAAACTATTTCTTAGGTAAAAGGTTAAGTGACTGTCCAAACCCACCAAATGAGCAAAAATATAAGTCCAGATTCTCATTCTGCTTCTCTCTGGTGGCAAGAATAAACCCTGGCCAGTTGGCTCAGTGGTGGAGCGTTGGCCTGGTGTGTGGAAGTCCCAGGATTGATTCCCAGTCAGGGCACATAGGAAAAGCGACCATCTGCTTCTCCACCCCTCCCCCTCCTTTCTCTCTCTCCCTCTCTCTCTTCCCCTTTCATAGCCATGGCTCAATTGGTTCGAGCAAGTTTGCCCCAGGCACTGAGGTTGGCTCTATGGCCTTGCCTCACGTGCTGAAATGGCTCAGTTGCCAAGCAACAAAGCAGCAGCCCCAGATGGGCAGAGCATCACCTGGTAGGGGGCTTGCCGGATGGATCCCAGTCAGGGTGCATGCAAGAGTCTGTCTTTCTGCCTTCCTGCCTCTCATTTAATAAAAAGGAAAAAAAAGAATAAGCGGAGTATACGGTAACTGGAGAGATCAATGCCAGTTACCTTCGGGAATGTAGGAACTTCCCAGTCCTGACCAGAGGGCTAGCCAAGCTGGTATTGCGAAGAGGCCGCCGAATGAGGCCCACTGTGAAGAATGAAGAAAAGGAGCTCGGAAGGAGGCGTCGGTATTTTGCCAGTTCACCTCTGGAACTCTTGAATCAGGGCATGATTCTCTTCTGCCACAAGAAATTAAGTTTCACATAAATTGCATACTCTTCATAAATTGAGGGCTATTCCATTCTTACTTGTAAAATAAATCATTCCAGTGTCCTGGCACCAAAGAGTAATTTCATGACAATGGTTACCTCTAAAAGGAAAGAAAGGGAACAGGGTCAAAAGGGGTGTACAGGAATGTCAACTGAAACTATCATGTTTAATCTCCTAAGATATAAAAGATTTCAATGAAAAAACAAAGAGGGCACAATATTAAAAATGTAAAGCTACTTGGTGGATTTAAAAGCATTTGTTATAGTACACTCTTCTTCTCTACATGCACAAAATATCTCCCAGTCAAAACCTATGAAACATTTAAAAGAAAGTATGAAATTCACTGTTAAGGGTGAGTTTTATTCATTTATTTATCACTCCTTGTGTGTTAAGAATTGACTATGTAGCCTGACCAGGCGGTGGCACAGTGCGTAGAGCATCAGACTGGGACGCGGAGGACCCAGGTTTGAAACCCCGAGGTCACCAGCTTGAGTGCAGGTTCATCTGGTTTGAGCAAAGCTCGCCAGCTTGAGCCCAAGGTCGCTGGCTTGAGCAAGGGGTCACTCAGTCTTCTGTAGCCCCACAGTCAAGGCACATATGAAAAAGCAGTCAATGAACAACTAAAGTGCCACAACGAAAAATTCATGCTTCTTATCTCTCTCCCTTCCTGTCTGTCAGTCCCTATCTGTCCCTCTCTCTTACTCTCTCTTTCTCTCTTTCTGTCTCTGTCAAAAAAAAAAAAAAAAAAGAGTTGACTATGTGTTAAGCAGTCTTCTGGACACTACAGCGAGACCCACCAAGTCACAACCCTGATGGACATGACATTCCAGTCAAGGCAGACAGAAGTCAAGGCCACTTCAGTGAGCATTAAGTACACTACAGGAATAAAACAGAAGAATGTGATAAAGAGTGACCCAGAAGATATTGTTTCCTGTAGACAGGAAGTGGACCATCACTGAAGAGGTGGTAAGAAGTATAGATTTTATTTAAAATGCAATGGACAAGCCAATGGATGGAAGGTTAAGGGAGGAGGTTTAAGGATCTAGAATATTATTACATTATTATTATCTTTTAATAGTACTCTGATTTCAAGAAAAAAAATAAGAGAAGATTGGTAATAGCCTATAGCAGTTATTCAAGCTAGAGATGATACTGGCTTAGAGACAAATCCCATATATCTAACATGTATTTTGAAAACGAGATAGGTTCACAGTGCTTTGACAATTGAAAAAAGCAGATTAAAGAACAGTATGATAGTAACATACCATGTTTGACATAAAAATATATATATGTGCATGGCAGAAAGTGGGAAACATAAACATGAATGGATGTAGGATTTCAGGGGACTTTATTACTTTTTGTAGTTGCTTATCCATGTGTTCTTACTTTTCTTTCATTGCACAGACATTAATCCCAACTTCCAATACAATACTATTTCCAGTGAATTGTAATACTCTCCCCGTAACTGGCTGCCCTGAGAAGTGTTTCAGAGAGAGTTCTACTGGCCCTAAGACTAATTCTGAACTTCACCCCTTCTAATGGTTTGATTTTCAGTGCCTGGGAATGAGCCATAGTAAGGTTTCATTGTAGATACATCAAGTTGAGATGTCTGTATTAGTTAGGACAGCCATAACAAAGGACCACAGACTGAGCGTCTTGAACAACACAAATTAATTTTCTCCCAATACTGGAGGTTAAAAGTTCATTATCAAGGTGTCTCCAGGATCGGTTTCTTCTTAGGCCTCTCTCTTTGGCTTGCGGATGGCCATCTTCTCTTTGTGTGTTCATATATTCCCTCTCTGTGTGTCTGTATCCTATTCTCCCCTCCTTATTAGGACCTCAGACACTGGATTAGGGCCCACCTGAATGACTGCATTTAAATTTAGTTCCCTCTTTAAAAAGCCTATCTGCAAATATAGGCACATTCAGAGGCACTGGAGGTTAGGATTCCAACCTATGAATTGGGAAGATGGTACAGGGTGGATCAACTCTTCACACTGTCCATTCCGAGGGAGGTTTTTAGAGGATGTTAGAAACGTAGCCCTGCGCTGAGCAAGGCACGCCAGCCTAGGAGTCTTTCATGTCTACGTACGAATGAGCTCACCTTAGAAGGGCCTAAAGCATGAGGAGAGACAATGATACAGAAGGAGACAGGGGGAAGGAACCTGGGAAAGAGAGAGGCATGACCCAGGAAGTAGGAGGAAAAGAGCAGGAAAGAATGAGAATAATACAAGTTTCAAGGAAAGTAGACAACACAGTGTCAAATGCAGGTCCTGGACATACATCTTATACACAATTCTTCCTTGACTTATAGCTCTACCCTCAACTCAGGGACACCACCACGGCTCCTGTTGGCAATAAAACAATTAGCCCATCATCCAAGGCCTTCCAGAGTATGATTGTAATCGCTTTGAAATTTTGACTCCCTTTAGTGCTCTTCAAAACCCTTCAGTAGTGACACAGAATTGTCCTCATACACTTGCCCCTAATTCTGTGGTTTTTGTCCCTTTGTGCATGTAACCTCCTCACACAAGGATTCCCTTTTCATTTATCCTGCTCATCCTTATCCTACCATCCTTCAAGGACAAAGCTACTCTCAATATTTCTTCTACATTAAGTTGATCTGTGTGTGTTTATCTGTTGCAGTGCGCTGTGGACTCCTTAGGGGGACTCCTGTCTATTACTTATCTCTGGCAACCCTTGAAGCTTACCATGGGGTCTGGTATATAAAAGACTCTGGAAAAAATGAATTTTTTGAATGAATGAACTAATGCTGTTATGTACCAAGCAGAATCAAATCAACATCCACCAAGTAACATTTGAAAATGTTGATGCTACTGACTTGCCTGTTTCAGGGAAGTAATGAGTTTTTGTTGAAGACTTGGTGACTTTCGCATCTGGCAGACTTGTAATATCGTCTTTAATGGGATCACTTATTAGGAGGAGAGACAGTTACTAAGGATTCAAGTATTTTTGTGCAGTCAGATTATTATGTCTGGAATTTAATATTGTTCTGTCCTTTGATATTTATTTCAGGGTCAGTAGAAATGTAACTATCCTCACTCTCTATCTATGTTCAACCTAATCACTTAGCAGAAATATTAGACACAGCACATACCCACTGGTCTTTTAAACTCTAGGATTGACTTTTCCTTAAATTTTGACATTATAAATGTTCTCCAAGGCTATTAATATGTCATAATTATTACTTAATATGTTAATCCTCTTAACATGATGTTAGTCTCTAAATATTGACGATAGTGTATATGTTAGGTTGTCGGCTTTTATATAAAATTTTTCTACATTTTATTGTAATTATTTGTATAGATAAGGTAGGATACTGCTTTCTTCAACCTGCATCAAAGTTAAATTGAAATTTCATTGAGAAGTAAAAATATAAAGGCATTTATTACTATAACACCTTATATATTTAGATTTTTCTAAACCTTTCCATAGCCATCAACTTATGTGGCAATGCTTTAAGATATGTTGGCTAATGTTATTATCACCATTTTATACATTAAAGACAAACTTAAACACAAAGAGATTATTTAAGAACACATAGCAAGGCCCTGGCCGGTTGGCTCAGCAGTAGAGAGTTGGCCGGGCCTGTGGAAGTCCCAGGTTCGATTCCCGGTCAGGACACACAGAGGAAGTGACCATCTGCTCCTCCTCCCCTCACCCTTCTCTCTCTTCCCTTCCTGCAGCCATGGCTAAAATGAGCAAGTTGGCCGTAGGCATTGAGCATGACTCCATGGCCTCGCCTCAGGCACTAAAACAGCTCGGTTACCAAGCAGATAGGCAAAACATCAGCTCTAGATGGGGTTTGCTGGATGGATCCCGATCAGGGCTCATGTGGGAGTCTGTCTGTCCACCTCCCTGCCTCTCACTTGATAAAAAACAAAAGACATAGCAAGTTGTCAGATGCATGACAAGAATAGATCCCCTTTCCTTAACTGCAAGTACCTGCCACAGAGCCTAACTAAATAAACCTCATTGTACCAATAATTAATGACTAGATGAGATGACCCTTGAGCTCTCTTGTAATTTTGAGAATCTATCAGTCCATAGGTAAAATATACACCTTATAACAGACCTTCATATACCAACCTCTATTTTTTATTAGCTGTCATGTTTCATAGTTCTGAGCCGATGAACTGAAGTGAATCAGAATCATAATATTCCCACAAGGCCAATTATAATGTGGCTTTGAATAAGTTATATTAATTTTTCTGAATTTCAGTTTTCTCATCTGTAATTTGGAGATAATAACAGCACCTACTTTCCAGAGTTGTTATGAAGTTTAAATGAAATAATATATATAAAGCCCTTAGCAAAATAGTACACATTAAGCACTCAATAAACATTAAATACCATAATGAATGTCACTGTTGTTATTATCATCATTATTATAGTCTAGGGTATATTTGTACTTTTAGAACTATGTTCTAAGGATAAACTAGTGAAATGTCTTCCCTAGAAATTTTATATAAACCAGGGTCATCAAATATTGTTAGCCAATTGATCATTCATGTTCTAGAAGATAGAAAATTGAGATGCCTTAAAACTGGAATTCAAGCATAAATTAAAATATCCAGTCTCCTCACTGTAATAAAGGGAGTAAAATAGTCCAAATATACGGTGACGGGAGGTGGTCTGACTTCAGGTGATGCGCACACAACACAGTCAGTAGTCACGTGTCATGAAGAGGTACACCTGAAACTTATGTGTTCCTGTGAACCAATGTCACCCCATTAAATTTAATTTCTAAATTTAAAGAAAGATAAATTCTCTAATGGAAATGGTTCTCTGAGGATTTATTAAAGTATTCCTGTAGGAGAAATATATTCTGAGGATTTCACTATATGAAAAGTGAAAAATATATATCTATAATCAGAACTTAAACTTCAAGACTTTGATCTTTCTTTATAAAATTCAATAAGAAGTCCTTTCAAGAAGTGTAATACATTTAAATATTTACCAAACCTTGCTCTCAGCTGAATTGGGTGCCGAATCTCAAGGTAGAAAGTCTCCTTTTTGGGTTAGCTCCCATTGGGTTCAGCTGTAACATTTCCTGTTATTTGCATTGTTGGGAGAAGAGCTTTAGCACACGAGCTTCAGTACCAGCGATGGAAATGGACAAGCCAGTAGAAAGCAAAACATAACCACTGAAGACAGAGTGGATCTCCTTTGCGCTCTTAAAAAGGGAAAACTGTTTCTTTTGTCATGAGAAACACAATTAAATTAAAGCTTTATGACAATATTTCTAGCGAAGATGGAAGGGAAGACTACGTCCCTGTTAGGAGATAAATATACATGTAGCCTATCAATCTCTTCACAGAACCTTATAACAAAAGAATATTCCTTATTAGCTTAACATGGTGCAGAGATGCAGAAAAGTATGTCACCTCTGCTCACACAGCTAGTGAAATACCCAAGTGGATTCAAGACCCAGAGTTCAAGCCTCCTCAGCTATTTCAGGCTGTTCTTTTTGATTTATTCAACAAATGCTTACAGAAATATATCATTTAAGTTGATTCAGAATTAGCTGGAGAAACAGTGGTGAATAAGACATAGTTACTATTCACTGGAAATTTATAGTCATGGAAGAGATAAACAAATGTGTCAAGACAGTTTAAAAGAAAGCATAAAAGAAGGGCCACTGACTCAAATTTCTCATTACAGGTCTCTAAGGGCATTGCGTTTTCAAAGACGTATTTATGACACCATATAGATTTCTAAGCATGCAGACTGTAAACACATCATGGTTTAATTTCACTAGTAGAGCCCCAGAAATCCAATCCCTAAACAGACATCGAGGGTTGATCTCTAGGGATGTTTCTGAATCTTACCCAGTACCTTCAGAGTTCCCAACCCAGTATGGATTTCAGCAGAAGAATGAGAATAAGGTAACTGGATGACTTCAAACTACATCATAAAACACAAAATCAACCCTGGCCCAGTAGCTCAGTTGGTTAGAGCATTGTCCCTATATGCCAAGGTTGTGTGTTCAATCCCTTGTCAGGGCACATATAAGAATCAATCAATGAATGAAAACTAATGAATAAATGGAAGAACAAATCAAGGTTTCTCTCTCTCTCTCTTTCTCTCTCTCCTCCTCTCACTTCCTTTCTCTCTAAACTCAATAAAGAAATTAAAAAAAAACAAAACATAAAATCAATGTCCTGCTCCAAGATACTTAACTTTCAATATCCCAGTTGAATTGTAAAGAACACTGTTCTGTTTGGTTAAGGGAGAATACAGATGCATCAAGGTGAAAACCTATTAGAGTTAACTGCTTTATACTCTTTCACATAGCACATCAGCCAGACTAATGGGGGCTACAGCTATGTTGAAATGAGAGGCAGCTCAAAATGATAAAGACTCACATTTAATTTCCACAGTCTATACATTCTCTCCCTGTGTCATGCCGAGCCCATACACAGGCATTACCTCCTCCCCACAGTAACCACCTCCCTTTGTGTCATGTTCCTTTATCTCTGTTGTGATGCTAGGATGTTCAATTCTCCTTTGTTCTTTCAACATCAAAACTTGATCGGGCTCCTATTATGTGCCAGGCAACGTGCTAAGGGCTGGAAATACCAGAAAGAGAAGGAAGGGACCCATCTTTTCCCACTTACATATTAACAGCCTACTACTTGGGAAAATCTGCCCACTGAAATGACGGTAATAAAAGATGGCTAAGGTGTTGAACTAGCCCAGGGATGTCGAATAAGTTAGGGAAATAATTAGGGGCAATAGAGTCAGCCTGTCGAAACTCGACACTCGAGTCTTGATTTCATCTAGTTTTTTGACCTTGAGCAAATCATTTATGTATTCTGTGCCATGGTTTTTCCATCTTCAAAATAATGATAGTTCCTAACATATAAGGTTGTGTGAGGATTTTGAAAGAGAATACATCTTGTCTAGAACAATTCCTGGCATGTGATAGGTGCCCAGTAAATGTTGGTGTGTCATTCTTGCCAAGCTGATTAGTAGTTATGCTTGGGGGTATAACTTGGAGGCAGACACACTACAGGTTAGGAGTACTGTCTCTGAAAGGAGATAAAGAAGAAATGGGGGCTCTCTCTCTCTGCCAGCCCACCTGGCAGCTCTAGAGCACAGATTGCCACTTATAGGCGTCCCGGATTGAGAAGAAAGGACAGAGCCCTTGTACCATTGCCCTGCTCAGGGAGCCACCCATAGAAGAGTGCAACCTCAGCTCAAATGCTGAGACCAACCCCAGAGGGTCTAACACCTGAGAGGGGATCGGCACAGTCATCTCCATGTTGGCTGCAGCAGTCATTGTCTGGGATGCTTGTTCAGAAGGATTCTGAGAAAGTGTTGGAATCCAACAGGCAAAGGCAAGTGGAGACATCTTGATTAAGACATCAGCCATGGGTATTGAGCAAAAAAGAGAGGCCTACCTGCCAAGAATTGGCCCTAATTGAACAGATTGTCTCAAAAGGCTCCTCTACCTCTGACAAACTCAGTTGTTTATTTTTTAGTTAGTCTCACACCCCAGGCTGACGGGGGGGGGGGGGGGGGGCTGACTCTAAGACCTTGCTGCTCCCTAAACATAGTATCATATATAACATGTTCTTCTAAGGGGTGATGCCAACTGTTCAAAAACTCCAGATGTGCAGCATCGTGGCCCCTTGTTCACGGCCCCTCAGCTCTGGCTCTGTGTGTCCCTCCCAGAACCTCCCCAAGGCCCACATTTCTCAGTTGCATTCAGATGGTTGGTCCAGATCTCAAAAAGTGACAGCTTGACTAAGAGGACCACTGATTATTTACATGCCACCGTCTTCCAAAAGGAACTTACAGAATCTTCAAGAGCACTATAAGTACTACTTCAAGCACTATAAGGCTACTTCCAATAAAGGCTTTTATCTAAATGAATGATGCGCTAGTGATTGAACTGACAAAATACAGACGGGGTACAACTGTGGGAGAAGTATCTGTAGAAAAGAGATCTGGATAAGAGTAAAATGCTATAAGAGAACAAAATCAGTTATCAGCTCAAGCAGGTAATGGATCATTGAGCACAAGTATTCTTTTGTTTTGCAACTGTGCTTTCAGCAGGGGTGGCTCTGTGACTTAGTGATGGGGCTCATTCTCGCTGCCCCATCGTTTTTCATTTTATGGGTAAGCACAGTGAGGAGCTGGGCTGTGGCGGGTGTGTGTTCAGCTGCACCTGGCAGGAAGCAGGCAGGCTGAACAGCTGATGACAATGACAATACCCAGTTCCCTGCTCTCACCTGGTGGCAGTACCTAGTTTTAGCTCTCCCCTAGTGGCAGTCACCTGCAGTGAGGAAAATCTCCTACAAAAACACGAAAAGTCTGAGTTGTAACTTAAAAGTCAAACCTCCAAATTCCAAGTGCATGAAGGAACTAAAACAACCTCTTATGTCGATACCTGAATTTCAAATTTTAAATGTGTTTAAATTTTTAAAAACGTTTCTTCGTGAAGCACAATTGGTGGTCATGAATGGTCCTAGAATAGAGCTGATTTCTCAGTTCAAAAATGCTTGCTGACTGTTCATGAAATCACAAGGCAAAGCTGTCCTCCATCCTTGAAGTTCATGAAGCAGATCTATTAAATTTAAGACCAACATCCCAGCCCTGGCCAGTTGGCTCAGTGGTAGAGTGTCAGCCTGGCATGTGGATGTCCTGGGTTCAATTCCTGGTCAGGGTACACAGGAGAAGCCACTACCTGCTTCTCCACTCCTCCCCTTTCTCCCCTCTCCCACTCCTTTAGCCGTGGCTCGATCAGTTCAGTTCAAGTGTATCTGCACCGGCCCCAGGCACTGAGGATGGCTGCCCGGAGCCTCCACCTCAGGTTCTATAAATAGCTCAGTTGCAAACGTGGCTCCAGATGGAGAATGCTGGGTGGATCCCAGTTGGGGCACATACAGGAATCTGTCCCTCTATCTCCCCTCCTTTCACTTAGAAAAGAAGAAGAAGAAGAAAGATGACCAACATCCCTCATACACTGTATGTTGGTCATGTCTTCTCTGTGATTCCAAATCATGAAATCATCACTTTTCTCCCATTTACCCATTACCCCTCCTTTCCTATACATCAACTTCTCATTGTCTCTTGTGCCCTTTAGGATGCCTGTGTTGATCCTTTCTCAAAATCCTGTAATAATCTCAGGGCTCAACAGAGACACCCATCAGAGTCCCTGGTTTGAGCTTCTCCTCCCTCAACTAGCCTTGGAAATTAAGACTGAAACTCACTTTAAAGGTCAAGAATGTAAGTAACCAAGAGGTGAACCTTGGGAAAGATCCAACTAGACTGCTAATGGGATTACTCCAAAATGCCACAGCCATGGTCAGGGGTGCCTGTCCTATTTCCAGGCAACAGAGCACCAGGGGCCACTCCATGACTCACTCTCAGCGCTGCTGCCAGGGCACCTGAGCTCTGCTGCTGAACCAGTGGTCTGTCTGCTCTCATTGATTTGACAGAGCGTTTGCACAGACAAGTGCCAGGAGAAATAAAAAATTACAGTTATACATCTTAAGAGCCTCCTAAAGAAACACAGGGTTGGCCTTGAGCAGATTTTGCAATCAGGAAAGTGGGCTGCTGAGGCCTTCCAACTTCATTTTGGACAGTCTTCTTGCTCTATGATGCTTCTGAATACCACAGCCCACTTCCACTCTCTACTCTCCCCACCCATATACTCTCAGGTACCTGTCAGAAAATCTCTGGGAACGCCTGGAAAGGCTGATCTGATCCTTAAGAGGACCAGCTGCTATGTTCCATGATCTTACTGAAACATACGGTAGCTGAAATCAAATTGTATTATTGCCTGTTATCCGTGTATTTGTCTGGTTTGAGAGATGGTCAGATCCCTAAGGGCAGGGACCTAGTACTACCCACCTTAACCTAGCACACAGGAAGCTAGCTGAATTATAACTGATTTGCATTGATATAAATGAGTGCTCAGTACTAAATAATTGGCCCAAGACTCAAATGTCAGCAGCCTCAGGCATGGATGCTGTTAGATACAAAGAGATGAAGCCCAGCAGCTTTCATGACAAGACATGCGCGTTTAACCACGCTCCAAAAAATTCCCATAATCACATCCAGACTCCATGGGCAGTATACCGGAGGTGACACCAGTCATTTATTTCCCCACTGTATACTAACAATTTAAGACATCCCCTAAACCAGTGGTAGTCAACCTGGTCCCTCCCGCCCACTAGGGGGCATTCCAGCTTTCATGGTGGGCGGTAGCGGAGCAACCAAAGTATAAATAAAAAGATAGATTTAACTATAGTAAGTTGTTTTAGAAAGATTTATTCTGCCAAACTTAGTGAAAATCCAACATAAAGTACTTGGTAAGTAATTATTATTATATGCTTTAATTTGCTGTAACTCTGTTTTATAAATTTTATAAAGTAAAGTTACTTCCCTACTTTATAAATCACCATTACTGTGGAACCAGTGGGCGGTTAGAAAATTTTACTACTAAAGATACTACTAGAGATACAAAAGTGGGCGGTAGGTATAAAAAGGTTGACTACCCCTGCCCTAAACCATTCACTGTGAGTTGTTCTTCATCACTATACAGTTAGTTTAGTTCAGACAACTGAGACCAGGAATCTGGCAGCCCATGAGCCAAATCTGACCCACTGCCAGTTTGCCCAAAGTTTTACTAGAACTTTGGAACAAAGCCACACCTATCCATTCACATATAACTTATAGCTGCATCTTCACTACAAGGGTAAAGTTGAATCACTTCGATAGAGACAATATGGACCTCTGCTATAGAGTGAACATTTGTGGATTAGCTTAGGGCCAATTCACTAAATGGGTTAACTGGCACTTATAGTATTCCTGTATAAATTCAAATGGTTAAACCCCCATTGTGATGGTCTAAGAAGATGGGGCCTTTCGAGGTGCTTAGATCATGAGGATGGAGCCCTTATGAATGAGATCAGTACTTTTATAAAATAGACCCTACAGAGCTCCATCTCCCATGGACACAATGAGAAAAGGGTCATCTATAAACCAGGAAGCAGGTTCTCGCCAGACACCAAACCTGTCCATGACTTGGTCTTGGACCTCTAGCTTCCAAAACTGTGAGAAATAAATTTCTGTTGTTCATAGCTACTCACTGTGTCATATTTTGTTATTATAGCCCAGATAAGACTAAGAAACCCACAAAACTTAAAATGTTTACTATCTGTCCCTTTTCAGAAAAGTTTGCTAACCTCTGATATAGACCACAGAAGAATTAAGTTTTCCTTATATAATCCTAACACTACAGACTATTGATTTACTTGAGTGTATTCATCGATGACTCTCAACCTCTACTAGCTCTTTTTCCACTTCGCAACAACCACATGAAAATTCTTTGCAAACTGGAATTTACTATTACTGCTATGTCTTTAGGAAGAGTCATTTGTTATCAAGTATGAGTCTCTCCAGTGGAACTGGAAAAGTTTTCTGGAAGCAATAAGGATTTCCAAAGAATGACGTGTGTGGAAGTCAGCACTACTTTAGGGTTCTGGAGAGTGCGGTGCAGAAGGCTGCCCAAATGACGGCCAGGCGGTTTCCAAAGCTGTGGACACTCTCTAGGATTCTCCTGATCTGTCTGCTCAGGCTACAAATCGAAACGGGCTTTTATGTCTCTCATCTCTGTAGGATCAATGTAGTTTATTAAAATCAAGCTGCCTGTCATCTTCCAGAATAGTATACAAGGTTTCAAATACCCCATGACCAATTAAAAAAAATCTTTAAATGTGCCAATCCACATAAAGACACTTTAAAAAAAATTATTCTTTTAGGCTTGTACCTTTTAACATAGTAATGTCTGAAGAAATGTCACAACAAAACAAATTGCTCAGAAGTAGAAGTACTTAACTAAAACTGCTTTTATTAGTATCAAGGAGGAAGTTTGCTGGTTTGAGCATTGAAAAAGGACTGATACTGAATAAAAATACTATCAATGCCCAAAGGGAGTTTTATTTATTTTGGCTATAAAAATACTGCCTCGTTTTTTAAAATCTAAATAAGAAGATTCTCTATTGACAGTAACAGTTTCTTTTTGCTCTTAAAAATAATAACCCTTTCAGAGTCTCACCCGAATTCTGATTCCTAAATGAAGCTTAGAGCTTATCTATTTAGTTGGTTAGCTGGCACTTACATCAGCCACTACACGAAGGCACAGTCTCTGCTACACAGCTGCAACCATGTCAGTCCCCCAGGGGCTCCTTTACAGCTACTCACACCAGAGATCTCAGTGGACGCTGTGTCCTCACTTTTCTCCAGGCTATGCACAGACTCCCTTTGTCTGAAAAACCTTAAGTCTACTGTTTTATTGAATCCCTATTTGCTACTGGATAATTCAGCTTCTGTCTAGATTTTGATGCTTCTTAGCCCCCTCCTCCCACCATCTCAGGGAGAATCCTGCCGCCACCCCCAAAGTATCCTCAACATTTAGGACAGGGGTCCCCAAACTACGGCCCGTGGGCCGCATGCAACCCCCTGAGGCCATTTATCCGGCCCTGCCTCACTTCCGGAAGGGGCACCTCTTTCATTGGTGGTCAGTGAGAGGAGCATAGTTCCCATTGAAATACTCATCAGTTTGTTGATTTAAATTTACTTATTCTTTATTTTAAATATTGTATTTGTTCCTGTTTTGTTTTTTTACTTTAAAATAAGATATGTGCAGTGTGCATAGGGATTTGTTCATAGTTTTTTATATAGTCCAGCCCTCCAACGGTCTGAAGGACAGTGAACTGGCCCCCTGTGTAAAAAGTTTGGGGACCCCTGGTTTAGGAGGTCCACAAAGAGATGCCATGTGTGTGTGCCCAAGAACCAGCCACCCAGGCTCATTCTGCCGTGTCTCCTCCCCTGCTCTGGCTCTCCCTGTCTAGGATTTGAAAGCAGTGCCCAACTGCAGATGATGCCAGATGTCTGTACGCCAAAGTCCCTGCCAAGGCTGCTGTTGCTGAAACTGCTAAGCTAGGAAAGAGAAGGATGTTGGCTTTCCTGTTGAGGTAGGAAAATGGCCCTCTCCCTCTAACTTTATGCCACATCATGTCACTTAAGCCCCAAAGAAAACATTTCTTTTTAATTTTTCTGTAACAGGTCCCCCAATAAAAGCCCACACACATCTTTCTCCAAAGTTGTCAACTATTCAACAATAGCATGCAACAGTGCTTCTTCCCTAGGAGAGTCTAAAACGAGTCACTTAAAATACATTTCCCCAAATTCTCATTTTACCAACAAGGCATAGCCCTTCCAGTCAGTTCCTCGTCACACCTCCACAAACATGTTTATTTCATAAGAGATGTTTGGCTTTGTGTAACCCCTTCTTCTATGGTCACAGCATTGGACAGACATAAAGGCAAATGAATACATTATTAGAAATAAATATCCTGTTAGTCCCTCGGGGATATTCATAGAGAGGCATCTAGATATCTCTTTTCTTACCCTGATCCCTTCTGATCCACCCTGAGTCAGCCTCAGATGAACATCTGAAAATCTTCTCTCTCCCTAATCTCCCTCTAGCTTCTCTTGTTTCCACGCCTCTGTTCCTGGCTGCTGGTTTCCACGCTCTCTCCAAAGCCAAGGCCATACACACCTTTATTTCTGGCTTCTCCAGAGTTGTAGAATGGAAGGAATTTTTTGAAGTCTTCATAGCTGAGCACCTATAAGCCAAACATTCCTTTTTTTCTTTAATAGCATCACACCGATACATGTGCCCAAAGACCCCTTTCCCACCAGCACCAAAAAGGAAAAAGAATGAAGTCAGAAAATTCTTTGTCACATGTATCTTTGTCTAACTAGAAGTCTCTGCACAAAAATATGATTAAAATCTCCAATGATAGGCCCTGGCCGGTTGGTCCAGTGGTAGAGCATCAGCCTGGCATGTGCATGTCCTGGGTTTGATTCCTGGTCAGGGCACACAGGAGAAGCAACCATCTGCTTCTCTACCCCTCTCTCCTTCCCCCTCTCTCTCACTCTCTCTTTCTCTTCCCCTCCTACAGTCATGGCTTAATTGCTTCAAGTGCAAAGGCCTGGGTGCTGAGGATGGTTCTGTGGAGCCTGCACCTCAGGCACTAAAAATAGTTCAGTTGTGAGCATGGCTCCAGATGGGCAGAGCATCAGCCCCAGATGGGGGTTGCTTGTTAAATCTCAGTTGGGACACATGTGTGAGTCTGTGTCCCCTCTTCTTACTTGGAAAAGAAGAATAAATAAACAGATAAACAAATAAATAAATAATAAATAAATAAAATCTCCCTAGTTGAAGATAAAAAGATGTAGTTATAAAATGGCAATTTCCCCAGTTTTGATGTTTCCAAGATCTTAGGGCCAAGCCTCAATCTCAGGTTCATCCTAAGGCACCATCGGCACCCTCTGCCCTCCACACTCTATAAAATGCTAGTTCTCCTACACATTTGACTGAAGAATCAGAGCTCTGCCCTGAGATAACTGCTCTGATCATGTGTACTAGTTAAGTTCATTCAACTTCAAGCAATGGAGACCTAAAATAACAGTGGTCTCAACAAACTAGACATTGTTTTCCCTTTCAAGTATAATTCTAAAGTTATACCACGTGGGGCCGCACAGGCAGCTCTGACCGGAAAAGCCCTCAGCAACTCCCGCCTCCACCCCCACCCCCCACCCCCCACCCCCCACCCCCCACCCCCGCCACTGCACCCCCCACTCCGGAGCTCAGCCCTCACCCCCTTGCCCAACACACCTATATTACGAGGAGCAGATCGGCAGAAGGGGAAAAGGGAAAAAGAAAGGGGAAAGCTGCTTGCTACTGGTCTCCTCAAATTTCTAAAAATTGCCGCACGTTTTAATTACATCTTTTTTGTTCAATACATGGCCATTCCCTGCAAGGGAGACGGAGACATTTACTCTGTCTGTCGTGGGCAGCCATATGGCCAGCTAAAAATTCCATCCCTGGGGGAGAACAGCGGGAGAGTGGATATCAGGGGACAGCCAGCAGTCTCTGTCACGCTGTGCTCCTGAAATCACTACCTTTCTCTGCGCTAAAAATAAATTCTAGAGTCACCTAAAATAGAATGCTTTAAATTCCATTGTTTTTGTTAAAAACAAACAAAAAAAATATCTGAAGTCTGAGTCAAAATTTTCTCACTCAGTGTAACTGTAGGTAACTATGGTTTAATTCTCTGCCTTATTGTGATATCTGTCCTGCCACTTTAAAAAATTATTCTAAGGGTTGATTGAAAATAAAATCAGATAATAAAAGTAATTTTCAAAATGTGCTATAACTCTCAATACAAAGTAGAATTAAATCAATCTATTATCTCTTGTCCCCTTTATATATGACTCTCATTCAGATTATCTCTATTCTCCTAGGTTTCCTAATAAAATGTGGCAGGTAGAGGTCAAGAGAGCAAAGGACCAGAAACAAAGGTACGTGGTCAATATTAGGTGGTTCAAAGAGGGCCAATGGTGTACCAGAGAAGCAAAAGGAAATTCCCTAGAAGTCGCCAGTGTTTATGCAGACTCACGCCATTAACCTGGCCTCTCAATCATCACCCTGTATCTGTTATTATCATATGTGGGGTTAAATCTTCATCACAGAAGTTACTTTCTCTCAGGCAAAATTCTAGGTTCTATTGGTTCACAAAAGAAGCCACCCTGGCCATTTAGGACAAGCAGGGCAGCTATAAAAATCAGCTGGTGTTTTTTGTAATTTTCTGGTATTTTTAGTTTTGCTACTATTATACCTGTTTCTGTCGTTGTTTGTGGAGAACAGGAAAGATACCGAATGCTTGCAAAGCCCTGGTAATTCTAAACTACTTCAAGGGAGAGAACAAGTCCAGGCAGAAGGAGTGCTGCTAAAGGTAACTTGTACAGATGCTACGGTTTGTGTTGCAGGAGCAGAGGGCACAGAGTGAACATACAGTGTGACAGAGATTGAACGCTTTGGAAAAGCAAAGAGGATAATTCTGAAAATCATGTTTGAGCAGATTACTGACTTTGAATGTGGGTTTTTTTCAAATTTTTATTTTATTGATTTTAAAGAGAGGAAGGGAAAGAAGAGGAGAGAGACAGGAACATCTGCTTCAGTATGTGCCCTGACCGGGAATCGAACTGGCAACCTCTGCATTGTAGGATGATGCTCCAAACAATTGAGCCATCCAGCCAGGGCCTGGATGTATTTTTTCCCCTCTCCTTGTGGTTTGACTTCATACAAATAGAGGCAGTCTGTTGACATGCCCTCCAGGTAACCTGGTAGAGACTTATTAGTCAGAATAGGATGGGTCATGGCACAGTTACAAAAGCCCCTCAAGTTCTCCATGATTCATCACAATAAAGGTTATTTCTTTCCCATACTGTATAGCTAATATGAGTCAGAGGAGACTAGACCATACACATTCTCCCAAAGACATACCGTAAGTTGTCTGAGTCTCTACCAACGTGTAGTCATACCACTTGGAAGGGAAAGCCTATGCAGTACCCACAGGAGGAGAAAGCTCACTCGAAGAGTTACATGAGAGACTCTCACCGCATCAGCCCACAAATAATAAATATGCATCAGTCATGCTCATAGCCCACTGGCCAGAACACTCACATGGCCCTGATCTAAATGCAAGGCCCCTGGATAATGCGGGAGAGTACATAATTTGGTGATTGCGTGGCATCAGGATGGTTGAATTACCTATGAAGGGCTTCCTGCCACATTTTTTCTTCATACTTTCTGGGAATGCCAAGTTTTATTGGAAGAAACTTTCTTTTTTGGTAGAGGGTAAGATAGTATCTTGGTCTTCCAGCCACAATTCACTTTACACACACACACACAGTGAAGAAATAAAAATTCTTAAAGGGCATGGAGGACACACGTATTTATTCTAAAATAGGCTGAATGCTTACTCTATGAACAATAAAAATTGCTGTAAAGCCAGGAAATATTTTTAGCTTCATGCATTAGCAGTTGACTGATAATGAAATGTACTAACTTCTTACTGGAATATTATCATGGAGTATTCTCACTGCTGTTACTGCTTTTAAGAGTTTCTATCAAGATAAGTCCATGTCACTTTGCTCCACCTAGCTCGGAGAAAAAGAAAATGCAACAGAAATGAGAAATACATTTCATTTCATTGTTCACAGTGTGTTACTACATCCTCTGATGCAATCAAGTTCCATCTGACTGCTCCAGTGGATGAGAAAAAGCAGTTTACCTGCTAATGTGAAGACTAACCTTCCTGGCCCCTTCAAGGAAAACTGTACGGGACAGTATTGTATTTTCATATTCATAAGCATTGGCAACCGGTGGCTTTTCCACTTTATTATTTTTCTCAGGTATATCAGTTGACCTACCCTAGCAATGTATAATTCACAAGGGACAGATATTAGGCCAATAAGCAGGTAATTCTGACCTCTGCAAATCTACCCATTACCCAGCAAGTTCTATGCAGTGCAATGGAAATATAATGTGAACCATTTATGCGATTTCAAATTTCCACAATTTAAAGTACTTTAAAATGAAAAGAAATAGGTGAGATTGACTTAACATATTTTTAGCCTAATATATCCAAAATAATGTCACTTCAATGTAATCCATATGCATATCATTGAGATAGTTCACATGCTTTTTTATTTTGTCTTTGACATCCAGTGAGTATATTATATTTACAGTACATCTTAATTTGGACTAGCTGCATTTCAATGACTTAATAGCCACGAGTGGTTGGTGGCTACCACATTAGACAGTGCAGCTCTATGCTACTGTAGGGTAAGTTGGTAAGCAAAAATGATTACAATGTAGCACTTTATATGGAAATATAATACCATACATGCTAAATATCACTTTGTAATTTAAGTAAAGGTAATGAATTTAAATGACTAACATGAAAAATTTTTAATTAAAAAAAATTAAATATGCTACACTTTGTGTTTTTCAAAATAGCTTGTTTAATTCCAGGTGCTATAGAATTCAGGATAGAACCAAGACTGAAGAACACACTTTGGTCGAGTCCTGGCCTGGGTTTACTCTAACCTCACAGCTAAGGTTGAAATGGATGAACTAAAGAGATGGGCCACTGGATGACTGTTATTTTTTTCTGGTTATTATAATGTTTTTATCTTTTTGTTTTGTTTTGTTTTGAATTTTCATTGAATTTATTGGGGTGGCATTGGTTAATAAAATCATACAGGTTTCCAGTGCTCCGTTTTACAAGACACCATCTGTATATTGCATTGTTTGTTCACCACCCCAAGGCAAGTCATTTTTTTTTTTTTGTAAAAGTTGATTCTTAAATGTGTAATAGGCTCCAAGACAATACTATACTTCATTCTAGCTATAAGTGGGAACAGATGTTCTGACAGGGAATCCGAATGCTAAAACATGAATGGAACTAAGGCTCATCATTGCCCCTAGCTCACTTTTTGCCAGATTTCTTCATTCCACCTGTGGCCAGGGTACCCCTTCCCCAAATGTTCACGTTTAGCTCCTGGAGTTTCTTCTGCTCCTCGTTTTGCTTCGGCTCTGAGTGTCTTATCTTGTCCATATCCTTGGCCTGCTTTCTGGGCTGCTTCAGGGGCTTCCTGCCACCTTTATGGCTGGACATGGTGCCTGCCGCCCCTACCTGAGACCCTGCCACAGGAAGCTGATGAACTTTGTTTACACCGTCTTCTTCCTTTACAAGTGAGAGGAGGGGAGATAAAGAGAAGACTCCCGCATGTGACCTGACCAGGATCTACCTGGCAATCCCCATCTGGGAATGATGCTCTGCTCACCTAGGACCATGCTCACAACTGAGCTATTTTTAATGCCAGAGGTAGAGGCTCCATGGAGCTAATTTCAGAGCCCAAGGCCAATGCCATTGACCCAACTGAGGCACTGGCTGCAAGAGGAGAAGAAAAAGAGAGGAGAGGGGGAAGGGTGGAGAAGCAGATGGGTGCTTCCCCTATGTGCCCTGACTAGGAATCAAACCTGGGACACCCACATGCCAGGCTGATGCTCTACTACTGAGCCAACCAGCCAGGGCCAAACTTTTTTTACATTTTCATTACAAGACATATATATATAAACAAAGGCAAAAGAAAAAGATACCAGACCATAAAAAACAAGTAACATATCAAGATATAGAATGTATTTACTTCCTATTTTTAAATTTGAGCATAAAGGAATGACTTGAAAAACATTCTTTATAAATGAAAGAAGGATGCAGGTCATTGCATATATGCACAGGAAAAGCATTCTGGGGTTCTCACAGAGTTGAGGCCATTACTTTACCAAAATACAGGAGAGAAGTCTGAGGTGCATTTCTAATTTTATTTTACAATTACAGTTGGTAGTCAATAATATTTTATATTAGTTTAGGGCGTACAGCCTAGTTGTTAGACAATAATATAATTTATAAAGTGATTGCCCCAATTATTCTAATACCCACCTGCCACTATGTATAGTTATTACAGTATTATTGACTATATTTCCTATCCCGTACTTCATACCCACGTGACTATTCTGTAACTACCTATTTGTACTTCTTCATCCCTTCACCTCTTTCATCCATTCCCCCATTCTCCCTTCTATCTGGCAACTATCAGTTTGTTCTCTGTATCTGTGAGTCTGTTTCGGTTCTTATTTCATTTATTTTGTTTTTTAGATTCCAAAAATGAGTGAAATCATACGGTATTTGTCTTTCTCTGTCTGACTTTTTTCACTTAGATTCAAACACTCTAGGTCCATCCATGTTGTCACAAGTGGTAAGATTTTCTTCTTTCTTATGGCCAATTAATATTCCATTGTGTATATATGTACCACAGCTTTTTCATACATTCGTCTATTGATGGGCCTTTGGGTCACTTCCATATCTTGGCTATTGTAAATAATGCTGCAGTGAACATATGGGTGCATATATTATTTTGAATTAGTGTTTCGGATTTCTTCAGATATACATCCAGAAGTAAAACTGTGGGGTCATAAATTAGTTTTGTTTTTCATTTTTTGAGGTACCTCCATTTCGTTTTCCACAGTGGCTGTGCCAAACTCTAAAACCACCAGCAGTGCATGAGGGTTCCCTTTTCTCCACATCCTAGCCAATACTTGTTGTTTGTTGATTCATTGATGATAGCCATTTTGACAGGTGTGAGGTGCTTTCTTATTGTGGTTTTAATTTGCATTTCTCTAATAGTGATGTTGAGTATCTTTTCATGTGCTTATTGGCCATCTGTATGTCCTCTTTGGAGAAGTGTCTATTTAGTTTCTCTGATCATTTTTAATTGGATTTTTTGGGGGGGTTGGTGTTGAATTGTTTGAGTTTTTGATACTTTTGTTGAGTTTTGAGATTTTGTATATTAAGCACTTTTCAGATATATCATTGGCAATATAGTCTCCCACTCGGTAGGTTGTCTTTTGTTTTGTTGATGGTCCCGTTTGCTGTGCAAAAACTAATTTTAGTATGATGTAGTCCTATTTGTTTACTGTTTTCATCTGTTTCCCTTTCATCAAGGAGATATATAAGAAAAAATATATATCCTAAGAGAAATGTCAAAAAGTTTACTGCCTAACTTTTGTTCTAAGAGTTTTATGGTTTTGAGTCTGACATTTAAGTCTTTAATCCATTTTGAATATGGTGTAGGAAGGTGGTCTAGTTTCATTGTTTTGCATATGTTTGTCCATTTTCCCAACACCATTTATTAAATTGAATGTCTTTACCCAGTTGTTTTCCTTTCCTCACTTGTCATATATTAATTGACCAAACTGGCATGGGTTTGTTTCTGGGGTCTCTATTTTGTTCCATGCATCTATGTGTCTGTTTTTAAGACAGCACCATGCTATTTTGATTAATATAGCCTTGTAGTATGGTTTGGTAATAGATAGCCTAATACCTCCAACTTTGTTCCTCTTCCTCAAGTCTTTTGAGGTTCCATACAAATTTTAGGATTATTTGTTCTAGTTCTGTAAAAAATGCCATTGAAATTTTGATAATGACTGCACTGAATACAATCATAGATTGCTTTGGGAAGTATGGTCATTTTAATGATGTTAATTTTCCCTATTCATGATCACGGTATATGCTTATTTTATATCTTCTTCAATTTGTTTCTTCAATGACTTATAATTTTCCAAGTACAGGTCTTTTACCTCCTTGATTAAATTTATGCCTAGCTATTTTTTAATGTAATTGTAAATGAGACTTTCTTAATTTTTCTTTTTGATAGTTCATAATTAGTATATAAAAATTCAACCAATTTCTGAATATTAATTTTGTATCTTGCTGCTTTTCTGAATTCACTTATTAGTTTAGTAGTTTTTTGGTGAAATCTTCAGGGTTCTCTATATACAGTATTATGTCATCTGCAAATACTGATAGTTTTATTTCTTCCTTTCCAATCTGGAAGCATTTTACTTCTCTTTCTTGTTTGATTGTTGAGGCTAGGACTTCCAGTACTATGTTGAATAAAAGTGGTAAAAGTAAATATCCTATTTTGTTCCTGATATTAAGGAAAATGCTTTTAGATTTTCCTCATTGAATATGATGTTATCTGTGTGTTTGTTATACATGGTCTTTATTATGAGGTATAGTCCCTCTATTCCCAATTTACTAAGAGTTCTAGTTATAAATGAGTGCTAGATATTAGAAAATGCTTTTTCTGCATCTATGGATATGATCATATGCTTTTGACCCTTTCTTTTGCCTATATGTTGTATCATGTTAATTGATTTGTGGATGATGTACTAACCTTGCATCCCAGGAATAAATCCCACTTGATCACGGTATATAACCTTTTCATTGTATTGCTGGATCCAGTTTACTATTGTTCTGTTGAGGAATTTTGTACCTATGTTTATCAGGGATATTGACCTATAATTTTCACTTTTTGTAATGTCTTGATCTGGTTTTAAAATCAGAATAATGTTTGCCTTGTAAAATGAACTTAGGAGCCATCCCTCCTCTTCAATATTTTTTAAATAGTTTGAGAATGATAGGCATTAGTTCTTTTCTGAATGTTTAGTAAAAGTCACCTGTGAAGCCATCCAGTCCAGAACTTCTGTTTGTTGGGAGTTTTTTGATTACTGATTTAATTTCATTGGTAGTACCGTATTTTTCGCTCCATAAGACACACTTTTTTTTCCCCAAAAGTGGAAGGGGAAATGCCCGTGCGCCTTACGGAGTGAACGTTCATTTTTTTTTTTAGCTTCTGTGGGTTCCAGACAACTAGAAGAGTATTTGAACATTAAAGTCTCTTCTCATTTGTTAATAACAGTGCTAATGGCTGTTAATACTGCTGCTGAGTTTACATTGTTGAAATATTATTGTGGTATATTTTATTAAATATTTTAACGCACCATTTGGTTCAGAATATTTTTTTTCTTATTTTTCTCCTTAAAATCCTAGGTGCGTCTTATGGTCAGGTGCGTCTTATGGAGCAAAAATACAGTAATCTGTCCAGATTTTGTTTCTTCTTGGTTCAGTCTTGGAAAATTGCATGTTTCTAGAAATGTATTCATTTCTTACAGATTGTGTAATTTATTGCCATATGGTAGTTTGTAGTATTTCCTTACAATTCTCTGTATTTCTGTGGTGTCATTTGTTACTTTTCCCTTTCATTTCTTATTTTATTCATGTGAGTCTTCTTTTTCTTGATGAGTCTGGTTAGGTTTATTAATCTTTTTTATCTTGCACAAAACAAGCTCTTAGTTTCATTGAACTTTTGTATTTTATTTCTGCTCTGATCTTTATTATTTCTCTCCTTCTACTCACTTTGGACTTTACTTGTTGTTCTGTTGCTATTCCTTTAAATGTAAAATTAGGTTGTTAATTTGAGATTTTTTTTTCTTGTTTCTTGAGATAGGCCTGTAATGTTATGAATTTCCCTCATAGAACTGCTTTCACTGTGTCTCATAGATTTTGGGTTTTGGGTTTTTATTCTTATTTGTTTCAAGGCATCTTTCCATTTCTTTCTTGATCGCATTGTTAACCAACTCATTGTTTAGCAACATGTTAGTTAGCTTCCATGTCTTTGTGTATGTTTCAATATTTTTCCTGTTACTAATTTCTAGTTTCATACCATTATGGTCAGAGAAGATACTTGATATGATTTCAATTTTTTTTTAATTTATTGAGACTTGTTTTATGTCCTGACATGTAGTCTATCCTGGAAAATGTTTCATGTGCACTTGAAAAGAATTTTATTCATTTGCTTTAGGGTGAAATACTCTGAAAATAATTACATCCATGTTATCTACTGTGTCATTTGATGCTGCTGTTTGTTTGTTGAATTTTCTGTCTGGAAGATCTATCTATCCACTGATGTCAATGGATCCCCCTACTGTGATTGTATTCCTGTCAGTCTCTCCCTTTGTGTTCATCAATACTTGCTTTACTATTTAGGTGTCCCTATGTTGGGTGCATAAATGTTTACAAGGGTTACAGTCTCTTGGTCAACTGATCACTTTATTATTATGCAATGTCCTTCTTTGTTTCTATTATAGCCTTTGTTTTAAAGGCTATTTCGCCTGATATAAGTAATGCCACCCCAGCTTTTTTGTTTGTTTGTTTCCATTTGCATGAATATGTTTTTCCACCCCTTTATTTTCATCTCTGTGTCTCTTGATCTGAATGGGTTTCTTGTAGACAGCTTATATATAGGTTTTGGTTTTTTATCCATTCAGTTACCCTATGTCTTTTGATTGGGTGCTTAATTCATTTACATTTAAAGTGATTATTGATAGGTGTGTAGTTATTGTCATTTTGTTACCCATATTTATGTTCTTTTTTTTTTTCCCTTCTTGTTAATGAATTCTCAGCCCTGGCTGGTTAGCTCAGCAGAAGGGTGTTAACCTGGCATGTGGAAGTCCCAGGTTCGATTCCTGTTCAGTCAGTTGTCTTTTTGCTTTATTATTGGTTTCTTTTGAGTTAATAAAGGTATTGTAATAACCATAACCTGTATGTCTTTTCCCATAAGAATAACTGTAACCCTACTTTTGTGCATCACTGTATTTGATTCCACTCTCTTCTAGCTTGTACAGTTTCTGCTGAGAAGTCTGATGATAACCTAATGGGCTTTCCTTTATAGGTCACTTTCTTCCTTTCACTCGCTGTTTTGAGAATTCTTTCTTTGTCATTACTTTTTGACAGTTTTAATACAATTTGCCTTGAAGAAGGCCTCTTTGGATTGAGGTAACTAGGTTTTCTGTTTGCTTCTTGGATTCTATGATCTAGTTCTTTCCATAGATTGAGATATTCTCATTAGGAATTTGTTTGAATAGGCACTCTGTTCCCCTCTTTTTTTCTTCTTCTGGTTTGCCTATTATTCTTACATTG
Source organism: Saccopteryx leptura (assembly GCF_036850995.1). Taxonomy (NCBI): domain Eukaryota; kingdom Metazoa; phylum Chordata; class Mammalia; order Chiroptera; family Emballonuridae; genus Saccopteryx; species Saccopteryx leptura. The sequence continues at coordinate 31,644,769 of NC_089503.1, read as the reverse complement.
CTCTTTCTGATGGAGTCAGATAGTTCTTACAGTTTTCTTTTATTTTTTTTTTATGCTTATGTCTCGCTCTTCTTCCCTCTGTGTCATTTCTCAACTTCTATCTTCAATATCACAATTCAATTTATGGTATTTGATAGGCTCCTTCTCTGTCTAGGAATCTGTGTATGGGTGGCACTTTTCTAGCAGATTAGTACCAAGAGGTCTCTCTATATTTTCCAGTAGGTGGCAGTGAATCATAATTTTTTTTAGCTCTGTGAAGTCCCACGGTTGACCACCCACTGTCTTTGGCTGCGACAGTCTCGCCACCACACTTGGGGTGGAGTTTGTGATTGGAACCCAGCTTCCTTCTTTGTTTTACCCTCTGGGTAATGGCAACCTTGGACCTCCACAGGCTTTCAACTATGCCTTGACCAGGGACCAGTCACCCTTTGCTCACAGGAATTAGTGATTCTGTGGTACTAGATCTCATTTTAGCAGATAATGTGCCCTGCACTCCAACACCCAGGGCAAAGGAAGGTGAGTTCTAGGAGGTTAGGGAGCAGCAGGGCTCCATGCTTTATTTCTCTGTCCGGAATGCAGACCACCAGACAGCCACAGTAACACTTCTGTGCTGTATCATATATTTAGCATATTCAGTGAAGTGCCTGGGGCATAGTAGGTGCTCAATTTTAAAAAGCTCAACATTTTTAAGGAACAATGTAAGGAACTAATACAACTGCATATATGTAGAAGAGCCATAAAAACACATAAGTGCACATATAAAATCATATAAATATACTTTGTGAACAACATAGATAACAAAGAGTTAATTTAATAATACAATATGTAGGCCCTGGCTGGTTGGCTCAGCAGTAGAATGTTGGCCCGGCATGTGGAAGTTCCAGGTTCAATTCCTGGCCTGGGCACATAAGAGAAGCACTTATCTGCTTCTCTACCCTTCCCCTTCTCCTTTCTTTCTATCTCTCTCTTCCCCTCCCACAGCCAAGGCTCCATTGGAACAAAGCTGGCCCAGGCAATGAGGATGGCTCCATGGCCTCCACCTTAGGCGTTTAAATGGCTCTGGTTGCAACGGAGCAACGGCCCAGATGGGCAGAGCATCACCCCCTAGTGGGCATGCCAGGTGAATCCTGGTCGGCGCATGTGAGATTCTGTCTGTCTACCTCTCTACTTCTCACTTCAGAGAAATACAAATAATAATCATAATAATACAACAAGTAATAGTTATAACATTATTAGTATTCTTTTAGAAAAAGTAAAATGATTTATAATTTCTCAAGAATCATCAGTTCATTTTATTAAATATATTATATAAAATTTAATTAGTCTATAACTGTTATAATATGCTTACTTAACCATTAATAACACATTTCAAAATATTTATTAATTCCAGATATCACTTACATAAGTATTAAATTAGTACTTTCAGTGTCAGGTTCTTTAGTAAGTTTTGTCTTTGTCACACATTTGAAAATAAATCATAATCCTGGATAAACCCAAATATCTGTCACCCATTTGCTTGAATCTCTGCTGTTAAACTAGACAAAGAAAAAATACACATCCATATTGAGTGGTCTTGTGTTAAATGTTTTACCATAAAGCTCAAGTGGACACTTAGTACTGGTAGGCTACTAAACTACTCCTGAGTCACTACTAACTCAACCCCTCTCCCAGTCTCAGGCAGCTATTCAAATCTTTTCCTCAAATCTTTTCCAAACCCTGGGCAATTCCTCCACCATCCTTATTCTCATATGATGCCTTACAGCCTACCTTACTGAAAAAATAAGAATAATCACAGGAGAGCTAGCACAGAGCTTCTCACCCCACCTACCATCCTCTGCACCCACCACACCCATGCACCCACAACATCAGCATTCACCACACCTACTCAGTCCCCATTACCACACCCACTACACCTCCCTAACCACCAGCATCGGCACCCATATCTGCCTCGCACCTGATGCCTGGATGAGCTCTCCACCTTCCTATCTGAAGCCAGTCCCTCCACCTGTGCTCTAAAACCCATCTCTTCTTACCTACTCGAGAACACTCCAGATATTCTCTTCTCTTCCTCCAACATCATCAGTTTTCACTCTTTATTCAATCATTTGCATTACTATACAAACATGCAGTTATTTTGTCCATCATAAACCATGAAAATCAAGAGAAAATGATCTTTTACCCCACTTCTACTTCATCAAATCACTCATTTCTTTGCTCATCTTTGTACAAAACTTCAGGGAAAAGCTGCCTATATCAACTTTTTAAATATATATTTATCTCTTGCCAATCATTTAAACACACACTAATCAGGGTTTCGGTCCCTTTGCTCCAAAGGAACTTCCCTAGCTGTGGACACCCATGACCTTTACCTTGCCACATGCACTGTGCAGTCATGGTCCTCATCTCACTTAACCTGTCGGCAGCATTCACACAGTCATCACTCACTTCTCCTGATACACTCTCTTTACTTGGCTTCTCTCCAATCTATTCTTTCTTCAATGGCCCTTCTCAGTTTCCTTTGGAAAAAAGAAGAAATAAACTTCATCTTATCCTTGACCTCTTGATATTAGAATAGAACAGGCTCAAGTTTTCTTTCTTTCTTTTTTTTTTTTAAAGAAGTAATTTTTTAAAAAATTTTTATTTTATTTATTCATTTTTAGAGAGGAGAGAGAGAGAGAGGGAGAGAGAGGAGAGTCAGAGAGAGCGAGAGAAGGGGGGAGGAGCTGGAAGCATCAACTCCCATATGTGCCTTGACCAGGCAAGCCCAGGGTTTTGAACTGGCGACCTCAGCATTCCAGGTCGACGCTTTATCCACTGTGCCACCACAGGTCTCTTTCTTTCTTTTATCTTCTCTGTTTATACCCACTCTTCTAGACTCATGTCAATGACTCCCAAATTTATATTTTCAGCCAGTAAACCTTTTCTTTCAAAATTCAGATTCAACATTCTACTTACATCTTAAAGACACCTCAAGCTCAACATGTCCATACTGAATTATTAATCTTTTCCTGAAACTTACTACATCTACAGCCATCCCACTTATATCAACAGCAAGTTTATCTTTCAAGTTGTGCAGACCAGAATCTTTAGAGTCATCACTATCTCTTGGCTTTCTCTCACATTCAACATTCATCTATCACAGTGGTTCTCAACCTTTCTAATGCCGTGACCCCGCAATACAGTTCCTCATGTTGCGGTGACCCCAAACTAAAAAATAATTTTGGTGGCTACTTCATAACTGTAATTTTGCTACAGTTATGATTCGGAATGTAAATACCTGATATGCATTATGTATTTTCCAATGGCTTTAGGCAACCTCGCCGGGGTCGCGACCCACAGGTTGAGAACCGCTGATCTATCAGAAAATCTCCTTGGCCTTACTTTCAAAATATATCCAGAATCAAATTATGTCGATTGCCTCCGTTGCTACCACACTAGTCTGAACAAATACCATTTGTCACTTGAGTTGCTGCAATAGCATCTAATAGGTCTCCAGATCCTACTTTTGTTCCTCTACATCAGCAGCACAGCAGCCAGAGGGATACTTTTAGACCTAAGTCAGATCGTGTCACTCCCCTACCCCAAATCCTACAACTGGTTCTCTCTTACAGACAGTCAAAACTAAAGACTTTTCATTGGCCTTAAAAGTTCTACATGATTTGAGTCCTGTTACATCTCTAATATCATATCCTAATATTTCCATCATTATTCCTTTGCTCCAGACACACTATTTAAATAGGAAATATTTGTTAAACCAATCCCAGTCTCCAAGGAGCTCATAGTCTCCTGGGAGAAACAGAGGTAGATACATGATTGCAAACAGAAGGTGGTACTTAAAGTTCTTCTGTCTTCCATTTGAAACTCTGGAAGGTGAATGTGAAAGGGTGAGAAATTTGCCAGGGTTGCAGTTGTGTTGGAGGACACAGGGAGAAAGTAAGGACTTTTCAGGCAGGACAAACATTGCACATACGAAGATCTAGAAGAATGAATCAGCAGAATATTTAGAGAATTACAAGTAAAGCATCAAAAAATAACACTTAAGATAAGGGAATGTGGATGTGGGAGGCTAAAATAAATATGGTTTATACTTTACATAGGAGTCAGATCATGAATGACTCTATTTGTTTCTTTTCTTACAGTTTTCAATATGATCGCACAGCAATTTATTAAACAACCACGTCCTTTGGGTGTACCTCCTCAATGGGGCCAAAGCAATACTTGAAAAGGATTCTGAATTCCTCAAGTTAAAGATACAAAAAAAAAAGAAGAGGAAGAAGAAGAAGAAGAAGAAGAAGAAGAAGAAGAAGAAGAAGAAGAAGAAGAAGAAGAAGAAGAAAGGAAAGAAAGAAGAAAGAAAGAAAAGAAAAGGAAGGAAGGAAGGAAGGAAGGAAGGAAGGAAGGAAGGAAGGAAGGAAGGAAGGAAGGAAGGAAGGAAGGAAGGAAGGAAAGAAAAAAAAAAAAAGGAAAAGAAATAAAACACCCAGAATCCAGTCACATTTAATGTGACAAGGTAAAGGAGTGGGAGTGCTACTGTATCAAATTTAATTTGTGCAAAATTATCGTCTCTAGTAACATCAGTTTTCTTGCTCTACTTTGTTTAGAGTTTAGACTACTTTAGAAAGGCTTGATCTCCGCGTCTATCTAAACACTGATTCACTTACAGCAAGCTGCAAGCAAACATTGGTCTTACTAATACCTGACAAATCCACAAGGTGTTAGTTGCACACGATTTTGTATAAAAGGTGAATGAGACTTAACTCAGCCTACAGTTTTCCCTAGACAAGGCAGCCGGCCACAGGTGAGTCTCAGCATCTACAGTGACCAAGTAGTGACAGTTACTTTTGAAACTGCAGATTTCTCAAGATCTGAAGAACACATCTAGAGATTTTGAACTCTGCTCATGTAGAAAATGTGTGCTTGTCACCCTGGCTTCTTGAATATGGTTAATACAGTGTAATTCTTTTTAGCAATCAATTGATTTTGTGAAACAGTCTTATTTAAAACACAGGTGGGTAGAAGTGAATGAAAATGTTTATGAAATGCTAAAAAATGATGAACTAATTTTGCAATATAGAATTTTTATTTTTATTTTTCAACAAAAATAGTCTTTAAAATGATAATAAAAGGACAAATACGACGATCACAATTACTTGCTTCAGGGTAATCATTTTAAGACATTAGGTGGTAATACTCTCATCTTTAAATACTGCTCTACTTAAATCATTATATTGGCATTTTGCCCTATGATATGTTTCTATTTTGACACAAAACAATGAAGGAGGAGGAGGGTAAGAAAAACTATCTGTTCAAGGAACTAGGAAGAAAAGAGAAAGGAAGGGAAATATAATAATTGCTGGAGCAAATGTGACCGGGGCAGATGGACAGACCAATTCATTTTGCTTTCATCAACTTACATAATAATAATATAATTCTTTGGTTTTTTGGTTTCTCATGGGACTTAATTGTTTGCTTCCTAGTCCAGGATGAAGTCAGTCCTGTTTGGCTTTCTTTTCTGTTGCTGGAAAGCAATTTGCTGCAACAGCTGTGAGCTGACCAACATCACCATCACCATGGAGAAAGAAGAATGTGGCTTCTGCCTCAGCATCAACACCACTTGGTGTGCGGGCTACTGCTACACCCGGGTAGGAACATGGCTTCGCTGGAAGGGAGGGAGGGTGCTGAGGGTCTGCAGAAGGCAACTTCCAGTAATTCCTACGTTATTACTATTTTAATTTTCCCAAGTCATAGCCATGAGTCCTCTAACCAATATTGTCTGTGTTATGATTAAGGTTAATTACCAGAATATCAGTTAGATGTTTTGGGTCTGGGTTTGATTTCGAGTAAATTTAGGGAAGGCTCAGCTTTGATCTGATCAATTTGGTAAGATGTCGACTCTGCATTTCAAAAGAAAAAGAAAGGAATTTTATGGTAGATTTTACATATTGAGAGATAAACATGTAAGCATACATATATTTAGTAACAGATCTACAATATTCCCAAAAAAACTAATCCCCGTGTAGATGTATTTTTATAATATTATGTATTGCTATTTCTATGTAATTGAAGCCATATCTTTGCAATAGAAATAGTACCGAAGTATGTTTCTAAGCCACATAAAAACACAAACAACCACGTTATATAAACTGCTGTATTGGCCCTCCTGAATATAAATGCCAACAAGCAGCAATCATTCCTTGCAGACTGGTAGAACCAAAACGAATCTACAAACACACTCACTTTTTATACTGTTGAGAAAGCCAAGGCACAGAGGCATAAAACCATTCATTTCTAGTCACAGAGTTTCTTTGCATCAATTCAAGTAAGAAGGCAGCTTCTGCTTTTCTTTTTTTTTTTTCTTTTCTTTTTTTGTCCCCCTTAGCACCTGGCTTTCTATGCAGAATTCCATTCTGCAAACTGAAGTTGAAACTGGCAACTTTTTAATGAAATATACTTTATTGGGTGGTAAATATACATAAGTGTGATCTACCTCCACTTATATATACCATTGGTCCCCAACCCCCGGGCCGCGAACCAGTACCGGTCCATGGGCCATTTGGTACCGGTCCGCAAAGAAAGAATAAATAACTTACATTATTTCTGTTTTATTTATATTTAAGTCTGAATGATGTTTTATTTTTAAAAAATGACCAGATTCCCTCTGTCACATCCGTCTAAGACTCACTCTTGGCGCTTGTCTCGGTCACGTGATACATTTATCCATCCCACCCTAAAGACTGTTCCATGAAAATATTTTCTGACATTAAACCAGTCCGTGGCCCAAAAAAGGTTGGGGACCACTGAATTATACAATTTATTGAACCTTCTTAAGTTACAGACTTGATAGTATGATGTTGAAATAAATTAAACAGCAGTGCCAATTTCTTCCCTCAGTGCAAATAGTGTTATTTTATTAGAAAGGGTTGGAACACATGCGTTCTACCTGGATTAAAAGTTCTGATATGCAAACCACATATCCCTTGACACTCAAGGTACTGCAAAATATAAAGCATTTAAGGGAGGAACATATCTACAAACCAGTGGAATATTTCACATCTTACGTAAGCCTCCATAGTCATGTTAAGCTAAGCATCAACCTTTCATAGTATGTCTCTTTGACCTTCAATCAACACGCAGGGACAATGTATTGGGAATCATTTTCTGCGAAATTAAACTTCAGTGTTTTATGGCTTAAGTTGTCATTAATATAGTTTTCGACTAAGTACAAAAAGTCAACTTAAAATCTGTCATGTTTCCCTGGCTCATTGTTATTCTATATTGAAATTCAAAGTTTCTCTTCAGTTTGAGAAATAATATTTTGCTACAGACATAGGGAGTGGGGAAAGGAATAAATTATATTTTCTGTAAGATTTCCAGAACCACCAAAAACACGCTATAGCATATAGGTAGGTCATTTATGAGCTCGTGTTCCCTTGGTTAGGAATTCCACAAGTGAGCTTTAATGGGAAAATATTAGAGCAAGAAATATTAAATTCCTGTCTGGTTTTGATTATGCTAAGTAGAACCTTCCAGAATATTGTGATCTAATGGTACCCTTCCTAAACTCCTCAGGATCTGGTGTACAAGGACCCAGCCAGACGCAACACCCAGAAAACGTGTACCTTCAAGGAGCTGGTGTACGAGACAGTGAGTGTGCCTGGCTGTGCTCACCAGGCGGACTCCGTGTACACGTACCCAGTAGCCACTGCATGTCACTGTGGCAAGTGTGACAGGGACAGTACCGACTGCACCGTGCAAGGCCTGGGGCCCAGCTACTGCTCTTTCAGTGAAATAAAAGAATAAAGAGCAATGGCATTGCAGGCTGCCTACCTTTGTCCTGAAGGACCAAGCCATTCAAAAGGTCCGTGTGTGTACAACATGCGCAGGCCGCACGCCACTGTTGGCTAGGGGAGCGTCACACCCCACTGATCCCGGCTCTCCAGCGCTTGAGAGTGCCAGAACTGAGGGCGCTGGGGACAGGAGCCTGTCACCACTCAACCCCGTATCTTAGGTCTGGTTCCTTACGTTTTATTTAGTCTTTCTTAACTTATGGACACATGGGTACTTTTCTCTTTAACAGTCTTAGACACCCTCTCAGCCAATCCCTCCCTCTGAGAGATGGAGATAACGATGCCCAGAGGGAAGACGTGAGCTAGGAGTGGGCGCAAGTACTGAAGGCAGCGTTCTTCTGGTAGGCCCTTGGGCTCTCCACAGCAGGGCCAGCAGCTTCATGACTGCAGCCTAGCACTACGCCTGGGAGATAACAAGAAACTCAACAATGGCTTTTTCAAGGAAAGTGAGATCAGAAAGGTAGGCCGTAGGGAATACTGTAAGAGGGTGGCTGACAGGGCTGCCCCAGCAACGCAGTCAGTCCACAGGTGAGGGCTTCGGCTCCACTGCACAGCAACTCCGCTGGCGTGTGGAACGCTGGGACAGGAGGCAGCTCTGTGAATTGCTCGGTGCCAAAGGGGAGGAAGATTTCCTAGCTATTACGACCAAGCCCTTTACAGAAGGGCAAAAGCAAGAAATGTTCCTGTGGGCCTCTGGAAATTAGCCCGCATCTGTGCCATCATTTAAACAAATTGAACAAATGCTGTCAGGCTCCTGCAGAAAAACTCCCTTTGGAAAGTAAAATAAACAAAACTGTACCAACCTGCCCCCCAGGCGGGCGTTCACTCTGTAGAATAGAGGGGGATTTGAAGATGGGTTTGAAAGGAATTTCAGCAACCTATTAAGTTATTGACAAATATAGTTGTGTAAAAAAATATAGCTCTTTTAGAAAGAATTAGCCATGAGGGAAAAAAAAAACAACAACAACAAAAAACCTTGATGTTTTCTAGAATTCTGTATCCATCTTCTCTTTTGTGTGCACATGTTCTCCCAAATCTATGGTTTCTTTCAAGAGGGTTCAACTGGAAACTATTGCATGAGTTGATTTCTTTTAAAGATGTTACCTTTCTTAGGTATGGACTTGTTTCACACTTACAATGTTTAACTAATCTATTTCAACTTTATTTTTTTAATAATGATGTTAGCCGCTAGAGTCATTGATTTCAATTTTTTCACAAACAGCTAAACATATGTGCATGTTTATAATATTAGCAGGAAAAAAATGTTAACGTGTAACTTCTAGTGCTCTGTAAATATTACTTGTTCTCACTTTTTAAAATATTAAAAAAATGATTTCTTTGCATTTCTAAAAGTATTTCTTTATTTCAATTTTCTGTCATTTTTTTGAAGTCATTTTCTAAGAAAAAATCACAGAGTGGTTGGAGACACTGAAGATTCTCTAGGTCATTTCTTTCATTTCTTTCATTTCTTTTTTTTTTTTTTTTTTTTTTTTTTGGCAAAAACAGAGAGTCAGAGAGGGACAGACAGGGACAGACAGGCAGACAGGAAGGGAGAGAGATGAGAAACATCAATTCTTCGTTGCGGCTCCTTGGTTGTTCATTGATTGATTTCTCATATGTGCCTTGGCTGGGGGGCTACAGCAGACCAGGTGACCCCTTGCTCTAGCCAGCAACCTTTTCCCAAGCTGGTGAGCCTTGCTCAAACCAGATCAGCCTGTGCTCAAGCTGGCGACCTTGGGGTCTCGAACCTGGGTCCTCAACAGCCCAGTCTGACACTCTATCCACTGTGCCACTGCCTGGTCAGGCCATTTCTTCAATTTCTGAGATGGAAAAATTAAAGGCCAGGATGATAAGATCACAGCCAAGACCACAAAGACTGCTCGCGGCGGCACCAGGATTAGAACCCTGGCTTCCCAGCTCTAAGCCCAGTTCTCCTGTGACCACTTCACCATATCAAGAAGTCATTGTGACCAAGGACTATGTCAAAGTTGTAGGACTTAATAATCAGCTTGGTCCATTCAAATCTGGTATTGAGTATGGCTTATAGCTATCTATATTCTCTACAGTATTTTGACACATTGAAATTCGGGCTCTAATAACGAAGTTTAATAAAATGCTTTCAATTACAACATAGTCTTTCCCCTCTCCCTGTACTTTTGGAAATCAAAACAACTGCCTTCCCATTAAAGGTAAGTCAGGACAATGGCTCCAGAGTTAAGTGGTATTAGTCATCTTGACCAATGTGTTATCTTGAACAAGTCACTTAAATTCTCAGGAAAATTACAAAATTAGGATAATAATATTATCTCCCTCAGAGAGCTATATTGATAATTAAATGGAATCACACATGCGAAGGCCTTAGAATGTTGCCTGGCACATTAGCAATTCCTCAATAAACATGAGCAATTATGCCTTGGGACAGGCAATGTGGCAGGAAGGCAAGTCAGACTTAAATTAAAAACAGCTCAGCTCAGGCTCTGTCCAGTAATCTTAGTTAAGCTGTCTGACCACTCCGGGCCTTACGTTCCTCATTTTTTTTTTCTTTCTTTTTTTTCTTTATTCATTTTTAGGGAGGAGAGAGAGAGGGAGAGAGAGAGAGACAGAGAGAGAGACAGGGGGGAGGAGCTGGAAGCATCAACTCCCATATGTGCCTTGACCAGGCAAGCCCAGGGTTTCGAACCGGTGACCTCAGCATTTCCAGGTCGACGCTTTATCCACTGTGCCACCACAGGTCAGGCCTGTTCCTCATTTTTGAAAAGAAGTAAAAATGGCCCTGGCCGGTTGGCTCAGCGGTAGAGCATCGGCCTGGCGTGCAGGGGATCAGGGTTCAATTCCCGGCCAGGGCACATAGGAGAAGCGCCCATTTGCTTCTCCACCCCCACCCCCTCCTTCCTTTCTGTCTCTCTCTTTCCCTCCCGCAGCCAAGGCTCCATTGGAGCAAAGATGGCCCAGGCACTGGGGATGGCTCCTTGGCCTCTGCCCCAGGCGCTAGAGTGGCTCTGGTCACGGCAGAGCGACGCCCCGGAGGGACAGAGCATCGCCCCCTGGTGGTCAGAGCGCCGCCCCTGGTGGGCGTGCCAGGTGGATCCTGGTCAGGCGCATGTGGGAGTCTGTCTGTCTCTCCCCATTTCCAGCTTCAGAAAAATACAAAAAAAAAAAAAAAGAAGTAAAAATGATAGCTATCCCAAAGGGTTGCTGTAAGAAATAAAAAAAGGAAAAAGAATGTGAATAAGGTGCTTGGGAGTCTGAAAGAAGGGCTATAATCCTGATGGATCAAGACCTCTTTAGCTTAAAAGGTCAAGGTCCAAATGCTAGGAGAAAACAGCAGCTTCTGCTGACAGCTCCCCCGTGTCAATCTGGAGCGCAATCCTCTCTGAAGCAGCAAGAAGAACTGTGAGCCCTCCAGGTCCACGCCAAGAAGAAGCCCATATCCAGGGGGGGTCACCGTTTTAGCTGAAGTCCACGTTATCTCTTCCCAATCCCATGCAAGGGTCTCTTCTAGCTCCGGGCCGTCCTAACATAGCTATAAGAATTATCCCTCTAAATCACCACTTTGAACATTCTTAATAATGAATGGAATTCTCACTGTTTTCAGGATAAAATCCGAATTCTTAGCCAATGTACAATGTCTGTCATGGTCTGGCCTGTGATTACTTCTCTGACTCCCTATCTCCCCCTTCCCCATCCCCAAAGGGCCGCTATGTGCCTGGAGATTAGCTCCGCAGGTTTAGGGAGGATTTTGTGCCTTCCACTCAGGGAATGGTTTAACAGCATCTGATGCCTTTCATCCCACAAGAGAGTTGGCTGACTATGATTATAAACTGGTCACTAAGACAGCAGTACTAAATTCTAAGTGATTCTTAAAAAAGGGATATCAGTGCATAAGATTAATAAACACTGAGTTTGTGAGAGAGAGGAAAGAGAAAGAGAAATGGAATTAAAGAGAAATGCTTACATCACCTCCAACTAGATTTATGTTTTATATCTTAAACTAAGTCAAGGATATGGTATAGCGTTAATATATATAAATCTGGGAAACATCTATGTAGGTGTTCATTATATTCTTATAGACAAATAAGGTGCTTGCTAGTTAGCAACAAGGCATCTTTATACGCTTTGAAAATGTAATTCCAATTTTATGCCTATTTTTAAAAAGGTGAAATGAGCCCTGAGCCTAAAGTCACACAGCTAGTGTGTACAATCATTAATATTCATTTAAGGAATGAGGCAGAGGATTTAGTGTGCTCATGAAGATTTGTGCCGGTCTCTTCCTGGATGTAAAGCTGGACTACATATCCCAGCTTTCCTCACAATCAGGTATATCCATGTTCCAGCCAATGGAAGGTGAGCAGAAGTCGTAGAAGGTATTTGCATACCTGGCCCCTAAAATCCTCTCATAAGTTATTTCAATTCTCTCCCTCTATCAGCTGAATGTTAACACCCAGGGTGATCTTTGTTGATAACAGAGCTATTGCCAGCTTAGATTCCTGAATGTCCACATGAAGTAGTGAGCCCAGCATCAACAACCCTTTATAGAAAACTGGATTCTTATGAAGGAAAGTGTTATTGTGAGTAGTGTCATTGTATGAAGTGTCTCTATTTCATCACAGAATACTGGGTAGATAGGGACAAAACAGATAACTTGTGACTTTCATTCATGGGTTGCCAGACCATGAGGAGCCACATCTGGAATCACAAGGAGAATTGTATCACCTGGAAAACAGGGACCTGGAACTGGACCTGGGAACAGATAAGATCTTTGGAGAAGGAGGGAGAAAGATAAGATTTTGTTTTTAGACATTTGTACTATGACAGAGATTGTTACGTGCTCACCAAACCCCTTTATTTTCATTATTCTTCCTAGGAACATATCCAACCTATCTTTTTTTTTTTTTTTTTTTTTTTTAAAGAGACAGAGAGAGAGTTAGAGAGAGGGATAGACAGGGACAGAGAGATGAGAAGCATCAATCATTAGTTTTTCTTTGCGCATTGTGACACCTTAGTTGTTCATTGATTGCTTTCTCATATGTGCCTTGACCATGGGCCTTCAGCAGACCGAGTAACCCCTTGCTCGAGCCAGCAACCTTGGGCCCAAGCTGGTGAGATTTGCTCAAACCAGATGAGCCCGCGCTCAAGCTGGCGACCTCGGGGTCTCGATCCTGGGTCCTCGGCATCCCAGTCCGACGCTCTATCCACTGCGCCACCGCCTGGTCAGGCCCACCCTACTTTTTCCCAGCCTTACCTGTAGAAAGACTTGATTATATTAACTGAGTTCTAGCAATGGAAAGTTATAAATAACGCATGCTACTTCTTGATCATAAGCATCTGACAGGTAAATCATACTCTCCTCACCCCTTAGCTGACTGGAGTGGATGTTTAAAGCAACATTGGAAACCATGTATGGGCCTGTCGCTTCATTGACAAAGGTTAACCTTTACCTTTTTTTTTTATTATTGAATTTATTCGAGTTAAATTGGTTAATAAAATTCTATAGGTTTCTGGTGAACAATTCTATAATACATCACCTGTATATTGCACGGTGTGTTCACCACACAGTCTAGTCTCCTTCCGTCACAGTTGACGCACCCCTTACCCAGTTCCACCTCCCTCTCCCCCCTCTCCCTCTGGCAATCCCCATGCTGTTGGCTGTGTCTATGAAGGGTTTTTCTTTGGGGTTTTTTTGTTTGTTTGTTTGTTTTTTGCTTAATCTCTTCACTTGTTTCACCCCGTCCTCCAACACTCTTTCCTTCTGACAACTATCAGTCTGTTCTCTGTATCTATGGGTCTGTGTCTACTTTTTGTTTGTTTATTTTACCCATTAGATTTCACATATAACACATAGACCATTGTCCTTTTGCACCTAAGGTAACATATCTTACCAGACTCCTCAGGGCACGACCAGCACACCAGAGCACAGGACCACAGAACCCCTCATTGTCAGTCACAGCGCTCCCCGAATACCATCTCCAAGTGCGGTAAATGTCCGTTGTTAACTATCCAGTACCCACCAATGTAAAAAATAGTATGACTCTCCATTTTACTTTCTGTCTAATCTCAGCGATTTCCCTGCTTTGCTTTCTCCCGCCTCCCTAATCCACCACCAATGAATCCCATGAAACCTCCCCTCAAGTCTCCTTTGATTGTGATACATAAAATAAGTTGTAAAACTGCCATTCTCTGGAGCATTTTCTCAATCCATTGAGATTTTAATTCCTAGAAATTGTCATCAGTTTGGCTCAAATAAACATAAAAATTCTCTACAGGTTTGGACATTTCTTACATTGACACTACGTAATAATTCATTGTCAACTCAGGTTTTTATGAAAGCGATACCACCCTCTCATTGAAGCTATCCTCCAGCCTGTCCTAGTCAGTTTATGCTGCTGTAATAGAATACCACAGACTGGATGGCTTATCAACAACCAAAATTTATTTCTCTCAGTTCTGGAGGTGGCAAGTCTAAGATCAAGGTACCAACAGGTTGGGCATCTGGTAAGAGCCTGCATCTTGTTTCACAGATTGTGGCCTTTTTTGCTGTGTCTTTGTATGGGCTAGGAGGAGAAAGAGGCTCTCTGGGGCCTCTTTTATAAGGCAATGATTCCATTCATGAGGGCTCTGCCCTCTTGACCTAATTTGCCTCTCAAGGCCCCACTTTCAAATACTATCACATAAGGTATTAGGCTTCAACATATACATTTTGGAGGGATGCAAGCATTGAGTCTATAGCACAGCCAGTAGGAATGAAACACAAAGAACCTTCCTTACCAACCAAATGGGAGGAAATCTATAGTTCAAAATGGTTGGCAATTTCAGATTTATGTCAGAATTGAGAAGACGTAAACAAAATATTAGCTGAATAAAAATCGAGTATGCGCATGAAAGTTGAGTGCATGCTTTATATACATAAGTTCCTAGAAACATTTTGAAACTGTCATAGGCATTTGCATTTTATTCATTTATATTCACTACAACAAAAATAGTGCTTCAATTTATAAGGTACCTCTCGGCATTTCATTTCTGAGGCTGATTTACAGTAAATTGGCTTATTCCAACATAATAAAGAATAGTCCTTGCTATATGCCACTAAAATAAATTAATCAAGCAATTCCAAATTGAATTTTCACACCACAATCTTGTTTTGCTTTCTCACATACCTAAAATAATAGCATCTATCATCATTTAAAATCAATAATATGATTTGCGCTCTGCAGAAACCAACAACAAATTAAAAACCAAACCTTTGCATTAGTAGCAACAGAAACAGCCAACAGAGTTTGAGAAATGAGTATGACTTTTTCCTTCCCTGTTACCCCTGCACATGAAATCTGAAAACAAATGAGCCTAGTGCAAGCATGTGATTGTTTGAAAGGCTGTAACACTTCAGGACAATGCAAATGGCTTCTCGCATTAAAAAGACATTAAATTGCTCAGCAATTTAGAAGAAAACACATATAACTCCTCTTGATTTTTAAAATATGTTTCTGTGAAAAATGACCTCAGAGCTGTCGGAGAGCCTGAGGCTACTGCGCTGTACCCCTTCCTGTGTGCTGAAAGTGGTGGCAGCCTTCCCCCAGCTCTAAGAAAGACAGCCGTTCTGTTGTTCAAAATATTTAAAGTGAATGATTAATCATGAGCTGTGTCATCGGCATATGAAGCAATGGAAGACAGAGAAACTGAAAAGCCAAGTGACTTTGTGGAGGAGGTGTAATCAGCCCTTGATTAATTCTGCTAATGGAAAGGAGTGTTGTGGATAACACAAACAGCGTTAAATGCCAAATGAAAACCAGCTTAAGTTTGTCACAAAAAATATATATATATAGAAGTTGAAATATTGAGATATGAAATTTTCCTCCCATGGAACTCTTATTCATGGGGTTGGGTCTATAATTTAACTTAAACCTTCTTTTTAAAAGAATAATGCTTTGAGAGAATAATAAAGAAGAAGAAAGTTAGAATAACAACATTTGATCTAGAGCAGTTTTTTTCAACCAGTGTGCCGTGAGACATGGTCAGGTGTGCCGTGGGGAAATTAAACATGGGTGCCCAAACTGTGGCCCAAGGCACGCCGCCAGCCGCCTCCATCTGAACATAAACATTCCCCTCACAATCCCTCCAGCTATCAGCGACAGGAAGAGTGGAGGCACAGGGAACGCTCACTGACCAATCACCTTCTAGGATTCATCCCTACCACTAGTGATGAACCAATAGTAGGCTGCCTCTCATTCACACCCAGGAAGGTCCCCGCTCAGGCTGCCCCGCACTTGTCATTGTGTAGCCGCAGGGAGTAGTTGAAGCTGCTACTCCTCCCCATGGTCCCAATTTCTAATCCTGGTCAGGACTGGAGGTAAATGTTGCCACCACTAGATGAAGCCTCAGCCTCAGCTGGTTATGTCTATCCTGATGGTGTATATAGATATTTGACCTTTTTCTTTTTAAAAGAGGCCCCTGCAGAGGGTAATATACAATGCATCACAATGCATCACAATGTTATCTATATTGTATATGGCCTCCTGAAGGGTCATCTTCTTAAAGAGCTCAAATCTCTATATACACCATTAAAACAGAGAGAACCAAGGCCCCTGCACCCAGCTGACCATGGGATTTGAACCCATAACCTCAGGGAGAACTCTAGTATTTATCAGAATCCTTACCTAGAAAGCAAACTTCTCAATCTGACAATAGAGATACTCTGAGGACTTATGATGTTACACAAGTACCCAACATTTTCTAAAATTGATTTTGCCCAGTCTCTATATAGAGAGAGTATTTGCCAAATTGATTTGAACCCACAACTTGATGAAAGCTCCAGTATCTATTAGCGGGACTGTATATATGAGGGGATACACGGGACTGTATATATGAGGGGTTACATGGGACTGTATATATGAGGTTACATGGGACTGTATATGAGGGGATGTTACGTGGGACTGTATATGAAGGGATGTTACGTGGGACTGTATATGAGGGGATGTTATGTGGAACTGTATATGAGGGGATGTTACGTGGGACTGTATATGAGGGGATGTTATGTGGGACTATATTTATAAGGGGATGTTATGTGGGACTGTATTTATAAGGGGATGTTACATAGGACTGTATATATGAGGGATGTTACAAGGGACTGTATATATGAGGGGGTTATCCTTTTTTATTTAACTTTTCTTTTAAATAAATGTAATTTATTTAAACTTTAAATAAATTCTAACAGTTAGAGTGTCATTTTGTGTCATTTTGGTAGGTGGAGTGCCCCAGGATTTTGTAAATGTAAAAAATGTGCCGCGGCTCAAAAAAGGTTGAAAATCACTGATCTAGAGAATACATTCCAGATATGTCATTTCTAGAGTACCCATAGTTCCCTGTGTACCACCCTGATGCCTATCCACTAGCCTTAAGATGGACTGAAAACTACAAAGGTGAAAATATATTTGTTCAAAAATAAAAATTCTGCCAGGTTTTCCCAAAGTCACTGAGAATATGTGTCTGTGTCTAATGAAACAGATTAGAGTAATCCAGGTTTACTAAAGGTTTTCTCTTTTAAAAAATATTTTATTTATTGATTTTACAGAAAGCACTGAGGAGGAGTGAGAGTACCAACTCATGGTTGCTTCACTTTTGTTGTTCACTGCTTTCTTGTCATATGTGCCTTGAGCGGGCAAGCCCAGGGTTTTGAACTGGTGACTTCAGCATTCCAGGTCAAAGCTCTATCCACTGTGCCACCACAGGCCAGGCTTGAAGGTTTTCTTTTACAGGTATTCAAACACGGCTACTTCACAAATACACTCCCCAAGCCAGGGAGAGCAGCCCACTATTCATCAGCTATTTCTAGCTAGCCTTGCAGCCTAGATGTTATTTCAAGCTTTCAAAGAATAATATTCAGCAAGCATTCTGTCCCAGGCAGCATGCTAGCAACTGAGGATGGACTGGTGAGCACAACACAATGAGGAATCAAGATGTTTGTCAGGTGGCATGGAAAAAGATGACTTGAAGAGAAAATGCTTTTAACATTTGCTTCCAGGCATACCTATTTTCATCCCTTGACTGCTGCTCACCATGAGCCTCCCATCTTACCTCCGTATTTTCTTTCTTTATACCCTTATTTTATAAACTGTTTATGATTATTATTAAAACTCTTTTTAAATGTCTTGTTAAACACTAAGGCACAAGCACACACATTGGCCTCGGCCTGCAGAGGGTCAAGATCATCGGTATCACTGTCTTCCACCCCCACACCTTGTCCCACTGGAAGGGCTTCAGGGGCAATAATATCCATAATATCTCCCATGACAACAACGCCTTCTTCTGGAATCCCTCCTGAAGGACCCACCTGAGGCTCTTCTTAAGAAGCTGTTACTCTTTCCAGAAATATATCCATGCTGGTTTGCTTGATTTTTGTTTCTTTGTTTCATCATTGCTTGTAAGCAGGTAATGCATCATGAACATTCCTCTCTATTAATAAAAACTTTTTGTGTTGGAGTCCATGTTTTCAACTTTGTTAAGAAGCTAAGAAGTACTGAGCTCACTGCATATGGAAAGAGGATGAGATCGACTTCCCAGGCATCACATGGGAAGATCGACTTCCCAGGCATCACATGGGCTGCATAGGAGTGTGGTGGATACTGGACACACTCAGAGTTCTACCAAATAGAAGAAAGAGGGATGGGTGCTCTGAAAACAGCCATGAGCGTCTTCCACGGGGCAGCAACATCAGAGTTCTACCGGCTTCTGTCAGCAACAGTCCTTAAGAAAAGGAGGGTAAGACACTTCTGACACTAAATGACTGATTATTTCTCTAGGAAGATAAACAAAGACACCATGCTCTGTTATTTGAGTCTGCCGGTTATCAAGGAAGGCTAAGGAAAATGGGTCCCATAAGGAAAAAGAGGCCGTTTCAATACAGAGAGAGGAAAGCCCTATCTCTTCAAGTGCATTATAAGAAAGAACTTGGTTACCTGATTGATGAGAGTGATCAGGAAAAAATAAAAGAAAGAATGTAAAGAAAAAGTTCTCAAGGCTTCTGGCTTAGGAAGGTCTGCTCTCTCTCTCTCTTCTTCTCTTTCTCTGGCTGCTAGTAATTCTAGTTAAATCATTACTTCTTGCAATTCTATAGTTAAAACATTACTTCTCACAATGCTTCGTGTGAGGCTTAGAGACAAGCCCAGCATCTTTTTTCCGTTGATACTTGTACTTTTCAAAGCACAGTTGTCTGTATGTTGCAACAAAAACAGGCAATAATCATTTAAATTGATTTTATTGAGGTAATTTAACTACAATAAAATTCACCAATTCTAAGTTTGCAATCTGATGAGTTTTGAAAGTATAAAGTTGTGTAAACAACATTACCATCAAGATAGAAAACATTAACTCACCCACAAAAGTTCTCTCTTATTACTTTGGTATGCTTTCTTTTTAAAATGTGGTCGGTAAGAAAATTTGCCAACCTCAGTTCTGTGAGTGGACTATTATTAGTTTGCAGCAAAGATAATAATCACACACCCCTTGCTAGTAATTGGTTTATAAATTAATGTGAAAATCTAACTAATTCTGGCCTTAGAGAGCACTACTACAAACTTTTGTTAAAGCATAACTACTGTCTTCTGGTCCTGACAGCATAACTGATACTGAATAGACAGCTCATCATAAACAACCAGAAAACAGGACAAAATTAACAAAGAACTGTTTGCAGACATTAGATAACAGTAGTGCAGGACTGTGATCCCTTATGTTTACCCCCTACACACACTTGTTCCCAAAGGAACTGTCCACACTGCAAAATGGGAGGTGTAAGCCATGCAGAGAAGGCTTATCTACAGAGCCTAGAAGACAGAGACAGGAGTTTGGGAGACTGAGCAGCTGCAATTTTGAGGCAGCATACCAGAGAAGGGAACAGTCTAAGTAGAAGAAGAATGCAGAAATCTGCATCTGAGTCTCAAGTCTTCACTGAATTCTAATATGTCACATGGCTGGTCAAAGAGCAACTATAATGAAAAAAGCAAATATCAGGGTGCTATAAGCTAGATATCTACTGGGAATGTTTGAAATGTGAGCAGACAACTCTCGGAACACCTGAGACATTCAACAGAAACCCCAGAAAGGCCACATGCTTCGGTCTATTTTCTTTAGCATCCTTTAATAGCCTTCCAACTTAATCACTGCAGGATATGTCTTGGTTTTTCCTACCAGAGAACTAAGCAGTATTCTTTAATATCAAAAATATTTTATTGCCTGACCAGGCGGTGGTGCAGTGGATAGAGCGTCGGACTGGGATGCTGAGGACCCAGGTTCGAGACCCCGAGGTCGCCAGCTTGCGCACAGGCTCATCTGGTTTGAGCAAAAAGCTCACCGGCTTGGACCCAAGGTCTCTGGCTCAAGCGAGGGGTTACTTGGTCTGCTGAAGGCCTGTGGTCAAGGCACATATGAGAAAGCAATCAATGAACAACTAAGATGTCGCAATGCACAACAAAAAACTAATGATTGATGCTTCTCATTTCTCTGCTCCTGTCTATCTGTCCCTGTCTATCCCTCTCTCTCTGTCTCTTTAAAAAAAATAAAAATAAAAAAATAAAAATAATTAAAAAAAATTTTTATCCACGTTTAGATTAAAAAAAATGAATAAATTCTTTGTCACAAATTCCAAAACCAACACAGAAAGAAAAAGCAATCTGCATAGACTGATATCTATTAAGGAAATTTAAGTTGTAATTAGAAACCTTCTTACAAAGAAAGTGGTGATCTCATTTCCTGTTTCACCCAGACGAAAAATTCTGTTAAACATTTAAGGATTATAAAACACCAATCTTATACAAACTGTCCGAGAAAACAGAAAACACTTCCCAAGTCATTTTATGGGGCTTATATAACCCTGACATCCAAACCTGCTTATACACATCACAAGAGGAGAAAAGTACAGGCCAATGACCCCAATGAATATGGATGCAAAGGTTAATGAAACATTAATAAATGTGGAAAAAGAATATCATAGCTAAACTGAGATTTATCCCAGGAATGCAAAAGTGGTTTAAGATTTTAAATCAATGAATACAATTCACCATGTTATCATAATAAAAGAGAAAAATCATATAATTATCTCAATTAATATGTTAAATATTGAACAGAAACTAACACCCATGCCTAGTAATGATTCCCAGAAAACTAGATCTAGAATGAAATAGAACCTGATATAGAACATTTACCCAAAATCCTTACTGCTGCTGAACACTCAATGGAGAATAAATAAGAATGCCGCCACTAAGAACAGGAAAAAACAAAGTCATTTTCTATGCAAGTTATAATAAATAATTGTCCTACAGTACAAGTGGGCAAGAAAACGACTGTAAAGAGAGAAGTATACCGTCCTTAGTTACAGATTACACTATCACATAAACAGGAAATTTCGTCTTTTTACTTATCCATTCTTCTAGTGACGACTACCAAGGTTGCCTCTGAATCCCAGCAGCAATAAATATGCCCGTAGATGCACATGCAGGAAAATGTCTGCATAATATACACACAGAAATGTGATTGCTGGCTCATACAGTAGAGTCATACTTATGCTATTTGTTTAATTTCCAGAAATATTGAACCAGTTTCCATTCCAACCAGTAGTGAATCGTGTATTTTGATCTTAAACGTATTTTACATGTATTCTGCTATTTAAAGTGCCAGAATAATCTACTGAAATAATAATTTTGTTTTGTTTTTGGATACTCTTACATCTCGTACGCATAAGGAAGAAAGGAAGGAAGTGTGGTCAGGCCTTGATTTCCAAGGCCTGGACTCTGCTAAGGACGATGGAAGAATAAACAACCATATTGGGTTTCAGAGCCAGAATGAGCAGTTGCCAAGCAGAAGTCCACAGCCACGAAGATGAGAGATCTTTTTGTTCCAAAGGTCTAGGTCCATTTAGAGAGTTAAAGAAGCTCTGAGAAGGGGAGAATAGACACTTTAAGGAGTGTGAGCAGGCAGGTTGATGGATGGTGATCCTCCAGGATTGCAAACGTGCCCTGGCCCTCAGGGCTGATCCTCCCTGCGGCGCCTGCAGCGGAAGGGCGACAGAGGGCTGTAATTAGCTAATCCTGGAGGTCTGAGTGAGAGTCTCTGGTTAAACTCCTTGTGCACTGGAAATGAACCACACGCTAGAGTGATTAACCTTGAATAGACTGTTGTGTTGGCCTTTAAGGGCCTTGTAAATCCCCAGGGTTCTTGGAAAAACTAAACAATGGGAAAGAGTCTGTAAACTAAAATGCATGGTAATGAACTTTCAAGCACTCTCAGCAGGTGGAAGCAGATTTAGAATGCCCCCCACCACACACACACACATACACACACACACACACTCACACACACACTCACACACACACACACACACACAATAAGTGAACCCCTCAGCGAGTAATCCAAAAAATCTCTTTTCTTATCTCAGCAAACTCTTTCCCTTGCTGACTTCTAGATATCAACAGCTGTAAATGCATCTCTATGCTGATGACTTCCATGTTTATATATTCTTATATTATCAGTGCAGGTACACAGTCACGCTGCACATATTCCCTGTAGCCAAATCCTATGATTTTTCTTCATTGGATTTATCACTGTTTGAACGTGTTTGCTCTCTGTCTTCCCAACTAGACTGTATATTAACCAAGGCAGAAACCATCTTTTATTTACCAAATACATACCTATTTGTCTTCAACCTAGGGCCTGATACAGGGTGCATGATTAATAAACACAAATGAACCAGTTGTACCTCTAGAGTTACAGAGCACTTCATATTTGTTACATAAAAGAAACACTTCTTCAAATCTCCCATTAGTCATGCCATCCTCCTCTCTTTATTAACAATCCTAGAGCATAAGGACCTCTTTCCCTTTTCCCCCATCACGTTCTACTCTTATCTCTAATGCAGACAACCTTCTCCCATAAAAATGCAACAAGCTGATGCCCTACTACTGACCTGAGTCTAAAAAAAAAATGCATTTGCCAAAGATTCCCCTTTGCCATCTAAGGATGGAGTGAAAGAGGTTTCCCGAGGGCAGCAGAATTTACAAGAACTCTGTAGGGTATAGGGGAGAAGAGGAAACAGAGGCAATAAAGGAACAGAGGGTGAGAGACTGAAAAAAAAAAGATATTTCTTGGTACCCATCTGTTCTGTTTGGACTGCAAGGCAACAGAAAAGATGTTTTACAACATTCTCTGAAGTATGAGCATGCTTGTAATAAGCCATTCATAACACTAGATCCTTTCTTTTAATATCTGGACTCAACTATTTCCAAACGTTTCTAGACAGAGTAACAGTCTAAAACAAACCTCTGGTTCTTAATGAATGAATTACAATCATTCCTCAACTGTCGCTGTGCTAGCATCTGACTTGGGAACTGCATGATATCCACAGTCATCATTTAATTGCCCACCCAGAGGCAGATTTAATGGCGGGCACACCGGGTGCGCTCCCTGGGCCCCGACTTCTGGAGGGTCCCACAAAACCCCAACTTTACACTTTTTTCTAATGACACGAAGTTTGATTTCATATGTGCACTCTTAACATTAATAGTACCTAATATTTTTTATTTACTTAAAAATAAGGTTAACATGTATATTTAGTTTCTCTGTCTCTCTCTCTTTTTTTAAGGGGCTCAATATTTTATTCTGTACCCGGGGCCCCAACCGACTTTATTCTGCCTCTCTTCCCACCTTTCTACTTCAGATTGAAATAAACACCACAAAGAATAGGACTAATATAGAGAGCGCTGCTGGAGTCTCGGGAGTCAGAAGACAAGCAATGGGTAGTTCAAAACCTGTACTTAGGCAGGAAGCTGGGGAAAGAGCTTTCAAGTCCTATCTGCTTTTCAGAGCTGGGGTCATGGAACCTTCTTCCCAGACAGCAGGTCAAACAATAGATAACACCCAGCATCTTCTACTTGGCTCTGCTACTATAGATAATGAATAAAAGGCTATGGCATTGCTAACTTATCTAAATGAAAGAATCCTTGCTGGTCAAATAAGTTTGTAAATATGATATATAGGTTTACTCGCTTATAGTTTGCATTGGGTGTGGGGGACAGGGTGTAAGCAGGCAGGGTCATTATACCCTAAGGCAGGGGTCAGGAACCTATGGCTTGCGAGCCAGATGTGGCTCATTTGATGGCTGCATCTGGCTCGCAGACAAATCTTTAATTAAAAAAATAATAACATTAAAAATATAAAACATTTTCATGTATTACAATCCATTTATTTCCTACCATTCATGTTCATGGTTGCAGATGGCTAGAGCCAATCACAGCTGTCCTCTGGGACAACACCAACTTTTTATTGGATAATGAGTAACATACACGGGTCGTTGTATGGCTCTCACAGAATTACATTTTAAAATATGTGGCATTCATGGCTCTATCAGCCAAAAAGGTTCCTGACCCCTGCCCTAAGGCTTAGTTTTAAGACTAAGCTTTTCCCCACACCTTTGACCACTGCATGATGTCAGATAGTGCACTCTCATGAGGAATCCCATTATGCCTCAGATAAGTGACTTTGTATCAGAAACTTCCTTGTTTGTATATTGGATTAAAGGTTTTTTATTGCTACACTATAAAATGGGGTGGAGGAGCCCATGCAGGAGGAGAGCAGAGAAAGGCCACATGGAGGAGAGGAGAAGCAGCCAAGATGGCGGAGTGCTGAAGGAGAAGCCAATTTGTGCAGAGTTTGTGCAGAGAGAAGGAGATGGGGAACAGAGGTGAATAAGGCTGGTGAGGTAGAAACCTTTGATTCTAGGAAACTCGGATAAGTCAGTGGCTTTGGGAGCCCTGAATGGAAAGGGAAGTGTTTTCCCATTTGTGTGTATTTCTTGCCCGCTGGGTACAAGCTAGGATTAAAGCTAATGATCCACCAGTTCTTGGCTCTGTTGTTTCATTACTGTCTATCAGTTTCAAATTCAAACCTGCACAGGCCAGGCAGCTGTGATAGTGGCCGCAGCTACTGGCTTTACAATCCTCATCTGTGATTTTCCTATGTATGCTCAGCCAGCTAACCTGCCTGAAGCAGAGAACATGCTGGTAGTTAGCTCATTAATAAGATTTTGGAGCCTGTTAGTACAGTAAATATGGCCTGCTTGTCACTATTTCCATTTTTCTTTTTTGGGGATCTCACCGAGAAGGGCTGAATTGGGTTATAGCAAATGACTGCAGCTAAGTGTGAAGAAATGGGAAGAACAGTCTTCCTAAACTTCTGCTACATTCTCAAGAATAGTGGGATATAACCCTGAGGATTTTGAACTTAGTCAGACCAGAATTGCCAAGGGAAGCAATGTTTACCATGCTGGGTCTCTTAGCAGTAACACTGGAACAAAAATATACCTGTTGCAGAATTATTGTTAATATCAGAAGCAATATATATCTAAAACACAAGGTATTTCATAGTTGGTTAATATACAGTACTTGTTAATAAAGTTCTGAGAAGTTTGCCAAAACAAAAAATTCTCGTTAAATTATATGAATTTTTCCAATATTTTATTAAATAAAGGTTTACAGATACAAGCACAGTAGCAATCATGGGAATATCAAGAAAGAGATATATAACTATACTGACATAATGCTTACACTAGTGACTCTCCTGTCAATATTGGTAAAAGTTTGCACCAGAATGAACCATGAATACAAGCAAAGTGGAAGAGATTCTGTTTTCATCATCATAGCATAACTTGTAGCAAACCAATGAACACTCGCACCAAGAAAAACTAGATAAAGATTGTAAAGCCAGTAACCACAGTCACCATCATAGCCGCTTGGCCAGTGCAGGTTCGCATTAGATTCAGACAGACAGTGATGAAACAACGGAGCCAAAAACTGTTGGACCATTACCTTTAATCCTAGCTTGCACCTGGCAGGCAAGTAAAAACACACACTGGGCTCCAAAACCCACTCATTCTGTGCTCACAAAGCTACTGACTTATCCAAGTTTCCTAGAATCAAAGGTTTCTAGCTGTTGGGCAGATAAAATATATTAAGCTCACTTTGTTAAAGATGACGTTGCCCACGTGAGGCCGTCACCCAGGTGATATTAATGTGTGTTGGGGATCGTTATAGCCTGGGGCTTGGTTTTGGGATTAAGCCTTTCCCACCCTTTTTGATGTGGGGTGGTACAATCCAATCATGCCTCAGAGAAGTGACTCTACTAGAGACATCCCTATTTTGTATATTGGATTAGAGGTTGTGAAGCTACAATATAAAATGGGGGCAGAACAGAGTTTGTGCTCTTGGTTCCTGAGATTATCATTAGAAGAGAGGGCAGAGGAGAGCAGAGAAAGGCCATGTGGAGGAGGCCAGGAGAAGCAGCCAAGATGGCGGAGTGCTGAGTGAGATGCCAGTTTGTGTAGAGTTTGTATCTGGGATAAGGAAGGAGATGGGGAACAGAGGTGAATAAGTCTGGTGAGCTAGAAACCTTTGATTCTAGGAAACTCGGATAAGTCAGTAGCTTTGTGAGCACTGAATGTGACTGGGTTTTGGAGCCCAGTGTGTATTTTTACTTGCCCGCCAGGTGCAAGCTAGAATTAAAGACTATGGCCCATCAGTTTTTGGCTCCGTTGTTTCTTTACCGACTGTCCGAATCCAATAGGAACCTGCATGTGAATGGCCACGATGGCGGCTCCTGGCCTTACACTAGCTCACTAGCCTTATTCACTTCTGTTCCCCAACTCCTTCTTTCTGCACAAACTGGCATCTCCTTCAACACTCCACCATCTTGACTGCTTCTCCTGGCCTCCTCCACATGGCCTCTCTCTGCTCTCCTATCTGCTCTCTCCTCTAATGCTAATCTCAGAAACTGAGAGAGAGCAAGCTCCCAGTCTGCCCCACTTTATAGTGTAGAAATCAAAACCTTTAATTCAATATACAATCAAGGAAGTCTCTGATACAAAGTCACTTATCTGAGGCATAATGGGATTCCTCATGAGAGTGCACCACCCTATATCCAAAAGGGTGGGAAAGGCTTAGTCCTAAAACCAAGCCTCAGGCTATAAGGATCCTGCCTGCCCACAGCCCACCCCCAACACACATTAATATAATCATGCCCATCCCAAGCAAGAAGGGCAACTAATATCATCACCTGGGTGACAGGCTTCCATGTGGGCAGCACCATCTTTAACAAAGTGAGCATAATATATTTTATCTGCCCAACACCGAGTTTCCTAGAATCAAAGTTTTCTACCTCACCAGCCTTATTCACCTCTGTTCCCCATCTCCTTCTCTCTGCACAAACTTTGCACAAATTGGCTTCTCCTTCAGCACTCCACCATCTTGGCTGCTTCTCCTGGCCTCCTCCACATGGCCGTTCTCTGCTCTCCTCTCTAATGCTGATCTCAGGAACCGAGAGAGCAAGCTCCTGGTCAGCCCCACTACAGTGTAGAAATTAAAACCTTTAATCCAATATACAAATAAGAAAGTCTCTGATACAAAGTCAGTTATCTGAGGCATAATGGGATTCCTCAGGAGAGTGCACCCCCCCCCCATCATGCAATCAGTCAAGTGTGTGGGGAAAAGCTTTGTCTTAAAACTAAGCCTTAGGCTATAACCACCCTGCCTGCTTATAGCCTATCCCCACACCCAATGCAAACTATAAGCGAGCAAACTTATATATCATATTTACAAACTTATTTGACCAACAAAGATTTTCTTTAAATCTCTGTTTGAAAGCGTTGAGAGCTATTGAGGCAACGAGGACATAAACGGGCCAAGATCCTAAAGAGAAGTAAAGCAGAGAGAGGTGAGTAGAGCAGTTTCCCCTTGGGGAATTGCCTACTTCTTAGTTCAGGCTAAAAGGCTAAGAACCTGTCTAGTTCCTAAGAGGCAAATAGCTGAAACAGTTCCTGGTAACCGTACAAGACAGAAAACACAAGTAGCATCCAGAGTCAGCAAGACGTGAAGGACAGGGGGAGAGCAGAGGCCGATTAAGGTCAGTTGAGGCCAGGGGTGCAGAAGAAAATATTGGACCCCTTAAAAAAAAGAGAGAGAGAGACAGGGAAACTAAAAATACATGTTAACCATATATTTAAATAAATAAAAAATATTATATAATATTAATTGTGGGAGATGGGCTGTAGGCTAGCGGGGTTGTTGTAGCCTAAGGCTTGGTTTGGGACTGAGCCTTTCCCACTCTCTTAATTATACTAGGATCTTTTTTTTTTTTTTTTTCCCTTCATTTTTCTGAAGCTGGAAACGGGGAGGCAGACAGACAGACTCCCGCATGCGCCCGACCGGGATCCACCTGGCATGCCCACCAGGGGGTGATGTTCTGCCCCTCTGGGGCGTCGCTCTGTTGCATCCAGAGCCACTCTAGCGCCTGAGGCAGAGGCCATAGAGCCATCCCCAGCGCTCGGTCCATCTTTGCTCCAATGGAGCCTCAGCTGCGGGAGGGGAAGGGAGAGACAGAGAGGAAGGAGAGGGGGAGGGATGGAGAAACAGATGGGCGCCTCTCTTGTGTGCCCTGGCCAGGAATCGAACCCAGGACTCCTGCACACCAGACCGATGCTCTACCACTGAGCCAACCGGCCAGGGCCTATACTAGGATCTTTTAATAGTAAGATATTTTCAACACTAAGCTTTTCTCCACTCCCTCGATTGTTGCATGATGTAGGGTGGTGCACTCTGATAAGGAATCCAATTTATGCCTCAGATGAGTGGCTTTGTATCAGAGGCTTCTCTATTTGTATATTGGATTAAAGGCTTTAATTGTCTATGCCAGTGGTAGTCAACCTGGTCCCTACTGCCCACTAGTGGGCATTCCAGTTTTCATGGTGGGCAGTAGCGGAGCAACCAAAGTATAAATAAAAAGATAGATTTAACTATAATAAGTTGTTTTATAAAGATTTATTCTGCCAAACAGCGAAAATCCAGCAGAAATTACTTGGTAAGTAATTATTATTATATGTTTAATTTGCTATAACTCTGCTTTATAAATTTTATAAAGTTACTTCCCTACTTTATAAATCAACATTACTGTGGAACCAGTGGGCAGTTAGAAAATTTTACTACTAACAGAGATACAAAAATGAGCGGTAGGTATAAAAAGGTTGACTACCCCTGGTCTATGCTATCTAATAAAGCAAAGACCGGGGACTCTCTCTCTCTCTCTCTGATATTGCCATCAGCATTGAAGAGGCCTCCCGATCCCATTCTCTCTTCTTGGTGAGTCTATTTTCTTAATTCCGCATCATTCTCCCTCAGGACCTGGAATTACTAGCTGCACAGGTCCGCAGCAATTAATGTTAAAATTGCACATATGAAACCAAACTTGGTGTCATTAGAAAAAAATGTAAAGTTGGGGTTTTGCCGGGCCCTTGAGAATTTGGGGCCCAGGGTGCGCGCCCGGTGTGCCTGCCATTAAATCCACTTCTGGTGGAGAGACAGTCAGATTTTTAAGCTACACAAAGCCAGAGGCTAAGAATTGAGGCAGATTGCCACTTTCCCATGTTCTGATAGTGCCAAAGAGATAAATATAGGAGCATAGAACCCAGCAAAAAGAAACGGTCCTAGTAGACACCCCGCCTCTCAGACCCTTGGAGAGTTAGAGAGGGGGCAAAGCCATTTTATATTTTTCTTACTAAAATTACAACAAAGATGATTTATGGCAACTTGGATGCTGATCAAATTAAGGTGATCTGACCCCCACCCCAGCTTCTGAACAGAGAACAGAACGAGCCTTTTCTCAAGGAAGATAAAAGCATTTGGAACCTAAGCAATTTTCTCATATACAATATCCATCATTGAATTAAAGATGACAATGTATACCAAGAAATAAGACAAAAGGAAAACCCGTCCTAGGTGATATAAACGGACTTTCAGATTATCAAACTTGGTGCTAGCCAAAAGAACTTTCTGCAGTGATGGAAATATTTTATTAATGTGCTATCCAATCAGGTAGGGACTATCTACATATAGCTACTACATACCTGACATGAAAGACTGAATTTTTTATTTTATTTCAAACAATATACAAATTTGTATTTGAATTTGAATAGCTACATGAACCTAATAATTAATGTTTTGAGTAGCACAGCTTTAACCACTAATAGAACTCATACTTCTCATGCTGACAAATGGAAAAGATAATTAATAAAAAGTATATAATTAATCCAACAAAGAAGGGAAAAAGGCAATAGGATGATTGAGACAAATAAATATGTCAATATATACTCAAATATATTACTTATCATGTTAATTACAAAAATAATATATACTCCAATAGAAAAACAAAGATTGTTGGACAGACAGAAGAAACAAAACTTAACCACATGCTGTTTGCAATCATCACACATTCAGTTACTGAAATTTCTTTAAATACTGCCCCTCCTCCACTTTCACTCTCTTCACTTCTAGAACTTTCATTATATGAGTGTTTACCACACTTGGTCTATCCTCTGTGCCTTAACCATTTTTCTTATTTTTCATTTCTTTATTTTTGCTGCATGTTAGTTAATTTTCTCACTCTTCCTTCCAGTTCAATAATTCTAGTTTTTGCTATGACCTGTCATTTCACCTTTCCACTGAATTCTTAATTTCAATGATTTCATTTCTATGAGTTCTTTCCAATCTCTTTTTCAAATTTACATATTCTAATATCATAATATCCTATTCCTTTCTTTTGGTTTTTATTTTATCACTTTAATAATGTTAAGGATAGTTACTCTGTAGTATCTTTCAGATTGTTGTATTTTCTCGAGTTATTAAAGAATATCTCTGATATTCTTTTAATCATGTCTCAGTATTATCTCCCATGGTGAATTTTCTTCTACAATTTATAAATTTTAATCACTAACTCTTCCGGGGAGTGCCTTATTGCTCTGGACTGTTGGAAGTACCCTAGAATTCCACTGGCGTGAAAGATTAGTATTCGTATAAAAAATCCTAGGACTAATGTCAGAGACTTCACATCTGCATATAGCAAAAGCTTGGAGCTTTGATTTCTCAGGGCAATTTTCTTTACTTTTTGGTTTTAATGTTTAGTTTTTCTTATCCCCTGTTCACTGAGAGACAGCAATTCCAAGGTTCTGCCTTTAATGGAGGGACCCCAGTTCGAACTTTCTGCCTTACACAACTCAAAGCCTTGTCTTCTGTCCCCAGCAGAGCTTTGAAACTACAGCCTCCAGCTTCCTGGGTTACAACAGATCCAGTCAATAGCATTCTTGACTCATGTCTACAACTATACGTCACTACAACTGACCCCATAAACTCCACAATTTTCATCAATGTGATGACATGATTTATATGACTTTATTCCTCAGTCAACTAGAAAGCAGAGCACTGAGAAGAAAACCTCAAACTCATACTAACTGTAACTCTTACCACATAGGATCTCTCGCCTTGGCTGAGTTCTCATTCGAAGCTTCAATCCTTTACTTGGTCTGCTCTCCCAGACCACATAATGACCATTCTACACTTTCTTCCAAAGCTCCTGCTCAAAACAGATAACGTGGCTGCCAGCTACACCAAGAGAATCAGGCCCATCAAGCATGCTGTCTTTCAAAAAACGTCTCTCAAATTCTGCTCCCGTTCGAACATTCACATACATCCCCACCTACTTTCCTTTAAGCTCTGAAGTTCTTTGTCCCAACTCCTATTGATGGGGAACTCCTCCATCTCAGAGCTTTCTCTTATTCCTTTACTTCTTCATGAGGTCTTTTCTCCTACATATTTTTAGATGTTTTTATTTATTTATTTTAAAGGTGGGAGGAGGAGCAGGAAGCATCAACTCCCATATGTGCCTTGACCAGGCAAGCCCAGGGATTCAAACCGGTGAACTCAGCGTTCCAGGTTGATGCTTTATCCACTGTGCCACCACAGGTCAGGCTTCCCATGTCTTTAATCTCTCAGTTGGCTTCTTTCTTACAGCTTGCAAACATACTCAATTGTTTCTCTCTTCCAAAACAAAACAAAAACATGACTATTTTCCCCCTTAAATCCTCATATAACTAATGTCTGACTTCTTTCTTCTCCTTCTCAACGAAAACATTTAAGAGTATTATTTAGTCTTCTTGGCTGTACTTCCCAATCATTTTTCAACCACCTATAGTCTAGCTTCTACCCAACCATTTTTCCAACATTCATCTGATTTAGGTCAAGAATAAACTCCTGGTTTTTAAATCCAATGGGCAATTGTTAGCACACACTTTATACAGGAGTGATCCTGCAGGTCATTCCCTCCTCCCTATTTCCCCCTTCTTAAACTCCCTATTTCCTTTTTCTCCCAGGGCACTACACTCTCTGGGTTCTCATCTCTATCAACCACTTCTGTGTCTCCTATGCACTATTTGCCAAGGTGCTCTCTTCCACTCAGCACGCATCTTATGAACAGCAAACTTTCCTTAATAGATCTCATTTAAAATATTTCACTGACAACTTAGTGACCAATGAAGCCAATTCTTTAGCAAAGGCTAGATATTCTTTTTTCAAACCCATGCCTATTAACTTGCAGCTGGCCATTATCCTGTGGTCATCTCCTAGGCCTCATTTTCTATATGTCCCAAATCAAATTCATTATCTCCATTGCAGATGTACTCCTGCTCTGTATCCTCTACTTCAGTTGAAGATGCTGTCATTCACCTGTGATTGAAAGATGAGAATCATTCTTGACTCCCTCCCCCTCCCTCACACTTCACTTCTATGTGCAATAGGATAGTATAGTGATACAGAGATTAGCACTAAACAGGTTCCTGCTCCTGATCCATTAACTATATTGGTCAAGTTATTGGATGTAAATTTCATACAGGTCCACCTAGTACTTAGTCTTTTTAAGCTTCTTTTTCTTCCCTCATCTATATAATGGGAAAAGGTATGCTACATATTATACAGAGAATTATTGTAAAGATTAAATATGGTAGTGTATACAAAGCACTCAGCATCCTGCTTGATATATAATATATGCTCAATAAATGTATATGGATTTTATCAAACTCATCAAGTCCTGACTATTTCCAAAATATATCTTGAATTTATTCACACTACCTCATCAATGTTTACTCCTTCACTCATTTATTTATTAAGCAAGTTTTTATTGAATAACCTATGTATTCCAGGTGCTATAAGAGGCCTTGGGAATTCACAGTGAACAAAGTAGGCATAACCCCTGCTCAGTGTACTTTTAGAATAGAAGGGAAGACAGACTGTGATACCAAAATTAAACAGAAGTCATAAATAGTGACCATTGGGGTTTCCTCTGGTTACTGAGGGAATATGTTTTCCACGTCCCATCCCCTTCCCCTAGGGCACTGCATGAGAAAACCACAGATCATAAGGCCAGAGATGACAGCAGTATAAAAGAAAGTCCTTCCAGAGTCATCTATCTAAACCACAAATCTGACTATGTCATCCACTGGGTAAACCATTCTATGACTCTTCATTGCCTTCAGGGTGAGTTAAACTTCTCAAAGTGACAGATCTCCCACCTCATCTTTTAACACTCTTTCTCTTATTTTATGTTTCAACAATACTGAACTATTTATATTTCTCTTCATCTGCCATTTTTAAAATTTTTAATTTATTCTATTGACACGGTTTCAAGTGTTCCACTCAATACAACATAACTCCTTCTGTTCAAAACATCATGTGCCCCATGCCCCATGCAAAGTCTCTTTCCATTCTCACTTCTGCTCTTTTACTCCCCTACCTCCACTCTTTGGCTATGGCTACCCTGGTGTGTGTGTGTGTGTATGTGTGTGTGTGTGCCTATATATAGATAGATATATATAGATATATCTATCTATATATATATATGCCATTTTTTTAATGTTTCTATGTCTTTGCTCCTCCTGACTCTGAAACACCCTTCATCCTCTCTCTGCCTCAGTAACTCTATATCTGCTGGGATTCTTGTGGTTACAAAGGAAAGAAAGCCAACTTAAACTAGCTTGAGAAAGAAGAGCAATTTATAAGGGGAACAGGCTGTCTCATGAAACAGAAGGGCAAGGAAGTTGCTGAACATCTATTATAGGTAACATTAGAACCAGAAACTTGAATGCTGGAGGCTGGGATGATGGGTTCTCTCCATAGCTTGTCTCTGCTCCTTCTTGTATTCAATGTAATTTAAGACTGTAATTATTACTGTTTTTCCCCCACTAAACAGAAGAAAACAAAGAAGTTGATAGTTCTAAAGCTTCCTTGTTGAAAAGGAAGTTTCACTGGGTTCCATGTTGAAAAAAACCTAGGGAGGACACAGCCAGATTGAAAAAGAAAAACAAAGTTGTAGGTATCATGATACTTGATATCAAACTATACTACAAGGCCATCATAATTCAAACAGCATGGTACTGGCATAAAAACAGACATAGGTCAATAGAACATAATAGAGAGTCCAGAAATAAACCCATACCTTTATGGTCAATTAACATTTGACAAAGGAGATAAGAACAGACAATAGTCTATTCAATAAATTGTGTTGGGAAAATCAAATAGATATGTGCAAAAAATTAAACTAGACCACCTTCTTACACCATACACAAGAATAAACTCAAAATGGGTTAAAGACTTAAATGCTTGAATCCATAAACACTAAAAAAAAAAAAACATAGGCAGTAAAATCTCAGACATTTCTTGCAGCACTATTTTATTCTGATACTTTGCCTCAGGAAATGGAAACAAAATAAACAATAAACAAATAAAACTGCATCAAACTAAAAAGGTTTTGCACAACAAAGAAAACAATCATTAAAACAAAAGACAATTTACCTGTTAGTAGAAAATA
The DNA here is from genome assembly GCF_036850995.1 of Saccopteryx leptura. Taxonomy (NCBI): domain Eukaryota; kingdom Metazoa; phylum Chordata; class Mammalia; order Chiroptera; family Emballonuridae; genus Saccopteryx; species Saccopteryx leptura. The sequence goes on along the minus strand of NC_089503.1, from coordinate 31,610,207 downwards.
TTGACCAATGAATGATCTATCCAATAAGAGGTTATATCCAAAATTCATAAAGAATTCATAATACCAAAAGAACAAACAATCCAATTTTTTAAAAGGTAGAACCTATGAATAGATACTTCTCAAAGGAAGACATACAGATGACTAATAGACACGTGAAAAAATATTCAACATCACTAATCATCAGAGAAATGCAAATTAAAACCACCATGAGTTATCACTTCACACTTGTCAGACAACAAGTGTTAGTGAGAATGTAGAAAAAAGGAACCTCCTGCATTGTTGCTGAGACTACAAATTGGTGTGACCACCACAGAAAACAGTATGGAGGTTTCTTAAAAAATTAAAAATAGAACTGCCATATGAACCAGCAATTTCCACTTCTGGGTGTTTATCTGAAGAAATCCAAAACACTTATTTAAAAATATATATATGTACCATTGTGTTGCTTGTAGCATTATTTACAATGGTCAAGATAGGCAAGCAACCTAAGTATCTATCAGTAAACAATTGGATAAAGACGACGTGATACATATATGGATATACACTGCTCACAAAAATTAGGGGATATCTCAAAATGAATATGAAGCTATAAAATATCCCCTAACTTTTGTGAGCAGTTTGTATGTATATATACAATAGAATATTACATGTCCATAAAAGAGCATAAAATCTGAGCACTTCTGACAGCATGGATGGACCTAGAGAATATTATGCTAAGTGAAATAAGTCAGACAAAGAAAAATAAATACCATACGATTTCACTTATATGTGGAATGTAAAGAATAAAACATACAAATAAAACAGAAAAAGACTCCGGAGAACAAACTGATGATTGCCAGATGGGAGTGGGTTTGGAGGACTGACTGAAAAAGGTGACAGGATTAAGAATTACGAATTGGTAATTATAAAATAGTCACAGAAATGTAAAGTACAGCACAGAGAATATAGTCAATAATGTTATAAATAGAATGTATGGCACCAGGTGGGTACTAGAATTATTGGGAAGATCATTTCATAAATTATATAAATGTCTAACCACTACACTGCATACCTGAAACTAAAATAAAATAATAATATTAAATGCCAACTGTAATTGGAAAAAAAAACAATTTAGACCCTAACAACAAAAACAAAAAAATAATAAACAAACAAACAAAAACAGCTAGGGAAGCACACTAATTGCCCCAGCATGTTTCAGTAATCTACTCATGGGCAAAAATTTGTGGCTTTTGCCATAATCACATGCATAGAAGCACCTAAAAAAGCTGAGGCAATAGATCAGGGCAGATTAAGAGATACATTGAGTAGACTACATTCCTATTTAGTCTTGATGATTTAGGTCAGGTGGCCCTTCTCCAGAAATCACTCCAAATTCCCCTTCTTGGGTTGAATGCCTGTGTTCTATGCATTACTGCCCCATGGGTATGTATGTCTAGTTGTCTAAGGCTGCCAATACAATTGTAAATGATGTTTCTGTGTCAGTCTCTTGTAAACTCTTTGAAGACAAAAGTGTAGTATATTTAGTTTTATACCCCAAACGCTGAAGGATACAAATACAAAGCCTTAATAAGAAATATGTAAATTTATCAAAGCTTTATAGACAAATGTGGAAATGATTACTTCAACTAACTCACATGGATTTTATTTCTAAATCTCTAGCTATATAAAGTTATCATTTCAAACTTTATTTAGATTCAGAATATACTGCTCACAAAAATTAGGGAATATTTCAATGGGAATATTTAATCACTTCATATTAATTTTTAAATATCCTTTAATTATTGTGAGCAGTATATTTATCCTCTTTCACAGCAAAAGCAAGTGACTGAAATAATTCCAAACCTTATTATTACTTCTCTGAAGTAATTATTAGAAGTTAAAGGACCTATCTAATTTGATTACATATTTAAAGTCACTGAATTAACCCAATATCATAGAGAAAAGCACGTGAAAGCCACATAAATTCCTACTATACTTCAGAACTTTCCAAATCCAGCTCATTTGATGGCCTATTGACCAATCATTGATAAAAGCATTCTCTGCCCTCCCCATAAGTGCAGGAAAGGGTAGCATTTTATTCACCGCTGTACTGCTGTCAAGGCAAGCATCAAATATTGGGGCGGGGTGGAAAGAAGATGAACAAAAGGTAAAACAGAGTTAAAGAGAAACTTGGTAAAAATGAGCAAAACAATGTTCTGCTCGCCCTCTGCTGGCTTCTTGGCAGTATTGCTCTTCAAAACTCTGCCTAATGGCCCAGCTTATTAGCTGGGTTCTCTCATGGAATCCAAATAATATTTAGAATAGTTCATAATGTCCTTATAAATAAGCCCCCTGCCCTCATCAAAGCATCCCCATCAAAGACATCAGTATTTTCTCTTCCTATCGTTAATAATGGCTGTGGGGTGGTCAGCAATGGGGGACAGTCGCGTGGGGAACCCAGACCCAGGAACTTTGGCTGGGGCTGCCCACATCCAGGCGTGCCAAAAGAAACTTCCCAGGAACCCTTTGAAAAAAAGCAACCATCTGTCAGCCAGTGAGATTTCACCACGTCATATTAGCTCAACCACCCTAGATGGGACCTTTTAAATATCTCTCATGTGGGTCACTCCATGAGACTTTCCTAGCCTCCATGTCCCCAGGACCAGGGAACATCGCTGGGTGGGATACATTCTGTACTCAATAAAGCCTTTTATTATTCCACACTTCATGACTCTGGTCCCTTCCTTCTTTCTCGCAGGGGAAAAATACCTTACATTTTGGTGCTAAAACCCAGGAGGAGTTGAAGTTGGCAAGGACCGCTCCTCTTCTCTTCCCCTCCGAGAAAGAACCAGGACCTCCACCTTCCACCCACTTCAGTGCACTGTGCGGTAAGTCCCCTGCCTCCAGCCTTGCCCTCAGTTCTTTCCGCCGAGGCTCCCTGTCCCGAAACTGTAGCTGCCTCAGGGACCTCTTTCCATTCCGAGTGCGTGTGTGCCCGTGGGGAGGTCCTGAGCACATCCACTTTACCATATCTGTCCATGGCCAGGGCTTGAGTTTTGGGACGCCAATGCTCATCTCTGACCACTCTGAGGACTGAGGGCAGCCATGGAGGCACAGCAATATCCAAAAATACTCCTGGAGTGCCTTATCCAAAATCTCTCCCTCCCTAAAGAAAAAGAAACTGTTCTTCTTCTCCGCTTTGGCCAGGCCACAGAACCCACTGGATAATCGAACCAGGAGACCTGAAGGGACTTTCGGTTTTAACACCCTCACCAATTTAACTATCTCCAAAAAAGCTGGGAACTGGTTGAAGATCCCTTACATTCAGGGCTTCTAGTTATTCGTGCTCCCGTCCTAATCTCTGTGCCACCCTTTTCCAGCCAGAGAAACCTCACCTAAACCCTCTGCTCTAAATCCTTCCTCCTTCGCCCAACTCCCAACTCTCTCCCCCTCCTGCCTGACCCCTGGGGTGCCCCTCTCTCAGAACTCCTCGCTGGTTCCTCTGTGGACCTCTTTTGCTTGGGTCTCTCCCCTCCAAGAGCCCCCTCCCTTCGCAGGATCCTGTTTCTCATTCACCTGCAAATACCAGTCTCTCTCCTCCCCTGCTGGCCAGGGGCCCCTCCCTTCTCCACTGTGTCCTTAAGCCTCTCCTCCATCAGGCCATTCTCCGCCTACTATTGGCTCTTACACAGGTTTGCAGGACCCCAAGGCCCAACCCCAATTTTCTTGCAGGAAGTTCTGTCCCTGTCCTGACTCTGGCTCTGGCGTTTCCTACTGGATCTGGGTGCCGGGCTTGCCACGAGCCCCCCTCCTCTTATTCTCAACCCCTAAACCCCTATCTGGGACCTGTGAACATGGCACTTAAAGTTTTTAATGATCCTAACTAGTAGAAACAGGCTGAGACTGTTCACCAGGCCCGCATGCAACAGAAGGTAACGCTCCAAACCCAGGCTCTTGTGGCAACCCTGAGGCCAGCAGAGCAACAGGGGCAAGGCACAGGAAGTGCCGACCCAAGTCCAAGCCACAAATAGGAATCCCACCAGCAGCTTGCTTTAAGTGTGGCAAGCAGGATCACTGGTCCCAGCAGTGGCCCTGCCTGAGGCCACCCACTAAACCCTGCCCTAATTGCAAGCAGCCTGGTCACTGGTGGAGCGATTGCCCCTTTGGGCATCAGGCTTTTCCTCAGCGCCTCTACATGGAGGACAAGCCGCCCGAATGGGAAGGCCAAGCTAGCCAGACAGGCCCATCATTTGAACTCCTAGACCTCATGGACGGGTGACATGGCCTGGACTCGGAGACCCCCCATCATCCTCACCAAACCCAGGGTAATGCTGCAAGACTGGGTAAGTCCATCTCATTTCTTGTGGACACGGGGGCTACCTTCTCTGTTTTGCCATCACACTCTGGACCTCTAGTTCCCTCACAGGTCTCGGTTATGGGAGTGAATGGGACCCTTTCTTTTCCCCTTCACACACCACCTCTGACATGCAGTTTTTCCTCTTCATACACCACTCCTAACATGCAGTTTTGCCTCAGGCTTACCCTATACAGGATGGCTAACAGTTTGGAACCACTGACTCCACCCATCTCCAGCTCACCAAAAGACTAGACCCTGCAAATCCCCCTATTACTCCTCTTTTTTTTTTAAATCCTTACAGGACCACATCCGCGAAGTTTCTCCAGTCACAGCCACACAGATGTTCCTCCTGACACCCCTCAAAGCCACCACCGTCCAGTCTCCCCCTTCCCACGATGCCCCTAATCAGCAGGAAGTAGCCAGACGAATACGCAGTGCCCCTAATTAACACAAAAAGATTGGAATGTGGGGTGTTCAGAAATGGGGGACAGTGATGTGGGGAACCCAGACCCGGGAACTTTGGCTAGGGCCACCCACATCCAGGCGCACCAAAAGAAACTTCCCAGGAACCCTTTGGAAAAAAGCGACCATCTGTCAGCCAGTGAGATTTCACCACGTCATATTAGCTCAACCACCCTAGACGGGACCCTTTAAATATCTGTCACGCGGGTCACTCCATGTGACTCCCCTTGCCTCCATGTCCCCAGGACCAGGGACATCACCAGGCAGGATGCGCTCTGTATTCAATAAAGCCTTTTATTATTCCACATTTCGTGACTCTGGCCCCTTCCTTCTTCCTCTGCGAAGAAAAATACCTTGCAGTGGCTACTATGGAAAAGACAAAAACTATAGATACTAATGGCTTGACACCTAATTTTCCAAAAGAGTGATTCAAAAGAAGAAAGATATGTAGTATTTTATTATTTTTGGTTTTCTAAGAATATGATCCTTACTTATAGATCGAGATGCAGCTGAATGGAGTGGAGAAACCACTGCATTTTGAATTAGAAGACTGGGTATGAATCTTGGCTTTCCTTCTTACTTACTGGTTGTGTAACCTTTACAGTTACTTTTATATTGGTTGTGTGACATTACCATTTCTGGAACTGGCTTTCACCAGCCTGTGAAGTTACGCAACAGAATTGTTGGATACTTTTCTAATTCTAATATTTTATTATTGCTGTTTTTTTTGTTTGTTTTTTGTTGTTTTTTTAATTTTTTTAATTCAGTTTTAGAGAGGAGAGAGAGAGGGAGAGAGAGAGAGAGGGAAAGAGAGGAGAGAGACAGAGAGAGAAGGGGGGAGGAGCTGGAAGCATCAACTCCCATATGTGCCTTGACCAGGCAAGCCCAGGGTTTCAAACCGGCGACCTCAGCATTTCCAGGTCGACGCTTTATCCACTGCGCCACCACAGGTCAGGCCTATTATTGCTGTTGAATCACAAAAATTTAATGATTTATTCTTCTTTTTCTTTATACCATTTGGGTCATTTTCAGACATGAGCAAAATGGTTAAAACCATTCTTATTATCATCACCTTCCTTCCTTGATATAGCACCAAATACACTGTGGACACCCAAATGAATCTTTTTTTTTTTTTTCCAGTGACAGAGAGAGTCAGAGAGAGGGATAGACAGGGACAGACAGGAATGGAGAGATGAGAAGCATCAATCATCAGTTTTTCGTTGCAACACCTTAGTTGTTCATTGATTGCTTTCTCATATGTGCCTTCACCATGGGGCTATAGCAGACCGAGTAACCCCTTGCTCGAGCCAGCAACCTTGGGTCTAAGCTGTTGAGCTTTGCTCAAACCAGATGAGCCTGCGCTCAAGCTGGCAATCTCAGGATCTGGGTCCTCCATGTCCCAGTCTGATTCTCTATCCACTGCACCACCACCCAGTCAGGCCTCAAATGAATCTTAATTGATACAGTACTGTTTATGATAGCAATTAAAAGCTCTGGGGTTTTCATTTGAGCCAAACTCTCTCCTGGTAATATGGCTAGTTCTTTGAGTAGCAGCTGTGACTAGATCTGCATTTCCTTCCCCACGCCACCCCCACAACAGTCTGAAATCTTTGTTTCAAATGAGAAAAATCAAAAGCTAAAAATGCAGTTTCAATCTGTCCTACCGTCCAGTCATTAGTTAAATTCTCTACATCACATTTCTTTAAATCATTTGACTCTTAAATGTTGTCGCAAGAAATGAGGATACAAAGTGGTGGGAGATACAGGTCAGAAGATACAGGTTCCAGTATCAACTCCACTTCTCAGTTTAATATCTACATCTTTCAAGATTAAAATATAGCATGTCATGAATGAGAGAGCATGTGAGCACTGAATACTCTTTGTTCCCAGATGTAACTGGAAGTCCATAAATAGTAGCGAGAATAATTATACATACATATGTGTGTATGTGTGTGTGTGTGTGTGTGTGTGTGTGTGTGCGCGTATTAAGGAGATATATACATATAGATGGAAGGGTATTGTGATCTACAATAAAAAATTTACCATTGGTTCTGGTTCCTTTTCCTTACAGGGAGCTCCTAAAACCTTAGAATTTCCTAAGAGATAACAGTGATAAAGATGTCATTGTTATTTATAATACAATCACCTTGACAACAATACTAGAGTTTATGCTAATAAGGAGACTATTAGAAAACCCCAAAGGAATGAGGACTGGTTGCCAGGGAAACCAATCACGTGATCAGAAGGTTGGAACTTGAGGACCCATCTGAGAGGGAAAAGGGGCTAGAGATTGAATTCAATCTTCAATGGCTTATGATTTAATCAACCATGCCTACTTAATGGAGCCTCCATAAAAACCCAAAGGAATAGGGGTGGGGTTCAGAGAGCCACCCAGGTAGTGAGCATGTGTAAGATTGGGGAGAGTGCTGTGCCCCAGAGAGGCATGGAAAGCCCCGCCCCTCTTCCCACATACCCTGTTCTACACATCCATTAGGCCAGCTGCTCCTGGGTTATGTCCTGTTCTTATAAACTAGTAATCTAGTAAATAAAACATTTTCTTGAGTTCTGTGAGCTGCTTTAGCAAATTAATAGGGGAGGGTTGGAGGAGAGATTCATGGAAACTGATGATTTATAGCTGTGGGTCAGGAGTATAAGTAACAACCTAGATTTATGATTGGAGTCTGAAGTGGGAAGGGGGCCTTCCTGTAGGACTAAAACTTTAGTCTTTGAAATCTGACACTATCTCCAGATAGTATCAGAATTGAGTTATAATAAATTGTAGGACACCCAGTTGGTGTCAAAGAACTGCTTGGTGTGTGGAAAACTCAACATATCTAGTGTCAAAAGTAAAGTATTATATAGTGTAAAGGAAAACACAGAAAGAGGTGTTTTCTTTCATATATTATATATAAATATCATAGAAATGTGTGTGTGTATATATATATACACATATACTATATATATATAAATTTTAGCATAGTGCCTGGCATATAGCTAAGCTCTCAGTAATTGGTAGCTAATATCTATAGATTGATATAGATATAGATGATATAGATATAGATCTAAATCTAGATGTAGATAGATATAGATATAGATGATAGCTATAGATATATATCTATACAGAACAAAATTCAACTGAATATATTTTAAAGCTCCTTTTGGCTTTATTCAGTAATTCCTGAATCACGCAGTGTCCCATCTAGGAGATAGATAGGAGAGCTGTTTAAAATGAAAGGCTTTTACCAACAGAAGAACAAGGAAAACATAGTAGACATTTACTGACTGGTTAAAGCAGGGATATTTTACTCTTAAGTGCTGGAATCCATGGGAATCCGAAAAGACCAGAGTTACAGGCTTTATTGAAAGGAAGAAAGGAACCCTGCCGGGCACTTCTCTGGGGAGAAGAGCACCAGTACAAGCTAGGGGGATGAATTTATAGGGTAAAAGGAGAGTCTCAAGCAAGTGGGTGTCGAATCAAAAGTCCTGGTATGTCCAGAATGCTCCTCCTTGGGGGGCTTGCCAGCTTCTTGGAATTCCTCTGCCTCAGGGGCGACAGTCCAGTAAGGGTGAGGTCTGACAGATAAGCGGAACATCAAGAGGGCAATTTGGAATTCACGTATCTATCAATAAGGAGTGAAAGAAAGTTTTGAAGCCTAGTTAGGTAACTTTTGCTGAGCAGGCAAACACTGATTGGTTCTGGGCCTTTTCTGGGAGAGCAGAACTTAGAACTTAGTTCCATTTTGGTTTCCTAACATGGGGCTTAGCACAAACAATTCTGTCTTGGGCCTAAGTTGGATACTATAACTTACTATGTATTGTACACACACACACACACACACACACACACACACACATATATTGTATATGAATATATATGTTTGTTATACACACAGAGACATGGTCATCTATTTCCTACAACAACACTATAAGGCAGATGATATTATCCCTATTTTATAGCAGAGATATGAAGTTTAGAGTATTAAAGTAACTGTTATATGTTATCCCACTAAGAAGTGGCCAAGCCAAGATTTGAACCAGGTATCTAATTCCAAAGCTCACTGAATCAGAGTTCTGTTTTGTGCCCAAGTAGAGGACATTGAAGCCACTTAGCTTTAGAAAACAATTGCTTATGTACCCTCCTGAATAACAAAAATTAAACCCTCAATAACAACTGATAACCCCAAGTCCTGGTGATCACATTCAGTGTAAGTTGGTGTTATAAGGAGTGTAAACTGAAGCAATTCCCTAGGAAAACTCTTTGGCAGTATCTACTCAAACTACTTACACACTACCTACGATTCCAACAATTCTACTCTCTGTCATAAACCCAAATAACAGTAAATATACGTGCACCAAATTATTCACAGCAGTATTATTTTTGAAAGCCATAAATGAAATCAACCCAATGTCCATCAACAGTGAAATCGATAAAATAAATATTGTCACCTCCATGTGACAGAAATACAATTCGACAATGATAACGACCTACTGCTATGCACAAAATGGGTGGATTTCACAGACACAATGTTGAGCACAAGAAGCCAAACACAACAGTATATATGAAACAATTCCAAATCTCAAAAATAGGCAAAGCTAATTTATGGCGAAAGAAGTTAGAATGGTGGTTACTTTCGGTGACAAGTGACAATAATTGAGGGGGAAAGTATAAATAAGGCTGCTGAGATGCTGGAAATTTCTTGACCTGGGTAGTGATTAGATACATATAAAAATTCAACAAGCTATAGACCTAAGATTTGTATACTTTTCCGTGATATGTTAGAATTCAAGATGAACGCTTACAAAAAAGAAGAAAAAACACCCCGACTCCTAAGCACCCATCCTTCTCCATTTCCCACATCCTTTTTCAGAGCACCGCACCTTCTCATCCCAAACTTGGGACCCATTCATGCTAATGTCCCATGCTTTTCCTAATTCTCAGTTTCTTTGGCCATCACCAAGTGCCTTTTATGTGAAGCCAAGATTCAGCCTCACAGGGGACTGAACCACCAGCTATCTTAAACCTCAGTTTGACTCTCTGCCCCTCTCTATTCTTCCAATTTGATCATTGCTTTCACCTTCCTATCTTTTTTTTTTTTTTTTTTTTTTTGTATTTTTCTGAAGCTGAAAACAGGGAGAGACAGTCAGACAGACTCCCACATGCGCCCGACCGGGATCCACCCGGCACGCCCACCAGGGGCGATGCTCTGCCCACCAGGGGGCGATGCTCTGCCCCTCCGGGGCGTCGCTCTGCTGAGACCAGAGCCACTCTAACGCCTGGGGCAGAGGCCAAGGAGCCATCCCCAGCGCCCGGGCCATCTTTGCTCCAATGGAGCCTTGGCTGCGGGAGGGGAAGAGAGAGACAGAGAGGAAGGGGGGGTGGAGAAGCAAATGGGCGCTTCTCCTATGTGCTCTGGCCGGGAATCGAAACCCGGGTCCCCCGCATGCCAGGCCGACGCTCTACCGCTGAGCCAACCGGCCAGGGCACCTTCCTACCTTCCATTTTGACTTTGGGAGCTCAGGTTCTCTTCACATTCTCATAGCCAATCAGCTTTCCCTGATTTGTTTCCAAAGATTTATAATGTTAACCATTCCATGTAGCCACTTAGCTTTAGAAAATGTTAACCATTCAACTAACAGCCATAGGCTGTGGGAATATTATAGTAAACCGAACCAATGTGTTGTCTTCTTTCATAACTCTTACCATTGCCAGAAACTTCCTTGACAAAATTCTAAACTCCGTTGTTTCTTGTCCTTCTGATGGACCTGTCAGACAATTCCTCTACCTTGAATTAATCCAGTTGTCTGACTTCACTGGTCCTGCACAAGGACACCTATGTACTAGAAGAGAAACTGAAATTCTCACTTCATAGATTTTTGTCTCTACATATTCATGCTCTCTAACTTCATATAGACCCTAACTGTTGCTCTTCTATGCCCCTATAGTTTTCTTTTGATTTCCCCTATCTCTAATTGACATCGAACATCTCATTCACATACAAATGCAGGCAACAAATTATTAGCAGTAGCTATTGGTACTGCTACAATATTAACAACTGTCTACAGTATCTATAACCTCACCACCAACAGAAATCACAGATATTTTGTATTAAATTACAGCTGTTACAGATATCTCAAAATATCATTTACATTCCTCACTATTTCAAAATTATGGAAGTTACTAAATTTAATACCAGACTGTGCCATTTTATGCATTTTTAAAACATCTTGGCATATTTTTTTAATACTTCTCCCCTCAAGAGGTAGAAGCGGCCTTGGCCAGTTGGCTCAGCGGTAGAGCGTCGGCCTGGCGTGTGGGGGACCCGGGTTCGATTCCCGGCCAGGGCACACAGGAGAAGCACCCATTTGCTTCTCCACCCCCCCCCTTCCTCTCTGTCTCTCTCTTCCCCTCCCGCAGCCAAGGCTCCATTGGAGCAAAGATGGCCCGGGCGCTGGGGATGGCTCCTTGGCCACTGCCCCAGGTGCTTGAGTGGTTCTGGTCGAGGCAGAGCTAGGCCCCGGAGGGGCAGAGCATCGCCCCCGATGGGCAGAGCGTGGCCCCTGGTGGACGTGCCGGGTGGATCCCGGTCAGGCGCATGCGGGAGTCTGTCTGACTGTCTCTCCCCGTTTCCAGCTTCAGAAAAATACAAAAAAAAAAGAGGTAGAAGCTACATTCCCTCTCCTCGAATCTGGGCCAGGCGCAGTGACTCACTAAGCAACAGCAGGTGGAAGCGGCCATACATGACTCCAGGGAAGAGGTCATAAAAGGCGAAGCAGCTTTCACCTTGCTTGCTGGAACACCAGCACTGGAAGCCCTGAAGCACCATGGAATAAATGTAGCTACCGTACAACTAGCATGGGGTCAGGATGACTAATTTAGTCTCAGCAGAGAAACCACATGGGAAGGCTTGAAGGACAGGAAGGAAGGAAGAATGAAAGAAAGAGGGGGTAGGGGGAGCATGTACTGGCCAGGCTCCAGTTGTCTTTTTTTTGATTGGTAGAGACAAGGGCTTATTACGAGTTCTCTCTGTCCTGGCTGATGGGAGCACAGACTATCAGCCAGAAATTGTTTGGCCTACTACGTTCTGGTGGGTCTTTCCCCAACTTCCTGGTGTTTCACCCTTCCACAGCACAGGTCAATACTCAGCCAAAGGTCCAAGGGGAAAGACTGACTCTCTGAAACCAGCAGGTCTGCTTTCCTGCACTTCCATCTCGCTCTCCTTCATTCAGTGAAAGCACCTGTCTCTGTTTAGGTTCCCCTGCCTGCTCCAAGCCCTGAACACTGGCTCCAGGCACTGAGCTGGGGTCCCTACAGGACTTACCCTGTTTCTGTTCTCTCAGGGATTACAATTCTGTATTGCCTGGTGTCCATTTGAAAACTGCTGTTTTCAGTAGAAGAGCAATCTGCAGAAGCAGAAGTCCAGATGTTATTGTTAAAACCTACAGAAAAAAAACCCTGAATTGTGTTGTCTGATCTTAAATTCATACTCAACAGTAGAGGGAAAAAAGCCTCTCATGCCATAGTAATAATAGTAAGCTTCTTGAAAATGTTCTCTATGGTAGCTACCTCTAATTTCTCACTCTTTAACTGGGTAAAATCCAGCTTCTACCCTCCACGCCACTAAAAGATCTCTTATCACACTATTTACACCCATCTTATTACTGTAGCTAAAGAATACATTGTAGTTCTTTTCCTACTTGACCTTATACAGTTATACTAACCAATACAGTAGCCACAGCCACATGTAGCTACTGAGTACCTGAAATGTGACTAGTCCAAATTGAGAGGTACTGGGGGTATAAAATACACACCAGACTTCTAAGACTTAGTATGAAAAAAGGGATACAACATACTTGATTAATAATTTTATATTAATTATATGATAAAATGATAATGTTTTAGAGATATTGGTTAAACAAAGTATATTTACAAAATCAATTTCACCTATTTCTTTTTTACCTTCTAAATTGCTACTAGAACATTTACAGTTAACAATGACATATGTGAGTCTCATTATATGTCTACTGGCCAGAACCTCTTGTACTCGTCCAGCAACCCTTTGTACTGACAGGGTCCCGCTCTCAACTCGCCCCTTCCTTGGCATGTGGGACTGTGCTCTTCCTTAGTTTGCTGACTACCTCACAGTCTGCTCCTTCTCAGACTTCTCCTCTGAGAACTGTATCTATTGTTCTCAGGTTTTAGAGTGCTGTAGAATCACCTAGTTACTTGCCAAAAATGCAGATTCTTGAAGCTCATCAGTAGAGATTCTGATCTTGTACTAACATTTACCCAAACCGATCTTCAGCTCAAATTCCTCTCATCGCCTGCCTCTTCTTTCCAACGGCATACTGTGCACCTGCACTTGGGTGTCTTAGGTTAAACATTTAACATTTAATTCCTTGTCTCTATTCCCCTTTTGGCCTCCCAATTAACCAAGCTAGAATCCTAAAATCTTTATCTCCTTCCTCACGTCTCTGTTAAATCAGTTACTAAATGTATTTGCTTAACTTCTATCCACCCTGTTTTCTTAAGTCCCTTAATTTGAGGTATTTCAATGTTGGTACTATTGAAATTTTGAAACAGACAGTTCTTTGATGAGGGGTTGTCTTGAACATTGTAGGATCGTTAGCAGTTCTCCTGTCCTCACCCCACTAGCTATCAGTAGGACCCCTTAGTTGAAAAAACAAAACCAAAAAAATGCCTCCATACATTACAACCTGTCCGCTCACCCCAGAGAGCCATTGAGTCGATGGAGGCCATCATTAATCACCTGCATCAAGGAAAGAGATCCCACCTGGCATTCCTGCCCAGTACTGCACCTCTTCCCTGTCCTCCACACTCCTTTCGGTTTTACAGTTAACTTCAGAATAAAATTTAGCACCTCTACCAGGGCATTAAAAGGGCATTATCTGTCTTCTACTCATCTCTCAGTTTTCCAGTCCAGCTACACTGAATTCCATGCAGTTTCCTTAAGGGTGAATGAAACTCATAAAAAAAGGTTAAGTACACTAGTAGCTTATGAGATAAATGCAAAATTCCTACAGACAACTTGAGTGAGCATGTGCTTTTGAAACATAGGCAGAATTGTGTTAAATATATATATATTAAGTAAACTATCAGGCATACCAAAGTTAAAATAAATTGAAAATATCATGGAACCCAGAGTTGTTTATAGTAAAAAAAAAAAAAGGGGGGGGTTGAAAAACTAAGCTATGAATAATTATGCTATCTCTGAGCTGACAGTATGTCACCACTAAATCAACCATCCAGTAGGTGACACATATTTTAGTCTCATAGTCTATCCAAAAAGAAAAATATATATATATACCAATAATCCATGTCTGTTCAGGCTAGTTAGTAAGCTCTGCTTTTGTCCAGGCAGGTTTCCCTGTACCTATCCAACAAAGTGTGTGCTTTTGGCCCAAAGCACTTTTTACCTATGCTCCTCCTTGTCGTGACCTAAACTCTAACATATCATCAATGAAAAAGGCTGATTTGGCAGATAGAACATATGAACATTGCTTAACTCTTGATTCAGGTGATGTCCTCCACTAAATGTGTCAACGTGCTCCAACTCTTTTCCCTTGCTTTTCTCTGCATATTAAAATCAATTCCGTAAACCATGTTATTCAAGCATCTTAATTTGGTCTGTGAGTCTTCTTTCATTAGCTCTGGGATAGTTGGTCTAGGAGTTTGCAATGGAGGCCAGCATTGCATCGGGTTAGTTTTCCATGTGACAGCTGAATTCAAGCAACAATCTCCTCTCAGAATGCCCCTCCACCTTAGTGACTCTCACTTTAAACTGTTGATAACCTGTGTTTCCATTATAGCATTTATCACATCACGCTGTGATGAACTCTTCATTCCTTTGTTTCTCTCTCTAGTCTATGAGCTCTTTGAAAGGAGGGATAAGTGTTATTCTTTTGTCAGTGGCAACCACGACATAACTACGGAAAGAATTACTGCATGGAACCTCCTGAATAAACAGTTGAGCAGATTATCCATTGTTTTTGTCTTTCATTCCCCAGTGCTAAGACTGGAGTAACTCGCTGAGCAGCAAAACCCTGCCTAGTTGCATGGCAGCATGGAGGTAGTAGGAAGAACCATAGGCTCATTGCAGAGAACAACGTACCTTAAGTGTGTGTAGCATTACTAGCAAGCATGGGCCATGGTGGCCCGTATTTTTCTGTCTTACATTTTCTCACTTGGCTGTTATAAAAAAAAAAGTTGGAGGTGGTGGTGTCAGGTTCCCTCTTAGTCCCACCTGAAAACTGAAAACAGTTGAAGCCAGAGACCCTTTACTCTAAGGGATCTTGAGCTCTCACAGATTCTAAATAAATAAAATCTATTTCAAGAACTAATGAGTGCCTAAACTGTGGCAAACAATAAGGATACAAGAAATATAGTTATTTCTTCACTCAACATTTACAAGCATCTTCCTGGACCCCAGATTTTACTCGAGGTAATAAAAATAGCTTTTTTTTTTTTTTTAGTTTAAAAGAGATACATTTGGGCTTGAATAAATAAAATGTGAGATCTTAAATAAAGGGTCTGTTCTTGAGGTCCTTTTAACTCATTCATTCACTTCTTCAGGGATAAGAAAGGCTGAGGTCCAAAAATTTGACTTCCGGATCAAGTCTAGAAATTTGCAAATAGACTCCAAGCTAGCCAAACCTGTATCTTGGAAGAGCTGGCCCCTGGGACCAAACAATTCCCTAAGCTTCGACAACAGACAAAAATCCAGTAGGCATCAGAAACCAAGGATGCCTCACCTTGATTCATTCACCAAGAATTCTCCCCGCCCTTTCCGCCCCGAGGCAGCCCAGCTCCGTGCCGCTCTAGGCTTCTCCCGGACGTCTCTTTATGGTAGTGCCGAGCCTCTCTAGCTCTCGCTCCCCTTCCTCTCAGTGGTTGTGCGAGGACGCGCGCGCAGGACCCGACCGCCGAGTTCGTGGTGCGTGGTTACGGGTTGTTTTCGAACCGGGTGGAGCAGCTCGCGCAAGGTGGAGAGAGCCGTGGGGGAGCCTGGGAGGGAAGGACAGGGGTCGTGGAGACGGGTCCCTGGCTGGGAGGAGGACCGGGCCGGGTCGCAGAGGCCAGGGACACGTGCGAGAGGAGGCCCGGAAGCGTGAGGGACAATTCCAACTGTCGGGTGGGCCTCCCGCCCCGCGGAGCCCCCACCCCCACCGCAGGTCGTCTGCGGCCCTTCGTGTCCGGGCCGGCGCGCTTTCTGCCACTTCTTTTCCCGAGACCTGGAGCCCTCAAAGCTGTGGTTTAGAAATGTACTAGTTCAGATGCGGGCTATTGTGGCCCTGAACCCCGTACATAATATCTCCCTCTTTTTTTTTTTTCTTTTTTAACCTGCACTTTCCCAACGCTAGATGTTTGGTTGCAGGCTGAAGCCTAGAAGTTTGGTTGAACACAGTAGGAGATGATTGTATGTATCTGGTATTTTGAGACATTTTGATGAAGCGTGTTGATGCATGGGACGGTGACAGGGCCGGGGTGGGGATAATTGCAGGCTCCTGGGGATTTACATTGTTTGGGGGAGATGCAGTCTTCTTGGTGTGAGATTCCGACAGTTCCTGATCGTGTATTTATTCATTTAAAAGACGTTGTGAAGTGTCTACTAAATGTCAGTTTGTGCTAGAGAAGCTTTGACTTAACCTCACAGGGCTGAACACGAAATGGAAAAAACAGGTAACCAGCCTGTGATGAGTGCTGTGTAAAAAAGGGAAGCCCCTGAAGTTACTACTCTTTTGCTTTGGGTGATACGGAAACTAACATTGTATCGCTCCTGTCTTCCAGCAGCTGAGAAATAGTAAGAGCTTTTCAATTCACAGTGAAAGTGTTGTACAAACAGAGGAAGGATACCCATAACAATAGTATTTGGGGAAGGCTGGGGGATAAGGGAAGACACTGGCTCAGTCTTGAAGGAGAAGTTAGCATTACCTGACAGTGTTGTATCAGAACAGCGAGAAACAGACCTTTTGCCACACAGTTAAGTAGCCAAACATAGGAGTGTTTATTTTAAAGCCGGTGACGGCTCGGAGACCTAAGTCAGTCAAATCATGCGGCCCCGAACACAGCTTTTAAAGACAGAATTACACACTGATTGGGGTATGGGGAGGAGGGGAGACCTAGCAGTTTAAACAAAGTAGTAAAACAATGCTTATCTATAGTAAGGTGACCAATCATCCTCCTTTAGGGGGGACAGTCCTTTTATAAGTTCTGTCCTCCCTCGAAAAGTGTCCTCCTACATGTCCTTTTTGATATTGGAAGATGAATCTGTAAATGTCCGCATTTGATCCATGCAGAGTCGATCCATTGCGTGTGATGTGACATATTTGTATCTAAATGAGTACTTTTTTGTTACAATTATTAAAAATTAATAGGCATGCAAGCATAATTACAATATAAAATATTACAAATGTTTTATTATGCATTTATCATTGTTGTTGCAATGAATAAAATGTTTCTTTTGTTTACAATACTGCTTTCTTCAATTTATTTTTGTCCTCCTTTTTATTGTAAAAAAGTTGGTCACCTTATCTATAGGATTAATTCAGGGAGAAACATTCTGGAGATACCCACAACCTTCAGAACTAGCCCAGGGCCACAGCCTGCATAACCAGCCTCAAAGCTAGGGTTAGGGACTCTTTTAGAAAAAGTAAGTTCTGCTGAAAGTCTCTTGTTTTAGAGAAAGTGAATTCTGCTGCTTCATTTTAAGAGGGCTTTCTAAGCAGAGAAAAAGAAAAAGGCATACAGTGTGAAAGCTGGCTAGCTGGTTGGTTAGAACATCGTGCGGAAGCACAGAGATTGTTGGTTCTTTCCCAGTCAGGGCACATACAGGAACTGATCTATGTTCCTGTCTGTCTCTTCCTTTTTCTCTGAAATCAGTTTTTTAAAAAGAGAACTTTGTAGGTAATTGTTGGTCAAATAAGTTTGTAAATATGATATATATGTTTGCTCGCTTGTGACTTATATTGGGTGTGGGGGACAGGCTATAAGCAGGCCAGGTCGTTGTAGCCTAAGGTTTGGTTTTAGGACTAAGCTTTTCCCCACACCCTTGACTGATTGTATGATCTGGTTGGTACACTCTCATGAGGAATCCAATTATGCCTTGGATAAGTGACTTTGTATCGGAGACTTCCTTGTTTGTATATTGGATTAAGGGATTTTGGTTTTCTACACTATAAAGTGGGACAGACCAGGAGCTGGCTCACTCAGTTCCTGCTATCACGATTGCAGGGGCTTCCCTGATCCCTTGCCCTTCATGGGAAAAGCTGGTTTTCTGCTTTTCCCTTGTCTTCTTTTGTGGTTTGCCTGTCTTGGTGAGACACCAATAAATAGGATGGCCCCCCATCCTCTGACTCCGCCATTTCTTTATCGTCTGCCCGAATCCAATGGGAACCTGCATGTGAATGGCCACAATGGCGGCTCCTGGCCATACAGTAATGTAGTTTGACCTGGGGTATTGCAGCATTTAGACCAAGTAATGGCATTATTCCACGCTTTATTTTATACAAAGAGGTCAAAGTGCTTTCAACAATGTTACAGTTCAATTTCACTATCACTTAACACCCATCTTGTGAAGGAGTTATCCTTTGACAATTTGGGCACGGGCAGGAAAAGATAGAAGTAGAATTTTGCTCATTCCTCTTGGTCTGGAAACAATTTTTCTCAGTTACTGAAAACCCTCTTGTTAGTTCTCTCTGGCCTTTAAGGACCAGAGGAATGGTGACAAACTGCAAATGTGGTTTGGAAGCTGGAAGAATTTGCTACATTGTTCCAAAAAATATCTAAAAAATACACTGGACAGAGCATTAGAAACTCTGAGGGGAGTACACTGAATGAGCCTAGAGTAAATCATTAGGACCTAAATAACAGGGATTCTTTGTATACAGTAAAACTAGGTTTAGGTGTTTTGTTTGTTTGTGTTTGAATTCATTAAGCAAATACTTAAATTAAATATTTGTCTCTGCTATATCAGCCATTGTGCTAGCCTTGGTAACTAGAGCTCTCTAAACTTTAGTTTCTTCATCTATAAATGTACCTCAAAGTTGTAAAGATTAATGAGATGATGTTTGTGCTATCACTGTACCTAATCCTTACTATAAATCTTTTAAATAATATGAACTTATATTTTTGTTTTAAATTCTTTTTACCTTTTTTATTGGGCCTAGGCCTTTTTGAGGATAGAAATGAGCTCATCTTGGTCTTTTAATCCTTCTGTTAGTACTCATTCATATGTATTATAGATAGTTAATAATTGAAGATAATAGGCACAAAAAATTGACAGTTGAAGGACACATGGCATTTGTATGTGTGCCCACAAGTAAAGCTGCTGATTTGCATAGTGGGGGGTACATGAAAATATTTTCCTTTCATTAAATAAGAGATAACTTAGAAAATGCTTTATAAATTATAAGACCCTGTACTTTACCCTTCTCCCCAAAGGACATTTTTCATCAAAGGGGAGAATTCTGGAAGTAACCTAAAAATTCTATAAATTTTTCATTTGGTTAAATTTTTTTTTAATTCTACTTTTTTCACTAATTAGGAGACTGGTAACAAAAAGCTGTATTAATGAGAAACCAATATATTGGAACACAGTGTTACCACATCTCCTAAAAATTTTGGGATAAAAAAAATTATTTCCCTTTTTGTCACTTCCGTCTGCTATTGTTTTAGGACAGTTTCATTGTTAACTGGGCAAGACCCATAATTTGTTCATAGCGAGTTCAGATTTAACAAGGTAAGAGGTGGAACATAATTTGAAGCTAGCACCAAAGAAAGATTTCTGCTTACTGGAAGATGAAAAAAAATTGCATAGTAAATGAGGTTGCCAGAATTAGCAAATAAAAATACAGGATACTTAGTTAAATTTGAATTTCAGACAAACAGCAGCTTACTTGTTAGCAATATTTGGGATGTAATTAAAGTGAAAATGTTTGTGTATTATCTAAAATTTAAATTTAACTGAGCACTCTGTATTGTATCTGGTGACTCCAGTAGTAAATAATATATTTTTTTTTCCAGTAGTAAATAATTCTAACACCACAATGACTTCTACGGGATAGATCCTTAGAAAACAGTATAATTGTGCAGACATTTTAATTCTGTCATGTGTTCTTCCAGAAATTATAGGACAGAACTCAGAAGTCTGATAAGAGCTCCAAATGTTTGTAAGCCACTCTTTACCAGAAGGGGACAATTTCAAGACTGATAGGGTTATGGCCAAATTGAAGAAAAAAAAAACAATTTTAACTCTACATTTTACAACTAAGAGTGCAGGTTCATTGTAATTCAAAAATAAAGAATTTATTTAATTGTGGAAGATGTCCAAGATCACTTAGAAATAAGTGTTCAACTTCACTGGCACATTTTACACAGTCTGCTAGTAAATTTTTGTGAACTGTGTAGTAATTTAACCAAGATTAAAGGGAAACAAAGGAACAGAAGCCCCCAGTAGCCAAGGAAAAGAATTTCCAAATGGGTAAAAAGTACTATGGACAGGTAGAATTTCTAAAATAAATTTTCTAAGTCACAAGTATATGGAATATTATATTTGATATTGTCTGTCAAATATGGTCAGAGTAGCCCAAGTCTTTGAATAGTGAGAACTAGTCTTGTGTCCCAAAAATTCTATTATAGATTAGTCGTTACAAGTTGATGATAGTTCCCTACAAACACTCCTTAATTTATCTTAACCCACTTTTCTCTTTAAAAAATCTGTTTGTATGGTGCGAGCCATTTTATCGGGATTCCTTGTATGTAATGTGCTAATATGGGGCACACTGCCCTGGCACAGATACTTGGAACTGAAGGTACAAGGTCCTGGAAAATGCACTTTTTCATTTTGCCAAAAAAATTGACAAAAACATTGTAAAGCACTTGTAGCAGTTTACATTCCTACCAAAGTATAAGAAGCATGTAAAAGTTGGGTACATTTTAGCCAGCATTAACTCAGTTATCAGATATTTAAATTTTGCCCAGCAATTGAGAAATGGTATTTGCATTTTCCTGATATTGAGGAGGTTGACTATCTTTGCATACTTTTATTGTCTCTTTTGTTCTCTTCCTCCCTGAATTGTACTTTCATATGTGTTTACTTTTCTAATGGATTCTTTGTTATTTTCTGATTGACTTGTGGAAGTCAGAATTTTTTTTTAGATATTTGGGATAATTTAATAACAGCTTGCAACTTTGTCCTTTTTTCTTTTTTAGAGTTATACAGAAATGTTTCATTTTGACTTAAGTCAAATAAATATATCCATCTTTTGGTTTGATAACTGCATTCTTGTTTGAGAAATTCTTCTCTGCCCCAGTGATACAAAGTCAGTCTTCTGTTTTTTTGTAAATATTTTTACAGTTTTTCTTTTTATGTTTAATTCTTGAATGCATCTGGAATTGATTTTTGTTTATGAGAAAGAACTCTTATTCTGCCTTTTTTCCACATGGTTAGGCAGTTTTCCAAGCATCTCTCCTTAAATCCTTTTCCCATTAATGTGTAATATCCATTGATTTAAAATGCCATATGTCATACACCTTTCTATGTTCATGGGTCTATTTGTCTATATTCTGCTGATACCAGAGTTTTAAGTATAATAGCTTTATAGTACATACATATCTTTGTTTGCCTTCAGGAGTCTCTTGGCTTACTTGGACCTTTACTCTTCCATATAAAACAGTTTGCTAAATTCCAAGAGGGAGCAGACAGAATACCTGATGGAAATTTTGATTGGAATAGTATTGAATTTATAGATACATTCCTGAGAAATTGACATATTTACTATAGACTTTCCAGAACATAAGTGTCCTTTTGTCTTTCTGTTTGATAATTTTTGCCTTAAAAGTCTTGCATATCCTTTGTAAGATTTATATATCTTTATTTATTTATTTGTTTATTTATTTATTTTTTGTATTTTTCTGAAGCTGGAAACGGGGAGAGACAGTCAGACAGACTCCCGCATGCGCCCGACTGGGATCCACCTGGCACGCCCACCAGGGGCAACGCTCTGCCCAGCAGGGGGCGATGCTCTGCCCCTCCGGGACGTCGCTCTGCCGCTACCAGAGCCACTCTAGCGCCTGGGGCAGAGGCCAAGGAGCCATCCCCAGCGCCTGGGCCATCTTTGCTCCAATGGAGCCCTGGCTGTGGGAGGGGAAGAGAGAGACAGAGAGGAAGGAGGGGGGGATGGAGAAGCAAATGGGCGCCTCTCCCATGTGCCCTGGCTGGGAATCGAACCCGGGTCCCCCGCATGCCAGGCCAACGCTCTACCGCCGAGCCAACCGGCCAGGGCCAGATTTATATATCTTGAAAGGTATCTTAAAGTGTTTTTGGTTTTCAGTATCCTTGTTGAATTATCTTGGTAATTCTAATAAATTGTCTGCTAAAATCTCATATTTTCCATGTAGTTATTTATATCATCTTTGAGTAATATTTCTTCTTTTTTTTTTTTCTTTTTTACTTATACCTTTTAATATGGTGTTAAATGGAAGCTGTGATGGCAGGTATTATGTAGTTCTAACTTTACAGGGAAATGCTTCTATTTTATGATTAAATATAATAATGTTTATTATACAGTTTTTTTTATTCATCATTTGCAAGAATTTTTTTTCTTTCAAATAGGTATTGAATTTTATCAAATGCCTTTTCAGTTTCTCAAATAAAAAGTCTGCAGCACAAATCTGACTCTCTTTAATGTTTTCTTTAGGGTGATTAGCTCATGACTTATTAGAAAAAGAGTGCTCCACAGAGTCAAACAGGAAATTTGCTAGAATCAAGAATGATGGACCCATGTTCAGTTGGAGTCCAGCTTCGTACCACAAATGAGTGCCATAAAACCTACTATACTCGCCACACAGGTTTCAAGACTTTACAAGAATTGTCGTCAAATGATATGCTTTTACTTCAACTTAGAACTGGAATGACACTTTCTGGGAACAATACAATTTGCTTTCATCATGCAAAAATTTACATTGACAGATTTGAGGATTTGCAAAAGTCATGTTGTGACCCATTTAACATACACAAAAAACTAGCCAAAAAAAATTTGCATGTAATTGACTTAGATGATGCCACTTTTCTGAGTGCAAAATTTGGCAGACAGCTTGTACCTGGATGGAAGCTTTGTCCAAAATGTACACAGATAATCAATGGAAGTGTGGATGTTGATTCGGAAGACCGGCAGAAAAGAAAACCTGACTCAGATGTATGTATAGTAGTTTTTTCTGCTATGTCATTTCTATAGCATGGGCTTTTGTTTAACTATAAGGAAATCATTTACGTTATTTATTATACTAATTAACATGCAATGAATATAAAGTTGGAGAAGTGAAAATAATGGTGCTTCTAACTATTTCCTTACACCTAGATTGAATGATAAAGAAAATCGGCTTGGGAAAGTCATTGCATAATAGGCGAGGACTCTCAAGCTGTAACTCCCCCGCGCCAAGCCAGTAGGAGTGAGTGGCTTTCAGAACTTCTGGCAAAGCCAGGGTTTAACTATCTTAGTTTCTTTTCTGATACCATAGTAACTTAGTGGGGCATGCCGGGTCCATGTATAGCAAGATGAATTCCCCTTTTTATTAAGGACTTGAAAATTAACTGCTGTAAAAGGCACATGGAGGAGTGAGTGGCCTGTTTCTGATGTCAGCTCTTCTTCCTCCTGTGGCGCTACCCCGTCCTCGTGTGGCGCTACCCCGTCCTCCTGTGGGTGGCGCTACCCCGTCCTCGTGTGGCGCTGCCCCGTCCTCCTGTGGCGCTGCCCCGTCCTCGTGGGGGTGTTTGAGGTGCTTGCGAGTTCGCTTTGTTCCTAGCTCTTACTGGTGTTGTTAAAGCTTATTTTAGGAATGCCTGTGTTCAGAAAGCACTCATTTGTACATTGTAACTAATAAATATAACTCTCTTCCTTATTCATAGAGCTCTATTCAGATTCGTTAAATACATCAGAACAACTTGAGAGTTCATAAACCTCTCTTTGGTGTAGAACAGGGGTCCCCAAACTACAGCCCGTGGGCCGCATGCGGCCCCTGAGGCCATTTATCTGCCCCCACCGCACTTCCGGAAGGGGCACCTCTTTCATTGGTGGTCAGTGAGAGGAGCCTAGTTCCCACTGAAATACTGGTCAGTTTGTTGATTTAAATTTACTTGTTCTTTATTTTAAATATTGCATTTGTTCCCGTTTTGTTTTTTTACTTTAAAATAAGATATGTGCAGTGTGCATAGGGATTTGTTCATCGTCTTTTTTATAGTCTGGCCCTCCAACAGTCTGAGGGACAGTGAACTGGCCCCCTGTGTAAAAAGTTAAGGGACTCCTGGTGTAGAACAAGGACAAGCATGTTAAAGGACCACTTCTCAAAATTTCTATTTATAACCAGTTTACCAGTGCTGCTGGAATATTTTTCTCAATTTTATCCTTCATTATATTAATAATCCAAATATAAAAATAATTAAAAATTTAAATCATATGCTGTGCTTTCCTTTTGTGCTCCCCTCAGGCATATCTCCCGGGCCCAGTGTTATCCTGCAGGTCCTTTCACTGCTTGTGCTGTCACTTAGGGTGTCCTCTCCACTGGACCCACTGCTCTTGTGTGGATAAAGCCCTGTGCCCCAAGTAACACACTTAAACTCTTAACCACCAACATTTTGTAATACATTTCAAGACTTGAACCCATATTCTTTGCCTTTGAAAACATGTAATAATAATGGAACCTTTCTTAAGGACAGGATCATTCCTAGGAACCTCGGTTACGTGCCACTGGGCCATAGAGCAGTCTCTGCTGGCAGCAGCGCTGCAGTTTCACCGTGCCTGCCCGCCTCTCCTCCTCATGTGCCAGAAGCTAAGATGAGAGAATGAAAATATTGTTTGTAAATTAGCCAATAAATTTTGAATATGGTCCAGGGTTGAATAAATTTAGTTGTATTGGGGCTCTAAAACCATTTCTCTTCTATGTGAGTTCCAGACTGTCTCTGGAACAGGTTAAGGAACAATCTGAATGAACATTAAGTGAAATAATATAGTGATCTAATGTCAGGATTTAAGTTGATAATCTGTTTACTGTTACTCAGGGAAGAACTGCTAAGGCTTTGAAGTCATTACAATTTGCAAACCCAGGAAAGCAAACTGAATTTGCTCCAGAGACTGGTAAAAGAGAAAAAAGAAGGCTTACAAAAAATGCATCCTCTGGTTCAGACAGGTAGGCTGTGTGTTACTTAAGTCACATGTTGACCTTCTGCTTCGCATCTGTACTCCCTACTATTGGTCAAATAAGTTTGTAAATATGATGTATATGTTTGCTCGCTTGTTTGCATTGGGGGCTGGGCAAGGCCAGATACAGTGGTCTGTGAGGTTGCAGGTCACCTTCCTGATTGGGAGGGGCCATTGTCTTGCTGCTGTTTACTGGAAGGGAGGTTCTGCCCCCACCACTGAGAGGAGCAGGAGGATTTCTTCTTCCTCCCCTCCCTGCTCCCTTGCCCTCCATGGCTTTTCTTGTGGCTTGCCTGTCTTGGTGAGACACCAATAAACAGAATGGCCCACCATCCTCCGACTCCGCCATTTCTTTACTGTCCGCCTGAATTTAATGAGAACCTGCATGTGAATGGCTACAATGGCAGTGGCTGCCCCTGGCCTTACACCTACCATTCTCTTAAGTTTTGAATTTTCTGGATAAATATTTTAAATTGGATAATCTGGAATTGGTAGGAACGTCTGAGGGTCTCAAAAAAAAAATTAAGATGGTTTTTTTCAACTGTAAATATTTGTTTCTAAGAAAGTATCAGTGAAAAAAAAGAGCCTGACCAGGCACTGGCTCAGTGGATGGAGTATCAGACTAGGACACAGAGGACCCGGGTTCAAGACCCCGAGGTCTCCAGCTTGAGCACGGGCTTATCTGATTTGAGCAAGGCTCACCAGCCTGAACCCAAGGTTGCTGGCTCAAGCAAGGGGTCACTCACTCTGCTGAAGCCCCAGGGTCAAGGCACATATGAGAGCAATCAATGAACAACTAAGGTGCTGCAACAAAGAATTGGTGCTTCTCATCTCTCTCCCTTCCTGTTCGTCTGTCCCTCTCTGTCCCTTTCTGACTCTCTCTGTGGAAAAAAAAAAAAAAGAGAAAGTATCAGTGAAGTGAACAAGATATTTTTTGGCATGAGAAATAAAATAATTTAAATAAATTATACTATGAATTAACATAACGGATTTTTTTGAAAAGCATTGATATTATGTTATTGGTATATCTGCTATATCAGTGACAGTTAAAAAGTATTTTTTTTTTCTTTAAGCAAGAGAGAGAGACAAGACAGGAAGGGAGAGAGATGAGACGCATTAATTCATAGTTGCAGCACATTAGTTGTTCATTGGTTGCTTTCTCATATATGCCTTGACCCGGGGACTCCAGCTGAGCCAGTGACCCCTTGCTCAAGCCAGTGACCTCGGGGTCATGTCTATGATTCCATGCTCAAGGCAATGACCCTGTGCTCAAGCCAGGTGAACCCACAGTGAAGCCGGTGACCTTGGGGTTTCAAACCTGGGTCCTCTGTCCCAGTTCCATGCTTTATCACTGTGCCACCACCTGGTCAGGAAAAAAAGTAAATTTTATGGCCTGACCAGGCAGTGGCACAGTGGATAAAGCGTTGGACTGAGATGCCGAGGACCCGGGTTCGAGACCCCGAGGTCGCCAGCTTGAGCGTGGGCTCATCTGGTTTGAGCGGAGCTCACCAGCTTGGACCTAAGGTCACTGGCACAAGCAAGGGGTTACTTGGTCTGCTGAAGGCCCACGGTCAGGGCACATGTGGGAAAGCAATCAATGAACAACTAAGGTGTCGCAATGCGCAACAAAAAACTAATGATTGATGCTTCTCATCTCTCCGTTCCTGTCTGTCTGTCCCTGTCTATCCCTCTCTCTGACTCTCTCTCTGTCTCTGTAAAAAGAAAATCAATAAATAAATAAAAAGTAAATTTTATGAGAAATTTTGTAGGTATAAAATGGAAATAGTTACAGTACAGTCAACAGAATGAATGAGGAAACTAAATTGTTTATGGCTTTTTAAACTGAGCATTTCTAACATACAAATTGACAAAAAATGTTAGTATAATTATTCAGAATTTTTTATAGATGCCATTTATTCCATCTGTTAAGGTTTTCTGTTGAGTCATTTAGGTATTTTTAAGCCAGATTTGAAAGAGTCCATTAAATAACAAGAAATAGAGTAGTTGCATTATAAAAATCAATAGGGTAGTAGAGTATAATAAAAATAAAACTGTTCACAAAGCAGTAAAGCAATCGGTAGCCAAAAACAAACAAAAAAAACACCATTAACTAGCCATTATTTTTCCTTTTTTAATTTTTTTTATTTTTAATTATTTTTTATTTTTGGGGGGGTATTTTTCTGAAGTTAGAAGTGGGGAGGCAGTCAGACACCTCCCGCATGCACCCGACCAGGCTCCGCCCGGCATACCCACCAGGGGGCGATGCTCTGCCCATCAGGGGTGTTGCTCCATTGTGGCCGGAGCCATTCTAGCGCCTGAAACAGGCCATGGAGCCATCCTCAGCACCTGGGCCAACTTTGCTCCAATGGAACCTTGGCTGCGGGAGAGGAAGAGAGAGATAGAGAAGAAGGATGGGTGGAAGGGTGGAGAAGCAGATGGGCGCTTCTCCTGTGTGCCCTGGTTGGGAATCAAACCTGGGACTTCCACATGCTGGGCCAATGCTCTACTATTGAGCCAACCAGCCAGGGCTCTTTTCCTTTTTTTAAAGGTAAGGGAAAGTTTTCACAGAAATAAACTTATTTTTTGGACAGAGTTCTTGCTCATTGCTTTGCTGAGTTGATTTTAAATGGACTATGAGAGTCATGTTCAAGTTTTTTGTACTTGTCTCAACACTTTAGAGTGAGGTCCCTTCTAACATGGAGTTTATACACTACTAGCTTAGAGTAGCCTTGAGTCTGGTACATTATATACGAGCTTGGTAGGACTTCATCCCTAATTCAGAATATGTTATGTCCTTAAATTTTTTAGTTGCCTTATTTTCAATTAAATATTCAAAAATCATATGTGTCTGAGGTGTAATTCACCATGTGTTTATTTTACAGACAAGTGATCCCGGCGAAGAGTAAGGTCTACGATAGCCAGGGCCTCCTGATCTTCAGCGGCATGGACCTCTGCGACTGCCTGGACGAGGACTGCTTGGGGTGTTTCTATGCTTGTCCTGCCTGCGGCTCTACCAAGTGTGGGGCCGAGTGCCGCTGTGACCGCAAGTGGCTCTATGAGCAAATCGAAATCGAAGGAGGAGAAATAATTCATAATAAACATGCTGGATAATTTGTGGTATCAGACTGGGATCTTTAAAGTACACTCTCTGTTCCTAAAATTCTGTCATTCTGAGATACATTTTAAAGTTGATGGCCAAATGACAAAAGTTTTAAAACCACCTCAACATGCACTCAGTGTGCGCTAGTTTTATAAATTTAAATGGGCTATTTCAGCAGTCAGTTTTAAGCCTATCTGGGTCAAGTAAACAGGTAAGGTTTAGGCAGTCCTGAATTTGCACAATTTGCATATGCGCAAACGACGACAGTGATTTAGTTTATTAACACCAATTCTCTAACAGCACAGTTCAAATTTCAGTTACCACGTGGATTAACTGTGAGTCATTACAATGAAGTACAAATTTTCCTGCCAGCTCTTCAATCTGTAAGTCACTGTGAGTAACACATATATTTCATCATCAATGACCAATCACATCACTTACATCAAATTCTGCTAGTGATTTGATCACTGCACAGCTGTTAATCATTTCACTCACGGACAGCAAAGCATACAGGTGTATTGTTTCCTTGTCCCGCATGTGACATATATAAAAGTAGATAATGAAAAGAATGGGCGAAGAAATGAAAACTAACGCTGGAAGTGAGATTTGAGTTGAGCATTCACGGAATTGTAGACGGATCGCTGGTCCTGGGCATGTGGACACTGCTGCCCCTCTAGAGCCTCTAGCTCCGCAGCCAGGGGAGCCTAGTGGAGGCAAACCCAGAACGGAAATGAGGCAAGTGCTTGTGATGAAAGGATGACTGTGTCCGAGAAAGTGATGCTAAAAATACCTCGCATTAAAGGAGATTGCCGAACTATTTTGCAACATTGAAAGTACAAATGATGCAATGGTGGAAACTAATCCAGAGATAGAGGAGAATGGCAGTTTGCACGGTATAAGTCAGTGGTTTTCAATCAGCGGATCACTGGTTGAAAAACATTGGTGCAGTTATTTGACAAAAAAAAGGCAAGCACTGTTCAAACTACTCGATTAGTTTTTTACGATAAAATAATATTCTTAATTCTCAATCTTTCTAGTCTTTTAAATTACAGTATACTAAGTACTTTTTAATTTAAATTTTAATTGAACAGAACAATGAATTTTTTCCATTATTTTAAAAGATTGCTTTGAATGGCCATTTAATATGGCCCTATTCTGTCATGCAAGGAAAGGGCTGTCTATAGATGATAGCAGTGTCTGCTTCAGGAAAAATTAATTTTATTATATACTAAGAGGTTGAGTGCTAAACATATTTTGATAATAATCTACCATATCTATACTATGCTATTTCTTCTCCCCACTTAAACTTTTCAAAAAATATCTTTTAATACTATAAACCTTTCATTGTTTATACTGTATTCTTGGTGAAAATATTACTCTCTGTAAACCATGAATATGCATAAATATATATACAGATTTTGATTAGGATTAAAAAGACTAAAAAAGACTCCTTAAAGAAGTAATAATTTTGGAGGGCAGGAGTAATAATAACTTTTAAAAAGGTGTGGAAACACTGGTTGACAGTATAAATTAATTTGGAAACTGAAACTTGATGCTGGAATTGGGATGTTTGGAGTGGGGGGTGAAAATGTCTGCTCTTCTTAAAACAGCTACCTGTTATTCTGTCTAAAATCTTTCCTCACCTAGGACACTTGCCACTAAACTAGGTTTTTATTTTGTTTTCTCCGCTCTATAGTACTTTAGCTTAATCAAATTAGCTTTAAACAATTTGAAATATTTTATTAGCCATCAATACTATAAATTTATACTGCCACTTTTATTGACCATTAGAGGTTTATTTTTATTTCTGTATACTTTTAGTATCTCTTTAAAAGACTGATTTACTTTGGTAAGATGCTGTTTTCATCCTTGAAATTAAATGTTCACTGACCTAGTTCTCAGAAGTATAGCCAATCAAAACTCCTTGATTTGTATGTTCCAGGAGAGCACGGGTGAGAAGAGTATTTTAGCTTTACATACTTACCTCACATGCTGGATTTATTTCTGAATTAAGGAAATATTTTCTTATAAAGGACTTAAACATATACTCCTGTTTTATCGGAAATTCCAAGATCATTAAGGTCTAATTGCATTATTACCATCATTTTTGTTACTTCTAAGTATGATTTAGGATATTACTTAGACTCTTCATAGGGACAAATTAAAGTCTTAGAGATATTTTTGTTTAAAATAGGAATATCTTTCCAATGGAATTAATGACTTTAAAATTCAAATTATATTTCAGCATTACATGGTAGAACATTTTTGCATCATTTCTCAGTGATGGTAATTAAATCTTTTAAGGGAAAATTTCTTGGAGAACAACTATGCTGTATTATTTGTTTTATTATGCCTATTTAGGAGGCCAAATTTTTAATGAGCATGCAAAATGTTTACAGAGAAAGATATCTGATTTAGAGTAGCCTGTAATAAAAGCTGTGTTTTGGAAAACACAAGTTCACTTACTGTTTTTTAATACAAAATTTTAGAGATACAGGAAGTATGTAATTAAAATGTCAAGACCCTTTACATTTTGTATATAATTCAAGGTGGCTAAATTATTTTAGAATGCTCTTACTGTAAAAAGCAAAATAAAAGTTATATAAACATATAACTTCTGCTTTACGTGGCTCCCGGTGGAGAAGTTCATGTAAGGCCAAAAACAATGATCTTATGTAATGTTGGTTCCAAACATTAAAGTAAAAATGCATGTATTTGAATAAAAGAAATGGCGTCCCGTGTGATCTTTTCCCTATTTGTAAGATTCTTCTGTGTTTAAAATATTACATCTAGTTCTATATAACAGCCTATTTCAAAACTGCTTGCCTGGCATGGGTTCAACTAAGTAATTTTTAGCAGATGGATTTTGAAACATACATATGTAGAGTGATTTATTAATACAGAGAATATAATTTTAGTAAGTTCTAGCATGGTTCTTAACTTTTTGGAGGTCAGAGACCCCTTTGAGAACCTGATGAAAGCTATGAACTATCTCCATTATTTTAAAAGAATACTTTTATGAATATAAAAATATATTCATGTACTCACTAATACTGCATGTTCAGAATCCCTGAACATGTTTTAGAGTTGCTGAGTAATATGAAATATTCTCTAAAACAGTTGATTTTTTTAAACTAAAGATGGCTGTCTGAATTCTGAAGTGTAGTTTGATTTGTAATAAAATGTTGAAGATGGTTTTTGTTAAACAGAATCGGAGCAGTTCAGACCTTTGAGAGAGCTGTTATGAAGAATCAGGCTACTGTGGCCTCTCATTCTCACCCTGCCACTTCCAAATAGTGTAGAAAACAGGTGTCTAGAATGGAAAAGGTTTAGGTAATTAGAGATGTTCTATTTCACTATGGTTACTCTGCTAGAAATAGCTTAACATCCTTGTACTGATTCGTAGGACACTGCCTTAGTTTTTGCTGACATCTGCTGGTATCTTCGTGAAAATAGACTCTGCGGCTACTCCTGTACACTTAATCCCATCTAGATTAAACTATAAACACTGGTAATTACATTGAAGTGGGAAGTTTTTTTTACAAATTTCTCAAAGTAGAAAGACTTCTGAGGGCTTGCCCAGCGGAAAGCAACCATGTTCGGTTTTATTTTTCAAGAATATGAGTGGGGATACGAAAGTAAGCATAGGCACTTTGGGGTTTCTGGTCATTTATTTTTATAAAGTGGAGAGACTTGGGAAAATAATGTTTTACCTATGCATTTAAAAAAATTGTCAAACACTTCATTTTGAACACTCAGTTTGAAAGGTGTAATCCACTTCTGCAGAATATGGATCCCAACTTGGAGATTTTTTTTGTGATGGCACAGTTCAGAGATAGTTTACCAAGATAACTTCTAGAAGATGAAGGAAATTTACCAGATAAAGCAGTTGGGTTAGTAATGTTATATCTTTAAATGCAATTTGAAAGTATTTAACTACAGCCCTATGAATTGGCACAACTGAACTGTATTGTTTTCCCCCTTGATTGAAACTGTGTGGTAATTTCTTTTGTTAGGTACTTAATAATTAGAAACTCCAATATTCTCATTTGCTATCACTGCAAGCAAACAAATGTGTTCATTAAAAAGTTGCCATAGTCTTTCCAGGTTATGCTTTTTAGATAGATGGACTTACTAAAAATAAAATATTTGCAAATGTTGCTAAAACTGCCAAAACTTAAAACTCCCAACTTCAACAGCGAATACCTGAAAACGAAAGTTTTAGGCTCATGATTTTCACTGTAAACATGCTAGATGATACTGTGTGTGTATGTGTATTTATTGTTTGTTTTTTTAGATGAGAGAGGGAGGGAAGGAAGAAGGAGGGAGGGAGGGAGGGAAAGAGGGAGGGAGGGAGGAAGCATCCATCTCATAGTTAATGCCAGTGACCCCTTGTTCAAGCCAGAGACATGTGGGCTCAAGCCCCTGACCCCACGCTCAAATTGGATGAGCCTGCACTCATGCCACTGTCCTCCGGGTTTGGAACCTGGCACCTCAGAACCCCAGCTCAGTGTGCCACCCAGTGTGCCACCACTGGTCAGGCTGGATGATCATTTTTATACCGTTTTTTATACCCAATTCTTTTCAGAGTCACATTTTGAGGTGAGGGCATATTGTACTTTAATGAAGTAAAATAAAAGCCAGACCTTGTCTCAGGTTTCAGGATCTTTGTCTTATCAAGAGAAAATATCAAAAATTAAGTTTGAAAACAAATTAGGCTTTAATTGAAGACCTAAAACAATTCAAGATATAAATACTAGCTCTGTAAATATCTCTGTTATCAACAAACAGAACAATTTGATAAATCTAAATTAAATTAGTTTAAATTTTTTAACTAGTTTCAATTGTCTTCTATTCTGGTAGCTGAAATTTATGATTTGGACTGCAAGGTAGTCTTTACTTGTATATATTAATAGTTATTGGTGGCATAAGATAAAGTGATAGCAATACTAGTGCCCTGTAGAAGGATTATACAAGATTCTGGGTAAAGTACAAAATCAATTTTGGCACAAAATAGGTAAAATGGTTCAGGGTGGTCAGTGAATTGTGGCATGGTTAAGGTTTTTAATCTCATGCAATCCCCCAAACGTTAGTTCGCCTCTTGATTTGGATTGGATTTTACTGTTTTCAGTTTAGTGTAATAAGTGAAGTCAGATCACTTACAAACAGCTTAGACTGCCAATCTGAAAAGACTGGAGAGAGTGTGATTGTTTGTTTCTTTGTTTGTTTGTTTTCTGTTTGGTAAAATGAGACTTTAAAAAATGCCAACAAGCTTCTAGTCACTATGGTTTAGTGAATGAGATTATGCAAAGAGAATTTCTGCATGAAATACAAACCCTACTATTTGGGCATGCAAATCAGATTATTTTCACTCCAAAATTGGCCCATCGCATTCCGAAATTGGGCCACGAGAGGACTTCTTTATTGGAAATGTTGAAATGAAAAAGAAATATTTCTAAAATTTTTCTATAAAAGTTTACAACTCATCCCAGAAGGTATAGTTGAACAAATGCATATTTTTTCCTTGATGTCTTTTTGTATCAGAGAACTAGACATGGATTTAAGGGTCAGAGAGCAGCTCAAGATCCGTGCGACCAAGCCTCGCACTGTGTGGCCCCCACCGCTCTCGTTGGGAGGCTCCCAGACCTTTTAAAGAATCGGACATAGGAGGTCCTTAACACTCTGAATTTCATGTTCCCCTGGTCCCAGCTGACTGGGTTTGGTGGGGGAGCTGACCAAGGACAGCTAATCTTTATCAGGGCCAGAAGCTTCTAGGTTGGGCAAATGTTAAAGGAAAAACTGTCCAAGTGACGAAGGCGATTAACTATGTCAATCTAGTTCAGGAATTTAAACAAGGTAAGGGAGAAAGAACGTGATTTGTATAAAGAAAGAGGAGATGACAGAATAGCTGAGGCACTCTAATGAAACCCTAGGGTTCTAAAACACTTTGGAAGCAACTGCTGGAGCTGCCACTGAGTCACCAGAACTGCTATGCGATTTGTCCATCTGTTGTGTCTTAGTCTCAATGAAGCCTGACCATGCTCTTATTTTTGTATGTGTGCTTCCAACAAACACTTTGTTACTAAAGAAAATCTTAACAAGGAGTTAGTTTGTTCACCTAAAGAGCTTTACTAAGAATACCCTGCCCGTCTTAGTTCAAAGAGACTGGAGGCATAATGTTATGCTGCTGCATTTTCGTAGGTCTGGGTTAGGGGCAGATAATTGGCATTTTTATCAAGTTTGCAGGTGAGGTTCAAGTGACCCATCTGGAAGCCACACTTGAAAAACCACTGCTCCACAAGGGTGGCTCTCAACATTGTATGCACATTGGAATAACCCATGGAACATCCAAAAACAACTTTACTTGGGTCTCACCTCCAGATATTTTATTTGATCCGCCTGGGGTTGGGCTGAGAATTGAGAGGCCACCTCTGGCTCAGTGTAGGGACTATTCAGAATTCAAGTAGATAACAGTGGTGGTTCATTTTGTGTGTCAACCTGGCTGGGCCATGGTATCGAGTGTTTGGTTATATGTGACTCTCGATGTTTCCGTGAAGGTATTTCTTAGATGTGATGACCATTTAAATCAGCAGACTTTGAATTAAGCAGCTCGCCTGCCATCATGTGAAATGGCCTCATCCAATTAGTTGAAGGCTTCAAAAATACACCAATGACCCCAAGGAAGGAGGCATTCGCCTCCAGACTGCCTTCAGACTCGTGCTGCCTGCCACAGCTGCTCTTCCCTTGGAGCTCAGACTGCAGATTTGGGGCTCACCAGCCCCCACAATTTTGTGAGCCAACTCCTTACAATAAAACTTTCTGTCCATATCTACATCTTCTGACGTTCATTCCCCCTGGAGAACCCTGGCTTATACAAAAACCTGATTAGTCTCCATTCCAAATTGGCTCTCAGAAAGACCCTGGCTCTCAATCAGAGTATAAACACTTCACTAGATTTTTTTTTTTTTTTTTTTTTTTACTATTTGTATCCTTAGGTGAGTCAATGGATATATACCGGTAGCTTAGTCATTTTTGACTTCTGTATCCTGTTGGTATTACTTGCTTTTAAAGCTCATAGTGTTTGGAAACTGACTACTTGAAGGAGTCTCTCTGTGAGTCTATGGTTCACAGCTAGAATTCAGTTGTAGGTGAAATGATCAGAGATTTTTAACAGCTCAGTCTGAATTAATTAACTTGTCGGGCTAAAGGTATATAATTGCCTCAAAGTTGTGATTTATGATACATTGCCAGGAAAGTTACATTTCAGCAGTAAGAGCTGTGTGGTTCTTGTTCCCTGTGCCCTTCTTACGAGATGTAATTCCGTGTGACTGAAGGGGGAGTGTGACGCCGGGGTTCCCACCAGACGGAGGGGACCTGGCACCGTTCAAGTGCCCTGTGTGCCACTTTCCAGGGGCAGGAGGGCCAAGAAAGAAGTCAACTGACTTCCTGAGACTTGATAGTATTTTACAGAGCTAGAATTCTTACTTATGATAAAGGTATTTAAATGCTTTCAATTTTTTGACCTATTATATTGGTGGATTTTTAAGCCCTTTTTCCATTTTAAAATTAGAAAAAGTATAGGTTATTCATGCCATGAGTTTCACATATTTTTGAGATTTCTGCTGAAAAACATTGAATGTGGATAGCATTGGTTTCCTTGAAAAAGTAGACACTCTAAAATGTAGATAATTTAAAGAACTATTTGCTTTGCTAAACCTTTGCCGTTAGTCAGAACTCCTGTAAAAATAAGGACACTTCAGAGGAAGAAATTATTTTTATATTTCTACATTGTTGACTTTTGTGCTTCCCTACTGGCTGGCTCTATAAAATTAATAATTGGCAAAGACCTAATAATGAAATATCAGTCTACACGTATTGAGTTTAATAGCAATGCGTTACCATCGTTAGGTATTCTCTCATTTCACTTTCACTGGTGGGAAAATCTATTAGATCTTCCCACCTAATTGCTACTTAGCTGGGACTTTTCTTCCGGTTTTACAATACAGTGCTATCAAGTATAACCATCATGTTTTACATTAGCTCTTCAGAACTTACTCATCTTACAGCTGAAAGTTTATACCCCTTTACCAACCTCTATTTCCCCTACCCCCTGGCCTCTGAAAAAAACAGTTTTCCACTCATTATTTCTAAGAGTTTGACTTTTTTTTTTTTTTAAGTTCCACATCTAAGTGATGCTGTGCAGTACTTGTCTTTCCCAGTCTGGCTTATTTCACTTAAGCTGCTACTTTTATAGTTATGATTTAACAGATATAGAAACAGGCTCAAAGAGTCTAATAAGTTGCCTAGGGTCACACAGCTTATAAATGGAAGAAAAGGAAATCAAATGAGGTCTATTGACTCCAAAGTGCAAATGCTGACCTATTGTATAATGTATTCACTATATTCTTTCTCCATTTATCTTATACACAGGATGTTATTCCTATTCAGGATTCACTGGAGCTATTTGATTCTGATGGTTTAGGTATGATTATAGTTTATTACTAGAGTATTATTATAGTTATGTATTGTTATAGATCAGTTAAAGCATGTCCTGTAGTTAAAGCTTTTATCTACCTCCTTCCCCAACTCTGCCACCTCCATAAAAATGGGTGGAAAATTATTGCTCTGCCAGTTCTGAAATGTTTTGGCTCTTTTTTTTTTTTTTTTTTGCTTCCATTATGAGGAGTCACTATGAAGAGTAAATTATATCCCTGATAAATGACAACAGCTTTCGGTGCCATTGGGCACATAATTGAATTTTACTTGAGTTCTAACTTGAAAAAATTCTTTGTATCCATCTCCATTAGATGATGCTTATATGTCCAGAAGAGGGCGATGTTTCACTATAAACTTTCAGTAAAACTTTCTCTAGCCTGCTTTAGAACCAATAACCATTTAGAAACCAAATTACTTGAGGTAGAGTTAAAGTGCTATTTGCTTAAGTGCTTTAGAAGAAAAATGTTTCTTCTAAATGTTCTGTGGAGAAGAGAAGAATTTTCTTTCTCAACCATCTCATTTTTATATAAGTTGTTCTTTCAGCAGGAAATCAAATATTCTATCAAAGAACAAGCTTGTAGTGGAAGAGTCCAGAATTAGTCCATACTTCAGTTGTAAGTATTCATAACCCAGACAAAACAACGTGGGCTCTGGTGTCAGATACACCTCAGTTTGAATGCTGTCTCTCTTACTTCCTACACTGTGTGATTCAGACCAACGACTTGGTTTCTAGAGGCCTCAATTTCCTTGCATGCAAAATGGGAATAATGGTAGCTCTATAGTGGAGATACTGTGAGGATTAAATTTGCCAGGTTAAGAGCCTAAAACAGACAGATGCTCACTAAATGGCAATATTCTAAATTTCCAAATAAGCAGCCAATCTGAGCAAAGTTATATGAAATTTGCCTTTAAGATAAGCCTTGGTCAGTTCTATTGTGTTGCATCACAGTACTTGGCACATATCACGTATTCACTAAGTTTTGTTTGATAAAATATAAAAAGAAATTGTAAAGCCAGAGATAAAATCGGTATTGGAGTCTAGTAGGTATGTTTCTACTTTCTTTCCTTTCTTTTCTCTGCTAAAAAAAAAAAAAAGTCAGTTTCTTCCTTTCTTATTTGAGAGGAGAAAGTGAGTCTGACCCAGAAAGAATAAGGTTTTGGGGAGGAAGGCTGGGAAAAGGGATTAAAAGGCAGTGATTTGTTCACGGTCCTCTTTTTTCTCGCTGATGGGTAGGAAGTCAGCTGCAAAAGGAAGGCGAAGGCCTGGGGCGGCCGGAAATGCCGTGTCCAGAGTGGGGGCCCCACCAGGCCACAGCCGGGGATGTCAGGGCAGATGCCAAGGAGAGTCGCACAGTTGTCCGCGGCAGCCAGCACCGAGCGCTCAGAGGTGCAGGACGGAAGCCCCCCCCCGCCCCCTCGCCGCCAATCCTCATGGCTCTCTCCACTGTGCTCATCCCCGTGTCCTTCGGGAAACCCTCCAGGCTGAGCCCAGAGCAGCATCGCACACAGGAGGCAGTAACTGCTCATCACTCTGCCTATCGGTGGCCTTTGGTCTGGGCACTCACACCCCAGGTCCTGCTGTGTCAGCTCCCACCTGGGATGTAATGGCTCCATCAACCCATGGAGGTCGTGGTGACTAAGCAACCGGAACATGTAAATGATGACTCTGCTCTTCAGAGGGAGATCACCCCCAGATGACAACACCACAGCCAGTGACATTTACAAATAGAAATTTTGTGTAAGGATGTTGTCACATAAAAGCAAAATTTGTGAGCTAATTTTCCAACAAGAGGAAAACAGCTAAACAACTAAATGGTATAAAATTTAACTATCAATGTAATGTAACCAAATAAGGTTTTTGGAGAATTTTTAATGACCTGGGGAAGTACACTAACATAATGTTAAAATTAAAAAAAAAAAAATTCTTTTAAGGAAAATACAAAACAAGATAAATAGGATAATTTCAAATTTGTGAATAAAGCAAAGTAAAACAGAGAAACAGAGTGAGAGAGGTACCCCATGTTAAGAAAACTAATCTTTGATATAATGTCATTTTTCATTTCTTCTATCATTTTCTCTACAATTTTCAAATTTCCTATATTGAACAGTATTGTTTCTATAACCATGACAATAGCATGACAAAAGGTTGCACGAGTTGTTATGTAATGATTGGTAACCCTTCCTTGTCACATAGAACATATAACATACAGCTCAATGGATTGTGGCCCACCGTTGGAGGACTTTGGGCAGGTCTGTTGACAACTCTTACCTTCAGTTTTTGCTTCCTTAACATGAGAATAATTTAATGGGGGAGAGGGGACTTCATGCAATTGCTGTAATGATTGAGATGATGTTTACAAAACTTTGCTCAGCCCAGTGTTTGGTATAGAAGAAGCCCTCAATCAACTCTAACAGTTATTATTAAAGAGCAGAATAAATGACTAGTTACCTAATTCCAGCCTGACTTTGCTTACTGTTTCAACTCAGAAATTTGGAGTGAGGAAATAGACATCAGATCCTACTGTGAAATGGATTCCCAGTGAAAAAAAAAAGACACAGGAAGGAAAGCGTGATTCTTTGGGAGTGGGAGAAAAGGACAGCCTCCCCCCCACCCCGGCTATCAGTGACTGTGTGCCTGTGTCTGTGTTCCAAGGAGGAATGGACCAGCACAGGCTGGGGTTCTTGTACATCTCAGAGGCCCAGGGAGAGCCCAGGTACCCACATCTGGGCAGGGGTGAGGTTCTCTTGGCTGGGCCATCCAACTCTACCCCCACCCCTCAGACCTGGAGGTCAAGAGGATCCAAAATGAATCTGAAACTCCACATCGGAGTGTTAGTTAAATGCTTCCCTTCAAAGGTTTTCACAGTGTTCCAGGTAGACAGAAACTTCAGAGGGAAAATAGTATCAGCAGAATCCCCTCTGAACAAAACTGGAAATGAAGAGCCCCTGTGAGCAGCTACGCAAAGGCCGCCGGAGCAGACGCTGACCACGGTTGGATTAACCAGGTCTCCTTCGCCTTCCTGGCGCCCTACCTCATGCGCAGTTCCTGTCTGCATGGCCCGGAGCACCGGGAACTATGTTTCAGACCCGTGGGCCCCATCAGGGCATGGCCCTCCAGAACTTTCTGGATAATAGAACTTAAAGAGGGTCTAAATATAAACCAACAAACTTCAGGGGTCTTTGTTTGTTTGTTTTGTTTTTTTAATCTAGCACCAAGGAAAAAAATTGCTTCACTATTTTTTCATAGTAGAAGTCAGAGCCAGGTCCCAGGCTCAGCGGTTTTCCTCAAACAGCCTTATGAGCCGAGTGCTTCAACTATTTCCATTTCGCAGACAATTAGAATTTCCACGTGACAGCTTTGTTTTGTTCACTCCTTCGTCTCAGGACCTACAACACTGGCTGGCTCAGGAAATATAAGTTGAGCCAATGAATGGAGAAGTTAAGCAATATGCCTAAGCCACACGACCGGTTAGTGGTGGAGCTGGGGTCGCTCCTAGGCTGGCCTGGCTCCAGAGGCTGAAATCTCAACCAGTGCCTCTGTTTCCCTCTTTCCCCTGACTGCTCAAGTCTGGGAAAGAAGACAGGACCTGTTGGCAGAGGCACCTCCCTGCACGACACTTGGAGTTGGCATGTCCTTGCAAATGACTGCCCGTCCAGAGATTTCTCTAGGGTCACTGTTTAGACATTACTAAGGATCCAGGGCTCCTCTGCTCTTGGGATGTATTTACATAACAGCTGTGAAAGCTGAACGCTTCTGTATAATACAATTCTCTAGGCTTTTACTTTGTAGGCTACTAGCCCTGAATCTCTAGTACAGGAAAATATATTTCTAGGATCATTTAGCAATTGCTTGAGGGTTTTGACAGACTTTTGAAGAGAGGCAGTTGAAGAAGTTGTCCCCTAAAAAA
The DNA here is from genome assembly GCF_036850995.1 of Saccopteryx leptura. Taxonomy (NCBI): domain Eukaryota; kingdom Metazoa; phylum Chordata; class Mammalia; order Chiroptera; family Emballonuridae; genus Saccopteryx; species Saccopteryx leptura. Next base: position 31,569,694 of record NC_089503.1, on the reverse strand, counting down.
TTATCAAGATTAGGCTTTGGAAGTTAAATGCAATTCCTGTATAGTTACTATACCTTTTAGGCTCTATCTATTCAAAGTTGAACAGATCAACTTTGCATTTCTCTTTGTGATTAACATCGAGCACCCTGTGTTGGTTGAAAAGATGCATTATCTGGAGAAGAACTCAAAAAGCAGGATGATAACTTCAATGCAGATAATTGTTGTATGTAATGGAGGGCTCTTCAAATAGGTCAGCAGGGGGCAGGGGAGGGGCAAGGAGAAGCACCACCCACTAGACCCTTGAGAGGCTCTTTGAACCCACCAGCAGCCAATACCTAAGTGGAGGAAGCCTAACATATGCAATCAGAAAGCCCGAGCTTTAGCTCAGGCTCCATTATTAGATGAGTATCCTTAGGCTAAATCACTCAGGGTCTTTGAGGTCAGTTTTGTCATCTGTGAAAGTGGCAATGACCATGACTAAATTTCAGGTTGTAAGCATGCAGTGAGGTGGCTAAGGATGCCTTGTAAGTGCTCTGTACACAAGGTTTGGAATCACCACCACCACCATCATCATCATTATCATCATCATCGTTACTACACAAGGTTACTAAGAGGATTCAAAGATGAACAAGACATTGATTTCCACCCAGTCTTATAGAACCTGAAGTTAGTCCAATATTGAGGGCCTCTGAAAGAAAAAGAATACAAAATTATAAATTACAAGTGCACAACATTTGAAAGGGCTTTGTTGGGATCATAGCAAATGCATGTCTGCCTCTGTGAAAAATGATATAATAGTTATCAGGAACATAGACTCAGGGAGGCATGCTACCTGAGTTCAAATCCTTGCTTAGCTGTGTGACCTTCGGCAAGTTACTAAACCTCTCCGTGCCTCAGTTTTTCATCTGTAAAAAAACGTTGTTAAGGCCTTGGGAAGATGGTTCAGTGAATAGAGAAATAAAGCATCAACACAGCACACCAAAGGTCACAGGTTTGACTCCAGTCAGGGTACATATGAGAAGTAATCAATGAGTATACAACTTAAATGAAACAAGTTTAGAGCATTGCCCGGAAGCCCAGAGGTTGCCAGTTCAATCCTCTGTTAGGGCACATACAGGAACAGATCTATGTTTCTGTCTCTCTCTTTCTCCCTCTTTCTCTCTCTCTAAAATCTATCAATTGATAACAAAGAATAATATATTTAAAAAATCTCACTCAAAAAATAAAGAAATGGAATAACTAAGTGAAATGAGTCAATGCTTCTCTCTCTCCCCCCTCTCTCTTTTTCTCCTTTCCTCTCTCCCTCTCTTGAATCAACAAAAACATTTTTTAAGGGTTGTTATGAGGATTAAATAACATTTGGCAGTGTTGGCACATAGTATGAAATGTACATGCTTACGACCACCATTTGTTCTTAATCCTTCAAGGCTCTCTCACCTGGAATAATGCAAAGTAACAAGTGCAAATGTTATGTAAGGTGATGAAGACAGTGCGGTGAGTGTCCCGAGGGACATGAGTTCTGGGGCAGGGGAGGAAACGTTACATCCACTTGGACAAACCAAGAGAGGCTTCATAAAAGACAAACAGGGAAGGTTTCTAGAGGCAGCTCAATCCAGACAGAAGGAAGAGCCCATGCACAGGCTGGGAGGTGAGACGCGGTTGACATATTTGGGAACAAAGGTCTACACGTACAGACTAGAGAGAAAGTGAGAGATGACTGAGGCCGTTGTGTGGGGCCCTTGGGTGCCCAGCTGAGGAGCTGCAGGCAGTGGAGAGAGGATTAGGGCATGCAGGCTCGAGGACAATGAACCCAGCAGCACGAGGCATGACATGGGGTCGGCGCCACTTAATCATCCTGGCAGCAGACAACAAAGGGGACTGGAGTCCTTTGACATTAGCAACCCAGACAGTTTCAAATATGCCACCCACAACATTGGGAAGGATGATCATTCCTTTAAACCCTGTTGAGGTAACTTCCAGTTTGCAGTTTTCCCATTTTTCGCCATTCATATTAGTGCCTTTTCCCATTCAAAATTAGAATTGAGGTTCTCGTTCCACTTTCATTCATTTGAAAGGTGGAAGGCTTTTTGCCTGTGAGGGAATGGAATTGTCACTCACCCCAGCCTAGGTTCTTCACACGTAGGCTCTGCCCAAAGCGCTGAGGAGGACTTCTCTGGCAGAGGCCTGGTCCTCCTCCTCGTGGAAACCTGTCCCATCCCCTCATTAGGACGAACATTTGCAGGATTTCTTTTGCTGCCACCATGTAGGGTGCATTTTCTTGAGGAATGAAGCTGCCTGGTATTTGGTTTTCTCCCAGGTAGGTGAGGCAATTGTATACAGCACACTGCCCAGCCTACACAGCAGCCGGTGACAGCCCAGCCGCTGGTCGGGGACTTACTACGGAGGGCATCTGGGGGCTGCTCCTTGGTGTTTCCGCCCCTCTGAAAAAGGCAGTTGCTAGGCATGCATCTGGGATTCTGCCTCCCTGGTCTCGGTGGGTCTAGAAGTAGACATCTGACCTCAGCCAAGCCAATCAGCATCCTCCCCTGGAATGTTTAGAATGGAAATTAAGGAGAGGATCAGCCTCCTCTGGGTGGTGGGAGCGATAGAATTTGAATATTGGACACACCCACCAGCCAGCTCCCCGGTATAAAGAAGAAGCTGGCTACATAGCAGAGGACACTCGCTCCGGAGAAGAGCGAACCACTGGTGAGTTTGAGTGCTTTCCCCCAGTTTCCCTGCAGACTAACTTCACGCTTGTTCTACTCCAGGTTCAGTGTGATGCCCTTTCATAAAGATTCTTCATTTTTTCCCTAAACTATTTTGAGTTGAATATTTTTCACTTTCAATCATAGAAAAATGCCCTCCCCTGTGCTCATCCATTAGAGCATACTCAACCTGTCTCCCTTCCTGTCAGTGTACTAAATGTTAAACAGACAACCTCCTCACTGCTAACACAGAGAGGAAAATGTGTTAAACCTTAATCTTCACCATGAGGGCTTCCATACTGCTTTCCGAATTTTTTTCACCCACCTGCCACACTCATGTCCTTAAGAGTTGATGCTTAGCTGAAAGAAAATCACACCCTGCTGGAAACCTAGGTAAAAGCTAAACAAATACTAAAAATAAGTGTTTGTAAATCTAAAAAGTAGATCCCAGAGATCATCTATTTCAACTTAGACTTCTGTCACTTTTGGCCAAAGCGTCCCAAATACTGTAACCATACACTCTGGCTGCCCTCAGAGATCAAAACATATTTACTCTATCTCCCTCCCTTTCAGTATCCAAAAGGTTTCTCAGGTCAGCAGATTGAAACCAATAAGCTTATGTGGCTTTCTCAGGGTCATACAGCCAGTTAGTAAAAAAAGTCTGGATTGGAACCCGGGTCTACTGATGCATAGAGCTCATTCCACTCTAGCGTGAGTCCTGCCCTAAGTATTAGCCTGAGAGAGCTGTCCAAGCTACAAAAAAAATGTTAACTCTAGTCATTTCATATATGTGCGGTACTTTGTAGTTTTCTGAGTGCTTTTGCATTTCATTTGCAGCTCATGAACATTTTTAGAGCAAGGTATATCTAAGATTAAAAAAAAAATTGAGGCACAGAAAGATGATATGGCTTATCTGAGGAAATGCATCGAGGTAATGGCATAGATGCTGTTTTCCTCCATACTATTCATGTTTTTCCCAGCCAGACTACGTGCATGACAAGCCAAACATCATCCAAAATTATTTATTTCTTTAATAACCACTCTCTCCAGCCCTGTATCGATTGCCACATAACAAATTACTTTGAAACTTAGAAACTTAAAATAACAAACTTGCGTTAACTCACCGTTTCTGTGGGTCAGGAGTTCAGGTGCCATTCACCTGCGTGCCTCAGACTTAAGACTTAAGAGGTTGCAATCAGGTGTCAGCTGGGCTGCAGGCTCATCTGAAAGCTCAACTGAGGGTTGATTTGCCTCCAAACTGTTGCTAGGATTCGGTTCCTCACGGGCTGCTGGTTGAGAGTCCTGGTCGGTTGCTTTCTGGCTGTTGGCCAGAGACCTTCCTCCATTACCACATGGCCTCTCCACAGGGCAGGTCACAACACGGCAGCTGGCTCTCCTCAGAGTGAGCACATGAGAGAGCAAGACCAGGAAGCCCCCGATACTTTGCGTAACCTAATCTTGGAAGTGACATTCCATTACTTTTGCCATGTTCTCATCATTAGATGCAAGTCAAAAGGTCTAGTCCACACTCAAACTAAAGAGATTGCAAAAGGGTGTGACAATCAGGAGAGTCTCATTTCTGAGTCTGCTTAACACATACTGTGTGCCCCCAAATTAAACTTTCCCCTTCAAGACACCTAAGGTGAAATAACTCTGATGTTAAGCTCATGACCCTTCAGTTTTTTAAGGAAAAAATAGATGGTTGTTTTTTTAATTGGAAAGCAAAGAGGATTATTCATCCAAAAATTATAGCTGGCAGCTTGTTTAATATTTTGAACCCCTTGTGCAAAGTGGACACGTATCCCAGAGGGAGGGCTGTGATTCTGCCATCCATCTCTCCCTCTCTGCAGAGTGTGCTAATTTTATACTTGGATGTTTTTCTCTATCTGAACTGAGTCTTGCCTTCCAGACAGCGCGAGTGAATGACACAGCCTACATGTCAGAAATTGCTACTGACATTTCAATTTTGCTTAATTTTTTTTTCTTTCTTTGATAGTATTATGGAGAAAATTTACATTTGAATAAAAAGCAAATAGTGCATGTCAGAGTAAGCATCAGGGAATGTCAAATTGTTTTTTTCCAATTACAACTCTATTTCAAATAGGGTAATGCAATTAAAGGATAATTACTAGAAGCACAAAGCCAAGGTTACGATCAGAAATGGTTACCCTTTCACTTTAAGTCCTGTCTTGCTAAATAAAATATTCCTGAGGGGCAAGTTACCGTTTGAAAATAGAATACGCTCATCCAGGAACAACCAAGCACTTGGCAGTGTTGACCAACACACGTATTTGTGCATAAATACAAGTGTTTAAAAGAGATGAAAAGACAGACACTAAGGTGAGCCACATTTTTCCTTGGCTTTATCGCTCTGATTAATAATGTGATAAATAGCTATAGGAC